>NC_088711.1:61723247-62437011 GCF_963576615.1 Watersipora subatra
CTGCAATGCTTTTCTGTAGTCACCCAATGAGTTGTGTGCTGACCCGATGTTACTGTAGATAGCAGCAATATTGGCATGATTGGTGCTCTCTCCATGCACTGCCTTTTCTATAACTAATGCTTTTTCATAATATTCCAACGCTTTCCTGTAGTCACCCAGCGTGTTGTGTGCTGATCCAATGTTACTGTATATATAAGCGATATTGGCATGGTTGGTGTTCTCTCCATACACAGCCTTTTCTATCACTAATGCTTTTTTGTGATACTCCAATGCTTTTCTGTAGTCACCCAGTGAGTGGTGTGCTGATCCAATCTTACCGCAGCTGTTAGCAATACTGACATGGTTGGTGTTCTCCCCATACACAGCCTTATCTATCATTAATGCTTTTTTGTAATACTCCAATGCTTTTCTGTAGCCACCCATTGAGTGGTGTGCTGAGCCCAAGTTACAGTAGCTAGCAGCAATATTGGTATGGTTGGTGTTCTCTCCATACACAGCTTTTTGTATCACCAATGCTTTTTTGTAATATTCCAATGCTCTTCTGTAGTCACCCAGTGATTCGTGTGCAGTGCCCATTTTATTGTAGTTAGTAGCAATATTGGTATGGTTTGTGTTCTCTCCATACACAGCCTTATCTATCACTAATGCTTTTTTGTAATACTCCAATGCTTTTCTGTAGTCACCCATTAAGTGGTGTGCTAAGCCAATGTCACTGTAACTAACAGCAATACTGACATGGTTGGTGTTCTCTCCATACACGACCTTTGCTATCACTAATGCTTCTCCGTAATATTCCAATGCTCTTCTGTAGTCACCCAGTGAGTTGTGTACTGAGCCAATGTTTCTATAGGTGATGGCAATATCTGTATGGTTGGTGTTCTCTCCATGCACAACCTTTTGTATCACTAATGCTTTTTCGTAATATTCCAATGCACTTCTGTAATTACCCAGTGATTCGTGTGCAAAGCCCATGTTATTGTAGCTAGTAGCAATACCATCATGGTTGGTGTTCTCTCCATACACGACCTTTTCTATCACTAATGCTTCTTCGTAATATTCCAATGCTTTTCTGTAGTCACCCAGTAAGTTGTGTGCTAAGCCAATGTCACTGTAACTAGCAGCAATACTGACATGGTTGGTGTTCTCTCCATACACGACCTTTTTTATCACTAATGCTTTTTCGTAATATTCCAATGCTTTTCTGTAGTCACACAGTGAGTTGTGTACTGATCCAATTTCACTGTAACTAGCAGCAATACTGACATGGTTGGTGTTCTCTCCATACACGACCTTTTCTATCACTAATGCTTCTTCGTAATATTCCAATGCTCTTCTGTAGTTACCCAGTGAGTTGTGTACTGAGCCAATGTTTCTGTAGCTAGTAGCAATATCAGCATTGTTAGTGTTTACTCCATACACAGCCTTTTCTATCACTAATGCTTTTTTGTAATACTCCAATGCTTTTCTGTAATTGCCCAGTGAGTTGTGTGCTGAGCCCAAATTACTGTAGCTGGTAGCCATATTGGTATGGTTGGTGTTTTTTCCATGCACAGCTTTTAACATAAACAATGCCTTTTCACTGTATTTTAATGCTTGTTTGTAGTTACCTAGCAACTGGTATGTTGAACCGATTCTAACATAGAAAGCAGCAACATCCGTGTGGTTGGTTTTCTCTCCATACATACGTTGACTCATCTTCAGTCCTTGAGTAAAATACTTCATCGCTTTCTTGTATTCACATAGTTCCAGATATACTAAACCGATATTAATATATGCGATGGTCTTATCTCTGTGATTGCTTATGGACTCTTTATCTTTATCCAAATCCTTGCTTTTAGGACCACTTTTACCTTTCATGATATCTGATAGGCATTCCTCCTCCTTTACCTGTAGACACACATGTAACTACCAGTCATCTATATACTAGACATTGATAATTATTTCTTACTGATGAACAAATGCAGAAGAAACATGTTAAGTTTATATTGATTCCTACTACTCTAAAATGTCCTGTCAGAAGTTTAGATTGGTAAATTGGCAAGTAAGTCTATAATCAGAGGTCTCAAACATACTTAGTAAGTTTATAGCAATCAAGTCCATCCAGGTTATAATATAGTTGTGGATTCTCTATCAACTTGCCACAGGTTTAATAGTACTAATCTATATAAGTTTTAGTGTTTGTCTGTCATATTTGTAAAGCTAAAGCAATTAAAATCTAGGAATGAAAAATATGCATCGCACTGGATTCAAACTCAGAACCTCAAAGTCTATACATTACGCAAACTATATTTATTAATTTTAGTTATCTTATTTATTGCTGTGCAAAACCTATTGGTTCAGCGTTGTTTTCTCGCATTGCATCGGTTCGGCATATCAGAGTTGTTTTTCCACTTTTACTTGTAGCCGTAATTGCAGTTTACCAGCTAAGTATGTACTTTCTATTATTAATTTTAAAATCTTTGTGCGACCTTCACTTTTCCTCCACTAGTACAAGACTCGGTGCATGAGTTTACACATATATTTCTGCTTAGTTCATAAGTTGTACATGAATGATCAAGTAACAGGCAATGAACAGGATCAGAACAGCTCTGCTCTTCTACACAAATGTTTGAGCTTATATAGCTAGTAAGCTCCGCTTCCGTTCTACTTGGATGGACCCGGCTCGGCTTGGCTCGGCTTGGCTCGGCTTGGTCTTGACTCGGCACAGCTCTGGCTTGGCTTGTCTCTGACCTCATTAGTTTGCCTGACTGAGCACAGCCCGGCCCGGCTTAGCTTAGCCCTAAGCTCAGCTCTCAGTGGATCACATTCCACAACACTCTCCCCTCCATTGGTGACCACAGCTTCCAATCTAGACCATGAGAGAGAGCTTATGGTAGCCACTCGGCAGACTTCCTCCTCTCCTGTCAGGGTTCTGTCCAGGTCCTCGTCATCTGCTTCGGAGACATCTTCTCCGGGGCAGCTCGTGCTGGCCTCGGCAGTTGCCTCCTCCCACTCCTGATCTTCCTTGGGTGCTGCCACACCTACCGGCTCCGGTGCACCCAGTGCTTCCTCACCTTCTTTCAAGCTAGTTGTGACCGAAGTCAATAAATCCTGTAGCGAGGTGTTACCTTCTCCGTACCATTCCGGCTTCCTAGTTGTCCGGGCTGCCTTCGGATTGTGCCAGACCGGAGTTGGTTGGATTGTGGGGTTGATGGAATCTGGTGTTGTGGTCTCTTCGGTCTCCACCGGGTTTGCTTCAGGTTCTTCCGAAACTATTTTCCATGTGGCCGGATTGATTTCCTCTGAGCTCGGAAAATGTCTTTTGCTTTCTTCTTCCTCCAGTCTGGCTGGATTTTCTCCCGGAGTTATTTCCTGCCCTCGTTTTTCCGCAGCTTCAAGTAGCAACTTTTCCCCGCTGGGGGATGACATTATAGGTACAGGGTCTATTTTGATCTACTCCTCCCTCCTCTCCGGCCTGCTGGGTCAAACTCCTTTCATATTAGGACCCCTCTTTGGCTCCAAGGTGACCGGGGCTTGCCACAGTCTATCTGGGCAGGCATGATAAAGTTTCAGCCTTCCTTCACTCTGAATAGAAGACTGGCCCTGTTATTCCATCAGATATGTGTGGTTCCCCCAGGCATTCAGGACCTGGTATGGTCCCACGAACTTCGCCTGCAGCTTGGGATTTTCTCCTCGTCTCCGGCATTTATTCGTGAGCCATACCGAGTCGCCTGAGGCATACTGTGATGGCTCCTCTTGGTCCTCCTGTCTCACCTCCATCTGACTTTGTCGTAGCGCCTCGCGCATCGTCTGCAGCCTCCGATGCACTTTAAGGGCGTGCTCGTGGGTAGGAAAAAACTCGGTCGGTGGTGGGTGGCTTTCCTGCTGGTCCAGCAACCTTAGCTCCCATCCCAACATCAACATGTTTGCTGTCTCTCCGGTTGCGGAGGAGGGGGGTGCCTCGGTATGCCATCATCAGCTGGCGAAGCAGCAGGTCCCACTCGTCTTGCTCCCGGGTCAAAAGTAGCACCATCAAAGAGTCTGCGAGTCCCCGATTGTTCCGTTCAATGATTCCGTTGGCCTGTGGGTAATCAAGAGTCGTATGGTTTTCTCCACGTTCCAGAGTTGGCACAGTTCGGCCATCAGTTGGCTCTCAAACTGCGCCCCCTGGTGCATGTGGATCTGCTCGGGTAATTTCAGGTAGCAGAAGACTCGCTCATCTAGCGCGTTTGCAACCACCGGGGCTGTGACATCAGGTAATGTCAGAGCATCCTGCCATTGGGTGAAGTGGTTGGTGAGAACCAGCACCCACTTGTTCTTCCTAGGCGTGACCGGAAATGGCCCAACTATGTCCACGGCCACTTTCTGCCAGGGTCATCTGGCGTAGAGCATTCTTTTCCTTCCGGCCGCCTTTGTCCTTCCATGCTTTGCGGCCTGGCACACCTCATAACTCTTGATTAACCGTCTGACTGTGGCCATCAGTCCGGGCCAGTACCAAATCAGCTGGAGGCGGCTTATTGTTCTTCCCACCCCATAATGATCAAGGGCGTGCGTTTGCCACACTGTGGTCTCCCGCATGGCTAGGGAGGGGAAGATGGCGCACCATATAGCGTGGCCCTGCGGGGCCACGCGTGCTTCCAGCACGCCGTCCTGCCGTATGCGCAGAGAGCCTTGCGTGTGATGCAGGATATCTAGCTCTCTGCACCTGACTTCCAGGTGTTCCACTGGCACCTCTTCCCCTGTGGCCATGGAACAATACATGATGGCCACGGGTCCTTGTCTGTTGGCCTGTGTCTTTGCCAGCTCGCCCTTTGGTCCTGTTATCCCTGGTGTGGCCGGTAGCCTCTCGGAGGAACCTCTGGCACCCAGGCTCAATCCCGCCACTATTGGGGTGGGAGTCTTGTGCGAGTTGCTGGCCGGCCCTTCGGGGTATGTGACGTTGCCTAGGGTCAATCCCGCCCTGTCAAAAGTGGGAGTCCCATCCATGCAACGAGTCAATACCCACGTGGCTAACGGCCCTTGTTCCCTTGCCAACTTCTTTCGTGAGGGGCCCACGTTCTTCTGCTCAATTCTTGCGCATTGCCGCCAGTCCTCGCAGGTTTGCCTGCTCAACCCTTCTGCGTTTTTGTGGCGAGTCCCTGACCGATGCTCCAGGACATAGCAAAACTCAGCTAGGATCTCTAGCAACCGGGTACCTGATTCCAAGGTTCCCTCCTCCTGCATAGCCGCCGGAGTGACACATGGTCCATTCGTAGGAGGAACTCCTGGCCATACAAACACGGCTGAAAGTGCTTCACTGCCTTTACCACCGCAAGCAGCTTCCGTCGAATGACACAGTAATTGCGTTCTGAGGAGGTGAGGGTCTTGTTGTAGTAAGCAATGACTTTCTCGCAACCCTCCTGTACTTGGGACAGCACGGCCCCCACTCCTTATCTGCTGGCGTCTGTGTCCAGGAAGTACTGCCTCCGGGGTTCCAGGTAGCCCAAGATCGGGGCAGTGCGGATACTATCCTTCAGTGTGTTGAAAGCGATCTGTTCCCATTCTGTCCATCTCCAGGGCTTTCATTTTTGCAGTCAGTTGGTGCAAGGGATGCGCTATAGTGGCAAACTCCGGGATATATTGTTGGCAGTAGCTGACCGTGACTGCCTTCAGCTTGTCGGGGTCTGTAGAGACTTCGTCTTTGTTTACTATGTGGCCCAGGTAGCGGACCTGGAGTTGCAATAGTTTACACTTGGACGGCTTTAACTTCAGACCGGCCTTGTGGAGTCTCTGGAAGACCTCCAGCCGGTGCAGATGCGTGTCAAAGTCCGGGGCAATGACTATAATATCATCCAGATACAGTAGCAGCGTTCTCCAGTAGAGGCCTTATAGCACACGTTCCATGAGTTTTTGGAAGGTTGCGGGGGCGGATGTCAGTCCGAAAGGCAACACCTTCTATTTCCATAATCTGGACCATGTCAAGAAGGCCGACTTCTTCTGCCTCTCTGCATCCAGAGGTACCTGCCAGTACCCGCTCACCAGGTTGAGCGTGCTAAAATAGCGGCTGCCGGACAGAGCATCCAGGCTGTCGTCGATCCTGTGTAGAGGGTGGGCGCCCTGCTTGGTGACGGCTTTTAGACGCCGGTAGCTGATGCAGAAGCGCCGCTTCCCTTCCTTCTTCCGGGCCAACATCACAAAGGAGCTCTAAGCTCCTTCGGCTGGCTCGATCAGCCCCCGCTTGAGCAGATCCTAGACCTGCCTTTTGGCCTCGGCCTCCTTCTCCGGTCTGAGTCTGTGGGGGGTTGCCGGATTGGCCGGGTGCCCTCCTTAAGTGGAATGCAATGTTCCACCTCGGTGGTTTTTCCTACATCGTCTTCACCTGTACAGAACACGATGGCATATCTCCTCACAGTTCGGCTGGGCCGCCTAGAACAGTTCCTCAAGGTGAGCCGGCACTCCATTGATTGAAGTCGGACCGGCATCACACAGTAAGGGATCGTCCTCTTTGATCTGCCGGCTCTCCACTCCTGTTTAAATGTCGATAGTGGCTCCGGACCGGAAAGTCAATGGCCGCTCCATAGCATTCATGCAGCGGGTGATGACCTGTCTCCTGAGTCTCGGCTATTCAAGCTACTTGCTATTGCAGGTCTGTCAGGAAATCCTTCGATCAGTCCCATTGGGCAGTAATTTCGTGTGGTGATGCGACAGTGTATTGCCATTTCTGTCCAGGCAGGAACAACTACCTCCCTTATCACCTGTACCTTGCTCTGTAGCAGCCGCCCATGTGGCTCCATGTAGACTAGCCATCTGCCATCCACTCGGACCACCGGCTGCTCAAATTCGAGAGAGCACTGCTGGGCCATGAAGAGTGGCATTCCGAGTATGGCATCCTCACTCAGACGGCTAACCACAAAGACTTCCTCTGTCTTTACATCCCTTAGGCGAAAGGCCAAACGGATTATCTCGTTGAAGGGGAGCCGTGTTCCATCAGCCAATAGTTCATGGCTGTCACTTTCTTCGAGTTGGTCTCGTACGGTTCCTGGCAATCCGTCAAAGACCTGCTTATTCATCAGGTTTGTGGTGCATTATGTGTTTAAAAAAAACTGAATAGGCTGCCCCTCCACTCTTCCTGGGGAAAATAGCTGGTGGAGTGAGGTCGGCTGAGGGCTTGCGCCCTAGAGGTGTTTTCCAAGACATTTTCCGAGAGGCCTGAGAGCCTTCCTTTATGCGTTGGGGCGGGGTCAGTCCCTCTGGCTGTCCTACGTCCAGGGTAGACCCACGGCTCTTGTGATTGCCATCTCCAAGGCAGAGAAGGGGTCGGTCCTGCCGCCTTTAAGGTAGGCTTCTGATCATCCGGTCCAGTGGGGGTGGTTTTCGCTGTCTGGAGTAGAGGGGATTTGAGAGTCATTTTCCTTTGTTTCGAGCTATGTCCCTGCCGTTCGCACGGAGGGGCATAGGCGATATCCGGGACAGTGGAAATGTCCAGATTGGCCTCACTCAGAAACTGGTAGTAGTTTCGTGTCTCCACAGGCCTTTCCTGTGCACAAACTTTCCTCGGTCTAGTCCTTGCTGGTTGACACCAACCGTTGGCTGTCACTGAATCCCGTGTAATCCTAATGTGTTTCCGTGGTTGTTTGGCTTTGGTACAGCCAGTAGTCGGAGCTATTGCTGTGGCCATGTTTCGTTTCCAGAAGCCGGTTTGGTGTAGCGAAGACAATTCCGTACGTGCCCCGGTTGCCCACACCCTCAACAGAGGGTAGCTGGCTGGCTCCTTCTCTCGGTTGGAGTGCGAACCTGCTCCTGGAACCATTCCACCTTGTCCGTGAGAATTTGGACCAGCCAGGCTAGTCGTCTTATAGCATCCGTTTTGGCTGAGTTCACCTGGTCGGAGGTTCCTCCCTCCAGGGTTCGTACCGAAGATCCGGTGGATTTTTGCTCGCCTGCTGAAATCTGGAGGTAGTCATTCCTGGCTCAAACAGCATCCGCCAGCGTGGATGTATGTATGGCCAACAGATGTCGCTGCAAGGCAGGGTCCCTTAGTGAGCTGCAGAAGGTCTCCATAGCCATACTATTTCAGTGTCGATTTGGCAGGTCCCCGTACGCAATGCGTACCAACCTCTCGGCCTCTATAGCATGCTCCTGAAGTGTTGTCTTTTCCTCTCGCCTAAATGCCTTGAGCTAGCTTAGCGCCTGCCTGGCGGATAGCCCGAATCTTGCCCGGAGGGCATTGAAAATGGCCTCCTGGTCCTCGGCTTGTCCGCAATCCTCAACCTGTTTGCCCAGCGCTTCCCGAAAGTGCAATAGGGTCGCTCCTTCCGTCCACTGGTTGGCGTTGGCTATCTCCGTGAAGCGAGTGATGAAGTACCCTACATCTCCCTTTCCAATGTACTGGGGAGTCCTAAAATGTGGTGCTGGTTCCTGAGCCCTTGGCATCTGTAGTACCCGTTCTAGTGCCTTGACTAGTCGGTTGGGTCCCGGGTCAGCACTTCTTTCTCTCCTATTGGCCATGCCTGGCTTTCAGTAGGTTTCTGCTCTCTTTCCAGAGCAGTACCTCTACTGTGTCCATGGCTGTCGGCTCCTTTCCAGGTTTTTTCCTGTAGGTAGTTATTCAGGTAGGAGCTCGCTACCTCCTCAGGCAAGTCCTGTCGGAGCCTTTAGTAGGTGTCTGCTCCCGGAGCAGTACATCCACTGGGTCCGATGCTGCAGGGCTTTCCGCAGCTCTTTCTGGGTTTCTTCCCATAAGAAGTTCTTCCAATAGGAGCACGCTGCCTCCTCAGGTAAGCCCTGTCAGAGCTTTCAGTAGGTTTCTGCTCCCGGAGCAGTGCATTTACTGGGTCCGATACCGCAGGGCTTTCCACAGCTTTCTCTGGGTTTCTTCCTGTTGTCAGGAAGTTCTTCTAGTAGGAGCAGTTTCGCCGTTTTTCAAGCAGCCCAGTTCATCCAGAGTCCAGTAATCCTCCCAGTGTCCAGTGATCCTGATGTGAGTCCTGTGGTGGAGTTCTTGGGATCGTCAGCGATCCCACTGCTGCCACCACTGTAAAGGTTTTGTGCGACCTTCACTTTCCTTCCACTAGTACAAGACTCGATGCATGAGTTTATACATACATTTCTGCTTAGTTCATAAATTGTACAAGAATGATCAAGTAACAGGCAATGAACAGGCCCAGAACAGCCTTGCTCTTCTACACAAATGTTCGAGCTTTTATAGCTAGTAAGCTTCGCCTCCGTTCTACTTGGCTGGACCTGGCACGGCTTGGCTTGGCTCGGTCTTCACTCGGTCTTCACTCGGCATGGCTCTGGCTTGGCTCTGACCTCATTATTCTGCCTGACTGAGCACAGCCCGACTCAGCTTAGCTCAGCCCTAAGCTCAGCTCTCAGTGGATCACATTCCACAACACAATTAACATTACTTTTTGCATTTATCTATTTTTTTAACCTGTCATTTTCAAATAAGCCGTTTCAATTTACATTTTTTTAATTTCCGGTTTTACTCACAACTAATCTTAAGATCAGTCACTAAAACTTTGAAAACCAAATTTTTTCACATGTACACTTGTATGTTGGGTTTTCTCAAATAAGAAATGCTTCTACATTTTCTTTCCGTTCGGTCAGACAAGGTACCCTCGGGCGCTATGCTCTTTTAGTAATATCTTTAGTTGGTCACGCTATCTCATTTTTATGCTTGTAAAAAATCAGTTATATTCAAGATTTTGGTAAATAGCTTCTGATGCAACAGGAACCTTTTTATACACAATTTTCTATTTGCTTATTAGTATTAATAATTCAACATATTCATGATTATTATTTTGCTTTCTCATTTTGTATTAATTGTATAAGCATCCAATAGTCTTTCACTGTAATTAATGTAAGATAACAGACTTTAGCTAGCCATTACTTGTTCAGTATTTCAAATATATTGCTCAGCATTTCAGTATATCTCATTTAAACACCTTTACAGTTGTTTTAATTTTTTTCTAAAATCATTTGAGCTGCACAAAAAACTTTTTTCGTAATGATAAGTTTAAACGTTAGAATTGTAAATGCTGCATATGCTAAATAAAAAACAAATTTTTTTTTGTGAAAAATTTTTTTTTATCACCCCAGTAATGCTGGTCATTCAGTTAGTTTATATATATATAAATCTCCCGGTTTGTCGGTCGGTCTGTCTGCATGTTCAGTTTTAGCGATGAAATTTTATGAATGAAAAATCCGATGCACATTGGATTTGAACTCAAATCTTCAATTCTACAAAAAGGCATTTATCCAACACGTTACACTGTCCGACTGGCTATACTTTTCAATAAAAGGACACATAGTTATTACAAATACCAATCTTTTATGACTTTATGCTTATTACTGCAGCTAGCGTTACGCGTGAAGCCATATCAAAAGAAAAATATGTGCTCGTACTTGCAAGAAAATGCTTAAACTCACATGGCCATCAAGACTATTGCAATCAGTATTGATCTGTAGGAGGCACTACAGCTTGCAGAATATGAATTACAGAGATGAACACAGTACACACAAATAGACAAAATGCCTTCAATTGAAAGTTAGAATAATAAATATCATATATGTTGAGCAAAAATAAATATTCCGTGCAACATATTTTTATTATCTGTGCAACTCCAGCAATTTAGTTATATACTATGTAATATCTCAATGTTTGTTGTTTGTCGATGGTATGGCCAGTTATAGTGATAATGTTTTTGGAACAAAAAATCTGCCCGTACTGGATTTCAACGCCCAATCTCTAGTTTCCTGGATGTGCAAATTATTCATTCCACAACACCATCCAACTGGCGGCACTAATTAATACGTTTGCATATGCTTATTACCCCTGTCAATCAAAGTATGATTCATATCCTTTCATTTCAATGTATGCTCCTAGCTGACTTTGAACCGCTATTCGGACAGTGTGCCACAGTAATTAAATGCGAACAAAACTTTGCATTCTTTCTTTACTTATATATGTTATGTTGTTTCCATAAATATTTTAAGGGAAAAATATTTTTTATAGCTATCTTTAATCAATTTCATTCAAAATATTGTTGCTTTATAAAAAATGCTTATTTGTGAGTTTTTTAGATATGTTACATGCAGAATTTTTTTTGCTCAACAGACGAATCTTGGAGCTCCTTACGCATGTTTATCATGAAAATTAATTACAGTATTCATTTTGTGTATTAGCTTACACAGTTCTTCCGTTGAGTTGCAAGAATTTGTAATTTAATCAATCACATCTTTGAACAGACTTGTTTACTATACCGTTATACTGTATCATTATACTGTATCATTATACTATATCACTAGAAATTCCACTGTCATACAGCCCACGACCAAAGAGATGGCCAGAGATATTGGCAAAAAAATAAAGGGTACTAATGGTTGAGAAATGCAATATTAGCAATCAAATGGCTTTGCAGTGCAATAGGATAACTGCAATGGTAGCTGTAATGTACTGGGTGTGGGTGTTATTATATACAACAATAAGCAAAAATGAATGGAAAAGATGTTTATATTTTCCCCCTGCAACAGGAGAAATGCAATATTGGCCAATATTAGAAGTAAAATGCACTGATATTCTTAGAATAATCAATTTTATTAATATAGTAATAATAGAAAACCAATACACAATTTTGTTTACATTTCAAAACGTCATAGGTAGCAAAATCGAGAAGTTGTGGTATTTATATAGGTTTTTAGAAAATTTATTTAAAAAGTGTTTGGTCATGACAAACAACAACAATGAAAGGAAAATATTACGTTTATAACTCTCCCTTGCAATAGGAGAAATGCAATGTTGGCCAATATTATAAGTAAAATGCACTGATATTATTAAAATAACAAATATTGTTAATATAGTAATACAGCAATAATAGAAAACCTATGAGCGTTAATGCGTCTCGAAGATTTCTGCAAACTGCAGCAAAATAAAAGCTGTTATAAAAGTTATAAAGCTGTAGGCCTAATTTACTGTAATGTATGTAATTCAACAACGATAAATAAATATGTTTATTATAACTCTGAAATGCAAAATTAGAAGTAAAATGGCAAGCTACTGTGTACTATACGCAGTTTGAAAGTTTGTTGCGTTGAATGTAGATTGGCTTTGATAAGCGATCTTTAACAGAGAGGGGTAGGAGCATTCACTCGTATAAAAATGTAGCAAATAAAAAATGTTCTCGTCATGAAGGGGCGTTGTAGTTTGGCCCTAGCTTGTACGTAAGTTGTAAAGAATTTCGGCTAACGATTTAAATAATGAAACCTTCGGTGATTGGACAAAAAACATAGGCTGATGAACGGTGTACCACAATTTCGTACCTGTAAATTGGTCTACGCCTCAAACGGTTTACGTTTATTACAAAAACCTTCGAATAAATTCGATTACAAACAAACAGCACCATAGACTGGTAAAATGAACACGGTTTTCTCGTGAAATACGCACTACTAAATAGTTCTACAATCGGTCGCACGGCTTTATTGGCGTTTCAATTTTCGGTCTTAACTTTTATTAAACCGAGCTTTTCAAGCTTTTTGTTGCAATTTTCGTTCAAGTAAACCTGTCTATTTGTGTATAATCCGATCAGATGGGTGAGTTTAAAGATAATACCGACAATTTAAAAAGACTTGGTAACATATTTAAATAGGTTTAAATGTGTTTTGTATCGTTATTAAACTTTAACGACTTTACATTTCGATGCTTAATTTTATTTCACATACTTCCATACAGTTACTATATGCTTAATTGTTCGAATTTAGCTTTTGGCGGACAAAAAAAAGTTTTCCTTGACCCATCCTTATCCGCTTCCAACTACGCAAGCTCAGTTTTTGTTCGTCAACTGAAGTTGGAGCACGCACTGTTTCACAGAATTCTCTCTCTTCAGTTTCCAGCTTTAAATATGGCAGGTACGTATCATGTTTGTCCCTTCTTGAGAGGGACAGCATACCCCTTGCCTTCCTGTCAAGGGGTAGTCGATGGACGAGTTCTTTTATACTCCGAAATCGACATTCTCTTACCTTGACTTGACTCGGTTGATTTGCACCCGGCCTAACCTTCGCCCTGTCCTTTCGGAAGGGGATACCCAGGTCGGAATCTCCTTGTCTCACCCTCTTTAGCTCGGAGCACTCGTGTAAGCCTCCTCATGAGCTATCGGTGGGATATCTGTTATATCAGAAATACCTAACTGAAAGGTCTCTGTTTATAATGGGTTGTCAGGGCTCTCCTTGATCAAGTTTCCGTACTGTTGTGTCTTGAAACTTGAGAAGGGGGTTCGTTACTTTGTTGTTAACGAATATGTCAGATACCCCTTGCCTTCCTGTCAAGGGGTAGTCGATGGACGAGTTCTTTTATACTCCAAAATCGATATTCTCTTACCTTGACTTGACTCGGTTGATTTGCATCCGACCTAACCTCGCCCTGTCCTTTTGGAAGGGGATACCCAGGTCGGAATCTCCTTGTCTCACCCTCTTTAGCTCGGAGCACACGCGTAAACCTCCTTATGAGCTATCGGTGGGATATCTGTTATATCAGAAATACCTAACTGAAAGGTCTCTGTTTATAATGGGTTGTCAGGGCTCTCCTTGATCAAGTTTCCGTACCGTTGTGTCTTGAAACTTGAGAAGGGGGTTCATTACTTTGTTGTTAACGAATATGTCAGGTCCTTCTCTTCTCTTTGACAGACAATCAAGAAGGAGAAGACCAGCCTCAACCAGTGACCGTTGATGATGAAAACGGGACAGGGGAAGATGGCAAAGACATGTCCTTGAGGGAGCTGAAAAGGAACATCTTTGAAGTACTCCCGGATTCCATACTACCCCCTCCAGATCACAAAGTAAAGAGGTATGGTAGCTTCTATGTATATCTAGTTGATATTGGTTATATTCCATGTTGATATCATGATAGATATAGTGGTTACATCGTCTTATAGATGTACATGATATATATCTAGTGAATAGATATTTATGAGTACATAATGACATTTTCTGTTATCGTAGCAAGACTATCGCCGAACAGATGCTATCTCAAGACAGACCACAAGATGATGACGATACAGACTATAGTCTGCCCTTGTCTCAGGTCATGACTTCAGCCATAGAAGAGGTCAAACACCAGAAACAAGCCTTCACATCAAAATATCCCATAATAAGAGGGTTCCATGTATCAAACTACCAAGTACAGGGGCACACTCTCAAATCGTCTTACAGCCGCACTGACGAGGACGCTGCTCTTCTGGGTAAGGCATCTAACAAAGCCCTCATTCCATGCAAATATATCGAGGAGATGGAGACCCTTACAAGGCAGTTGATGCTTGTTGCTAGCCATTCAGATTGGGTCCTTGGCAGCTCCGTTGCGCTTTTGCAACAGGGTGATACAGGTGCAGTCATCAGATCGATTGAGAGCTTATGTCTTGCACAATCCCATACTGCTGCTTTGCTTGCACGCTTACTTGCTAATTTGGTGCATGTCAGGCGAGATCAGTTGGTCTCTACCTCTGCTCTTTCCTCTGCCACCAAGTCTTCTTTGCTAAAGCTTGCCATGCCGCTTAATTCACCACTATTTGAAGGGAAGTTGGCTGATTTGACCTCACAGGATGCATCGACAGCATCCAACAGAGCGTTGATATCAATAGTCAAGCAGCAAAAATGGTCACTACAACCGGCTCAACCAAAATCAGAGAAAGAAGGTGACACTGGTAAAAAGTATACTTTTCAAAGTAAAGGAAAGGCCCCACAGAAAGGCAAATCCTTTAAGATTCCCAAGAAGACCGTCGAAAAAAGTAGGCGGCTGTCTCACCAGTTACTGGCAGGTATGGAACAATCTGCCCAGTGCCTCTACTTGGCTAACAGATCTGTTAAAACACGATTTACGTTTAAACACAAAAGCCCCTTTAAATTATCTAGTACCACAAACACTCTCAGAAGACTTGGTATCGGAGCTAATGGTTTCAGAGTCCAAAGGTGCCGTAGAACCTGTCACAGGGGACCACGAGGGTTTCTACAGCCGAATATTCTCAGTACCGAAGACAAACGGGCAGTTGAGAATAATTATAGACTTATCCAGATTGAACAAGTGGCTCACTGCCCCCAAATTCAAGATGGACAACATACAAACTCCTCACCTACGGCAATGGGGTGTGACGCTGTTAACATACCTAGACGACTGGCTGATCTACAGCAAGTCAAGGGAGGTCTTACAGTCCCAGGTTTTGACCGCTACCAATCTGCTACAGGACCTGGGATTCCATATCAAATACGAGAAGAGCATGCTAAATCCCACACAAGTATGCACATTCCTAGGCTTCAATCTAGACCCCACAGACGCCTCTGCCTCAGGATGGGGAGATATAGTCTGCGAGGAAACAGCTCAAGGAAGGGGGGGAGTCGAGGAAAGAAAATTCCACATAAACATTCTCAAACTCCCGGCACTCTACAAGTGCCTTCAAACTTTTCAGAAGAGTTTGCTCGGAAAAGTGGTCTTGTGCCAGATAGACAACGCAACAGTCGTAGCCTATGTAAAGAAACAAGGAGGGACCAGATCGCCACAGCTATGTACCCTAATCTGAGAAATCCTGCACTGGTGCGACGAGAGGAAGATCACACTGAAGGCATGCCATCTGCCTGGCAAACGGAATGTTATCGCAGACATGTTGAGTCGGGTGACTTCACCAACAGAGTGGTCTCTACACCCTCAGGTGGTCAAGATGATTTTCAAACAATGGGGCACTCCAATGGTGGATCTGTTTGCATCCAAGTTGAACAACAAGCTACCGATATACTTCAGCTCTATGAAGGACCTTCAGGCAGCAGGAGTGGATGGACTGAGTCAACCATGGGACAGACTGTGGGGTTACGCGTATCCTCCCATAAACTTGCTTCCCCTTGTGCTGAGGAAAATTCTCCATTCCCAAGATTGTCAGATCATAATTATAGCTCCAAACAGGCCCAGACGGAGTTGGTTCACAGGACTGTTAAGCCTACTGGCATCCAGACCGCTGGAACTTCCTACAATGGCAAAGCTCCTGAAACAGAACGGAGTATACCATCAGGGGACAGACAAACTGCAACTTCACGCCTGGATGCTGTCCAGCAGACAAGATGCAAGGAAGGCATTTCTCGAAAAGCAGCCTTTTATGCCACGAGATGCGTCAGGGAGTCTTCATCAGCAGTCTATGATGGGAAATGGAAAGTGTACTCTGATTGGTGTATTAGAGAGGAGAGAAATTCGCTCGAGCCCACTATCTATGATGTAACTGACTTCCTTATCTATCTCTTAGAGGAGAGAAAGCTGTCAGTGAGTACAATTAAAGGCTACAAGGCTGCACTGGTCAATACTTTAGGTAGATCTTTCCCGACAGGGACCGAGGACATAATCAGGGAGATGCTGAGAGGCTTTGCCGCTTGCTCTCATAAAACCATCAGAAGGCAACTACCAAAGTGGGATCTCACGGTCATCCTCCACCACCTCTCTAAGTCAAACACAGATTTGAGGTAATTCTAGTTGTCTTATACTCACTAATCCTGCTCGCTTGCTGCTTTCTATCAGCATGTTACAACGCTTGTTGTACACACTACACACTGATACTGCTTGCTTGTTGCTTTCTATCAGCTTGTTGCAGCTCTTGTATTAACTTGGTGCTGACACAACAATTTATAACTTGTATTATTTTTCAGGTCGCTATCCCTGAAATGCGTGTTTCTTCTAGCCCTGAGCACTGGGAGGAGGAGATCAGAGATCCATACCCTCACTAGAGAGTCCATCAACATCTCTGAAGATACCATCCAACTCGGAGTTAATCGCGGCTTTATGGCCAAGACACAAAAGGCAAGCGATCCGGAACTGAAAATCCTCGTTAGAGCTAACCCAGGAAATCCAAACCTGTGTCCTTATCTGACATTACTAGAATATCTGACAGTTACTAATGATTTATGTGACAATAATGGTAATCTGTTTCTGTCTTACATCAGACCTCATAAACCCATCACTCAAGATTCTGTTTCAAGATGGATTTGTTGTGCTATTAGAGACTCTTATAAAGTTTTAGATATGTCTTCTCTACCAGAAACCAATGCCCATGAGGTTAGGGCTATAGCGGCCTCTATGTTCATTTCAGATGATAATAATGTTGATGACATTTTAGCCACTGGCCTATGGTCAAGCAAGTGGTCCTTTCTGGGACACTAAAAAAAAGATATACCGTGGGACCTGTCCCAATTTAAGTCACTGGTGGTCGTTAATAAAGTGTTGAAGCTCTAATCTACACCCTTATCACTTTATACCCAAGACCCCTACCATGATGGTTGGGTCCTTTGGTACATACTATCAGACACTCCACGAGTAGATAAATTCCTTGGGTGAGGAGTTTTCCCCTCCTATCACACCTTGTGAAGAAAAGGGTTCGGGGTGATATCCTTTAGTATCCCCTCCTTTGACCATTACATTTTAATCCGCTTAGTGAATTCCATACAAGACAACTCCTGCCCAGCCACCTGTGTCTGTGGGATTCTATTAAGCATATAGTAACTGTATGGAAGTATGTGAAATAAAATTCAAGATTTTTTATAGTAAAATCCAATTTTATGATCATACTTACCATACAGATACTATAGACGCACCCTTCCTCCCCACGGGAGTTGCCTTCTCTCTGCGTGCAAGTTGACTCACAAAACTGAGCTTGCGTAGTTGGAAGCGGATAAGGATGGGTCAAGAAAAGCTTTTTTTTGTCCGCCAAAAGCTAAATTCGAACAATTAAGCATATAGTAACTGTATGGTAAGTATGATCATAAAATTGGATTTTACTATAAAAAATCTTGAAATTTCTTGATGAAATTTCTAGCCAAGGGTTCGTCTCATTGTTGATGAATAATTTTCGCAAGTTGTGTGCACATGCATTCATCATAAAAACTCGCACACATCGCTCCGCTCGTTTGCTCGTGGGATTATACTATATCATTATACTGTATCATTATACTGTATCACTATACTGTATCATAATACTGTACCATTATACTGTACCATTATACTGTATCATTATACTGTACCATTATACTGTATCATTATACTGTACCATTATACTGTATCATTATACTGTATCATTATACTGTACCATTATACTGTATCATTATACCGTATCATTATACTGTACATATACTGTACCATTATACTGTATCATTATAGTGTATCATTATACTATACCATTATACTGTATCATTATACTATACCATTATACTGTACCATTATACTGTACCATTATACTGTACCATTATACTGTATGATTAAACTATACCATTATACTGTATCATTATACTGTACCATTATACTGTATTATTATACTGTATCATTATACTGTACCATTATACTGTACCATTATACTGTATCATTATACTGTACCATTATACTGTATCATTATACTGTACCATTATACTGTATCATTATACTGTATCATTATACTGTACCATTATACTGTATCATTATACCGTATCATTATACTGTACCATTATACTGTACCATTATACTGTATCATTATAGTGTATCATTATACTATACCATTATACTGTATCATTATACTATACCATTATACTGTACCATTATACTGTACCATTATACTGTACCATTATACTGTATCATTAAACTATACCATTACACTGTATCATTATACTGTACCATTATACTGTATTATTATACCGTATCATTATACTGTACCATTATACTGTACCATTATACTGTATCATTATAGTGTATCATTATACTGTATCATTATACTGTACTATTATACTGTACCATTATACTGTACCATTATACTGTACCATCATACTGTATCATTATACTGTACCATTACACTGTATCATTATACTGTATCATTATACTGTACCATTATACTGTACCATCATACTGTATCATTATACTGTACCCTTATACTGTACCATTATACTGCACCATTATACTGCATCATTATACTGTATCATTATACTCCACCATTTTACTGTACCATTATACTGTACCATTATACTGTACCATCATACTGTATCATTATACTGTATCATTATACTGTATCATTATACTGTATCATTATACTCCAACATTATACTGTACCATTATACTGTACCATCATACTGTACCATCATACTGTATCATTATACTGTATCATTATACTATATCATTATACTATATCATTATACTGTATCATTATACTGTATCACAATACTGTATCATTATACTGTACCATTATACTGTATCATATTACTGCATCATTATACTGTACCATTATACTGTACCATTATACTGTACCATTATACTGTACCATTATACTGTATTATTATACTATACCATTATATTGTATCATTATACTGCATCATTATACTGTATCATTATACTGTACCATTATACTCCACCATTTTACTGTACCATTATACTGTACCATTATACTGCACCATTATACTGTACCATCATACTGTATCATTATACTCCACCATTATACTGTATCATTATACTGTATCATTATATTCCAACATTATACTGTACCATTATACTGTACCATCATACTGTACCATCATACTGTATCATTATGGTGTATCATTATACTGTATCATTATACTGTACTATTATACTGTACCATTATACTGTACCATTATACTGTACCATCATACTGTATCATTATACTGTACCATTACACTGTATCATTATACTGTATCATTATACTGTACCATTATACTGTACCATCATACTGTATCATTATACTGTACCCTTATACTGTACCATTATACTGCACCATTATACTGCATCATTATACTGTATCATTATACTCCACCATTTTACTGTACCATTATACTGTACCATTATACTGTACCATTATACTGTACCATCATACTGTATCATTATACTCCACCATTATACTGTATCATTATACTGTATCATTATACTGTATCATTATACTCCAACATTATACTGTACCATTATACTGTACCATCATACTGTACCATCATACTGTATCATTATACTGTACCAATACACTGTATCATTATACTGTATCATTATACTCAACCATTATACTGTATCATTATACTGTATCATTATACTCAGCCATTATAGTGTATCATTATACTGTACCATCATACTGTATCATTATACTGTACCATTATACTGTACCATCATACTGTATCATTATACTGTATCATTATACTATACCATTATACTGTATCATTATACTATATCATTATACTATATCATTATACTGTATCATTATACTGTATCACTATACTGTATCATTATACTGTACCATTATACTGTATCATATTACTGCATCAGTATAACTGGTACAGTATTACTGTACCATTATACTGTACCATTATACTGTACCATTATACTGTACCATTATACTGTATTATTATACTATACCATTATATTGTATCATTATACTGTATCATTATACTGTATCATTATACTGTACCATTATACTGTACCATTATACTGTACCATTATAATCCACCATTATACTGTATCACTATACTGTACTGTTATACTGTACCATTATACTGTACCATTATACTGTACCATCATACTGCATCATTATACTGTACCAATACACTGTATCATTATACTGTATCATTATACTCAACCATTATACTGTATCATTATACTGTATCATTATACTCAGCCATTATAGTGTATCATTATACTGTACCATCATACTGTATCATTATACTGTACCATTATACTGTACCATCATACTGTATCATTATACTGTATCATTATACTATACCATTATACTGTATCATTATACTATACCATTATACTCCACCATTATACTGTATCATTATACTGTACCATTATACTCCACCATTATACTGTATCATTATACTGTACCATTATACTCCACCATTATACTGTAGCATTATACTGTACCATCATACTGTATCATTATACTATACCATTATACTGCACCATTATACTGTACCATCATACTGTATCATTATACTGTACCATTATACTGTACCATCATACTGTATCATTATACTGTACCATTATACTGTACCATTATACTGCACCATTATACTGTACCATTATACTGTACCATTATACTGTACCATTATACTGTATCATTATACTCAACCATTATACTGTATCATTATACTGTATCATTATACTCCACCATTATAGTGTATCATTATACTGTACCATCATACTGTATCATTATACTGTACCATTATACTGTACCATCATACTGTATCATTATACTGTACCATTATACTGTACCATCATACTGTATCATTATACTGTACCATTATACTCTACCTTCATACTGTATCATTATACTCTACCATTATACTGTACCATCATACTGTACCATTATACTGTATCATTATACGCCACCATTATACTGTATCATTATACTCCACCATTATACTGTATCATTAAACTCCACCATTATACTGTATCATTATACTGTACCATCACACTGTATCATTATACGGTACCATTATACTGTACCATTATACTGTATCATTATAGTGTATCATTATACTATACCATTATACTGTATCATTATACTATACCATTATACTGTATCATTATACTGTATCATTATACTGTATCATTATACTGTATCATTATACTGTATCATTATACTGTATCATTATACTGTATCATTATACTGTACCATTACACTGTATCATTATACTGTATCCTTATACTGTATCATTATACTGTATCATTATACTGTACCATTATACTGTATCATTATACCGTATCATTATACTGTACCATTATACTGTACCATTATACTGTATCATTATAGTGTATCATTATACTATACCATTATACTGTATCATTATACTATACCATTATACTGTACCATTATACTGTACCGTTATACTGTACCATTATACTGTACCATTATACTGTATCATTATACTATACCATTATGCTGTATCATTATACTGTATCATTATACTGTATCATTATACTGTACCATTATACTGTACCATTATACTGTACCATTATAATCCACCATTATACTGTATCATTATACTGTACTATTATACTGTACCATTATACTGTACCATTATACTGTACCATCATACTGTATCATTATACTGTACCATTACACTGTATCATTATACTGTATCATTATACTGTACCATTATACTGTACCATCATATTGTATCATTATACTGTACCCTTATACTGTACCATTATACTGCACCATCATACTGTATCACTATACTGTACCATTACACTGTATCATTATACTGTATCATAATACTGTACCATTATACTGTACCATTATACTGTACCATTATACTGTACCATTATACTGTACCATCATACTGTATCATTATACTGTATCATTAGACTATCATTATACTGTACCATTATACTGTATCATTATACCGTATCATTATACTGTACCATTATACTGTACCATTATACTGTATCATTATAGTGTATCATTATACTATACCATTATACTGTATCATTATACTATACCATTATACTGTACCATTATACTGTACCATTATACTGTATCCTTATACTGTATCATTAGACTGTATCATTTTACTGTATCATTATGCTGTACCATTATACTGTGCCATCATACTGTATCATTATACTGTACCTTTATACTGTACCATCATACTGTATCATTATACTCCACCAATATGCTGTATCATTATACTATACCATTATACTGTATCATTATACTATACCATTATAATGTATCATTATACTGTCCCATTAGACTGTATCAATATACTGTACCATTATACTGTATCATTATACTGTAACATTATATTGTACCATTATACTGTACCATTATACTGTAACATTATACTGTACCATTATACTGTACCATTATACTATATCATTATACTGTACCATTATACTGTACCATTATACTGTATCATTATACTGTATCATTATACTGTACCATTACACTGTATCATTATACTGTATCATTATACTGTATCATTATACTGTGCCATTATACTGTATCATTATACTATATCATTAAACTGTATCATTATACTGTATCATTATACTCCACCATTATACTGTACCATTATACTATACCATTATACTCTATCATTATACTATACGATTATACTGTACCATTATACTGTACCATTATACTGTATCATTATACTGTATCATTATATTGTATCATTATACTGTATCATTATACTGTATCATTATACTGTACCATTACACTGTACCATTATACTGTACCATTATACTGTATCATTATACTCCACCATTATACTGTACCATTATACTATACCATTATACTGTATCATTATACAATACCATTATACTGTACCATTATACTGTACCATGATACTGTATCATTATACTGTATCAGTATACTGTATCATTATACTGTATCATTATACTGTACCATTACACTGTACCATTATACTGTACCATTATACGGTATCATTATACTATATCAATAAACTGTATCATTATATTGTATTATTATACTGTACCATCATACTGTATCATTATACTGTATCATTATACTCCACCATTATACTGTACCATTATACTGTACCATCATACTGTATCATTATACTGTACCATTATACTGTATCATTATACTGTACCATCATACTGTATCATTATACTCCACCATTATACTGTAACATAATACTGTACCATCATACTGTATCATTATACTGCACCATTATACTGTATCATTATACTGTATCATTATACTCCACCATTATACCGTACCATTATACTGTACCATCATACTGTATCATTATACTCCCCCATTATACTGTATCGTTATACTGTATCACTATACTGTATCATTATACTGTACCATTATACTGTGCCATCATACTGTATCATTATACTGTACCTTTATACTGTACCATCATACTGTATCATTATACTCCACCAATATACTGTATCATTATACTGTACCATAATACTGTATCATTATACTCCACCATTATACTGTATCATTATACTGTACCACTGTACTGTACCATCATACTGTATCATTATACTGTACCATTACCCTGTACCATTATACTGTACAATTATACTGTATCATTATACTATATCATTAAACTGTATCATTATACTGTATCATTATACTGTATCATTATACTGTACCATTATACTGTGCCATCATACTGTATCATTATACTGTACCTTTATACTGTACCATCATACTGTATCTTTATACTCCACCATTATACTGTATCATTATACTGTATCATTACACTCCACCATTATACTGTATCATTATACTATACCATTATACTGTATCATTATACTATACCATTATACTGTATCAATATACTGTACCATAATACTGTACCATTATAATGTACCATTATACTGTATCATTATACTGTACCATTATACTGTACCATTATACTTTATCATTATACTCCACCATTATACTGTACCATTATACGGTATCATTATACTGTATCATTATACGGTACCATTATACTGTATCATTATACTGTACCAACATACTGTATCATTATACTCCACCATTATACTGTGCAATCATACTGTACTATTATACTGTACCATTATACTATATCATTATACTGTGCAATCATACTGTATCATTATACTCCACCATTATACTGTAACATAATACTGTACCATCATACTGTATCATTATACTGCACCATTATACTGTATCATTATACTGTATCATTATACTCCACCATTATACCGTACCATTATACTGTACCATCATACTGTATCATTATACTCCCCCATTATACTGTATCGTTATACTGTATCATTATACTGTATCATTATACTGTACCATTATACTGTGCCATCATACTGTATCATTATACTGTACCTTTATACTGTACCATCATACTGTATCATTATACTCCACCAATATACTGTATCATTATACTGTACCATCATACTGTATCATTATACTCCACCATTATACTGTATCATTATACTGTACCACTGTACTGTACCATCATACTGTATGATTATACTGTACCATTACCCTGTACCATTATACTGTACAATTATACTGTATCATTATACTATATCATTAAACTGTATCATTATACTGTATCATTATACTGTATCATTATACTGTACCATTATACTGTGCCATCATACTGTATCATTATACTGTACCTTTATACTGTACCATCATACTGTATCTTTATACTCCACCAATATACTGTATCATTATACTGTATCATTATACTCCACCATTATACTGTATCATTATACTGTATCATTACACTCCTCCATTATACTGTATCATTATACTATACCATTATACTGTATCATTATACTATACCATTATACTGTATCAATATACTGTACCATAATACTGTACCATTATAATGTACCATTATACTGTATCATTATACTGTACCATTATACTGTACCATTATACTTTATCATTATACTCCACCATTATACTGTACCATTATACGGTATCATTATACTGTATCATTATACGGTACCATTATACTGTATCATTATACTGTACCATCATACTGTATCATTATACTCCCCCATTATACTGTATCGTTATACTGTATCATTATACTGTATCATTATACTGTACCATTATACTGTGCCATCATACTGTATCATTATACTGTACCTTTATACTGTACCATCATACTGTATCATTATACTCCACCAATATACTGTATCATTATACTGTACCATCATACTGTATCATTATACTCCACCATTATACTGTATCATTATACTGTACCACTGTACTGTACCATCATACTGTATCATTATACTGTACCATTACCCTGTACCATTATACTGTACAATTATACTGTATCATTATACTATATCATTAAACTGTATCATTATACTGTATCATTATACTGTATCATTATACTGTACCATTATACTGTGCCATCATACTGTATCATTATACTGTACCTTTATACTGTACCATCATACTGTATCTTTATACTCCACCAATATACTGTATCATTATACTGTATCATTATACTCCACCATTATACTGTATCATTATACTGTATCAATACACTCCACCATTATACTGTATCATTATACTATACCATTATACTGTATCATTATACTATACCATTATACTGTATCAATATACTGTACCATAATACTGTACCATTATAATGTACCATTATACTGTATCATTATACTGTACCATTATACTGTACCATTATACTTTATCATTATACTCCACCATTATACTGTACCATTATACGGTATCATTATACTGTATCATTATACGGTACCATTATACTGTATCATTATACTGTACCAACATACTGTATCATTATACTCCACCATTATACTGTGCAATCATACTGTACCATTATACTGTACCATCATACTGTATCATTATACTGTACCATTATACTGTACCATCATACTGTATCATTATACTGTACCATTATACTCTACCTTCATACTGTATCATTATACTCTACCATTATACTGTACCATCATACTGTACCATTATACTGTATCATTATACGCCACCATTATACTGTATCATTATACTCCACCATTATACTGTATCATTAAACTCCACCATTATACTGTATCATTATACTGTACCATCACACTGTATCATTATACTGTACCATTATACTGTACCATTATACTGTATCATTATAGTGTATCATTATACTATACCATTATACTGTATCATTATACTATACCATTATACTGTATCATTATACTGTATCATTATACTGTATCATTATACTGTATCATTATACTGTATCATTATACTGTATCATTATACTGTATCATTATACTGTACCATTACACTGTATCATTATACTGTATCCTTATACTGTATCATTATACTGTATCATTATACTGTACCATTATACTGTATCATTATACCGTATCATTATACTGTACCATTATACTGTACCATTATACTGTATCATTATAGTGTATCATTATACTATACCATTATACTGTATCATTATACTATACCATTATACTGTACCATTATACTGTACCGTTATACTGTACCATTATACTGTACCATTATACTGTATCATTATACTATACCATTATGCTGTATCATTATACTGTATCATTATACTGTATCATTATACTGTACCATTATACTGTACCATTATACTGTACCATTATAATCCACCATTATACTGTATCATTATACTGTACTATTATACTGTACCATTATACTGTACCATTATACTGTACCATCATACTGTATCATTATACTGTACCATTACACTGTATCATTATACTGTATCATTATACTGTACCATTATACTGTACCATCATATTGTATCATTATACTGTACCCTTATACTGTACCATTATACTGCACCATCATACTGTATCACTATACTGTACCATTACACTGTATCATTATACTGTATCATAATACTGTACCATTATACTGTACCATTATACTGTACCATTATACTGTACCATTATACTGTACCATCATACTGTATCATTATACTGTATCATTAGACTATCATTATACTGTACCATTATACTGTATCATTATACCGTATCATTATACTGTACCATTATACTGTACCATTATACTGTATCATTATAGTGTATCATTATACTATACCATTATACTGTATCATTATACTATACCATTATACTGTACCATTATACTGTACCATTATACTGTATCCTTATACTGTATCATTAGACTGTATCATTTTACTGTATCATTATGCTGTACCATTATACTGTGCCATCATACTGTATCATTATACTGTACCTTTATACTGTACCATCATACTGTATCATTATACTCCACCAATATGCTGTATCATTATACTATACCATTATACTGTATCATTATACTATACCATTATAATGTATCATTATACTGTCCCATTAGACTGTATCAATATACTGTACCATTATACTGTATCATTATACTGTAACATTATATTGTACCATTATACTGTACCATTATACTGTAACATTATACTGTACCATTATACTGTACCATTATACTATATCATTATACTGTACCATTATACTGTACCATTATACTGTATCATTATACTGTATCATTATACTGTACCATTACACTGTATCATTATACTGTATCATTATACTGTATCATTATACTGTGCCATTATACTGTATCATTATACTATATCATTAAACTGTATCATTATACTGTATCATTATACTCCACCATTATACTGTACCATTATACTATACCATTATACTCTATCATTATACTATACGATTATACTGTACCATTATACTGTACCATTATACTGTATCATTATACTGTATCATTATATTGTATCATTATACTGTATCATTATACTGTATCATTATACTGTACCATTACACTGTACCATTATACTGTACCATTATACTGTATCATTATACTCCACCATTATACTGTACCATTATACTATACCATTATACTGTATCATTATACAATACCATTATACTGTACCATTATACTGTACCATGATACTGTATCATTATACTGTATCAGTATACTGTATCATTATACTGTATCATTATACTGTACCATTACACTGTACCATTATACTGTACCATTATACGGTATCATTATACTATATCAATAAACTGTATCATTATATTGTATTATTATACTGTACCATCATACTGTATCATTATACTGTATCATTATACTCCACCATTATACTGTACCATTATACTGTACCATCATACTGTATCATTATACTGTACCATTATACTGTATCATTATACTGTACCATCATACTGTATCATTATACTCCACCATTATACTGTAACATAATACTGTACCATCATACTGTATCATTATACTGCACCATTATACTGTATCATTATACTGTATCATTATACTCCACCATTATACCGTACCATTATACTGTACCATCATACTGTATCATTATACTCCCCCATTATACTGTATCGTTATACTGTATCATTATACTGTATCATTATACTGTACCATTATACTGTGCCATCATACTGTATCATTATACTGTACCTTTATACTGTACCATCATACTGTATCATTATACTCCACCAATATACTGTATCATTATACTGTACCATCATACTGTATCATTATACTCCACCATTATACTGTATCATTATACTGTACCACTGTACTGTACCATCATACTGTATCATTATACTGTACCATTACCCTGTACCATTATACTGTACAATTATACTGTATCATTATACTATATCATTAAACTGTATCATTATACTGTATCATTATACTGTATCATTATACTGTACCATTATACTGTGCCATCATACTGTATCATTATACTGTACCTTTATACTGTACCATCATACTGTATCTTTATACTCCACCAATATACTGTATCATTATACTGTATCATTATACTCCACCATTATACTGTATCATTATACTGTATCATTACACTCCACCATTATACTGTATCATTATACTATACCATTATACTGTATCATTATACTATACCATTATACTGTATCAATATACTGTACCATAATACTGTACCATTATAATGTACCATTATACTGTATCATTATACTGTACCATTATACTGTACCATTATACTTTATCATTATACTCCACCATTATACTGTACCATTATACGGTATCATTATACTGTATCATTATACGGTACCATTATACTGTATCATTATACTGTACCAACATACTGTATTATTATACTCCACCATTATACTGTGCAATCATACTGTACTATTATACTGTACCATTATACTATATCATTATACTGTGCAATCATACTGTATCATTATACTCCACCATTATACTGTAACATAATACTGTACCATCATACTGTATCATTATACTGCACCATTATACTGTATCATTATACTGTATCATTATACTCCACCATTATACCGTACCATTATACTGTACCATCATACTGTATCATTATACTCCCCCATTATACTGTATCGTTATACTGTATCATTATACTGTATCATTATACTGTACCATTATACTGTGCCATCATACTGTATCATTATACTGTACCTTTATACTGTACCATCATACTGTATCATTATACTCCACCAATATACTGTATCATTATACTGTACCATCATACTGTATCATTATACTCCACCATTATACTGTATCATTATACTGTACCACTGTACTGTACCATCATACTGTATCATTATACTGTACCATTACCCTGTACCATTATACTGTACAATTATACTGTATCATTATACTATATCATTAAACTGTATCATTATACTGTATCATTATACTGTATCATTATACTGTACCATTATACTGTGCCATCATACTGTATCATTATACTGTACCTTTATACTGTACCATCATACTGTATCTTTATACTCCACCAATATACTGTATCATTATACTGTATCATTATACTCCACCATTATACTGTATCATTATACTGTATCATTACACTCCTCCATTATACTGTATCATTATACTATACCATTATACTGTATCATTATACTATACCATTATACTGTATCAATATACTGTACCATAATACTGTACCATTATAATGTACCATTATACTGTATCATTATACTGTACCATTATACTGTACCATTATACTTTATCATTATACTCCACCATTATACTGTACCATTATACGGTATCATTATACTGTATCATTATACGGTACCATTATACTGTATCATTATACTGTACCATCATACTGTATCATTATACTCCCCCATTATACTGTATCGTTATACTGTATCATTATACTGTATCATTATACTGTACCATTATACTGTGCCATCATACTGTATCATTATACTGTACCTTTATACTGTACCATCATACTGTATCATTATACTCCACCAATATACTGTATCATTATACTGTACCATCATACTGTATCATTATACTCCACCATTATACTGTATCATTATACTGTACCACTGTACTGTACCATCATACTGTATCATTATACTGTACCATTACCCTGTACCATTATACTGTACAATTATACTGTATCATTATACTATATCATTAAACTGTATCATTATACTGTATCATTATACTGTATCATTATACTGTACCATTATACTCTGCCATCATACTGTATCATTATACTGTACCTTTATACTGTACCATCATACTGTATCTTTATACTCCACCAATATACTGTATCATTATACTGTATCATTATACTCCACCATTATACTGTATCATTATACTGTATCAATACACTCCACCATTATACTGTATCATTATACTATACCATCATACTGTATCATTATACTCCGCCATTATACTGTATCATGAAACTGAATCATTATACTCCACCATGATACTGTACCATTATACTGTACCATCATACTGTATCTTTACACTGTACCATTATACTGCACCATCATACTGTATCATTATACTCCACCATTATACTGTATCATTTTACTATACCATTATACTGTATCATTATACTATACCATTATACTGTATCATTATACTGTCCCATTACACTGTATCAATATACTGTACCATAATACTGTATCATTATACTGTAACATTATACTGTACCATTATACTGTACCATTATACTGTGACATTATACTGTACCATTATACTGTACCATTATACTATATCATTATACTGTACCATTATACTGTACCATTATACTGTACCATTATACTGTATCATTATACTGTATCATTATACTGTATCATTATACTGTATCATTATACTGTGCCATTATACTGTATCATTATACTATATCATTAAACTGTATCATTATACTGCATCATTATACTCCACCATTATACTGTACCATTATACTATACCATTATACTCTATCATTATACTATACGATTATACTGTACCATTATACTGTACCATTATACTGTATCATTATACTGTATCATTATATTGTATCATTATACTGTATCATTATACTGTATCATTATACTGTACCATTACACTGTACCATTATACTGTACCATTATACTGTATCATTATACTCCACTATTATACTGTACCATTATACTATACCATTATACTGTATCATTATACTATACCATTATACTGTACCATTTTACTGTACCATTATACTGTATCATTATACTGTATCATTATACTGTATCATTATACTGTACCATTACACTGTACCATTATACTGTACCATTATACGGTATCATTATACTATATCATTAAACTGTATCATTATATTGTATTATTATACTGTACCATCATACTGTATCATTATACTGTATCATTATACTCCACCATTATACTGTACCATTATACTGTACCATCATACTGTATCATTATACTGTACCATTATACTGTATCATTATACTGTACCATCATACTGTATCATTATACTCCACCATTATACTGTAACATAACACTGTACCATCATACTGTATCATTATACTCCACCATTATACTGTATCATTATACTGTATCATTATACTCCACCATTATACCGTACCATTATACTGTACCATCATACTGTATCATTATACTCCCCCATTATACTGTATAATTATACTGTACCATTACACTGTACAATTATACTGTATCATTATACTGTATCATTAAACTGTATCATTATACTGTATCATTATACTGTATCATTATACTGTACCATTGTACTGTGCCATCATACTGTATCATTATACTGTACCTTTATACTGTACCATCATACTGTATCTTTATACTCCACCAATATACTGTATCATTATACTGTATCATTATACTTCACCATTATACTGTATCATTATACTGTATCATTATACTGTACCATTATACTGTGCCATCATACTGTATCATTATACTGTACCTTTATACTGTACCATCATACTGTATCATTATACTCCACCAATATACTGTATCATTATACTGTACCATCATACTGTATCATTATACTCCACCATTATACTGTATCATTATACTGTACCACTGTACTGTACCATCATACTGTATCATTATACTGTACCATTACACTGTACCATTATACTGTACAATTATACTGTATCATTATACTATATCATTAAACTGTATCATTATACTGTATCATTATACTGTATCATTATACTGTACCATTATACTGTGCCATCATACTGTATCATTATACTGTACCTTTATACTGTACCATCATACTGTATCTTTATACTCCACCAATATACTGTATCATTATACTGTATCATTATACTCCACCATTATACTGTATCATTATACTGTATCATTATACTCCACCATTATACTGTATCATTATACTGTATCATTATACTGTATCATTATACTGTACCATTATACTGTGCCATCATACTGTATCATTATACTGTACCTTTATACTGTACCATCATACTGTATCATTATACTCCACCAATATACTGTATCATTATACTGTACCATCATACTGTATCATTATACTCCACCATTATACTGTATCATTATACTGTACCACTGTACTGTACCATCATACTGTATAATTATACTGTACCATTACACTGTACAATTATACTGTATCATTATACTGTATCATTAAACTGTATCATTATACTGTACCATTATACTGTATCATTATACTGTACCATTATACTGTGCCATCATACTGTATCATTATACTGTACCTTTATACTGTACCATCATACTGTATCTTTATACTCCACCAATATACTGTATCATTATACTGTATCATTATACTTCACCATTATACTGTATCATTATACTGTATCATTATACTGTACCATTATACTGTGCCATCATACTGTATCATTATACTGTACCTTTATACTGTACCATCATACTGTATCATTATACTCCACCAATATACTGTATCATTATACTGTACCATCATACTGTATCATTATACTCCACCATTATACTGTATCATTATACTGTACCACTGTACTGTACCATCATACTGTATCTTTATACTGTACCATTACACTGTACCATTATACTGTACAATTATACTGTATCATTATACTATATCATTAAACTGTATCATTATACTGTATCATTATACTGTATCATTATACTGTACCATTATACTGTGCCATCATACTGTATCATTATACTGTACCTTTATACTGTACCATCATACTGTATCTTTATACTCCACCAATATACTGTATCATTATACTGTATCATTATACTCCACCATTATACTGTATCATTATACTGTATCATTATACTCCACCATTATACTGTATCATTATACTATACCATTATACTGTATCATTATACTATACCATTATACTGTATCAATATACTGTACCATAATACTGTACCATTATACTGTACCATTATACTGTATCATTATACTGTACCATTATACTGTACCATTATACTTTATCATTATACTCCACCATTATACTGTACCATTATACGGTATCATTATACTGTATCATTATACTCCACCATTATACTGTATCATTATACTGTACCAACATACTGTATCATTATACTCCACCATTATACTGTGCAATCATACTGTACTATTATACTGTACCATTATACTATATCATTATACTGTGCAATCATACTGTATCATTATACTGTACCATTATACTGTACCATCATACTGTATCATTATACTCCGCCATTATACTGTATCATGAAACTGAATCATTATACTCCACCATGATACTGTACCATTATACTGTACCATCATACTGTATCTTTATACTGTACCATTATACTGCACCATCATACTGTATCATTATACTCCACCATTATACTGTATCATTATACTATACCATTATACTGTATCATTATACTATACCATTATACCGTATCATTATACTGTCCCATTACACTGTATCAATATACTGTACCATTATACTGTATCATTATACTGTAACATTATACTGTACCATTATACTGTACCATTATACTGTAACATTATACTGTACCATTATACTGTACCATTATACTATATCATTATACTGTACCATTATACTGTACCATTATACTGTACCATTATACTGTATCATTATACTGTATCATTATACTGTGCCATTATACTGTATCATTATACTATATCATTAAACTGTATCATTATACTGTATCATTATACTCCACCATTATACTGTACCATTATACTATACCATTACACTCTATCATTATACTATACGATTATACTGTACCATTATACTGTACCATTATACTGTATCATTATACTGTATCATTATATTGTATCATTATACTGTATCATTATACTGTATCATTATACTGTACCATTACACTGTACCATTATACTGTACCATTATACTGTATCATTATACTCCACCATTATACTGTACCATTATACTATACCATTATACTGTATCATTATACTATACCATTATACTGTACCATTATACTGTACCATTATACTGTATCATTAAACTGTATCATTATACTGTATCATTATACTGTATCATTATACTGTACCATTACACTGTACCATTATACTGTACCATTATACGGTATCATTATACTATATCATTAAACTGTATCATTATATTGTATTATTATACTGTACCATCATACTGTATCATTATACTGTATCATTATACTCCACCATTATACTGTACCATTATACTGTACCATCATACTGTATCATTATACTGTACCATTATACTGTACCATTATACGGTATCATTATACTATATCATTAAACTGTATCATTATATTGTATTATTATACTGTACCATCATACTGTATCATTATACTGTATTCATTATACTCCACCATTATACTGTACCATTATACTGTACCATCATACTGTATCATTATACTGTACCATTATACTGTATCATTATACTGTACCATCATACTGTATCATTATACTCCACCATTATACTGTAACATAATACTGTACCATCATACTGTATCATTATACTGCACCATTATACTGTATCATTATACTGTATCATTATACTCCACCATTATACCGTACCATTATACTGTACCATCATACTGTATCATTATACTCCCCCATTATACTGTATCGTTATACTGTATCATTATACTGTATCATTATACTGTACCATTATACTGTGCCATCATACTGTATCATTATACTGTACCTTTATACTGTACCATCATACTGTATCATTATACTCCACCAATATACTGTATCATTATACTGTACCATCATACTGTATCATTATACTCCACCATTATACTGTATCATTATACTGTACCACTGTACTGTACCATCATACTGTATCATTATACTGTACCATTACCCTGTACCATTATACTGTACAATTATACTGTATCATTATACTATATCATTAAACTGTATCATTATACTGTATCATTATACTGTATCATTATACTGTACCATTATACTGTGCCATCATACTGTATCATTATACTGTACCTTTATACTGTACCATCATACTGTATCTTTATACTCCACCAATATACTGTATCATTATACTGTATCATTATACTCCACCATTATACTGTATCATTATACTGTATCATTACACTCCACCATTATACTGTATCATTATACTATACCATTATACTGTATCATTATACTATACCATTATACTGTATCAATATACTGTACCATAATACTGTACCATTATAATGTACCATTATACTGTATCATTATACTGTACCATTATACTGTACCATTATACTTTATCATTATACTCCACCATTATACTGTACCATTATACGGTATCATTATACTGTATCATTATACGGTACCATTACACTGTATCATTATACTGTACCAACATACTGTATCATTATACTCCACCATTATACTGTGCAATCATACTGTACTATTATACTGTACCATTATACTATATCATTATACTGTGCAATCCTACTGTATCATTATACTCCACCATTATACTGTAACATAATACTGTACCATCATACTGTATCATTATACTGCACCATTATACTGTATCATTATACTGTATCATTATACTCCACCATTATACCGTACCATTATACTGTACCATCATACTGTATCATTATACTCCCCCATTATACTGTATCGTTATACTGTATCATTATACTGTATCATTATACTGTACCATTATACTGTGCCATCATACTGTATCATTATACTGTACCTTTATACTGTACCATCATACTGTATCATTATACTCCACCAATATACTGTATCATTATACTGTACCATCATACTGTATCATTATACTCCACCATTATACTGTATCATTATACTGTACCACTGTACTGTACCATCATACTGTATCATTATACTGTACCATTACCCTGTACCATTATACTGTACAATTATACTGTATCATTATACTATATCATTAAACTGTATCATTATACTGTATCATTATACTGTATCATTATACTGTACCATTATACTGTGCCATCATACTGTATCATTATACTGTACCTTTATACTGTACCATCATACTGTATCTTTATACTCCACCAATATACTGTATCATTATACTGTATCATTATACTCCACCATTATACTGTATCATTATACTGTATCATTACACTCCACCATTATACTGTATCATTATACTATACCATTATACTGTATCATTATACTATACCATTATAATGTATCAATATACTGTACCATAATACTGTACCATTATAATGTACCATTATACTGTATCATTATACTGTACCATTATACTGTACCATTATACTTTATCATTATACTCCACCATTATACTGTACCATTATACGGTATCATTATACTGTATCATTATACGGTACCATTATACTGTATCATTATACTGTACCATCATACTGTATCATTATACTCCCCCATTATACTGTATCGTTATACTGTATCATTATACTGTATCATTATACTGTACCATTATACTGTGCCATCATACTGTATCATTATACTGTACCTTTATACTGTACCATCATACTGTATCATTATACTCCACCAATATACTGTATCATTATACTGTACCATCATACTGTATCATTATACTCCACCATTATACTGTATCATTATACTGTACCACTGTACTGTACCATCATACTGTATCATTATACTGTACCATTACCCTGTACCATTATACTGTACAATTATACTGTATCATTATACTATATCATTAAACTGTATCATTATACTGTATCATTATACTGTATCATTATACTGTACCATTATACTGTGCCATCATACTGTATCATTATACTGTACCTTTATACTGTACCATCATACTGTGTCTTTATACTCCACCAATATACTGTATCATTATACTGTATCATTATACTCCACCATTATACTGTATCATTATACTGTATCATTACACTCCACCATTATACTGTATCATTATACTATACCATTATACTGTATCATTATACTATACCATTATACGGTATCAATATACTGTACCATAATACTGTACCATTATAATGTACCATTATACTGTATCATTATACTGTACCATTATACTGTACCATTATACTTTATCATTATACTCCACCATTATACTGTACCATTATACGGTATCATTATACTGTATCATTATACGGTACCATTATACTGTATCATTATACTGTACCAACATACTGTATCATTATACTCCATCATTATACTGTGCAATCATACTGTACTATTATACTGTACCATTATACTATATCATTATACTGTGCAATCATACTGTATCATTATACTGTACCATTATAATGTACCATCATACTGTATCATTATACTCCGCCATTATACTGTATCATGAAACTGAATCATTATACTCCACCATGATACTGTACCATTATACTGTACCATCATACTGTATCTTTACACTGTACCATTATACTGCACCATCATACTGTATCATTATACTCCACCATTATACTGTATCATTATACTATACCATTATACTGTATCATTATACTATACCATTATACTGTATCATTATACTGTCCCATTACACTGTATCAATATACTGTACTATTATACTGTATCATTATACTGTAACATTATACTGTACCATTATACTGTAACATTATACTGTAACATTATACTGTACCATCATACTGTACCATTATACTATATCATTATACTGTACCATTATACTGTACCATTATACTGTACCATTATACTGTATCATTATACTGTATCATTATACTGTATCATTATACTGTATCATTATACTGTGCCATTATACTGTATCATTATACTATATCATTAAACTGTATCATTATACTGCATCATTATACTCCACCATTATACTGTACCATTATACTATACCATTATACTCTATCATTATACTATACGATTATACTGTACCATTATACTGTACCATTATACTGTATCATTATACTGTATCATTATATTGTATCATTATACTGTATCATTATACTGTATCATTATACTGTACCATTACACTGTACCATTATACTGTACCATTATACTGTATCATTATACTCCACTATTATACTGTACCATTATACTATACCATTATACTGTATCATTATACTATACCATTATACTGTACCATTATACTGTACCATTATACTGTATCATTATACTGTATCATTATACTGTATCATTATACTGTACCATTACACTGTACCATTATACTGTACCATTATACGGTATCATTATACTATATCATTAAACTGTATCATTATATTGTATTATTATACTGTACCATCATACTGTATCATTATACTGTATCATTATACTCCACCATTATACTGTACCATTATACTGTACCATCATACTGTATCATTATACTGTACCATTATACTGTATCATTATACTGTACCATCATACTGTATCATTATACTCCACCATTATACTGTAACATAACACTGTACCATCATACTGTATCATTATACTCCACCATTATACTGTATCATTATACTGTATCATTATACTCCACCATTATACCGTACCATTATACTGTACCATCATACTGTATCATTATACTCCCCCATTATACTGTATAATTATACTGTAATATTACACTGTACAATTATACTGTATCATTATACTGTATCATTAAACTGTATCATTATAGTGTATCATTATACTGTACCATTATACTGTGCCATCATACTGTATCATTATACTGTACCTTTATACTGTACCATCATACTGTATCTTTATACTCCACCAATATACTGTATCATTATACTGTATCATTATACTTCACCATTATACTGTATCATTATACTGTATCATTATACTGTACCATTATACTGTGCCATCATACTGTATCATTATACTGTACCTTTATACTGTACCATCATACTGTATCATTATACTCCACCAATATACTGTATCATTATACTGTACCATCATACTGTATCATTATACTCCACCATTATACTGTATCATTATACTGTACCACTGTACTGTACCATCATACTGTATCATTATACTGTACCATTACACTGTACCATTATACTGTACAATTATACTGTATCATTATACTATATCATTAAACTGTATCATTATACTGTATCATTATACTGTACCATTATACTGTACCATTATACTGTATCATTATACTGTATCATTATACTGTATCATTATACTGTACCATTACACTGTACCATTATACTGTACCATTATACGGTATCATTATACTATATCATTAAACTGTATCATTATATTGTATTATTATACTGTACCATCATACTGTATCATTATACTGTATCATTATACTCCACCATTATACTGTACCATTATACTGTACCATCATACTGTATCATTATACTGTACCATTATACTGTATCATTATACTGTACCATCATACTGTATCATTATACTCCACCATTATACTGTAACATAACACTGTACCATCATACTGTATCATTATACTCCACCATTATACTGTATCATTATACTGTATCATTATACTCCACCATTATACCGTACCATTATACTGTACCATCATACTGTATCATTATACTCCCCCATTATACTGTATAATTATACTGTACCATTACACTGTACAATTATACTGTATCATTATACTGTATCATTAAACTGTATCATTATACTGTATCATTATACTGTATCATTATACTGTACCATTGTACTGTGCCATCATACTGTATCATTATACTGTACCTTTATACTGTACCATCATACTGTATCTTTATACTCCACCAATATACTGTATCATTATACTGTATCATTATACTTCACCATTATACTGTATCATTATACTGTATCATTATACTGTACCATTATACTGTGCCATCATACTGTATCATTATACTGTACCTTTATACTGTACCATCATACTGTATCATTATACTCCACCAATATACTGTATCATTATACTGTACCATCATACTGTATCATTATACTCCACCATTATACTGTATCATTATACTGTACCACTGTACTGTACCATCATACTGTATCATTATACTGTACCATTACACTGTACCATTATACTGTACAATTATACTGTATCATTATACTATATCATTAAACTGTATCATTATACTGTATCATTATACTGTATCATTATACTGTACCATTATACTGTGCCATCATACTGTATCATTATACTGTACCTTTATACTGTACCATCATACTGTATCTTTATACTCCACCAATATACTGTATCATTATACTGTATCATTATACTCCACCATTATACTGTATCATTATACTGTATCATTATACTCCACCATTATACTGTATCATTATACTGTATCATTATACTGTATCATTATACTGTACCATTATACTGTGCCATTATACTGTATCATTATACTGTACCTTTATACTGTACCATCATACTGTATCATTATACTCCACCAATATACTGTATCATTATACTGTACCATCATACTGTATCATTATACTCCACCATTATACTGTATCATTATACTGTACCACTGTACTGTACCATCATACTGTATAATTATACTGTACCATTACACTGTACAATTATACTGTATCATTATACTGTATCATTAAACTGTATCATTATACTGTATCATTATACTGTATCATTATACTGTACCATTATACTGTGCCATCATACTGTATCATTATACTGTACCTTTATACTGTACCATCATACTGTATCTTTATACTCCACCAATATACTGTATCATTATACTGTATCATTATACTTCACCATTATACTGTATCATTATACTGTATCATTATACTGTACCATTATACTGTGCCATCATACTGTATCATTATACTGTACCTTTATACTGTACCATCATACTGTATCATTATACTCCACCAATATACTGTATCATTATACTGTACCATCATACTGTATCATTATACTCCACCATTATACTGTATCATTATACTGTACCACTGTACTGTACCATCATACTGTATCTTTATACTGTACCATTACACTGTACCATTATACTGTACAATTATACTGTATCATTATACTATATCATTAAACTGTATCATTATACTGTATCATTATACTGTATCATTATACTGTACCATTATACTGTGCCATCATACTGTATCATTATACTGTACCTTTATACTGTACCATCATACTGTATCTTTATACTCCACCAATATACTGTATCATTATACTGTATCATTATACTCCACCATTATACTGTATCATTATACTGTATCATTATACTCCACCATTATACTGTATCATTATACTATACCATTATACTGTATCATTATACTATACCATTATACTGTATCAATATACTGTACCATAATACTGTACCATTATACTGTACCATTATACTGTATCATTATACTGTATCATTATACTGTATCATTATACTGTACCATTACACTGTACCATTATACTGTACCATTATACGGTATCATTATACTATATCATTAAACTGTATCATTATATTGTATTATTATACTGTACCATCATACTGTATCATTATACTGTATCATTATACTCCACCATTATACTGTACCATTATACTGTACCATCATACTGTATCATTATACTGTACCATTATACTGTATCATTATACTGTACCATCATACTGTATCATTATACTCCACCATTATACTGTAACATAACACTGTACCATCATACTGTATCATTATACTCCACCATTATACTGTATCATTATACTGTATCATTATACTCCACCATTATACCGTACCATTATACTGTACCATCATACTGTATCATTATACTCCCCCATTATACTGTATAATTATACTGTACCATTACACTGTACAATTATACTGTATCATTATACTGTATCATTAAACTGTATCATTATACTGTATCATTATACTGTATCATTATACTGTACCATTGTACTGTGCCATCATACTGTATCATTATACTGTACCTTTATACTGTACCATCATACTGTATCTTTATACTCCACCAATATACTGTATCATTATACTGTATCATTATACTTCACCATTATACTGTATCATTATACTGTATCATTATACTGTACCATTATACTGTGCCATCATACTGTATCTTTATACTGTACCTTTATACTGTACCATCATACTGTATCATTATACTCCACCAATATACTGTATCATTATACTGTACCATCATACTGTATCATTATACTCCACCATTATACTGTATCATTATACTGTACCACTGTACTGTACCATCATACTGTATCATTATACTGTACCATTACACTGTACCATTATACTGTACAATTATACTGTATCATTATACTATATCATTAAACTGTATCATTATACTGTATCATTATACTGTATCATTATACTGTACCATTATACTGTGCCATCATACTGTATCATTATACTGTACCTTTATACTGTACCATCATACTGTATCTTTATACTCCACCAATATACTGTATCATTATACTGTATAATTATACTCCACCATTATACTGTATCATTATACTGTATCATTATACTCCACCATTATACTGTATCATTATACTGTATCATTATACTGTATCATTATACTGTACCATTATACTGTGCCATCATACTGTATCATTATACTGTACCTTTATACTGTACCATCATACTGTATCATTATACTCCACCAATATACTGTATCATTATACTGTACCATCATACTGTATCATTATACTCCACCATTATACTGTATCATTATACTGTACCACTGTACTGTACCATCATACTGTATAATTATACTGTACCATTACACTGTACAATTATACTGTATCATTATACTGTATCATTAAACTGTATCATTATACTGTATCATTATACTGTATCATTATACTGTACCATTATACTGTGCCATCATACTGTATCATTATACTGTACCTTTATACTGTACCATCATACTGTATCTTTATACTCCACCAATATACTGTATCATTATACTGTATCATTATACTTCACCATTATACTGTATCATTATACTGTATCATTATACTGTACCATTATACTGTGCCATCATACTGTATCATTATACTGTACCTTTATACTGTACCATCATACTGTATCATTATACTCCACCAATATACTGTATCATTATACTGTACCATCATACTGTATCATTATACTCCACCATTATACTGTATCATTATACTGTACCACTGTACTGTACCATCATACTGTATCTTTATACTGTACCATTACACTGTACCATTATACTGTACAATTATACTGTATCATTATACTATATCATTAAACTGTATCATTATACTGTATCATTATACTGTATCATTATACTGTACCATTATACTGTGCCATCATACTGTATCATTATACTGTACCTTTATACTGTACCATCATACTGTATCTTTATACTCCACCAATATACTGTATCATTATACTGTATCATTATACTCCACCATTATACTGTATCATTATACTGTATCATTATACTCCACCATTATACTGTATCATTATACTATACCATTATACTGTATCATTATACTATACCATTATACTGTATCAATATACTGTACCATAATACTGTACCATTATACTGTACCATTATACTGTATCATTATACTGTACCATTATACTGTACCATTATACTTTATCATTATACTCCACCATTATACTGTACCATTATACGGTATCATTATACTGTATCATTATACTCCACCATTATACTGTATCATTATACTGTACCAACATACTGTATCATTATACTCCACCATTATACTGTGCAATCATACTGTACTATTATACTGTACCATTATACTATATCATTATACTGTGCAATCATACTGTATCATTATACTGTACCATTATACTGTACCATCATACTGTATCATTATACTCCGCCATTATACTGTATCATGAAACTGAATCATTATACTCCACCATGATACTGTACCATTATACTGTACCATCATACTGTATCTTTATACTGTACCATTATACTGCACCATCATACTGTATCATTATACTCCACCATTATACTGTATCATTATACTATACCATTATACTGTATCATTATACTATACCATTATACTGTATCATTATACTGTCCCATTACACTGTATCAATATACTGTACCATTATACTGTATCATTATACTGTAACATTATACTGTACCATTATACTGTACCATTATACTGTAACATTATACTGTACCATTATACTGTACCATTATACTATATCATTATACTGTACCATTATACTGTACCATTATACTGTACCATTATACTGTATCATTATACTGTATCATTATACTGTGCCATTATACTGTATCATTATACTATATCATTAAACTGTATCATTATACTGTATCATTATACTCCACCATTATACTGTACCATTATACTATACCATTATACTCTATCATTATACTATACGATTATACTGTACCATTATACTGTACCATTATACTGTATCATTATACTGTATCATTATATTGTATCATTATACTGTATCATTATACTGTATCATTATACTGTACCATTACACTGTACCATTATACTGTACCATTATACTGTATCATTATACTCCACCATTATACTGTACCATTATACTATACCATTATACTGTATCATTATACTATACCATTATACTGTACCATTATACTGTACCATTATACTGTATCATTAAACTGTATCATTATACTGTATCATTATACTGTATCATTATACTGTACCATTACACTGTACCATTATACTGTACCATTATACGGTATCATTATACTATATCATTAAACTGTATCATTATATTGTATTATTATACTGTACCATCATACTGTATCATTATACTGTATCATTATACTCCACCATTATACTGTACCATTATACTGTACCATCATACTGTATCATTATACTGTACCATTATACTGTACCATTATACGGTATCATTATACTATATCATTAAACTGTATCATTATATTGTATTATTATACTGTACCATCATACTGTATCATTATACTGTATCATTATACTCCACCATTATACTGTACCATTATACTGTACCATCATACTGTATCATTATACTGTACCATTATACTGTATCATTATACTGTACCATCATACTGTATCATTATACTCCACCATTATACTGTAACATAATACTGTACCATCATACTGTATCATTATACTGCACCATTATACTGTATCATTATACTGTATCATTATACTCCACCATTATACCGTACCATTATACTGTACCATCATACTGTATCATTATACTCCCCCATTATACTGTATCGTTATACTGTATCATTATACTGTATCATTATACTGTACCATTATACTGTGCCATCATACTGTATCATTATACTGTACCTTTATACTGTACCATCATACTGTATCATTATACTCCACCAATATACTGTATCATTATACTGTACCATCATACTGTATCATTATACTCCACCATTATACTGTATCATTATACTGTACCACTGTACTGTACCATCATACTGTATCATTATACTGTACCATTACCCTGTACCATTATACTGTACAATTATACTGTATCATTATACTATATCATTAAACTGTATCATTATACTGTATCATTATACTGTATCATTATACTGTACCATTATACTGTGCCATCATACTGTATCATTATACTGTACCTTTATACTGTACCATCATACTGTATCTTTATACTCCACCAATATACTGTATCATTATACTGTATCATTATACTCCACCATTATACTGTATCATTATACTGTATCATTACACTCCACCATTATACTGTATCATTATACTATACCATTATACTGTATCATTATACTATACCATTATACTGTATCAATATACTGTACCATAATACTGTACCATTATAATGTACCATTATACTGTATCATTATACTGTACCATTATACTGTACCATTATACTTTATCATTATACTCCACCATTATACTGTACCATTATACGGTATCATTATACTGTATCATTATACGGTACCATTATACTGTATCATTATACTGTACCAACATACTGTATCATTATACTCCACCATTATACTGTGCAATCATACTGTACTATTATACTGTACCATTATACTATATCATTATACTGTGCAATCATACTGTATCATTATACTCCACCATTATACTGTAACATAATACTGTACCATCATACTGTATCATTATACTGCACCATTATACTGTATCATTATACTGTATCATTATACTCCACCATTATACCGTACCATTATACTGTACCATCATTCTGTATCATTATACTCCCCCATTATACTGTATCGTTATACTGTATCATTATACTGTATCATTATACTGTACCATTATACTGTGCCATCATACTGTATCATTATACTGTACCTTTATACTGTACCATCATACTGTATCATTATACTCCACCAATATACTGTATCATTATACTGTACCATCATACTGTATCATTATACTCCACCATTATACTGTATCATTATACTGTACCACTGTACTGTACCATCATACTGTATCATTATACTGTACCATTACCCTGTACCATTATACTGTACAATTATACTGTATCATTATACTATATCATTAAACTGTATCATTATACTGTATCATTATACTGTATCATTATACTGTACCATTATACTGTGCCATCATACTGTATCATTATACTGTACCTTTATACTGTACCATCATACTGTATCTTTATACTCCACCAATATACTGTATCATTATACTGTATCATTATACTCCACCATTATACTGTATCATTATACTGTATCATTACACTCCACCATTATACTGTATCATTATACTATACCATTATACTGTATCATTATACTATACCATTATACTGTATCAATATACTGTACCATAATACTGTACCATTATAATGTACCATTATACTGTATCATTATACTGTACCATTATACTGTACCATTATACTTTATCATTATACTCCACCATTATACTGTACCATTATACGGTATCATTATACTGTATCATTATACGGTACCATTATACTGTATCATTATACTGTACCATCATACTGTATCATTATTCTCCCCCATTATACTGTATCGTTATACTGTATCATTATACTGTATCATTATACTGTACCATTATACTGTGCCATCATACTGTATCATTATACTGTACCTTTATACTGTACCATCATACTGTATCATTATACTCCACCAATATACTGTATCATTATACTGTACCATCATACTGTATCATTATACTCCACCATTATACTGTATCATTATACTGTACCACTGTACTGTACCATCATACTGTATCATTATACTGTACCATTACCCTGTACCATTATACTGTACAATTATACTGTATCATTATACTATATCATTAAACTGTATCATTATACTGTATCATTATACTGTATCATTATACTGTACCATTATACTGTGCCATCATACTGTATCATTATACTGTACCTTTATACTGTACCATCATACTGTGTCTTTATACTCCACCAATATACTGTATCATTATACTGTATCATTATACTCCACCATTATACTGTATCATTATACTGTATCATTACACTCCACCATTATACTGTATCATTATACTATACCATTATACTGTATCATTATACTATACCATTATACTGTATCAATATACTGTACCATAATACTGTACCATTATAATGTACTATTATACTGTATCATTATACTGTACCATTATACTGTACCATTATACTTTATCATTATACTCCACCATTATACTGTACCATTATACGGTATCATTATACTGTATCATTATACGGTACCATTATACTGTATCATTATACTGTACCAACATACTGTATCATTATACTCCATCATTATACTGTGCAATCATACTGTACTATTATACTGTACCATTATACTATATCATTATACTGTGCAATCATACTGTATCATTATACTGTACCATTATAATGTACCATCATACTGTATCATTATACTCCGCCATTATACTGTATCATGAAACTGAATCATTATACTCCACCATGATACTGTACCATTATACTGTACCATCATACTGTATCTTTACACTGTACCATTATACTGCACCATCATACTGTATCATTATACTCCACCATTATACTGTATCATTATACTATACCATTATACTGTATCATTATACTATACCATTATACTGTATCATTATACTGTCCCATTACACTGTATCAATATACTGTACTATTATACTGTATCATTATACTGTAACATTATACTGTACCATTATACTGTACCATTATACTGTAACATTATACTGTACCATTATACTGTACCATTATACTATATCATTATACTGTACCATTATACTGTACCATTATACTGTACCATTATACTGTATCATTATACTGTATCATTATACTGTATCATTATACTGTATCATTATACTGTGCCATTATACTGTATCATTATACTATATCATTAAACTGTATCATTATACTGCATCATTATACTCCACCATTATACTGTACCATTATACTATACCATTATACTCTATCATTATACTATACGATTATACTGTACCATTATACTGTACCATTATACTGTATCATTATACTGTATCATTATATTGTATCATTATACTGTATCATTATACTGTATCATTATACTGTACCATTACACTGTACCATTATACTGTACCATTATACTGTATCATTATACTCCACTATTATACTGTACCATTATACTATACCATTATACTGTATCATTATACTATACCATTATACTGTACCATTATACTGTACCATTATACTGTATCATTATACTGTATCATTATACTGTATCATTATACTGTACCATTACACTGTACCATTATACTGTACCATTATACGGTATCATTATACTATATCATTAAACTGTATCATTATATTGTATTATTATACTGTACCATCATACTGTATCATTATACTGTATCATTATACTCCACCATTATACTGTACCATTATACTGTACCATCATACTGTATCATTATACTGTACCATTATACTGTATCATTATACTGTACCATCATACTGTATCATTATACTCCACCATTATACTGTAACATAACACTGTACCATCATACTGTATCATTATACTCCACCATTATACTGTATCATTATACTGTATCATTATACTCCACCATTATACCGTACCATTATGCTGTACCATCATACTGTATCATTATACTCCCCCATTATACTGTATAATTATACTGTAATATTACACTGTACAATTATACTGTATCATTATACTGTATCATTAAACTGTATCATTATAGTGTATCATTATACTGTACCATTATACTGTGCCATCATACTGTATCATTATACTGTACCTTTATACTGTACCATCATACTGTATCTTTATACTCCACCAATATACTGTATCATTATACTGTATCATTATACTTCACCATTATACTGTATCATTATACTGTATCATTATACTGTACCATTATACTGTGCCATCATACTGTATCATTATACTGTACCTTTATACTGTACCATCATACTGTATCATTATACTCCACCAATATACTGTATCATTATACTGTACCATCATACTGTATCATTATACTCCACCATTATACTGTATCATTATACTGTACCACTGTACTGTACCATCATACTGTATCATTATACTGTACCATTACACTGTACCATTATACTGTACAATTATACTGTATCATTATACTATATCATTAAACTGTATCATTATACTGTATCATTATACTGTACCATTATACTGTACCATTATACTGTATCATTATACTGTATCATTATACTGTATCATTATACTGTACCATTACACTGTACCATTATACTGTACCATTATACGGTATCATTATACTATATCATTAAACTGTATCATTATATTGTATTATTATACTGTACCATCATACTGTATCATTATACTGTATCATTATACTCCACCATTATACTGTACCATTATACTGTACCATCATACTGTATCATTATACTGTACCATTATACTGTATCATTATACTGTACCATCATACTGTATCATTATACTCCACCATTATACTGTAACATAACACTGTACCATCATACTGTATCATTATACTCCACCATTATACTGTATCATTATACTGTATCATTATACTCCACCATTATACCGTACCATTATACTGTACCATCATACTGTATCATTATACTCCCCCATTATACTGTATAATTATACTGTACCATTACACTGTACAATTATACTGTATCATTATACTGTATCATTAAACTGTATCATTATACTGTATCATTATACTGTATCATTATACTGTACCATTGTACTGTGCCATCATACTGTATCACTATACTGTACCTTTATACTGTACCATCATACTGTATCTTTATACTCCACCAATATACTGTATCATTATACTGTATCATTATACTTCACCATTATACTGTATCATTATACTGTATCATTATACTGTACCATTATACTGTGCCATCATACTGTATCATTATACTGTACCTTTATACTGTACCATCATACTGTATCATTATACTCCACCAATATACTGTATCATTATACTGTACCATCATACTGTATCATTATACTCCACCATTATACTGTATCATTATACTGTACCACTGTACTGTACCATCATACTGTATCATTATACTGTACCATTACACTGTACCATTATACTGTACAATTATACTGTATCATTATACTATATCATTAAACTGTATCATTATACTGTATCATTATACTGTATCATTATACTGTACCATTATACTGTGCCATCATACTGTATCATTATACTGTACCTTTATACTGTACCATCATACTGTATCTTTATACTCCACCAATATACTGTATCATTATACTGTATCATTATACTCCACCATTATACTGTATCATTATACTGTATCATTATACTCCACCATTATACTGTATCATTATACTGTATCATTATACTGTATCATTATACTGTACCATTATACTGTGCCATCATACTGTATCATTATACTGTACCTTTATACTGTACCATCATACTGTATCATTATACTCCACCAATATACTGTATCATTATACTGTACCATCATACTGTATCATTATACTCCACCATTATACTGTATCATTATACTGTACCACTGTACTGTACCATCATACTGTATAATTATACTGTACCATTACACTGTACAATTATACTGTATCATTATACTGTATCATTAAACTGTATCATTATACTGTATCATTATACTGTATCATTATACTGTACCATTATACTGTGCCATCATACTGTATCATTATACTGTACCTTTATACTGTACCATCATACTGTATCTTTATACTCCACCAATATACTGTATCATTATACTGTATCATTATACTCCACCATTATACTGTATCATTATACTGTATCATTACACTCCACCATTATACTGTATCATTATACTATACCATTATACTGTATCATTATACTATACCATTATACTGTATCAATATACTGTACCATAATACTGTACCATTATAATGTACCATTATACTGTATCATTATACTGTACCATTATACTGTACCATTATACTTTATCATTATACTCCACCATTATACTGTACCATTATACAGTATCATTATACTGTATCATTATACGGTACCATTATACTGTATCATTATACTGTACCATCATACTGTATCATTATACTCCCCCATTATACTGTAGGCCTATCGTTATACTGTATCATTATACTGTATCATTATACTGTACCATTATACTGTGCCATCATACTGTATCATTATACTGTACCTTTATACTGTACCATCATACTGTATCATTATACTCCACCAATATACTGTATCATTATACTGTACCATCATACTGTATCATTATACTCCACCATTATACTGTATCATTATACTGTACCACTGTACTGTACCATCATACTGTATCATTATACTGTACCATTACCCTGTACCATTATACTGTACAATTATACTGTATCATTATACTATATCATTAAACTGTATCATTATACTGTATCATTATACTGTATCATTATACTGTACCATTATACTGTGCCATCATACTGTATCATTATACTGTACCTTTATACTGTACCATCATACTGTGTCTTTATACTCCACAAATATACTGTATCATTATACTGTATCATTATACTCCACCATTATACTGTATCATTATACTGTATCATTACACTCCACCATTATACTGTATCATTATACTATACCATTATACTGTATCATTATACTATACCATTATACTGTATCAATATACTGTACCATAATACTGTACCATTATAATGTACCATTATACTGTATCATTATACTGTACCATTATACTGTACCATTATACTTTATCATTATACTCCACCATTATACTGTACCATTATACGGTATCATTATACTGTATCATTATACGGTACCATTATACTGTATCATTATACTGTACCAACATACTGTATCATTATACTCCATCATTATACTGTGCAATCATACTGTACTATTATACTGTACCATTATACTATATCATTATACTGTGCAATCATACTGTATCATTATACTGTACCATTATAATGTACCATCATACTGTATCATTATACTCCGCCATTATACTGTATCATGAAACTGAATCATTATACTCCACCATGATACTGTACCATTATACTGTACCATCATACTGTATCTTTACACTGTACCATTATACTGCACCATCATACTGTATCATTATACTCCACCATTATACTGTATCATTATACTATACCATTATACTGTATCATTATACTATACCATTATACTGTATCATTATACTGTCCCATTACACTGTATCAATATACTGTACTATTATACTGTATCATTATACTGTAACATTATACTGTACCATTATACTGTACCATTATACTGTAACATTATACTGTACCATTATACTGTACCATTATACTATATCATTATACTGTACCATTATACTGTACCATTATACTGTACCATTATACTGTATCATTATACTGTATCATTATACTGTATCATTATACTGTATCATTATACTGTGCCATTATACTGTATCATTATACTATATCATTAAACTGTATCATTATACTGCATCATTATACTCCACCATTATACTGTACCATTATACTATACCATTATACTCTATCATTATACTATACGATTATACTGTACCATTATACTGTACCATTATACTGTATCATTATACTGTATCATTATATTGTATCATTATACTGTATCATTATACTGTATCATTATACTGTACCATTACACTGTACCATTATACTGTACCATTATACTGTATCATTATACTCCACTATTATACTGTACCATTATACTATACCATTATACTGTATCATTATACTATACCATTATACTGTACCATTATACTGTACCATTATACTGTATCATTATACTGTATCATTATACTGTATCATTATACTGTACCATTACACTGTACCATTATACTGTACCATTATACGGTATCATTATACTATATCATTAAACTGTATCATTATATTGTATTATTATACTGTACCATCATACTGTATCATTATACTGTATCATTATACTCCACCATTATACTGTACCATTATACTGTACCATCATACTGTATCATTATACTGTACCATTATACTGTATCATTATACTGTACCATCATACTGTATCATTATACTCCACCATTATACTGTAACATAACACTGTACCATCATACTGTATCATTATACTCCACCATTATACTGTATCATTATACTGTATCATTATACTCCACCATTATACCGTACCATTATACTGTACCATCATACTGTATCATTATACTCCCCCATTATACTGTATAATTATACTGTAATATTACACTGTACAATTATACTGTATCATTATACTGTATCATTAAACTGTATCATTATAGTGTATCATTATACTGTACCATTATACTGTGCCATCATACTGTATCATTATACTGTACCTTTATACTGTACCATCATACTGTATCTTTATACTCCACCAATATACTGTATCATTATACTGTATCATTATACTTCACCATTATACTGTATCATTATACTGTATCATTATACTGTACCATTATACTGTGCCATCATACTGTATCATTATACTGTACCTTTATACTGTACCATCATACTGTATCATTATACTCCACCAATATACTGTATCATTATACTGTACCATCATACTGTATCATTATACTCCACCATTATACTGTATCATTATACTGTACCACTGTACTGTACCATCATACTGTATCATTATACTGTACCATTACACTGTACCATTATACTGTACAATTATACTGTATCATTATACTATATCATTAAACTGTATCATTATACTGTATCATTATACTGTACCATTATACTGTACCATTATACTGTATCATTATACTGTATCATTATACTGTATCATTATATTGTACCATTACACTGTACCATTATACTGTACCATTATACGGTATCATTATACTATATCATTAAACTGTATCATTATATTGTATTATTATACTGTACCATCATACTGTATCATTATACTGTATCATTATACTCCACCATTATACTGTACCATTATACTGTACCATCATACTGTATCATTATACTGTACCATTATACTGTATCATTATACTGTACCATCATACTGTATCATTATACTCCACCATTATACTGTAACATAACACTGTACCATCATACTGTATCATTATACTCCACCATTATACTGTATCATTATACTGTATCATTATACTCCACCATTATACCGTACCATTATACTGTACCATCATACTGTATCATTATACTCCCCCATTATACTGTATAATTATACTGTACCATTACACTGTACAATTATACTGTATCATTATACTGTATCATTAAACTGTATCATTATACTGTATCATTATACTGTATCATTATACTGTACCATTGTACTGTGCCATCATACTGTATCATTATACTGTACCTTTATACTGTACCATCATACTGTATCTTTATACTCCACCAATATACTGTATCATTATACTGTATCATTATACTTCACCATTATACTGTATCATTATACTGTATCATTATACTGTACCATTATACTGTGCCATCATACTGTATCATTATACTGTACCTTTATACTGTACCATCATACTGTATCATTATACTCCACCAATATACTGTATCATTATACTGTACCATCATACTGTATCATTATACTCCACCATTATACTGTATCATTATACTGTACCACTGTACTGTACCATCATACTGTATCATTATACTGTACCATTACACTGTACCATTATACTGTACAATTATACTGTATCATTATACTATATCATTAAACTGTATCATTATACTGTATCATTATACTGTATCATTATACTGTACCATTATACTGTGCCATCATACTGTATCATTATACTGTACCTTTATACTGTACCATCATACTGTATCTTTATACTCCACCAATATACTGTATCATTATACTGTATCATTATACTCCACCATTATACTGTATCATTATACTGTATCATTGTACTCCACCATTATACTGTATCATTATACTGTATCATTATACTGTATCATTATACTGTACCATTATACTGTGCCATCATACTGTATCATTATACTGTACCTTTATACTGTACCATCATACTGTATCATTATACTCCACCAATATACTGTATCATTATACTGTACCATCATACTGTATCATTATACTCCACCATTATACTGTATCATTATACTGTACCACTGTACTGTACCATCATACTGTATAATTATACTGTACCATTACACTGTACAATTATACTGTATCATTATACTGTATCATTAAACTGTATCATTATACTGTATCATTATACTGTATCATTATACTGTACCATTATACTGTGCCATCATACTGTATCATTATACTGTACCTTTATACTGTACCATCATACTGTATCTTTATACTCCACCAATATACTGTATCATTATACTGTATCATTATACTTCACCATTATACTGTATCATTATACTGTATCATTATACTGTACCATTATACTGTGCCATCATACTGTATCATTATACTGTACCTTTATACTGTACCATCATACTGTATCATTATACTCCACCAATATACTGTATCATTATACTGTACCATCATACTGTATCATTATACTCCACCATTATACTGTATCATTATACTGTACCACTGTACTGTACCATCATACTGTATCTTTATACTGTACCATTACACTGTACCATTATACTGTACAATTATACTGTATCATTATACTATATCATTAAACTGTATCATTATACTGTATCATTATACTGTATCATTATACTGTACCATTATACTGTGCCATCATACTGTATCATTATACTGTACCTTTATACTGTACCATCATACTGTATCTTTATACTCCACCAATATACTGTATCATTATACTGTATCATTATACTCCACCATTATACTGTATCATTATACTGTATCATTATACTCCACCATTATACTGTATCATTATACTATACCATTATACTGTATCATTATACTATACCATTATACTGTATCAATATACTGTACCATAATACTGTACCATTATACTGTACCATTATACTGTATCATTATACTGTACCATTATACTGTACCATTATACTTTATCATTATACTCCACCATTATACTGTACCATTATACGGTATCATTATACTGTATCATTATACTCCACCATTATACTGTATCATTATACTGTACCAACATACTGTATCATTATACTCCACCATTATACTGTGCAATCATACTGTACTATTATACTGTACCATTATACTATATCATTATACTGTGCAATCATACTGTATCATTATACTGTACCATTATACTGTACCATCATACTGTATCATTATACTCCGCCATTATACTGTATCATGAAACTGAATCATTATACTCCACCATGATACTGTACCATTATACTGTACCATCATACTGTATCTTTATACTGTACCATTATACTGCACCATCATACTGTATCATTATACTCCACCATTATACTGTATCATTATACTATACCATTATACTGTATCATTATACTATACCATTATACTGTATCATTATACTGTCCCATTACACTGTATCAATATACTGTACCATTATACTGTATCATTATACTGTAACATTATACTGTACCATTATACTGTACCATTATACTGTAACATTATACTGTACCATTATACTGTACCATTATACTATATCATTATACTGTACCATTATACTGTACCATTATACTGTACCATTATACTGTATCATTATACTGTATCATTATACTGTGCCATTATACTGTATCATTATACTATATCATTAAACTGTATCATTATACTGTATCATTATACTCCACCATTATACTGTACCATTATACTATACCATTATACTCTATCATTATACTATACGACTATACTGTACCATTATACTGTACCATTATACTGTATCATTATACTGTATCATTATATTGTATCATTATACTGTATCATTATACTGTATCATTATACTGTACCATTACACTGTACCATTATACTGTACCATTATACTGTATCATTATACTCCACCATTATACTGTACCATTATACTATACCATTATACTGTATCATTATACTATACCATTATACTGTACCATTATACTGTACCATTATACTGTATCATTAAACTGTATCATTATACTGTATCATTATACTGTATCATTATACTGTACCATTACACTGTACCATTATACTGTACCATTATACGGTATCATTATACTATATCATTAAACTGTATCATTATATTGTATTATTATACTGTACCATCATACTGTATCATTATACTGTATCATTATACTCCACCATTATACTGTACCATTATACTGTACCATCATACTGTATCATTATACTGTACCATTATACTGTACCATTATACGGTATCATTATACTATATCATTAAACTGTATCATTATATTGTATTATTATACTGTACCATCATACTGTATCATTATACTGTATCATTATACTCCACCATTATACTGTACCATTATACTGTACCATCATACTGTATCATTATACTGTACCATTATACTGTATCATTATACTGTACCATCATACTGTATCATTATACTCCACCATTATACTGTAACATAATACTGTACCATCATACTGTATCATTATACTGCACCATTATACTGTATCATTATACTGTATCATTATACTCCACCATTATACCGTACCATTATACTGTACCATCATACTGTATCATTATACTCCCCCATTATACTGTATCGTTATACTGTATCATTATACTGTATCATTATACTGTACCATTATACTGTGCCATCATACTGTATCATTATACTGTACCTTTATACTGTACCATCATACTGTATCATTATACTCCACCAATATACTGTATCATTATACTGTACCATCATACTGTATCATTATACTCCACCATTATACTGTATCATTATACTGTACCACTGTACTGTACCATCATACTGTATCATTATACTGTACCATTACCCTGTACCATTATACTGTACAATTATACTGTATCATTATACTATATCATTAAACTGTATCATTATACTGTATCATTATACTGTATCATTATACTGTACCATTATACTGTGCCATCATACTGTATCATTATACTGTACCTTTATACTGTACCATCATACTGTATCTTTATACTCCACCAATATACTGTATCATTATACTGTATCATTATACTCCACCATTATACTGTATCATTATACTGTATCATTACACTCCACCATTATACTGTATCATTATACTATACCATTATACTGTATCATTATACTATACCATTATACTGTATCAATATACTGTACCATAATACTGTACCATTATAATGTACCATTATACTGTATCATTATACTGTACCATTATACTGTACCATTATACTTTATCATTATACTCCACCATTATACTGTACCATTATACGGTATCATTATACTGTATCATTATACGGTACCATTATACTGTATCATTATACTGTACCAACATACTGTATCATTATACTCCACCATTATACTGTGCAATCATACTGTACTATTATACTGTACCATTATACTATATCATTATACTGTGCAATCATACTGTATCATTATACTCCACCATTATACTGTAACATAATACTGTACCATCATACTGTATCATTATACTGCACCATTATACTGTATCATTATACTGTATCATTATACTCCACCATTATACCGTACCATTATACTGTACCATCATACTGTATCATTATACTCCCCCATTATACTGTATCGTTATACTGTATCATTATACTGTATCATTATACTGTACCATTATACTGTGCCATCATACTGTATCATTATACTGTACCTTTATACTGTACCATCATACTGTATCATTATACTCCACCAATATACTGTATCATTATACTGTACCATCATACTGTATCATTATACTCCACCATTATACTGTATCATTATACTGTACCACTGTACTGTACCATCATACTGTATCATTATACTGTACCATTACCCTGTACCATTATACTGTACAATTATACTGTATCATTATACTATATCATTAAACTGTATCATTATACTGTATCATTATACTGTATCATTATACTGTACCATTATACTGTGCCATCATACTGTATCATTATACTGTACCTTTATACTGTACCATCATACTGTATCTTTATACTCCACCAATATACTGTATCATTATACTGTATCATTATACTCCACCATTATACTGTATCATTATACTGTATCATTACACTCCACCATTATACTGTATCATTATACTATACCATTATACTGTATCATTATACTATACCATTATACTGTATCAATATACTGTACCATAATACTGTACCATTATAATGTACCATTTTACTGTATCATTATACTGTACCATTATACTGTACCATTATACTTTATCATTATACTCCACCATTATACTGTACCATTATACGGTATCATTATACTGTATCATTATACGGTACCATTATACTGTATCATTATACTGTACCATCATACTGTATCATTATACTCCCCCATTATACTGTATCGTTATACTGTATCATTATACTGTACCATTATACTGTGCCATCATACTGTATCATTGTACTGTACCTTTATACTGTACCATCATACTGTATCATTATACTCCACCAATATACTGTATCATTATACTGTACCATCATACTGTATCATTATACTCCACCATTATACTGTATCATTATACTGTACCACTGTACTGTACCATCATACTGTATCATTATACTGTACCATTACCCTGTACCATTATACTGTACAATTATACTGTATCATTATACTATATCATTAAACTGTATCATTATACTGTATCATTATACTGTATCATTATACTGTACCATTATACTGTGCCATCATACTGTATCATTATACTGTACCTTTATACTGTACCATCATACTGTGTCTTTATACTCCACCAATATACTGTATCATTATACTGTATCATTATACTCCACCATTATACTGTATCATTATACTGTATCATTACACTCCACCATTATACTGTATCATTATACTATACCATTATACTGTATCATTATACTATACCATTATACTGTATCAATATACTGTACCATAATACTGTACCATTATAATGTACCATTATACTGTATCATTATACTGTACCATTATACTGTACCATTATACTTTATCATTATACTCCACCATTATACTGTACCATTATACGGTATCATTATACTGTATCATTATACGGTACCATTATACTGTATCATTATACTGTACCAACATACTGTATCATTATACTCCATCATTATACTGTGCAATCATACTGTACTATTATACTGTACCATTATACTATATCATTATACTGTGCAATCATACTGTATCATTATACTGTACCATTATAATGTACCATCATACTGTATCATTATACTCCGCCATTATACTGTATCATGAAACTGAATCATTATACTCCACCATGATACTGTACCATTATACTGTGCCATCATACTGTATCTTTACACTGTACCATTATACTGCACCATCATACTGTATCATTATACTCCACCATTATACTGTATCATTATACTATACCATTATACTGTATCATTATACTATACCATTATACTGTATCATTATACTGTCCCATTACACTGTATCAATATACTGTACTATTATACTGTATCATTATACTGTAACATTATACTGTACCATTATACTGTACCATTATACTGTAACATTATACTGTACCATTATACTGTACCATTATACTATATCATTATACTGTACCATTATACTGTACCATTATACTGTACCATTATACTGTATCATTATACTGTATCATTATACTGTATCATTATACTGTATCATTATACTGTGCCATTATACTGTATCATTATACTATATCATTAAACTGTATCATTATACTGCATCATTATACTCCACCATTATACTGTACCATTATACTATACCATTATACTCTATCATTATACTATACGATTATACTGTACAATTATACTGTACCATTATACTGTATCATTATACTGTATCATTATATTGTATCATTATACTGTATCATTATACTGTATCATTATACTGTACCATTACACTGTACCATTATACTGTACCATTATACTGTATCATTATACTCCACTATTATACTGTACCATTATACTATACCATTATACTGTATCATTATACTATACCATTATACTGTACCATTATACTGTACCATTATACTGTATCATTATACTGTATCATTATACTGTATCATTATACTGTACCATTACACTGTACCATTATACTGTACCATTATACGGTATCATTATACTATATCATTAAACTGTATCATTATATTGTATTATTATACTGTACCATCATACTGTATCATTATACTGTATCATTATACTCCACCATTATACTGTACCATTATACTGTACCATCATACTGTATCATTATACTGTACCATTATACTGTATCATTATACTGTACCATCATACTGTATCATTATACTCCACCATTATACTGTAACATAACACTGTACCATCATACTGTATCATTATACTCCACCATTATACTGTATCATTATACTGTATCATTATACTCCACCATTATACCGTACCATTATACTGTACCATCATACTGTATCATTATACTCCCCCATTATACTGTATAATTATACTGTAATATTACACTGTACAATTATACTGTATCATTATACTGTATCATTAAACTGTATCATTATAGTGTATCATTATACTGTACCATTATACTGTGCCATCATACTGTATCATTATACTGTACCTTTATACTGTACCATCATACTGTATCTTTATACTCCACCAATATACTGTATCATTATACTGTATCATTATACTTCACCATTATACTGTATCATTATACTGTATCATTATACTGTACCATTATACTGTGCCATCATACTGTATCATTATACTGTACCTTTATACTGTACCATCATACTGTATCATTATACTCCACCAATATACTGTATCATTATACTGTACCATCATACTGTATCATTATACTCCACCATTATACTGTATCATTATACTGTACCACTGTACTGTACCATCATACTGTATCATTATACTGTACCATTACACTGTACCATTATACTGTACAATTATACTGTATCATTATACTATATCATTAAACTGTATCATTATACTGTATCATTATACTGTATCATTATACTGTACCATTTTACTGTGCCATCATACTGTATCATTATACTGTACCTTTATACTGTACCATCATACTGTATCTTTATACTCCACCAATATACTGTATCATTATACTGTATCATTATACTCCACCATTATACTGTATCATTATACTGTATCATTATACTATACCATTATACTGTATCATTACACTCCACCATTATACTGTATCATTAAACTATACCATTATACTGTATCATTATACTATACCATTATACTGTATCAATATACTGTACCATAATACTGTACCATTATAATGTACCATTATACTGTATCATTATACTGTACCATTATACTGTACCATTATACTTTATCATTATACTCCACCATTATACTGTACCATTATACGGTATCATTATACTGTATCATTATACGGTACCATTATACTGTATCATTATAATGTACCAACATACTGTATCATTATACTCCACCATTATACTGTGCAATCATACTGTACTATTATACTGTACCATTATACTATATCATTATACTGTGCAATCATACTGTATCATTATACTCCACCATTATACTGTAACATAATACTGTACCATCATACTGTATCATTATACTGCACCATTATACTGTATCATTATACTGTATCATTATACTCCACCATTATACCGTACCATTATACTGTACCATCATACTGTATCATTATACTCCCCCATTATACTGTATCGTTATACTGTATCATTATACTGTATCATTATACTGTACCATTATACTGTGCCATCATACTGTATCATTATACTGTACCTTTATACTGTACCATCATACTGTATCATTATACTCCACCAATATACTGTATCATTATACTGTACCATCATACTGTATCATTATACTCCACCATTATACTGTATCATTATACTGTACCACTGTACTGTACCATCATACTGTATCATTATACTGTACCATTACCCTGTACCATTATACTGTACAATTATACTGTATCATTATACTATATCATTAAACTGTATCATTATACTGTATCATTATACTGTATCATTATACTGTACCATTATACTGTGCCATCATACTGTATCATTATACTGTACCTTTATACTGTACCATCATACTGTATCTTTATACTCCACCAATATACTGTATCATTATACTGTATCATTATACTCCACCATTATACTGTATCATTATACTGTATCATTACACTCCACCATTATACTGTATCATTATACTATACCATTATACTGTATCATTATACTATACCATTATACTGTATCAATATACTGTACCATAATACTGTACCATTATAATGTACCATTATACTGTATCATTATACTGTACCATTATACTGTACCATTATACTTTATCATTATACTCCACCATTATACTGTACCATTATACGGTATCATTATACTGTATCATTATACGGTACCATTATACTGTATCATTATACTGTACCATCATACTGTATCATTATACTCCCCCATTATACTGTATCGTTATACTGTATCATTATACTGTATCATTATACTGTACCATTATACTGTGCCATCATACTGTATCATTATACTGTACCTTTATACTGTACCATCATACTGTATCATTATACTCCACCAATATACTGTATCATTATACTGTACCATCATACTGTATCATTATACTCCACCATTATACTGTATCATTATACTGTACCACTGTACTGTACCATCATACTGTATCATTATACTGTACCATTACCCTGTACCATTATACTGTACAATTATACTGTATCATTATACTATATCATTAAACTGTATCATTATACTGTATCATTATACTGTATCATTATACTGTACCATTATACTGTGCCATCATACTGTATCATTATACTGTACCTTTATACTGTACCATCATACTGTGTCTTTATACTCCACCAATATACTGTATCATTATACTGTATCATTATACTCCACCATTATACTGTATCATTATACTGTATCAGTACACTCCACCATTATACTGTATCATTATACTATACCATTATACTGTATCATTATACTATACCATTATACTGTATCAATATACTGTACCATAATACTGTACCATTATAATGTGCCATTATACTGTATCATTATACTGTACCATTATACTGTACCATTATACTTTATCATTATACTCCACCATTATACTGTACCATTATACGGTATCATTATACTGTATCATTATACGGTACCATTATACTGTATCATTATACTGTACCAACATACTGTATCATTATACTCCATCATTATACTGTGCAATCATACTGTACTATTATACTGTACCATTATACTATATCATTATACTGTGCAATCATACTGTATCATTATACTGTACCATTATAATGTACCATCATACTGTATCATTATACTCCGCCATTATACTGTATCATGAAACTGAATCATTATACTCCACCATGATACTGTACCATTATACTGTACCATCATACTGTATCTTTACACTGTACCATTATACTGCACCATCATACTGTATCATTATACTCCACCATTATACTGTATCATTATACTATACCATTATACTGTATCATTATACTATACCATTATACTGTATCATTATACTGTCCCATTACACTGTATCAATATACTGTACTATTATACTGTATCATTATACTGTAACATTATACTGTACCATTATACTGTACCATTATACTGTAACATTATACTGTACCATTATACTGTACCATTATATTATATCATTATACTGTACCATTATACTGTACCATTATACTGTACCATTATACTGTATCATTATACTGTATCATTATACTGTATCATTATACTGTATCATTATACTGTGCCATTATACTGTATCATTATACTATATCATTAAACTGTATCATTATACTGCATCATTATACTCCACCATTATACTGTACCATTATACTATACCATTATACTCTATCATTATACTATACGATTATACTGTACCATTATACTGTACCATTATACTGTATCATTATACTGTATCATTATATTGTATCATTATACTGTATCATTATACTGTATCATTATACTGTACCATTACACTGTACCATTATACTGTACCATTATACTGTATCATTATACTCCACTATTATACTGTACCATTATACTATACCATTATACTGTATCATTATACTATACCATTATACTGTACCATTATACTGTACCATTATACTGTATCATTATACTGTATCATTATACTGTATCATTATACTGTACCATTACACTGTACCATTATACTGTACCATTATACGGTATCATTATACTATATCATTAAACTCTATCATTATATTGTATTATTATACTGTACCATCATACTGTATCATTATACTGTATCATTATACTCCACCATTATACTGTACCATTATACTGTACCATCATACTGTATCATTATACTGTACCATTATACTGTATCATTATACTGTACCATCATACTGTATCATTATACTCCACCATTATACTGTAACATAACACTGTACCATCATACTGTATCATTATACTCCACCATTATACTGTATCATTATACTGTATCATTATACTCCACCATTATACCGTACCATTATACTGTACCATCATACTGTATCATTATACTCCCCCATTATACTGTATAATTATACTGTAATATTACACTGTACAATTATACTGTATCATTATACTGTATCATTAAACTGTATCATTATAGTGTATCATTATACTGTACCATTATACTGTGCCATCATACTGTATCATTATACTGTACCTTTATACTGTACCATCATACTGTATCTTTATACTCCACCAATATACTGTATCATTATACTGTATCATTATACTTCACCATTATACTGTATCATTATACTGTATCATTATACTGTACCATTATACTGTGCCATCATACTGTATCATTATACTGTACCTTTATACTGTACCATCATACTGTATCATTATACTCCACCAATATACTGTATCATTATACTGTACCATCATACTGTATCATTATACTCCACCATTATACTGTATCATTATACTGTACCACTGTACTGTACCATCATACTGTATCATTATACTGTACCATTACACTGTACCATTATACTGTACAATTATACTGTATCATTATACTATATCATTAAACTGTATCATTATACTGTATCATTATACTGTATCATTATACTGTACCATTTTACTGTGCCATCATACTGTATCATTATACTGTACCTTTATACTGTACCATCATACTGTATCTTTATACTCCACCAATATACTGTATCATTATACTGTATCATTATACTCCACCATTATACTGTATCATTATACTGTATCATTATACTATACCATTATACTGTATCATTACACTCCACCATTATACTGTATCATTAAACTATACCATTATACTGTATCATTATACTATACCATTATACTGTATCAATATACTGTACCATAATACTGTACCATTATAATGTACCATTATACTGTATCATTATACTGTACCATTATACTGTACCATTATACTTTATCATTATACTCCACCATTATACTGTACCATTATACGGTATCATTATACTGTATCATTATACGGTACCATTATACTGTATCATTATACTGTACCAACATACTGTATCATTATACTCCACCATTATACTGTGCAATCATACTGTACTATTATACTGTACCATTATACTATATCATTATACTGTGCAATCATACTGTATCATTATACTGTACCATTATACTGTACCATCATACTGTATCATTATACTCCGCCATTATACTGTATCATGAAACTGAATCATTATACTCCACCATGATACTGTACCATTATACTGTACCATCATACTGTATCTTTACACTGTACCATTATACTGCACCATCATACTGTATCATTATACTCCACCATTATACTGTATCATTATACTATACCATTATACTGTATCATTATACTATACCATTATACTGTATCATTATACTGTCCCATTACACTGTATCAATATACTGTACCATTATACTGTATCATTATACTGTAACATTATACTGTACCATTATACTGTACCATTATACTGTAACATTATACTGTACCATTATACTGTACCATTATACTATATCATTATACTGTACCATTATACTGTACCATTATACTGTACCATTATACTGTATCATTATACTGTATCATTATACTGTATCATTATACTGTATCATTATACTGTGCCATTATACTGTATCATTATACTATATCATTAAACTGTATCATTATACTGCATCATTATACTCCACCATTATACTGTACCATTATACTATACCATTATACTCTATCATTATACTATACGATTATACTGTACCATTATACTGTACCATTATACTGTATCATTATACTGTATCATTATATTGTATCATTATACTGTATCATTATACTGTATCATTATACTGTAGCATTACACTGTACCATTATACGGTATCATTATACTATATCATTAAACTGTATCATTATATTGTATTATTATACTGTACCATCATACTGTATCATTATACTGTATCATTATACTCCACCATTATACTGTACCATTATACTGTACCATCATACTGTATCATTATACTGTACCATTATACTGTATCATTATACTGTACCATCATACTGTATCATTATACTCCACCATTATACTGTAACATAACACTGTACCATCATACTGTATCATTATACTCCACCATTATACTGTATCATTATACTGTATCATTATACTCCACCATTATACCGTACCATTATACTGTACCATCATACTGTATCATTATACTCCTCCATTATACTTTATAATTATACTGTACCATTACACTGTACAATTATACTGTATCATTATACTGTATCATTAAACTGTATCATTATACTGTATCATTATACTGTATCATTATACTGTACCATTATACTGTGCCATCATACTGTATCATTATACTGTACCTTTATACTGTACCATCATACGGTATCTTTATACTCCACCAATATACTGTATCATTATACTGTATCATTATACTTCACCATTATACTGTATCATTATACTGTATCATTATACTGTACCATTATACTGTGCCATCATACTGTATCATTATAATGTACCTTTATACTGTACCATCATACTGTATCATTATACTCCACCAATATACTGTATCATTATACTGTACCATCATACTGTATCATTATACTCCACCATTATACTGTATCATTATACTGTACCACTGTACTGTACCATCATACTGTATCAATATACTGTACCATTACACTGTACCATTATACTGTACAATTATACTGTATCATTATACTATATCATTAAACTGTATCATTATACTGTATCATTATACTGTATCATTATACTGTACCATTATACTGTGCCATCATACTGTATCATTATACTGTACCTTTATACTGTACCATCATACTGTATCTTTATACTCCACCAATATACTGTATCATTATACTGTATCATTATACTCCACCATTATACTGTATCATTATACTGTATCATTATACTCCACCATTATACTGTATCATTATACTGTATCATTATACTGTATCATTATACTGTACCATTATACTCTGCCATCATACTGTATCATTATACTGTACCTTTATACTGTACCATCATACTGTATCATTATACTCCACCAATATACTGTATCATTATACTGTACCATCATACTGTATCATTATACTCCACCATTATACTGTATCATTATACTGTACCACTGTACTGTACCATCATACTGTATAATTATACTGTACCATTACACTGTACAATTATACTGTATCATTATACTGTATCATTAAACTGTATCATTATACTGTATCATTATACTGTATCATTATACTGTACCATTATACTGTGCCATCATACTGTATCATTATACTGTACCTTTATACTGTACCATCATACTGTATCTTTATACTCCACCAATATACTGTATCATTATACTGTATCATTATACTTCACCATTATACTGTATCATTATACTGTATCATTATACTGTACCATTATACTGTGCCATCATACTGTATTATTATACTGTACCTTTATACTGTACCATCATACTGTATCATTATACTCCACCAATATACTGTATCATTATACTGTACCATCATACTGTATCATTATACTCCACCATTATACTGTATCATTATACTGTACCACTGTACTGTACCATCATACTGTATCATTATACTGTACCATTACACTGTACCATTATACTGTACAATTATACTGTATCATTATACTATATCATTAAACTGTATCATTATACTGTATCATTATACTGTATCATTATACTGTACCATTATACTGTGCCATCATACTGTATCATTATACTGTACCTTTATACTGTACCATCATACTGTATCTTTATACTCCACCAATATACTGTATCATTATACTGTATCATTATACTCCACCATTATACTGTATCATTATACTGTATCATTATACTCCACCATTATACTGTATCATTATACTATACCATTATACTGTATCATTATACTATACCATTATACTGTATCAATATACTGTACCATAATACTGTACCATTATACTGTACCATTATACTGTATCATTATACTGTACCATTATACTGTACCATTATACTTTATCATTATACTCCACCATTATACTGTACCATTATACGGTATCATTATACTGTATCATTATACTCCACCATTATACTGTATCATTATACTGTACCAACATACTGTATCATTATACTCCACCATTATACTGTGCAATCATACTGTACTATTATACTGTACCATTATACTATATCATTATACTGTGCAATCATACTGTATCATTATACTGTACCATTATACTGTACCATCATACTGTATCATTATACTCCGCCATTATACTGTATCATGAAACTGAATCATTATACTCCACCATGATACTGTACCATTATACTGTACCATCATACTGTATCTTTATACTGTACCATTATACTGCACCATCATACTGTATCATTATACTCCACCATTATACTGTATCATTATACTATACCATTATACTGTATCATTATACTATACCATTATACTGTATCATTATACTGTCCCATTACACTGTATCAATATACTGTACCATTATACTGTATCATTATACTGTAACATTATACTGTACCATTATACTGTACCATTATACTGTAACATTATACTGTACCATTATACTGTACCATTATACTATATCATTATACTGTACCATTATACTGTACCATTATACTGTACCATTATACTGTATTATTATACTGTATCTTTATACTGTGCCATTATACTGTATCATTATACTATATCATTAAACTGTATCATTATACTGTATCATTATACTCCACCATTATACTGTACCATTATACTATACCATTATACTCTATCATTATACTATACGATTATACTGTACCATTATACTGTACCATTATACTGTATCATTATACTGTATCATTATATTGTATCATTATACTGTATCATTATACTGTATCATTATACTGTACCATTACACTGTACCATTATACTGTACCATTATACTGTATCATTATACTCCACCATTATACTGTACCATTATACTATACCATTATACTGTATCATTATACTATACCATTATACTGTACCATTATACTGTACCATTATACTGTATCATTATACTGTATCATTATACTGTATCATTATACTGTATCATTATACTGTACCATTACACTGTACCATTATACTGTACCATTATACGGTATCATTATACTATATCATTAAACTGTATCATTATATTGTATTATTATACTGTACCATCATACTGTATCATTATACTGTATCATTATACTCCACCATTATACTGTACCATTATACTGTACCATCATACTGTATCATTATACTGTACCATTATACTGTATCATTATACTGTACCATCATACTGTATCATTATACTCCACCATTATACTGTAACATAATACTGTACTATCATACTGTATCATTATACTCCACCATTATACTGTATCATTATACTGTATCATTATACTCCACCATTATATCGTACCATTATACTGTACCATCAAACTGTATCATTATACTCCCCCATTATACTGTATCGTTATACTGTATCATTATACTGTATCATTATACTGTACCATTATACTGTGCCATCATACTGTATCATTATACTGTACCTTTATACTGTACCATCATACTGTATCATTATACTCCACCAATATACTGTATCATTATACTGTACCATCATACTGTATCATTATACTCCACCATTATACTGTACCACTGTACTGTACCATCATACTGTATCATTATACTGTACCATTACACTGTACCATTATACTGTACAATTATACTGTATCATTATACTATATCATTAAACTGTATCATTATACTGTATCATTATACTGTATCATTATACTGTACCATTATACTGTGCCATCATACTGTATCATTATACTGTACCTTTATACTGTACCATCATACTGTATCTTTATACTCCACCAATATACTGTATCATTATACTGTATCATTATACTCCACCATTATACTGTATCATTATACTGTATCATTATACTCCACCATTATACTGTATCATTATACTATACAATTATACTGTATCATTATACTATACCATTATACTGTATCAATATACTGTACCATAATACTGTACCATTATACTGTACCATTATACTGTATCATTATACTGTACCGTTATACTGTACCATTATACTTTATCATTATACTCCACCATTATACTGTACCATTATACTGTATCATTATACTGTATCATTATACGGTACCATTATACTGTATCATTATACTGTACCAACATACTGTATCATTATACTCCACCATTATACTGTGCAATCATACTGTACTATTATACTGTACCATTATACTATATCATTATACTGTGCAATCATACTGTATCATTATACTGTACCATTATACTGTACCATCATACTGTATCATTATACTCCGCCATTATACTGTATCATGAAACTGAATCATTATACTCCACCATGATACTGTACCATTATACTGTACCATCATACTGTATCTTTATACTGTACCATTATACTGCACCATCATACTGTATCATTATACTCCACCATTATACTGTACCATTATACTGTACCATTATACTGTATCATTATACTGTATCATTATACTCCACCATTATACTGTACCATTATACTGTACCATCATACTGTATCATTATACTTTACCATTATACTGTATCATTATACTGTATCATTATTCTGTATCATTATACTGTATCATTATACTGTACCATTATACTGTACCATCATACTGTATCATTATACTCCACCATTATACTGTACCATTATACTGTACCATTATACTGTATCATTATACTGTATCGTTATACTCCACCATTATACTGTACCATTATACTGTACCATCATACTGTATCATTATACTGTACCATTACACTGTATCATTATACTGTATCATTATTCTGTATCATTATACTGTATCATTATACTGTACCATTATACTGTACCATTATACTGTACCATTATACTGCACTATTATACTGTATCATTATACTGTATCATTATACTCCACCATTATACTGTGCCATTATACTGTACCATCATACTGTATCATTATACTCCACCATTATACTGTATCATTATACTGTATCATTATACTCCACCATTATACTGTACCATTATACTGTACCATCATACTGTATCATTATACTCCACCATTATACTGTATCATTATACTCCACCATTATACTGTATCATTATACTCCACCATTATACTGTATCATTATACTGTATCATTATACTCCACCATTATACTGTACCATTATACTGTATCATTATACTGTATCATTATACTCCACCATTATACTGTACCATTATACTGTACCATCATACTGTATCATTGTACTGTACCATTACACTGTATCATTATACTGTATCATTATTCTGTATCATTATACTGTATCATTATACTGTACCATTATACTATACCACTAGAAATTCCACTGTCATACAGCCCACGACCAAAGTGATATTGGAAAAAATAAAGAGTACTGATGGTTGAGAAATGCAATATTAGCAGTCAAATAGGATAACTGCAATGGTGGCTGTAATGTACTGGGTGTTATTATATACAACAAATAGCAATAATGAAAGGAAAATATTATATGTTTATATCTCTCCTCCTGCAAAAAAAGAAATGCAATATTGGCCAATATTAGAAGTAAAATGCACTGACATTATTAGAATAACCAATATTATTTGTATAGTAATAATAAAAACCAATGCACAATTTTGTTTACATTTCAGAACGGCATAGCTAACAATATCACGAAGTTGAGATATTTATATAGATTTTTAAAAAGTCTGTACTACGTAGTCATTGTCCTGTAGTCATCCAAACTTATAATTAATTATTGCAATAATCTCATTAGAACCGTTAGAAAAAATATCATCGTCATGCCTTTACTTACACTGCGTTAGATTTTTAGAAAGTCTGTACTGCGTAGTCATTGTTCTGTAGTCATCCAAACTTATAATTAATTATTGTAATAATCTCATAAGAAACGTTAAAAAATATCATCGTCATTTGCTTTACTTATACTGCGTTGGACATCAGAATGGGAAAGTATTCAAATGTGTAGGCAAATGAAAATAAAAAAATTGAAATCGGCAAAAATGAAACGATTTCTGTACTCCTGTGTTAATTGCCAAAACCTTCGGCAATTCGACAATGTTATAGACTGGTGAAACGTACACGTTAATTTTTCGTGAAATGCGCAAGACTTCATCGTTCTATTATCTGTCCCTCGGCGTTTCAATTTTCGGTCTTAACTTTTATTAAACCACCCTTTTCAAGTGTCTTGTAGCGATTTTCGTTGAAATTAATCTGTCTATTTGTGTATAATCCGATCAGATGGGTAAGTTTTAAGATAATACCGACGGTTTACAAAGACTTGGTAACCTATTTAAATAGGTTTAAATGTGTTTTGTATTGTTATTATATTTTAACGACTTTACATAACGATGCTTAAATTTGTTAATGAAATTTCTTGACGAGGGTTCGTCTCAATGTTGATGAATAATTTTCGCAAGTTGTGTGCACATGCATTTATCATAAAAACTCCCACACTTCACTCCGCTCGTTTGCTCGTGGGATTATACTGTGCCTTATACTCCACCATTATACTGTATCATGATACTGTATCATTATACTCCACCATTTTACTGTACCATTATACTGTATCATTATACTGTATCATTATACTGTACCATCATACTGTATCATTATACTCCACCATTATACTGTATCATTATACTGTATCATTATACTCCACCATTATACTGTATCATTATACTGTATCATTATACTGTATCATTATACTGTACCATTATACTGTGCCATCATACTGTATCATTATACTGTATCATTATACTGTATCATTATACTGTACCATTATACTGTGCCATCATACTGTATCATTATACTGTACCTTTATACTGTACCATCATACTGTATCTTTATACTCCACCAATATACTGTATCATTATACTGTATCATTATACTCCACCATTATACTGTATCATTATACTGTATCATTATACTCCACCATTATACTGTATCATTATACTGTATCATTATACTGTATCATTATACTGTACCATTATACTGTGCCATCATACTGTATCATTATACTGTACCTTTATACTGTACCATCATACTGTATCATTATACTCCACCAATATACTGTATCATTATACTGTACCATCATACTGTATCATTATACTCCACCATTATACTGTATCATTATACTGTACCACTGTACTGTACCATCATACTGTATAATTATACTGTGCCATTACACTGTACAATTATACTGTATCATTATACTGTATCATTAAACTGTATCATTATACTGTATCATTATACTGTATCATTATACTGTACCATTATACTGTGCCATCATACTGTATCATTATACTGTACCTTTATACTGTACCATCATACTGTATCTTTATACTCCACCAATATACTGTATCATTATACTGTATCATTATACTTCACCATTATACTGTATCATTATACTGTATCATTATACTGTACCATTATACTGTGCCATCATACTGTATCATTATACTGTACCTTTATACTGTACCATCATACTGTATCATTATACTCCACCAATATACTGTATCATTATACTGTACCATCATACTGTATCATTATACTCCACCATTATACTGTATCATTATACTGTACCACTGTACTGTACCATCATACTGTATCATTATACTGTACCATTACACTGTACCATTATACTGTACAATTATACTGTATCATTATACTATATCATTAAACTGTATCATTATACTGTATCATTATACTGTATCATTATACTGTACCATTATACTGTGCCATCATACTGTATCATTATACTGTACCTTTATACTGTACCATCATACTGTATCTTTATACTCCACCAATATACTGTATCATTATACTGTATCATTATACTCCACCATTATACTGTATCATTATACTGTATCATTATACTCCACCATTATACTGTATCATTATACTATACCATTATACTGTATCATTATACTATACCATTATACTGTATCAATATACTGTACCATAATACTGTACCATTATACTGTACCATTATACTGTATCATTATACTGTACCATTATACTGTACCATTATACTTTATCATTATACTCCACCATTATACTGTACCATTATACGGTATCATTATACTGTATCATTATACTCCACCATTATACTGTATCATTATACTGTACCAACATACTGTATCATTATACTCCACCATTATACTGTGCAATCATACTGTACTATTATACTGTACCATTATACTATATCATTATACTGTGCAATCATACTGTATCATTATACTGTACCATTATACTGTACCATCATACTGTATCATTATACTCCGCCATTATACTGTATCATGAAACTGAATCATTATACTCCACCATGATACTGTACCATTATACTGTACCATCATACTGTATCTTTATACTGTACCATTATACTGCACCATCATACTGTATCATTATACTCCACCATTATACTGTATCATTATACTATACCATTATACTGTATCATTATACTATACCATTATACTGTATCATTATACTGTCCCATTACACTGTATCAATATACTGTACCATTATACTGTATCATTATACTGTAACATTATACTGTACCATTATACTGTACCATTATACTGTAACATTATACTGTACCATTATACTGTACCATTATACTATATCATTATACTGTACCATTATACTGTACCATTATACTGTACCATTATACTGTATCATTATACTGTGTCATTATACTGTGCGATTATACTGTATCATTATACTATATCATTAAACTGTATCATTATACTGTATCATTATACTCCACCATTATACTGTACCATTATACTATACCATTATACTCTATCATTATACTATACGATTATACTGTACCATTATACTGTACCATTATACTGTATCATTATACTGTATCATTATATTGTATCATTATACTGTATCATTATACTGTATCATTATACTGTACCATTACACTGTACCATTATACTGTACCATTATACTGTATCATTATACTCCACCATTATACTGTACCATTATACTATACCATTATACTGTATCATTATACTATACCATTATACTGTACCATTATACTGTACCATTATACTGTATCATTATACTGTATCATTATACTGTATCATTATACTGTATCATTATACGGTACCATTACACTGTACCATTATACTGTACCATTATACGGTATCATTATACTATATCATTAAACTGTATCATTATATTGTATTATTATACTGTACCATCATACTGTATCATTATACTGTATCATTATACTCCACCATTATACTGTACCATTATACTGTACCATCATACTGTATCATTATACTGTACCATTATACTGTATCATTATACTGTACCATCATACTGTATCATTATACTCCACCATTATACTGTAACATAATACTGTACCATCATACTGTATCATTATACTCCACCATTATACTGTATCATTATACTGTATCATTATACTCCACCATTATACCGTACCATTATACTGTACCATCAAACTGTATCATTATACTCCCCCATTATACTGTATCGTTATACTGTATCATTATACTGTATCATTATACTGTACCATTATACTGTGCCATCATACTGTATCATTATACTGTACCTTTATACTGTACCATCATACTGTATCATTATACTCCACCAATATACTGTATCATTATACTGTACCATCATACTGTATCATTATACTCCACCATTATACTGTACCACTGTACTGTACCATCATACTGTATCATTATACTGTACCATTACACTGTACCATTATATTGTACAATTATACTGTATCATTATACTATATCATTAAACTGTATCATTATACTGTATCATTATACTGTATCATTATACTGTACCATTATACTGTGCCATCATACTGTATCATTATACTGTACCTTTATACTGTACCATCATACTGTATCTTTATACTCCACCAATATACTGTATCATTATACTGTATCATTATACTCCACCATTATACTGTATCATTATACTGTATCATTATACTCCACCATTATACTGTATCATTATACTATACAATTATACTGTATCATTATACTATACCATTATACTGTATCAATATACTGTACCATAATACTGTACCATTATACTGTACCATTATACTGTATCATTATACTGTACCGTTATACTGTACCATTATACTTTATCATTATACTCCACCATTATACTGTACCATTATACTGTATCATTATACTGTATCATTATACGGTACCATTATACTGTATCATTATACTGTACCAACATACTGTATCATTATACTCCACCATTATACTGTGCAATCATACTGTACTATTATACTGTACCATTATACTATATCATTATACTGTGCAATCATACTGTATCATTATACTGTACCATTATACTGTACCATCATACTGTATCATTATACTCCGCCATTATACTGTATCATGAAACTGAATCATTATACTCCACCATGATACTGTACCATTATACTGTACCATCATACTGTATCTTTATACTGTACCATTATACTGCACCATCATACTGTATCATTATACTCCACCATTATACTGTACCATTATACTGTACCATTATACTGTATCATTATACTGTATCATTATACTCCACCATTATACTGTACCATTATACTGTACCATCATACTGTATCATTATACTTTACCATTATACTGTATCATTATACTGTATCATTATTCTGTATCATTATACTGTATCATTATACTGTACCATTATACTGTACCATCATACTGTATCATTATACTCCACCATTATACTGTACCATTATACTGTACCATTATACTGTATCATTATACTGTATCGTTATACTCCACCATTATACTGTACCATTATACTGTACCATCATACTGTATCATTATACTGTACCATTACACTGTATCATTATACTGTATCATTATTCTGTATCATTATACTGTATCATTATACTGTACCATTATACTGTACCATTATACTGTACCATTATACTACACTATTATACTGTATCATTATACTGTATCATTATACTGTGCCATTATACTGTGCCATTATACTGTACCATCATACTGTATCATTATACTCCACCATTATACTGTATCATTATACTGTATCATTATACTCCACCATTATACTGTACCATTATACTGTACCATCATACTGTATCATTATACTCCACCATTATACTGTATCATTATACTCCACCATTATACTGTATCATTATACTCCACCATTATACTGTATCATTATACTGTATCATTATACTCCACCATTATACTGTACCATTATACTGTATCATTATACTGTATCATTATACTCCACCATTATACTGTACCATTATACTGTACCATCATACTGTATCATTGTACTGTACCATTACACTGTATCATTATACTGTATCATTATTCTGTATCATTATACTGTATCATTATACTGTACCATTATACTATACCACTAGAAATTCCACTGTCATACAGCCCACGACCAAAGTGATATTGGAAAAAATAAAGAGTACTGATGGTTGAGAAATGCAATATTAGCAGTCAAATAGGATAACTGCAATGGTGGCTGTAATGTACTGGGTGTTATTATATACAACAAATAGCAATAATGAAAGGAAAATATTATATGTTTATATCTCTCCTCCTGCAAAAAAAGAAATGCAATATTGGCCAATATTAGAAGTAAAATGCACTGACATTATTAGAATAACCAATATTATTTGTATAGTAATAATAAAAACCAATGCACAATTTTGTTTACATTTCAGAACGGCATAGCTAACAATATCACGAAGTTGAGATATTTATATAGATTTTTAAAAAGTCTGTACTACGTAGTCATTGTCCTGTAGTCATCCAAACTTATAATTAATTATTGCAATAATCTCATTAGAACCGTTAGAAAAAATATCATCGTCATGCCTTTACTTACACTGCGTTAGATTTTTAGAAAGTCTGTACTGCGTAGTCATTGTTCTGTAGTCATCCAAACTTATAATTAATTATTGTAATAATCTCATAAGAAACGTTAAAAAATATCATCGTCATTTGCTTTACTTATACTGCGTTGGACATCAGAATGGGAAAGTATTCAAATGTGTAGGCAAATGAAAATAAAAAAATTGAAATCGGCAAAAATGAAACGATTTCTGTACTCCTGTGTTAATTGCCAAAACCTTCGGCAATTCGACAATGTTATAGACTGGTGAAACGTACACGTTAATTTTTCGTGAAATGCGCAAGACTTCATCGTTCTATTATCTGTCCCTCGGCGTTTCAATTTTCGGTCTTAACTTTTATTAAACCACCCTTTTCAAGTGTCTTGTAGCGATTTTCGTTGAAATTAATCTGTCTATTTGTGTATAATCCGATCAGATGGGTAAGTTTTAAGATAATACCGACGGTTTACAAAGACTTGGTAACCTATTTAAATAGGTTTAAATGTGTTTTGTATTGTTATTATATTTTAACGACTTTACATAACGATGCTTAAATTTGTTAATGAAATTTCTTGACGAGGGTTCGTCTCAATGTTGATGAATAATTTTCGTAAGTTGTGTGCACATGCATTTATCATAAAAACTCCCACACTTCACTCCGCTCGTTTGCTCGTGGGATTATACTGTGCCTTATACTCCACCATTATACTGTATCATGATACTGTATCATTATACTCCACCATTTTACTGTACCATTATACTGTATCATTATACTGTATCATTATACTGTACCATCATACTGTATCATTATACTCCACCATTATACTGTATCATTATACTGTACCACTATACTGTACCATCATACTGTATCATTATACTCTACCATTATACTGTATCATTCTACTGTACCATCATACTGTATCATTATACTCTACCATTATACTGTATCATTCTACTGTACCATCATACTGTATCATTATACTCCACCATTATACTGTATCATTATACTGTATCATTATACTCCACTATTATACTGTACCATTAAACTGTACCATCATACTGTATCATTATACTCCCCCATTATACTGTATCATTATACTGTATCATTATACTCTACCATTATACTGTATCATTCTACTGTACCATCATACTGTATCATTATACTCCACCATTATACTGTATCATTATACTGTATCATTATACTCCACTATTATACTGTACCATTAAACTGTACCATCATACTGTATCATTATACTCCCCCATTATACTGTATCATTATACTGTATCATTATACTGTATCATTATACTGTACTAATGTGTGAGGCTATAATTATCAGTTATTCCTCACCCTCTTATATTTGTTAACTTGTTATTACATTCACAAAGTCCATAAACTCATTATTATTTCAGAGTTAAGTTTGGTGTAAACATGATTTGAAGATAGTGTTTTTTATAAACATAGTCTGCATACAGCGGTTCTTGTAAACATAATTTGAATCTAGTTTAAGTTACTCAAATTCATTAGGTAAAGAAACTTAGCCGATTGAAAATAAATCTTCTATGCAAATATATTTTTATAGCCTGGGTAAAAGCCGAGCATTCATCTAGTAGTACTGTATAAGAAACTGCTGGTTCTCTTTTCCTTCCTCCAGTCTATCGAATACCAACGCCATTTGCTGAGTGGCAATGAGATACTGATAAATAAATTTACAAACACATGCAAACAAGGAGCACACATGCAAAAACAAGTGTGTTACGGTTTAGTCTTACTAACCATTTCTGCTTATTTATTATATTTTTGGTCGTATCTTGAGCTCCGCCCCTTTTTCTTTGTTTTCTTAGACGAGCGCCCTCCTGGTTCCTCGCTTGCTTCTCTCGGTTTCCGCTCTTTGGTCTTTTCTCTCGGGCCCTCAATTTACTCGCGGTAGCCCGGTTCCGACTGGTAGCCTGACTTGCATCAGCCCCTCGTAGCCTCGTAGGCCATGTCTTATGACCATGATGGCTAAGATAATTATTATTGTTAATATGGCCCTGGTCATTACCATGTCGTTACACTTTCCCACCTAGTGGAGGCCCTGTTGCCACTCTGAGCTAGGAGGGGACAGCAGTTGTTACCAGAGTCATTGTTGCCAAGCACCGTACGCTAACTCGACCAACTCTGCCTTGGCGAATGCCCGGTCTACCTCTTTCAGGTGTCAGGCGCTGATGCGCTGACTTGTCTGTAGCACCAGTCATTGTCATTGCTAACTGTTTCTAGTAGCTGTCAGGATTTCTTCTCCTGTTGCTTGTATAGCTTTTTGTCGGCCAGCGGAACTCTGGACAAGCAAGCTAGTCGCTCTATCCGGCCTTCGGACTGCATTGACAGGGAGGAAGCATTTTGCACCGGTGTCATCAGCCTGGCTACTCTTTTTCTGGGTGGTGAGTCATGTGCCTCTAGTCTCGCTAGGCTCAAACAAGCTGGGCTACTGGCTGCCTGCGGGAAGCCCATTGTCACTAGTGCCTGGTTTTCTTTTTTGCCGTAGACCGAGTCGCCGGCTCTCTAGAGGCAATCTGCCACAGTCAGTGTTGGCTGGCAGAGCAGCATCTCCGGGTCAAACAGCCACCCTCTAGCATGCAAGAAGGACTGCCAGTGAGCCCAGCCGACCAGGTACACTGCGCCACTGCACTAGGTCATTTGATATATCTTTAGGTGAGCTATCAACTGGTTCTTCAAGACAAGTTAGTACAGGCAGGGGCAGACTTATATGGCAACGTGCTGTACTACGTGTTGCCTGCTCCTGCGCTCACTTATCATAACACCGCAGATGCCACAAGTGCTGGGCTCCCTCAACGCATCTCCCACATGGTCTCAAGTGATGCTGCTGATGCATCGTTTTGTCTGCACAGTTTCCTCGCCTTCCAGCTGTACCTTGGTTGGCTTCTACGGGCGTGGCTGTACGTGGGTTGGCGACTGAGCCGGCCGGGTCTCAGTAAATTATAAGACCTAAACTGGCTCCATGGCCAACTCACCTCTTTCCACTTTCTTCTAGTCTAGTCTCTTGCCTATCTCTAATTGTGCCTCATTCAGTGGGCTTTCCGGCATCTTTTTGCTCATTTATGCCGGAAGTTTCTGCTATACCATAGCTCGTGTTAACTAAGTGTGCCTCAACTAGATTTTCTCTGTTGATAACAGATTGGCGGAAAAAGACAGACTGGTCAGAGCACTTTCTCGAGTTGTCAAGGAGCTCTGCTGCACTTGCGGGGGTAGCAGGGTCCATGCTCTAACATACAGACGCAGTCTCTTTCCCTAAGTCCAGCAGATCCGCCAGCAGCTCTTCGTCCCTGGTAGAGTCCAGCGTTTTTAACACCTCGACTAAAGAGTGGAGATTTTCTCCTGAGCTGGGGCCATGTTAAACTCATCAAATATTTTAACAGTTTTTTTCAAGAGCAAAGCTGTACTTGACTGGCTCCTTTGACAGTGCAGAAACAAAAGGCGTTATGTCATCTGTGTCATCTGCAGCCCTACTCACTTGGGCTCTGGCAGCACTGTCCCTGTTGTGTTCCTTATTGGCTCTCACCATGGCTGAATACTCGCACTCTCCATAACATTCAGGTGGCCAAGTGTTTTAGCTAGCTGGATGTTCTACTTAATGACCCTAGGTGTTTTACTTCCTGTGCTAGGAAGCTGGATTGGTGCTGGGCTTGCGGGTTCCACTAAGACTATTAACAAATTTTTGTTGTTGTTTCAGTTGTTTATCTAGTTCCTTGCTCTTTTGGAGCTCCTGCAGCCAGTCTTCTAGCTTGTTGCTGAATGCAAGGAAGGAAAAAGCCTCTGTCTTTGGTTTTGCCGGCTCTAGTGTAGCTTCTTTCTCCTGTTTCCTTGCCCCTTTCATGTTTGGCCTTTTTCTTGGCTCTATGGATGTCATTGCTCGTCTAAACTCTTTTAGGCAGGCATGGAATGGTTTCAGCCTGTTTTCATTTTGCACTGAGGACTAGCCTTGTCGTTTTATCAGGCATTTAGATTTTGAATATGGCTTCTTAACTTGGAAGAGCTCTACAATTTTTGCTTGCAGTTTTGGGTAGTCCCTTACTTTTTTTATTTATTTAACAGCCAGACCCAGTCTTCTGACGCATATAAGGAAGCTCCTTTTGGTCCTTATGCAGGATGGCTATCTGTTCTTCTCAGAGCGTCATGTGTGTAGCCTCTTCAGCCTTTTCAGCATTCTTACCACATATTCAGGAGAGTGCTGAGCCTCTGATGATGAAGGATTGAACTCTAGCTGGTCAAGAATTTGCAACTCCCATCCAAGCAGTAGCAGATTGGCCATTTCTACAGCGGCTTAGTGTGTCATTTCACGATGTGCTCGCATTAGTCGAGGAAATAACCTGTTCCACTCCTCCGGACCTCTGGTCAGCAGTAGTGCTCGTGTGAAGTCGCCTGTCCATTATTTTGCTTGATCACACTATTGACTTGTGGGTGGTAAGGTGTCGTGCGTGTTTTCTATACCCGCCAGAGTTGACACAGCTCTATCATCAGTTCGCTCTTAACCTTTTCGCTGCCGTAAACGCATTCATGCGTTTTTTAGGGTTCACTGCCATAGACGCATTTTTGCGACTTTTCCAGCAATTGCGTACTAACTTAATTTTATTATTCATTGACAACATAACCCACGGTCTTTAAGACTTTTATGGAATTGACAGTGTTGTCCGAAGATTTTTCCATAAAGTTTGCCTGAAACAACCAAGCTATTTTGAACTTTTGTTTGAGAATTTCTGATCTAAAAACGAACATTTATTTGTGTAAGTTCGCTAAGTATCGCGCGAGTCAGAAAACAGATACTTAGTTATGTTGATGACATAATAGCCAATTCAGATTCAGATTTTTGTGATTATACAGATAATTAGATAATTAAAATAGCAATACTGTTTCTGATGGTGATGAAAGTAATAGTTATGTAAGAGTAAGGAACATTGTGGAGGATCGTTTTAGCTTCACATCGATGGTAGCTTCACATAGCTTTACCATCGCACAAAGTATAGATCCATTGAAATTTTGCATAGCAACGTTGGTTTAAATTTTGGCAAAATAAAATATGTAACAAAGATGTTCTAGATAGAGATTGAAATTGAGAAAATACTGCATACATATCATGAAGCAATATCGGCAATTTTCGGTAAAATGACTGGCACTAGGCCCATAGCCGATTTTCTACATGGTTGACAGTGAAAGGATTAAACTTTGCACCTTGGTCAATGTGGATCTGCTCAAGTAACCCCATGTATCAAAACACTCGCTCATCTAATGCACTCGCCACCACTGGACCTGTGGCCTGCATAGGGCTATGGCATTCTGCCACCTCATTAAGTGGTCAGTTAATACCAAAATACACTTGTTCCTTCTCAGAGTCTTTGGCATTGGTTTCACCAGCTCCACAACTACTTCCTACAAGGGGCACTCAGTATAGAGCCTATGCCTGCTTCCGGCTGTCTTGGTGCCACCGCGTTTTGCCAACTGACAAACTTCGCCACAATTGATCAGTCTCCTTACTGTGGCTGTCACCTCTGGCCAGTACCAAGTCAGTCATAGCTGGCTGATCACCCTATGAGTGACCGGCTGAACATCCAGAGTGATCAATGATGTGAGTCTGCCAGACGCCTGTTTCTCTAACGGCTATTGGGCATACCACACACTACTGCAGTTGGCTACTAGGGGAGGTTTGGGTCTCTAGAACTCTGCTAGACTGTAGCCTGAGGAGCAGACAAATTTTATGCAGCTAACGGAGTATAAGAGAGTATTAAGAGAGCTTAAGAGAGTATCAAAGTCGGAAGCAATGACTATAGCATCGTTCAGGTAAAGTAGCAGTGTCTTCTAGTGTAGTCTGTGTAACACGGGCTCCATCTTCCATTGGGAGGTGGCTAGTGCCAAGGTGAGCTCAATGGGCAAAACTTTTCACTTCCAGAGGCTGAAGTGCAAAGCAAAGGCCAACTTTTCTTGTGTGTCCGTGTCCAGCCCTACCTGCTAATAGTCGCCAATCAGTTCCAAAGTGCTAAAGTACCAACTGTCAGATAGTGCATCGAGGCTGTCGTTGATCCAGAAAAGGGGTAAGCATCCTGCTTGGTGACTGCATTCAGTCATATGTAATCTACACAGAACCGCCATTTTGCTTTTTTTACCAGGGCTACTGGAGAGCTCCATACGCAACAAGTAGGTTTGATGAGCCACTTACCCAAAAGTTTTCAAACATGCTGCTTGGCTCTTTCTTAGGCCCAACTGATGCGTGGGTTTGCAGAAAAAACTGGTTTCTTTCTTGAGTAGAATGAAATGTTCTACCTTGAAGGTTTGGTTCATATGCCTTCTAATTCAATGTCTTGAAAGTCATTGATTAGATAACTCTCTAAATATTATGAATCCGAGTATCACATGTGCAAATTACATGATTGATCAATTGGACCCTATTATGTTGGACTCAATTTGCATTTTTAATGCTAATGTACAAAGTATACGAAAGAAATTTCAGAAATTGGACACCATGAATTCTTTACTTCCCAAACCCTTTGCTGTTTTATGTCCAACTGAAACTTTTATTTATGATAATGAAACACCTTACGTTCACCTACCTAACTATTCTTTTACAGGTGTTCAGAGACCAAACCGAGCTGGAGGAGTTGGAGCCGACATACGCAATGGCATAGCTGACAACATTGAAAGCCTCGAAATAAAATTTACAGGCTCAGAAGCCTTACAGATAACGTTAAATGGCGGTATGTTCACTCAACTTGAAACTGGCATCACTCTATTAATCATCTATTGACAACCATCCTCAAACAACTTAGAATTCTTAGATCAGCTGGATAAATTTCTTGAAAATGAATGTTGAATAAAACAGATTGTACTAGGAGATATCAATATTGACATTTTAAATTATACTCAGGTGAGTAGATTGTATAATAACATTTTTGCGCATTCCAACTATCTCCATACTGTCACTATTCCTACTCGCATAAAAGCCTGTCTTGACCACATTATCATAAACTTTGACAATTTTTCCATGCAGAGTGGTACCATTCATACTGACATAAGTGGCCATTTGCTAACTTTCATTGCTCTGCACCCCACCAACTTGAGACCACAATTCTCAGACAATCATTCATATCATCGCTCTTTTAAAACCTATGAAAACAAGCTTTTATTTCTGATCTTTTTAGCACCAACTGGCACTCAATATATGAAACAAACTCTACTAAAACAAAGTATAACACTTTCTTAGAAATCTTTGAAACAATTTGCAACAAGCATGCTCCTTTCATTAATAACCCTTCATCACCCAACCACAAAACCAACAAAAAACCTTAGATTTCAATTCGTATATACAAGCTTATTTTAAAGCGAGACTACCTCTACTCTCAAACACTCAACTCACCACTTAACTCAAAGTTAAAAATTCGATACAAATAGTTAAGGAATCAAATAACCATGGAACTCCGCAATGCCAAATCAAACTATTTTGAATCCCTAATAAAAATGCTTTTGGACCTAAACACCTCTGGCAAATTTTAAATAATGGGATTGGCAAAACTAAATCATCATCATCAGCCCCAAAGTCTATAATACATGATGAAAAAAAACTGACTACAGAGATTGATAGAGCCAACACCTTTAACAACTATTTTACTTCTATTGGTCTGTCCCTAGCACCAGATTTTGAAAAGTTTAATCATAATCCAGTAGATATATCAATCAAGGATATCAACAAAAAGTTTAACTTTCAAATTATCGCAAGCCGGCGTAAATGATGTAACCAAACTTCTAAAAAAGGTTAATCCAGCCAAAGCAACCGGATTTGATAACATTCCATCAAAATTAGTTAATGATGCAGCAGAAGCTATTTCTTCTGTAACAGTTGAAATTTTAAACTCCAGCTTAACAACTTCTTAAGTACCAAGTAAAATGAAAATAGCTAAAGTAAAACCCTTGTTTAAATAGGGCTCAAACAAAATTTGCTCTAATTACAGACCCATTAGTTTGCTACCAGTGCTAAGTAGGATAATTGAAAAAGCTATAAATAAACAAATTATGGAATACCTTGAATGTAATTTACTGCTTAACGATGGGCAATATGGTTTTAGGAAAAAAGCGTAGCACCAAGGATGCACTAAATAAATTGACTAATAATGTTTTAAAATCCTTAAACGATGGTAAATGTGTTATTGGCATCCTTCTAGATTTTAGTAAAGCTTTTGACACAATAGATTATAACATATTGTACTCAAAACTCCACAATCTTAATTTTGACATCACCGCAATTAACTGGATCAAAAGCTATCTAACCGAATGTAAACAGCACACTATTATTGGTAACACTTTATCTTCCATACTAGATTTAACATGTGGTGTACCTCAAGGTTCCATTCTTGGTCCAACTCTTTTTTTAATATACATAGATTATTTAACACATGGCACCAATTTTTTCACACCTTTGCTCTATGCAGATGACACTAATCTCTTTTTCGAATCTTCTAACATCAACGAGCACATAGATTGTTTAAATAATGAACTTCTCGCTATTCAAAACTGGTGCACTTCTAACAAACTCACCCTAAATGTTGATAAAACTAATTTCATGTTACTAGAAAAAACCCAAAATAAATTTTATTTAGATAACACTCATCCCTTTTTTATTTTCAACAAACCAATTTATCAGACAGATTACAATAAATTCTTAGGTATTTTCATTGATTCTAATCTCACTTGGAAAAAACACATCGAATATTTACTAAAAAACCTGAGACCCTTACCAGGCTAACTCTACCGCACATCTGAATATTTACCCCTCAAGCCTCTGCTTTTATTATACAATTCCCTAGTTAATTCTAAACTTTCATATTGTATTGAGGCATGGGGCAATGCACCTCCTAACCATCTTACAACTTTAATAACACTTCAAAAACGCATAATAAGGACCATTCTCAAAAAATCTCCCCTCACTCACATCAACCCTCTTTTCAAATCATCATACATACTACCTATCAGCTCACTATATTCATATCGCATTATACTTTTAGCTCATCAAGAATTTCATTGTAATTACATCCCTCACACAATACATCAAACTCACTTCTCAAATTCGTGTCTAAATCTCCCACAATCTTCTTCCCATGCAGGCCATCGCAGGGTGGATTTCCAACAAGCCATTTTTTGGAATCAACTCCCTAAGTCTATTAAAGGCATAGAGAAGATGGCAAGTTTCAAGGGAAAACTCAGGTTGTATCTATTAACATGTGAATAAAACCAATGCCGACAAGCCCAACGCCACGAATAGCTATGCTATCGCGTATTATGGGCTTCATCACTCCTCCAGCTTTTTTTCTTTTGCTCAACTAATTTTGTTGATGAAAATAAATCACAAATCACACAAAAAATATCCCCATCATTAGTGCTGAAGGTGTCCTGGTAGCGTGCCAGCAGTCGTACTGGCTCCTCAGCCTGCCCGGATTAGTGCAGTTATGTTGTGAGGCAAAACAGAAGTTTATCATGTTGGCTGGCACCTCTCCCTTTTGACGGTTTCGCACCCGAAAGTGCAGTTTCTTACTCCGAGAGATTGTTCGTCATTTGCCTAGTGATCTTCTATTACATGTACAATTCCACTGTAATACTAATTCCACTGTAATACTTACTGGCTCGAAGGTGAAGGAACAGGTCTGTCAATTTGAGGCACTGCGCAATGGTACTCTCCTTTGACTTAGGCCGGTTCAAGCTCGTGGCTAGCGGCGGCCCATTGTGGCAACCCTCAATCACTCCCAATGAGCAGTAGTCTCGGGTTGTCACCCTGCAACCATCTCGGTTCTGGTCAGCACAATCAGTTCACCAATCGCCTAAATTTCACTGAGCAGCAACTGGCCATAACTGTCCGTACATGTCAATGGGCAGTTATTCATAGACACCACAGGCTGCTGGAATGTCATGGCGATCTGGTGAGCCACCAAAAGAGGCATTCTCAAGATAGCGTCCTTGTTAATCTGGCTCACCACCAAGACCTCCTTGCTCTTTACGTCCCGGAGTGGCATGGGTAGCCATACGACTCCGTAAAAAGACAGCCTGATCCCATCTGCTATGAGTCTGTGGCTGTAACTTTCCTCCAACAAGTCTCTCATGGTCCAGAAATACTTGTCAAATATGTGCTTGCTTAGCGGGTTGGTGGTGCACCCGGTGTCAAGCAGAAACTGAATAGGTTGCCCTCTCAATTTTCTGGCAAAAAATTAGCGTATAGAGTGGGGCTGGCTCAGTGTTTGCGTTTCGTGATGGCTGTGATTAACTGTTCATTTTTGAACTTTTAAAAGCTTGTAATCGCATTTTCATATACTTTGCACCTACAACACAGCAGGGTAAAATATGGTGAGCCCTTTGATACCAAATAACTGTGTTGTAAATTTTGTTGCAAGTCAACCTTTAAGGTAGGCTTTCGACAACGTACCAGGCTGTTGTTCTTTTTCTCTGTCTCGGGACATGGCCCGGAGGCCTACATTTCTGGAGCACACTCCTGAAGTGTTGCGTCAAAAAGTGTAGATAATGAGAGACAGATCGGCCGGCCGTATAGGCGGGTATTGTATGCTGTACAGACTAGTTCTTTTTCCTTCGAGCTGTTGCAAATTGGGCAGCCAGTTTCAAGTGGCTCAAGTACGTCGAGGTGTTGAGTTTGTTGTCGTACTGTCAGGACTCAAGACCCTCCAGGGCCTAATAGTAGGTTCGGACAGCCACTCTGGGGGTCCCTTTTAATATAAGCTCAGCAGGGGTGGACTGTTCCTTTGTTAGCTTCTGTTCTTGGCACCGGCACTTCTGGGCCACAGCCTCCTGGTAAAATTTTTTCAGTCCTGACCTGGTCAAGCCGTTATGACGAGCCTTCGCCATAAGGTCGGCAGACTTTTTGCCTGGTAATATGGGTTTGAAGCTTTGATGCAACCAGCAGTCAGCACTATTGTTGTGACCTGTCGCTGTTTCTCTAGTGTGGTGGTTTTTTGGACAGCGCCAGTGAACGTATCCAGGAGCTCCACAGCCCCAGCACTTTAGGGCATTTGACTCCTTTTTCTCTGGAGTCTCTTCTCTGATTTTTCTCTTGTTCCAACTACTGCATTTGTTGGGTCATCTGCTTCACGATTTGAGCTAACTGATCAATCGTCTGATCCTGTACCTTAGCTGCCTGCTTGTTCAAGGCTTTTTCCACAGTCTGTATGTTGATCGGTCTCCTGTGCTCAGAGTGAATCTGCAGGCGCTCTGTTCCGATACTCATGGCCTTTGCGAGATTAGTGGCAGGCATGGGCAGCAAATTTTGCTGCAGACTGGCATGGTTGACCGAGCTGCAAAACAGTTCTTTGACCATGTTGATTCTTCAGGGCTGGCACGTCACTGTATGCCATCTAAATTGGCCTTTTTATTTGACAAGCGTGCTCTTGAAGAAAGGTGGCTGTGGCTTGCCTAAGAGTGTTCAGCTTGTTGCAAACCTGCCTGATCAAAAGGCTGAACTGGGCAGAAAGCGCGTCAAAGATGGCGTCTGCACAGTCAGCCTGTCCGCAGTCCTCAGGCTCCTCCTTCAAAGCAGCAGGCCAGCCTCCTTGATCCAAGCAATGGCTCCGGTTATCTTCTGGAACCGGGTGACGAAGTACTCTACATCCACTGTTTTTGAGTACTGAGGAAGCCATGGCCAGCTATTCCATGATCTCTGCCAACCGGGGCTTTCCTCGATCTGTGCTCCTAAAATGCCGACCATTCTTGTTAATAAACTTGACGGACTCAGGATAGCGCTGCTCATGCCTCTGTTTCAATGCTGCAGTTCTGCTCATGCAGCATGGCTTACCAAGCTCAAGGAAGTCTTTTTCTCTAATGGAAAAAGCTCGCCAAACTCTGGGGCAGCGTTGTTTTTGCAACATAGTCTACCGAGTTTAGGGAAATCTTATTTCACTACTCAATCAAGCAGAGCTCACCAACCACCAGGGATAAAGTAAAGGAAACTCCCGGTTAGCTTTAATTTTTTGCGAAACTGTCAAATAACAACACCATGTTAAGTGGCAATGAGCTATATTTTTAGTGTACATGCAGAGACATGTGTACATGCAGAGATATATTTACATGCAAAAGACGGGTGCGCTACGACTATGCCTTTCTAATGATTTTTACTTCTTTTTTATATGAACAGTACAGAGAGAGGTACTTTCATCTTTACTTATAGGTTGGGCTTCGCCCTTTTTCTATGTTTTTTTACATAGGCGCCTTCCCGGTCCCTCGTTCACTTCTCTTGGTCTCTAAGTTGACTCTTTGTTACCCGATTCCTCCCGGTGGCCAGGACTGCCTCTGTCCCTCGTATGCCTAGTCTTACGACCGTGGTGGCCACAATGCTCATTATTATTAGCACGGCCCTGTTCACTATACTCTGCTGTTACAGTATTACCAAATTAGCTGGTAGTGTAGATTTTTAATTATAATAAAGAACAAACGTTTTGAAAAGTTTGTGTTAGAATTTTTGGCTAGTTCAATGTCAAATGTTTTCAATCATGCTGTATTTATGAAAATAAATTTGTGTAGCAAACCACTAATTTAGCAAAAAGATTTTGGATAAAAATTAATTGTATTAGAGTATATAATAAGCAAGCATTTGATGAAAGGGCATTAAATTATAATATACAGTACTAATCATTATATGTTTTCATTGTGAATATAGTCTTAATAAATCAACTCTACATAAGCCTAAAAACAAAACATTTTCTGTCAAATTACTCATTTTAGGTGCCTGATAATTATATGGAGCTTTATAAGTAAACTACAGGACCAAAATAGGTGACAAATCAATGTTGCATGTTTGTTCCCTAATATAAACATACTTATCTATAGATGTTCTCTCTGTTAGTTTTAAAATTGTATCTTATAGTTGTAGTTAGGTTTAAAAATGATAACTTAGATGGGTATACAATTAGCATTGTTAAAAACAAAATTTTTATAACACATTTTCATCATGAAATTTTTTTAATTTGGTAATTGAATAAAATATAGAATATAATTGAAGTTACACACAGATAAATATGTGATGAGCGGTGATAATGTCAAATAGTACAATATAGCGTGTTGAGTAATACATACTAGCTAATGTCTATTAACATTTACTGTACTATGCTTTGAGCTTTTCATTTTGAAAAGGAATTAAAAATTTGATGGCTCACTTATTTTGGTTCTGGACACCTTACCAATTGAAGATATACAAGAGATAGAGAAAAGTAAAAGGGTGCGAAGTGAAGACATATTGACTTTAAAAAAAAACCCAAATGATTTAGGTATACCAGAAGGTTGCAATGGATTCTAAAAGTTTAAAACTATAAAGTGGAAATGAAAGTGTAAATGTCTAAAAAGCATGCATAATTGTCACTCAACTAATTTGTAATGCCGGTGTTAGCTCTAAACCAAATTAGGTGATATATTTTGTAAAATTGTACTTTTTGTTAGCGATGGAGACTGCTACTACAACAATGTTGTTTTAATAAAAAGAGTTTCATATTGATTGTGTTATTGCTTATTGTTTTAGAATTCATTTTGTTAAGCCGTGAAAATTGGTCAAGTTGTGCATAATTTCCATTTTTTGTGTTAATCTTCTAGTTTTCAAGTTGCTATTTATTTCAACCAATAATGCTCATGTTAGTCAAAACTCTTCAACGGATGTTGCAAGATTTGAAATATCAGAAAACATAGATTTTTGAAAATGACCAACAAGTAACTCGAGTCAAACTGTCAGTAATTAACTAAACTCTCTTTTAGTAAGACAAGATCACTTTGACCAAAATATTATTTTTCTACAAGTACATTCAACGGCTTCAGCTGGATAAAATACGAGCGATGCTATCAGCCTTTTGTGCATGACCAGCAAACTCAATTTCTGTATATATATATTTACTATAAAGCTAATAAAGACATACCTCTTTGAGTAGTTGTTGAGCAGTTTTGTAATCTCCTATCTCTTTACTGCAGTGTGCAGCTAAAAGTGCCCAAAGACTATGTCGATCATTTCCCTTGAGGAAGTGTTTAAAATATTCTAACGCTATTTTATAGTTTTCAGTGTAGTAAAGAAGATACGCGCATAACTCGATGCGTTTTGTTTCAGACAGGTCGTTTTGTGGATTTTGTTGAGGTGATAACGGTTTGCTCTTGAGCAATTCAACACAAGAGGAGGGGCTGGTCGAATCAATTGGTTTGCCAAGTGCTTTGCTTAGCTCTCTTTTGGAATCAGAATATTGACCTGTGAAGTAGAGAACTTCTGCCTTTACCCAGAAATCATTTTTCCAGATGCTAATATCTTTAAGTATTGAAGATATTTCAAGCTGCTCTTTATCTTCAAGCAGATCACCTGGTTTGAGCATCTTGGAGTTAACAAACTCCTTGATAGGAATGAGTATGCAGCCCATAAGTACTACCAAGTGTTCTGGAACAGCATAAGATAACTCCTGGTTACCTTGATAGTACTTGTCAATCTGTACAAAATCAGTCTGTGATTTCATTTTAACATAAGCTGAAGTTCGTATGTATATAGCAAGAGCGAGGAGAATATTCAGGTACTGATGAGTGTCTGGTGACAGAATGCCTTGCTGTCGAAGCTCTGAATAGATATCCCATGAAGGACCACAACTGAGTCCAAGACACATTTTCATGTTGTTAGCAAGAAGAGTCGGATATCTGAATATCTTTTCCTTTACCTTGACATTCAGATTAGCTGGCGGTTGAAACTCGACAAACTCGGGCAAAAAATTATATTTATCCATGTCTTTCACAAATGATTCTAAGCGTTTCATTTTGACAGACTGTGTTTTCTTTGCACACTCTTCATACAATGCTCTTGCAGTAGTAAAATTTGTGTAGAGCTGACTGGTACCTTCTGTTTCTTCACTAGAAAGTAAAACTATGGTAGAGGAGAGCATGTCAGATTTATCTCCTGCAAATCCGTCAAATGGTTTCTCTGCCTCTTTTTTGTAGAGCTCCATAAACTGTTCTACCGTTAGTGTCAGACTCAAACCCCCCTTTTTACCATTACCTGTTGGAATGTTACCAGAGTTTGTAGTGATTCCATCTATTCTGTATCCAGTGACAGCCCTCTTAGCTAGCTTACTTAGCTCGCTGTTGGTCTTCAACTCATCAATATCGAAGGACTTCAGAGGACTCTCACCTAGATTTCCTATTCTGAAGTAGCTGTCTACCGCTAGTTTTTCAAAGTAATCTGATTCTTTCTCCACAAGGATGGCATATTCTAGATCAGAGTAAGGAGTTGCATCCTCCTTTGCTATAGAACCTAATCCGATGATAGCAAACTTACATGGAGCTTCTTCATCCTTCTTCTTCAGCGCATCAATGCTCGATTGGAGAATCGTTTTAGATACTTTTGCGAGTTTCTCACTGCAGGTTTCACTAGCTGAAAACACTTTCTGACTAAAAACCTCTGTTTTTTTAAGATTTTTCTTGCTGAATATGTCATCACAGCTCACAACCTTTCCTAAAGCATCAAGAGTACTGAAGTCTTTCTTAGTGTCTTCTCTATATTTTTCTAGCAGTGCCTTATGGTGACTGATCATCTGTTGATGTTCCTCATAGCTGAGAGGATGGTTTCCTTTGTACCAACTTTCTTCTATGTCATAGACTAGTCTGCGTCTGTTGTCAGTTGGATTAAGAGCCACACAGTAGTTAGCCAGACCATGTGCCTGTAAAGCAGTACTTTAGAAGCTATAATTTTATAAGTTTAGAACTGATAGCCCGAGCAAATGGAAAAATATTAAATATGGAAAAGGATTTCAAAAAACAGTTTGTTGTTTCATCAGTTAACAAAAAGACACAAATTATATTTTGCTAGTTACTAATTTCAGAACCAGAAGTTAGTTCCGTTGGGGCGTTCTCTGCACACAGTTTTACTACAATGATGAGTTAAGCTACTTTTTTTCTTTTGAGTGTGTGGGTTGCTCACAATTGGTAATAGAGAATGACGAGACTATGTTAAAGTGCAGTGTATTCCTTGGGCTATTTTTAGCTCAAAAAAGATGAGAGAAAGAGAAGATGAGAAAAAAAAGAGCTGAGGTTAGAGAAAGAATAAATGAGACAGAGAAGAAAAAGAATGGCAGAGAAAGAATAAGTGAGATAGCAAGGAGTGGCAAAAGAAGAGCGGTAATAGAGAAAAATGATAAAAGAGGGAAGAGGCAGGAGAAACGAGAGATGAGGTAAAGGAAAGATGAGAAAGAGAGAAGAGATGAACGAGAGAAAGGGAAGAAATGACGATATAAAATCCTAGGAAACGTATTTTTAAGATGATATGTTTAGGAAAATACCTGCAGGTAATGTCTCCAAATGGGAGAGTCTGAAGTACTGGAGTCACAAGAAAGACTCTCAGCTCTCTCCTTGTATTCTCTAGCTAATGTGTCAAGTTGGTTCAATCCATAATCTGCCATCATTTATTCTTCTGGTTTTCCTGCAATATTTGGGCATTATGACAACCATATTGAATGTTGATGGAATAAAAAGGTTTACATGTTAATTCTGCCATAATTTAAAAAAACTAAGCTGACAATGTGTTCAGGTGATGCACCCGTAAGTATAATATACTCTCTTCACTTTGAAATGCCTGTTCTGTTACTCACACATATCATATCATACTGTATTATTTTATTAAAGTACAGGTAAACTTATTAATAACATTTGTGGTGTGGCTCTATGATAATCTGTGAGATTGACTATAAGTTCGTGTCATTGTTTTACTGATTTTGTAGAGATAATAAATTATCTTAGTTAGCTTCTATAATGTCATATACAGGTACGAAACCATTAAGTAATGATTTTCTAGTAACAAACAAAAAGAAGCCTCTCAAAAAATGAAGCCCCTACAACCCATTTAGACGTGATATACATGTATAATATGCTCTGTATGAAAAGCTGCTATGTTTTAACTAACTGCTGCAGACAGCAGAAATTTTATATTGTGTTTATTATTATAAACCTTTGTTTTTGTCTAAAATTACAAATGTATTCTGATATTGAAAACTTGCATGGTGCTGTGTAAATTACATCCTTTATATGGTATAGACAAGTAAATGTGAGCAGGTATCATAAATTTATTTGCTCGTTCTGATTTAGTGTATCGGTGTGTATGTCTAAACTTGCAGTCCCTTGTTTATTCATGAATCTCACTCAATTGAACAGAGATACTCTCATTTTAGACCAATTTCTATCAGAAAAACTATCCGTCATAGATGTATATTTGGTGTATACTTTCATATATGTCAAAGTATCAGACCGAGTTAAACAAATGATGACTTTGAGTAAAAAGATATTAACCAGATACTGTTGTTAATTATTTTGATGGTTCCGCTTTCAGAGGTTAAATAAAACTGACAAGCGTAGGAGTTAGAAAACAGATTTTGGTATGTCATAACAATGGCAGCCATTACCCCGTACTGTGTTCTTGAATGGTATTCTCATCATTCATCAGCGTTTTAAAACTTTGAAGTAAGATTGTAAAGCACATGATGGACAAATCTGAAAACAATGGATCAGATTTAAAGCTTTGTGGCTTCGAATCAGAATGTAGTTCTGATGATTGTGACAACCGATTTTCTTAGGTACGCCGTTACTAAAACCATGGCACACACCACAGCAACAAAGAGAAATTTAAATGTTATTGATGTAACCGAGTCATTGTTAGTACAATTTTGTGGACACTTCAACTGATCACTTTCTGTTATGGTTTCATCAAGATCAAAGAATGTCAAAGTGATGGTCGAGTAGAGGTGGTGTTCAATTAATGGGTGGCACGGTATTTTTCAACCCGTTTTTTTCGATGGTGTTCTATTAAGGGTGGCGTTCAAATGAAAGTTTTACAATAATTTTGTTAGGAATAGCGCAATGAAAAAGACTCTCAATTTTTTAACATTTTCAAGGTACTGATGTGATTGCGCAATACATCGGAAAACCAATGATAAGACTAAGCAACGCCCACGCTAATGATAATTATAGTTACCAGCCTGTCCTGGAAAAAAAAATGGTTTTGCTCGACACACGTTGGCTCCTTTCTCACAGCCCTGGAGACACTTTGATGCTCTATGTGGAGTTGTCTGTTCTCATGAGTGCAAATGCTTTTGCATGGAATGATTAGGAATAGAATTGTATAACAGAAGGGTTTTTCTCCCTTACACCACTGTCCAACTATTTCCTGTCAAAATTCTCTGCATCTGTCAAGCTTGGCTTCCTTTATAGTAAACAGAAACCATTTTATAGTAGCAAGCAACCAAAGAGAATGTTCATAACAATCTGGTATCTTATCTTCCGCATGATTGGAGCTTGAGCTCTGTAGTAACTAGGTAGGCTTCTGCAAGAATTCTACTATCTTACTCTAGTGAGCTAAAGATTATTCTACTATTATGCAAAGTGAGCGATTGTCTTTGCCGAGCTGATTTCTGTAAGTTCAAATCCCACATGAGGCAATCTTTAACCAACTTTTTTCAACTCTGGTTTCAGATGGATAAACAAGTATGACTCTTATTATAGTAAAAGCTATTTCTAGTATAATTTTTTGCAATTGGTTTGTTTTAGGTAAATAATGTAGTTATCTCCACCTTCAACACTTTGAATTCTAACCTTTTATCTACAACCAAGTACCCTGATCCTAGACCATAGTTCCAACATTCTATAGACTGTGAAAGTACTTATGACTACCTAATTTATTTTAACTGAGTTTTATATCAAAGCTCTCATTTTGGAGCTCCAAGCTTTTAGAATACAATAAAAAAACATATTAAAATAAAAATACAGGGGAATTTTTTTTGGGGGAAAACAATGGTTTCTTCTAAGAAAGAAGGCTAAGATTTTGCAATTCTGTTGTAAACTTAAAGTACAGAAGTGCAAAAAAGTACTAATGTACTGCCAGCAACCATCTTCCAATTTTCCGTCGGTAAAAGTGCCTTTGGTATTTTGCTAATATCTAAAGAATTAATTGTTCAACTTGAAACTTTGAAATTATACTAAAACATAATACAGCACAAAGCAATTAAATTAAAGCAAAGGTTTTGTAGTCCCACATAAACTAGAAGTACAACAACATGCAGAGGACTGATATTTCATTTTTCATACTTCCATTGGTTAAAAGTGCTCTCGGTATTTGGCAGTTTTAAAAACTAATAATCCACTTGACTTGAAACTGGAAAATTTGTATACCAGACTAAGTACCTTACTTTTCCTAATCCTACCTGAGTGGAAAATACAAACAAATAAAGTGAAACTTCGAAAATGAGTTTACTCTGGTGTAAAATCAGGGAGCACAATATTTCCCTGAATTAACTCTGGCCCTGGCTTCAAAGTATTAATGAATTGTTAGCTGATGAGAGCTGATTAGATTTGTGGACTAATTTACTTCATTGTAACATCATATGAAGCTGTCATTATTATGTTTTAGAGATGATTAAAGATTACTGGTTAGATCTAATTTAGTACATAAAGAACAGAAACAACGATTATTTCTTCTCTTCTCTCCAAATAAAATATTTTACAAACCTTTTGAAACGAAGTAAAACAATAAAAGTTGAGAAGATTAGCACTGCTATTAGATAGTTAAACATTTCACATCTAAAACTGCTCGCAAGAAGAGACTCTGCAGCTTCTTTTGGATGCTTCCCATTACTGATAGACTCTAGCCAATCATTTTGAACTCGGCTGAGTTGTGTTTATTGCTAACAGAGGATGTCATTGATGCAAATATATATAGTTAGAAGAAGATGTTGTAAAATGGTTTTTATCTCTGACGGTGTGTTGGTGAAGTTGTTTCTACCCTTGCTTTGCTGTGTAATCATTGCTCTTTCTATATTTTACTTTTATTCCCACAACAACAGAATATAATATCTAGCGTTCACAGAGCTATGCAATTATTGAACGCAATGACTCCTTACCATTATGTACCTAGCAACTTCTATTTCATTGTACCCACTTATTAGCTTATCTAGGGAAATTTCCACCATGAATAGCTGTTAATATCACTGACCACTGCATATACGCTGATTAATTCTATAGCATTGATTTCTAACAAATATTTTTCTTGCCAACATAAATAATTACCTCTACATTGTACCGTTATGGTGTGAGTGACTAAGTGTTGGCTGGAGTCAATTCATGAAAAAGCTAAGGAATATAGCTTGTACACTACCAACGGCTTACACCTAAGGTCTATCAAGCTTTTTTAGTTTATTTGATTTTTGTAAAAAAGAAAATCCACACTGGAGCTGGTACTAACTCTTTTTTATGTGCCAGCTGTGTATCACCTGGTGTTACAAGAAATCTCGGTAAAAGCGCCAAATAATAAATCTCTGATAGTACTAGTAATTAAGGCAATTTTTTTCAAGTGGGCCACTATTAAATTAATAAAAACAGTTTGAAGCTATTTTCAACAAAAGGTATTGGGTATTGATTTGCTTTAGACTGTTTTTTTAGCAGTTTCAAGTGTTGGTAACTTTAACTGTTTTTAATTTTTGTACAAAAAAACGATATGGCAAAATGTCTTGTTAAAGAAAGCAACTACAAAAGTAGTATCTATTACATGTATATATTATTATTTTGATATATCAAATTGGCAATAGCTCCGGATATAGGAAGGTAGGTGGGAGTTATGTCTAGAATTTGATGTGTTTTTTGTGAATCGTAGAGAGGAGATAAATGGCAGCAATTGAACATTATAAGTTGCTATAATCTACATTCTTTTGTTTCTCTTTTCTATATCTGTAGAGTGACTTACCAATATTTAGAATAAACACAGAGTAAAGCAAGATATATTCTAGCCCAACAACACATATGTCATATAGCACACATTTAGATCATAGAGCCAGGTTTCATATCAACGCTGACCAACGAGTGTATAGTCATGGCTCATGCTGATTGTTGCTGAGTTTCTGCCACTATGAACATTTCTATGCTTGTTCATTTTACCAACAGTTGAAATGATAGGGAAGTCAATGTGCAATGGCAGCTTCAGTAATTCCTGATTCAGGCTGGTGTCGTATGTATGGCATGCGAGGTGTTGCATAGCTGCACCAGACAATTATACTCTTGATGAGTGGGCACAGAATTTAGTCTTGTCTTTTGGCAATTTCATAGCTATCACAGTTCACATGAACCGCACACCTGCATACGCTTAAAGGTTGACTCGCAACAAAATTCACATTACTGTTATTTGGTATCAAAAGATTCACCATGTCTTACTCTGATATGTTGTAAGTGCAAAAGACGTGGGAATGTGATTACAAGCTCTTAAAAGCTAAAAAACGAACAGTTAATCGCAGCCAAACGAGACCGCCATAGTTTGAATTCGCTTTCCAAAACGGCTCAAATACGACGTACATGTAATTGTTACAGGATGGTTTCTGTTTACACATTCATGCGACCTCATTCGTCAAAATATTTTCACAAATATACTTCACGCATTCAATAAAACCATGTGTATTGTTTTTACACGTTTGTTTTATCGTCATTGTAATGCTGTCACTTTTAGCACTGATATCTTATAACTTACCGTACAAAATCGTTAAACTTTTTAACCTTACCTCGCAGGAGTATATATCATTGTCTGATAATCATGACGAGACCCTGTTGGTTACCTGTGATAATCGAAAAGAGCTGCAACAATTATTTGCGAAGTATTGGGTCACATGATCAGATTACGACTTGATGATTGAATAATGCCGAAAGAAAACTGTAAAGTAGCAAGCATCTATATTTGATACAGGGTCTTCGGTAAAACCTGAAGTGTTTGTCATAAACTAGTGCTACGATAAGTTTTACATAAAGCTTTTTATTGGCTTTTCAGTTTACGTGAGAACATACATGACAAGACGATAACCAATGACTACGTCAGATAAATAAACAGATTTCAATCTACGGCGGCTTTTCGTTTTTGATCTTTTAAGAGCTGGTAATCACATTTCCACGTATTTGACACCTACAACACAACAGAGTAAGACATAGTGAATTTTTTGATACCAAATAACTGTAATGTGAATTTTGTTGCAAGTCAACCTTTAAAGGTTGACTTGCAACAAAATTCACATTACAGTTATTTGGTATCAAAAGATTCACCATAGATACAGATAATGATAATAATAGCAATAATACTATAAAGAGTAACAGAGAGACCTTATAAAGTGTATCTTTTGTCTATACTATAGAGACAGATTATGATAATAACAATAGTAATAATTCTATAAAGAGCAACAGAAAGACCTTATAAAGGGTATCTACCTGTTTATACTATAGAGACAGATAATGATAATAACAATAGTAATAATACTATAAAGAGTAACAGAGATACCTTATAATGGGTATCTACCTGTTTACATTATAGAGACAGATAATGATAATAATAATAGTAATAATACTATAAAGAGTAAGAGAGAGACCTTATAAAGGGTATCTACCTGTTTATACTATAGAGACAGATAATAATAATAATAGTAATAATACTATAAAGAGTAAGAGAGAGACCTTACAAAGGGTATCTACCTGTTTATACTATAGAGACAGATAATGATAATTAATAATAGTAATAATACTATAAAGAGTAGCAGAGAGACCTTATAAAAGGTATTTACCTGTTTATACTACAGAGACAGATAATGATAGTAATAATAATAATAGTAATAATATTATAAAGAGTAAGAGAGAGACCTTATAAAGGGTATCTACCTGTCTATACTATAGAGACAGATAATGATAATAATAATAGTAATAATACTATAAAGAGTAAGAGAGAGACCTTATAAAGGGTATCTACCTGTTTATACTATAGAGACAGATAATGATAATAATAATAGTAATAATTCTATAAAGAGTAGCAGAGAGACCTTATAAAGGGTATCTACCTGTCTATACTATAGAAACAGCTAATGATAATAATAATAGTAGTAATCTACTATATAAACGGCAATCATTGTCTGTCTGTTTGATTGAGTGTCCGCCTTATAGAGTACCGTACTTTTTTGACTATTAGCCGCTACTAGGTATCTAGGGCGCGTTAACGGGATTCTCCGGTTAGTACACGCCTCTATACATAACCTATTCATAGTTTTACACAGAGCACGTCATATCTGGTTAGCGCGCCTCTTTACGGCGCCCAACGACATTGGTGCGTTCGGAACAGCAAAATTGCGAGCAGAACTGAGTTCGGCAGCCTACACAGCTATACAAATGTACTAATCATTAAATAAAATAAATTAATGAATATTAATTTACATGCGATTAATATTTACTGCCAACGTGTAATGAGAAGGTCACACGAACGTTGATTTCTTGCGATCACGGGAAAACGCAGTTCTCACCTACTACATTTCTACATAAAAAAGGTAGGTATTTCCTAATCAATGTTGTATTGTCTGTGAATTGCCACACTTCCACTACATAAACTTTTCACTTGCGTCCGTGTACAAATTTAGCTATCGGCCTACTGCCAGCCATTTTGCCGATATTGCTTAATATGTATACGATATTTTTTCAATTTCAAACTCCATCTATACTGTTTGTTTTGGTTATATATTTTATTTTGCCAACATGTTAACAAGCACTGCTATACAAAAAATCGTTGTATCTATATTTTGTGCATTTTAACATTTTAATTATCTGTCATGTGTCATCAACATAAGTAGTTATTTGTTTTTTAACTCGGACGCATTTAATGAACTCGCACAAAAAGTCTTGTTGTATGGAAATACTTCGAAAACAAGATACCAGCAGGGAATGTAACCAGACCACAGAATAAAAGAGACATTAAAAGATTCTCTAATTTTAAATGTCAGAATTAGAAGACATCAATCTTGGAAACTGCTGCGTCAACACCGCCAAAGGAATTTGGAATGAAATTACATCTACCAACCATGACCAAGCACAACCAAAAATAACTGAGCTTACCCTGAGTCAGCACTTTTCCATTACATAACACAGCGCCAATCAATATTATGCAACCCCAGTTTCAAGACAAAGAGACGGCGCTAATCAGATGACGGCTCAGAGACAGTGTTCCCTCCAGTAGACTTACTCCTACAACACAAAGATATAATATGAACATTATATGTACCCATCCTCAGGCTATCCTGAATGCCTATAAAAGCGAACAATTTTAGTAGCTCATTCTCTTTTGAGAGTGACCCTTGTAGACGTACAAGACGAGCTTAAGAGCCTATACAGCTGTTTGCGTAAGAGATTATTTTACTTAGCTTTGACTGCTTGTTATCTATCTTATATTCTAGAATTTTGCTACTTGTGTATTAGGCTTTGGTTCATAAGAATAAAAGATATTTTGATTGCTATACCAAACATCTGAGATTTAGCATATTTGAGGCTTGCACAAAGATCTGGGTCAAGTCCCATACTCACACTCTTAGCAACCATTGAATAAACAATTAGGCTTGCCTAGCCTAATTAACCACAACAAGCATAGTTTAGATTGAAGTGGAATTCATAGATATTAATCATTGATGTTAGTGTGGTATTCAAGTAAGACAAATTACCTAAATACCCATATAACAATCTTTGTTTTTAAGTTAGAAATTCTCGAACGAAGATTTAAAATTAAATTTTAGGCTAATTTTATAGAGAAATCTTTGGACTACACATTCACTACTATAAAAGTCTTAAAGACCGTTGGTTATGTTATCAACGAATAATAAAATTCAGATACTAGCAATTGCTGGTAAAATTGCAAAATGTGTCTATGGCGGTCTACCATAGAAAACGCATAAATGAGTCTACTTCAGTGAAAGGGTTGGAAACGTTGGATTTGCCACTGTTTGTGATAGTAAACATGTTCACTTCGTTCTGAGTTACTTTTATTCTTTTCCAGCTATGAGTACTACAGCTACTACAGAACCACTTTGAGTACAATTGCATAATCCAATTTTGCGTTCGGGTACAATTAAATCATGATGCTCTACAGATTATGACATGGGTCAACCAAAGTCATTTTAACCATAGAAGCACTCACATTTTTCATAGAACACCTATACTTTTGGAAAGCAAAGAAAATTCTGTATCTGATCGTATTCTCTTTATTTCAAAAATTAAAAATAATAAATATTGAAAGTAGCATGAAATAGCGGTTTTATTAAAATTCGTGTTCTACGAACATTTTTGACTAATAAGGGTAGCATGAAAATGTATAAAACTATATATAATAGCAAACAATTAAAATATACTGTGTATACAATGCAATCTACAGTCTCTTCCATAGATGTTAACTTATCTTCGTCACCACTCTACTGGAAGTCTGCCATTTCTATCGCTGAATTGAAGCCTATACGCATCAACTACTAACTACTACGCGTTGTTACCAACTGATCGAGATGTTGAACTTTGAACCCAAATTACTCAAAATTCTTTCATTTGACCATAGCTGTTGACCAGTCCGATGTCTGCAAACATGTCTGAAGGTCATGCTTAGCTTTGTAGATAGAGTGTAACTGTAAGCAGGCTCTAAATATAGACGGATGAGTAATGCAACTACGCAAAGCCTAAAAACTGGCTAATGAACTTGAGAAGAATATACTCGAAGCCGCTATAGCGGTGCATGCACCCAAAGTGGTTAAGTTGGAAATTCCCAAACAAAGATTTAAAATTAAATTTTAGGCTAATTTTATAGAGAAATCTTTGGACAACACTGTCACTTTATACAAGTTTTAAAAATCGTTGGTTATGTTATCAACGAATAATAAAATTCAGTTACTAGCAATTGCTGGGAAAGTCGCAAAAATGTGTCTATGGCGGTCGACCATAGAAAACGCATGAGGGAGTCTACTTCAGTGAAAGGGTTGAAATCGTTGGATTTGCCACTGTTTGTGATAATAAACATGTTCATTTCCTTCCGCAGCTGAGTTACTTTTACTTTTTTTTCCAGCTACGAGAACTACAGAAACTATAGAACTTGCACGGGCACTCCGAGCCTGGCGATAGGCAGCGGTGAGAAGAAAGCGAGCACCGTATATTACAAAAAGCACACTATCTCATTCAATGCTAGAAATGCTTGAAGCAGTACAATGCCTTCCAAAAAGCCTATTGCCCAAACGCAAAAACAGATCGATTCCCGTAGAGAGAGATCGAATACTATACTATAGAGACAGATAATGATAGTAATAATAGTAATCTACTATATAAACGGCAATCGTTGTCTGTCTGTCTATCTATCTGTCTATCAATCTGTGTATCTGTCTGTCCGCTTTATAGAGTACCATACTTTTCCGACTATTAGCCGCTACTTTTATATAAGGGCGTGTCTATTCTGTGGTTTTTTCACCGCTAGGGCGCATTAACGGGAATCTCCGGTTAGTACACGCCTCTATTATAATACATAACCTACTATTCATCGTGGGGATGGACGATAAATACTGATATGCTAATAGTATGAGTTGTCTTCTCGATATATTGAGTCACCGATAACTCCCAAATATGAGCAGCATAAATAAATTATATGGCGGTCTTTTTTTTCGATTTGATTGTACAAAGCAAACTTAATTAATATGAGTAAGTAGTAAAATTAAATTAGTAGTAAAAATTAGTAGTGAATTAAATAAAATTTACTACTCTTTAAATAAATTAATGAGTAGTAAATCTACTATATAAACGGCAATCGTTGTCTGTCTGTCTATCTATCTATCTATCTATCTATCTATCTATCTATCTGTGTATCTGTCTGTCCGCTTTATAGAGTACCGTACTTTTCGGACTATTAGCCGCTACTTTTATATAAGGGCGTGTCTATTCTGTGTTTTTTCACCGCTAGGGCGCATTAACGGGAATCTCCGGTTAGTACACGCCTCTATTATAATACGTAACCTGCTATTCATCGTAGGGATGGACGATAAATACTGATATGCTAATAGTATGAGTTGTCTTCTCGATATATTGAGTCACCGATAACTCCCAAATATGAGCAGTATAAATAAATTATATGGCGGTCTTTTTTTTCGATTCGATCGTTAGTTAGTAATCTTTTATTTTGCTGATAACAAAATAACAAAAAGCCTCTATTTGCAGGCATATTATCCAATAAAACGGAAACTGTAGAAGAATCCTGAATGCAAGATAGTAGTGAACAATTCATATTTAGTTTGAGATTATTTGTGTAAAAGTTAAAAGAAAATTTACATGAGAGGATGACTTCAAATAAGTAATGCAGGATAGCTTATACAAAGATAAATTGATTGATATATACTATACACAAGGGTTCAGGGCTGAAAAATAGATCCTCTATGAGTATTGATTGTGGCAAGATTGTAACAGATTCGATCGTACGAAGCAAACTTAATTAATATGAGTAAGTAGTAAAATTAAATTAGCAGTAAATATTAGTAGTGAATTAAATAAAATTTACTACTCTTTAAAAAAATTAATGAGTAGTAAATTACATCTAATTAATATTTACTGCCAACGTGTACCGGAAAGGTCATGTGAACATTTGTTTCTTGCAACCACTAGAAAAACGCTGTTCTCTATCTACTATATAAACGGCAATCGTTGTCTATCTGATTGATTGTCTGCCTTATAGAGCGGTCTTTCCTTTTATCGTCGTACGAATTTCGGTCGTACGAGACAAACTGAATTAGGTAATATGTGTAGTAACGGTAAATAAATTATAGAGCGGTCTTTCTTTATCCATCCGGTCGAACGAAGCCAACCGAGTTAATATGAGTACTAATTATCGTAATATCGTAATTTCGTAATATGGACTATTAGCCGCTACTTTTCTCTGACGATTTGAGCCAAGCGGCTTATATAAAGGTGTGGCGATTCTGTTGTTTTTCTTTCACCGCTCGAGCGCATTAACCGAAATCCCCGGTTAGCACGCTTTTTAAACGGCAAATTTTCTGTCGTGTTAAAAACATCTTTCCGGAGTTCTGCGGCCTATACAAAGGTGTCTATACAGCTATACAAATGTACTATTCATTAAACAAAATAAATTAACGAGTAGTTATTTACATGCAATTAATATTTACTGCCAACGTGTACCGAGAAGGTCACGTAAACGTTTGTTTCTTGGAGCCACTGGAAAAACGCATTTTTCACCTAGTAAATTTCCACATCAAAAAGGTAAGCGTTATTTATACGACGTTGTATTGTCTATGAATTGCCACATCTCCACTACTTAATAACGTTGGATTTGCCGCTGTTCGTGATAGTGGGTGATGTTCATTTCCATCAGCAGCCGAGTTACTAATTTTTTTCCAGCTACGAGTAGGCCTACTGTAACTTGCTATTACAGAACTTTCACGAGTACTCCGAGGGTTGCGATACGCTATTGTGAAAAGAAAGAGAGCAGCTGCTATCGACTTACTGTCACCCTGCATCAGCCATGACCAGCTATACGTCGCCTGCTCAAAAGTAGGTACACGCCGAAAACTGTTTCTTCATACGCCCGACAGAAAAACCAAAAATGTTGTCTATCCGCATGTGTTGCGTTGAACTAAGGGAGAGAGAGAGGAAGAGAGAGAAAGGGAAAGAGAGAGAGAAGGAGAGCGAGGAAGAGAGGGGGGAGAGAGAGAGGGGGGAGAGGGAGAGAAGGGGAGAGAGAGGGAGAGCGAGGAGGAAAGAGGGGGAGAGAGAGAGGGAGAGAAAGAGGGAGAGAGAGAGGGAGAGGGGGAAGAGGGAGAGAGAGAGGGAGAGGGGGAAGAGGGAGGGAGAGGGGAGAGAGGGAGAGACGGAGAGAGGGAGAGAAGCAGAGAGAGAGGAAGAGTGAGGAGGAAAGGGGGGGGGGAGAGAGAGAGGGAGAGAGAGGGAGAGAAAGAGGGAAAAGAGGGAGGGAGAGAGGGAAGAGAGGGAGAGAGATGGAGAGAGGGAGAGAAGGAGAGAGAGAGGGAGAGCGAGGAGAAGAGGGGGGGGGGGGGAGAGAGAGAGGGGAGAGAGAGAGAGGGGAGAGACGGAGAGAGAGGGGGAGAGAGAGGGAGAGAAAGAGGGAAAAGAGGGAGGGAGAGAGGGAAGAGAGGGAGAGAGAGGGAAGAGAGGGAGAGAGATGGAGAGAGGGAGAACAGGAGAGAGAGAGGGAGAGCGAGGAGGAGGGGGGGGGGGGGAGAGAGAAAAGGAGAGAAAGAGGGAGGGAGGGGAAAGAGGGAGAGATGGAGAGAGGGAGATGTAACTGCATGATTGGAGTTGTTTTACAGTATGAAAGACAACTCTCAATAAACCTTATGCTGCGCGTGAATCTATTCCTGTAGACGGGTAATGCAGCTAGTCTACTATATAAACGACAATCGTTGTCTATCTATCTGTGTATCTGTCTGTCCGCCTTATAGAGCGGTCGTTTCTTTTATCGTCGTACGAATTTCGGTCATACGAAGCGGACTGAATTAACATGTGTAGTAACGGTAAATAAATTATAGAGCGGTCTTTCTTTTTCCATTCGGTCGAACGAAGCCAACCGAATTAATATGAGTACTAATTATCGTAATTTCGTAATATGGACTATTAGCCGCTACTTTTCTCTGACGATTTGAGCCAAGCGGCTAATATAAAGGTGTGGCGATTCTGTTGTTTTTCTTTCACTGCTCGGGCGCATTAACCGAAATCCCCGGTTAGCACGCTTTTTAAACGGCAAATTTTCTGTCGTGTTAAAAACATCTTTCCGGAGTTCTGCGGCCTATACAAAGGTGTCTATACAGCTATACAAATGTACTATTCATTAAATAAAATAAATTAACGAGTAGTTATTTACATGCAATTAATATTTACTGCCAACGTGTACCGAGAAGGTCACGTAAACGTTTGTTTCTTGGAGCCACTGGAAAAACGCATTTTTCACCTAGTAAATTTCCACATCAAAAAGGTAAGCATTTCTTATACGACGTTGTATTGTCTATGAATTGCCACATCTCCACTACTTAATAACGTTGGATTTGCCGCTGTTCGTGATAGTGGGTGATGTTCATTTCCATCAGCAGCCGAGTTAATAATTTTTTTCCAGCTACGAGTAGGCCTACTGTAACTTACTATTACAGAACTTTCACGAGTACTCCGAGGGTTGCGATACGCTATTGTGGAAAGAAAGAGAGCAGCTGCTATCGACTTACTGTCACCCTGCATCAGCCATGACCAGCTATACGTCGCCTGCTCAAAAGTAGGTACACACCGAAAACGGTTTCTTCATACGCCCGACAGAAAAACCAAAAATGTTGTCTATCCGCATGTGTTGCGTTGAACTAAGGGAGAGAGAGAGGGAGAAAGAGAAAGGGAGAGAAAGAGAGAGAAAGAAAAAGAGAGGAGAGAGAGCGAGGAGGAGAGGGGGGGAGAAAGAGAGGGAGAGAAGGGGGAGAGGGGAAAGAGGGGAAAGAAGGAGAGAGGGAGAGCGAGGAATAGAGGGGGGGGAGAGAGAGAGGGATAGAAAGGGAGAGAAAGAGAGAAAAGAGAGAGGGGAGAGAGAGGGGAGAAAGGGAGAGAGAGAGGGAGAAAAGGGGAGAGAGAGGGAGAGCGAGGAGGAGAGGGGGGAGAGAGGGAAAGAAAGTGGGAGAGAGAGAAAGGGGGAAGAGGGAGGGAGAGAGAGAAGAGAAGGAGAGAGAGAGAGGGAGAGAGAGGGGGAAGAGGGAGGAGGGAGAGAAAGGAGGAGAGAGGGGAGAGACAGAGAGAAGGAGAGAGGGGAAAGAGGAAGAGAAGGAGAGAAAGAGGGAGAGCGAGGAGGAGGGGGGGAAAGAGAGGGAGAGAAAGAGGGAGAAGAGGGAGGGAGAGAGAAAGGGGAGAGAGGGAGAGAGAAAGGGGAGAGAAGGAGAGGAGAGAAAGGGGAGAGACGGAGAGAGGGGAAAGAGGGAGAGAAGGAGAGAGAAAGGGAGAGCGAGGAGGAGAGAGGGAGAGAAAGGGAGAGAAAGAGAGAGAAGAGGGAGGGAGAGAGAGAGAGGGGAGAGAGGGAGAGAGAGGAAAGAGGGAGAGAAGGAGAGAAAGAGATGTAACTGCATATTTGGAGTTGTTTTACGGTATGAAAGCCAACTCTCAATAAACCTTATGCTGCCCGTGAATCTGCTCCTGTAGACGGGTAATGCAGCTAGTAATACTATAAAGAGTAACAGAAAGACCTTATAAAGTGTATCTACCTGTCTATACTATAGAGACAGATAATGATAATAATAATAGTAATAACACTATAAAGAGTAACAAAGAGACTTTATGAAGTGTATCTACCTGTATATACTATAGAGACAGATAATGATAATTAATAATAAAAATAGTAATATTATTATAAAGAGTAAGAGAGAGACCTTATAAAGTGTATCCATCTATCTATACTATAGAGGCAGATAATGACAATAATAATAATAGTAATAATACTATAAGGAGTAGCAGAGAGACCTTATAAAGGGGATCTACCTGTTTATACTATAAAGACAGATAATAATAATAATAATAGTAATAATACTATAAAGAGTAACAGAGAGACCTTATAAAGGGTATCTACCTGTTTATACTATAGAGACAGATAATGATAATAATAATAGTAATAATACTATAAAGAGTAACAGAGAGACCTTATAAAGGGTATCTACCTGTTTATACTATAGAGACAGATAATAATAATAATAATACTATAAAGAGTAACAGAGAGACCTTATGAAGGGTATCTACCTGTTTATACTATAGAGACAGATAATAATAATAATAATAATAATAGTAATAATAATAGTAATAATACTATAAAGAGTAACAAAGAGACCTTATAAAGGGTATCTACCTGTTTATACTATAGAGACAGATAATAATAATAAATAATAATATAAAGAGTAACAGAGAGACCTTATAAAGGGTATCTACCTGTTTATACTATAGAGACAGATAATAATAATAATAATAATAATAGTAATAATACTATAAAGGGTAACAGAGAAACCTTATAAAGGGTATCTACCTGTTTATACTATAGAGACAAATAATAATAATAATAATAATACTATAAAGAGTAACAGAGAGACCTTATGAAGGGTATCTACCTGTTTATACTATAGAGACAGATAATAATAATAATAATAATAGTAATAATAATAGTAATAATACTATAAAGAGTAACAAAGAGACCTTGTAAAGGGTATCTACCTGTTTATACTATAGAGACAGATAATAATAATAATAATACTATAAAGAGTAACAGAGAGAACTTATAAAGGGTATCTACCTGTTTATACTAGAGAGACAGATAATAATAATAATAATAGTAATAGTAATAATACTATAAAGAGTAACAAAGAGACCTTATAAAGGGTGTCTACCTGTCTTTACTATAGAGACAGATAATGATAATAATAATAGTAATAATATTATAAAGAGTAACAGAGAGACCTTATAAAGGGTGTCTACCTGTTTATACTATAGAGACAGATAATAATAGTAATAATACTATAAAGAGTAAGAGAGAGACCTTATAAAGGGTATCTACCTGTCTATACTATAGAGACAGATAATAATAACAATAATATAAAGAGTAGCAGAGAGACCTTATAAAGGGTATCTACCTGTTTATACTATAGAGACAGATAATAATAATAATAATAGTAATAGTAATAATAATATAAAGAGTAACAGAGATACCTTATAAAGGGTATCTACCTGTTTATACTATAGAGACAGATAATAATAATAATAATAATAATACTATAAAGAGTAAGAGAGATACCTTATAAAAGGTATCTACCTGTTTATACTAGAGAGACAGATAATAATAATAATAATAATAGTAATAATACTATAAAGAGTAACAGAGAGACCTTATAAAGTGTATCTACCTGTTTATACTATAGAGACAGATAATAATAATAATAATACTATAAAGAGTAACAGAGAGACCTTATAAAGTGTATCTACCTGTTTATACTAGATAGACAGATAATAATAATAATAGTAATAGTAATAATAATATAAAGAGTAACAGAGATACCTTATAAAGGGTATCTACCTGTTTATACTATAGAGACAGATAATAATAATAATAATAATACTATAAAAAGTAAGAGAGATACCTTATAAAGGGTATCTACCTGTTTATACTATAGAGACAGATAATAATAGTAATAATACTATAAAGAGTAAGAGAGAGACCTTATAAAGGGTATCTACCTGTCTATACTATAGAGACAGATAATAATAATAATAATATAAAGAGTAGCAGAGAGACCTTATAAAGGGTATCTACCTGTTTATACTATAGAGACAGATAATGATAATAATAATAGTAATACTATAAAGAGTAAGAGAGAGACCTTATAAAGTGTATCTACCTGTTTATACTATAGAGACAGATAATGATAATTAATAATAGTAATAATACTATAAAGAGTAACAGAGAGAACTTATAAAGGGTATCTACCTGTTTATACTATAGAGACAGATAATAATAATAATAATACTATAAAGAGTAACAGAGAGACCTTATAAAGTGTATCTACCTGTTTATACTATAGAGACAGATAATAATAATAACAATAATACTATAAAGAGTAACAGAGAGACCTTATAAAGTGTATCTACCTGTTTATACTATAGAGACAGATAATGATAATTAATAATAGTAATAATACTATAAAGAGTAACAGAGAAACATTATAAAGGGTATCTACCTGTTTATACTATAGAGACAGATAATAATAATAATACTATAAAGAGTAACAGAAAGACCTTATAAAGTGTATCTACCTGGTTATACTATAGAGACAGATAGTGATAATAATAACACTAGTAATAATACTATAAAGAGTAACAGAGAGACCTTATAAAGGGTATCTACCTGTTTATACTATAGAGACAGATAATAATAATAATACTATAAAGAGTAACAGAGAGACCTTATAAAGTGTATCTACCTGTTTATACTATAGAGACAGATAATAATAATAATAGTAGTAATAATGCTATAAAGAGTAAGAAAGACCTTAAAAAGTGTATCTACCTGTTTATACTATAGAGACAGATAATAATAATAATAATACTATAAAGAGTAACAGAGAGACCTTATAAAGTGTATCTACCTGTTTATACTATAGAGACAGATAATGATAATTAATAATAGTAATAATACTATAAAGAGTAACAGAGAGAACTTATAAAGGGTATCAGTGGCTCTTTAAAATTCTTTAACTAACAAAGCTGCTAGACTATCTGGAAGAAAGCCTGGAAAAGCTTTGGGGGTGGTAACATCTATATGAACCGCCCCCAAATTGGGTAAGTTTTCGCTTCAAAATGTCGAACAAAAAGCACATTACGCGACAAACATCAAGTATCACTGAAGATAGCATTACCCTTAGCGACATCAACAGTAAACTTGATCTAACAAAAGAATGGATGGAGGATAAATTTAACGGCATATGTCAACATCTGGATCGTATTGGTAATCGTGTCACCGTCCTGGAAGATGAACAAAGGCAGCAAGCTAAAGCCTTGACGTACTATGGCGAAGAAATTGAAAGCATTAAAAAATCATTGTGCGACTTGCAGAAAGATTACTCTGACCTGCAACCATCTACTAGCTCGTTGACAAAGCTTTCTAAATCCATCCAACTCATAGAACAAGAAAAATTCAACAAATCACTTATTCTAGACGGAATTCCAGTAACAAATAAGGAAAATCTTCACGCTATTATTGAGAAACTTTCTGACAGCCTTGACCTTAGCTATAATGAACAAGACATTGACGGAATTTTCCGAACCAAACAGTCTGGTGAAAATCCTAAGAGAGCAATTATTATAAAATTCAACAAGATGTCTGCAAGAGATGCGTTCTATGATGGAAGAAAGAGTATGGTAAAAAAATCAATTACTACGAAGTCTCTGGGATATGAAAACTCAGACAAAATCTTCATCAATGAACAGCTGCCTAAAACAACACAGGAGCTGTTTTATAAAGTCAGATGTAAAAAAAGAGACTTAAATTATAAATATGCTTGGACCTATCATGGAAACATTTTCATGCGTAAAGAAAAAACTTCAGAAGCAATTAAAATTTCTTCCGACAAAGACCTGATAGACTTGAACTAATCATTTCCATAATTTAATGTGGTTTTTCTATTACTAGCGCAACTATACCAGGCTTCGACGATACACCTGATTTACTAAATATTCATCATAGCGCTTTGATCAAACCTAATGCATTGAAGAGCATAGTACTAAAAAACTCTATAAACATTCTGCATATAAACATTCGCAGCATTCATAACAAGTTTTCTGAATTTGAACTTTTTTTGGCTCATCTGAATATTAACTTTTCTCTTATCGTTATATCAGAATCTTGGCTTGGTGAACATTCATATATTAACAAATTTATTTTAAAAAATTATCGATTGCTTTGCAGTTCACGGCCAAATGAAGGAGGTGGAGGAGTTTGCGTGTATGTGGCAGATGGTTTTGAGGCTAGAGTTTTGGCGGCTACACTGGCTGGGGCGGAAGCGGTGTTCGCGTCGGTGCATTCTTCGGGGCGCCGGATTTTCTCGGTGTTGGCAGTCTACAGGGCGCCCTCGGGCGCTCTGCCGTCTTTTCTGGAGGATCTCGGAGCTTTGATCCCCACATTACCACCGGACACAATAATTGTAGGTGACATTAATATCGATCTCGGTCCCGAAAATATTCTTGACATAAACTCATTCAATTATGAAAACTTGTTAACATCATATGGTTTTTGCAACACAATTTTAACTGCGACAAGACTAGGTAGTACCAAAAATAGCCTTATAGACCACATAGCAACTAACCGGGTTGACTCTAACATAAACTCTGCAACAATAGATTTTAATATTTCTGACCATCAACCAGTTTTTGCATCAATTGAGTTTAAAATCAAAATTCCCAAGCGTTCAAATTTATCCATTTTCATTATTGACTATGATCAGCTAGCAATCAAGCTTGCTGAACAAGATTGGCGGGCGATAATGGATTGCTCTGATGTTAACAAAAGCTTTGAATCCTTTTCTTTGTCGTTCCAAAATTTAATAAAAATAGCTGGGAAGAAAAAATTAATTTCCACAAATCAGAAAAAGCTCAACTTTTTAAAACCTTGGATGAATCACCATCTACTTAAACAGATAAATAAGCGAAGAAAATTGCACATTAAATGCAAAAAAGAACCTTTCAATACTTCGCTCCACACCTCTTACCACAGTTTCAGAAATTTAGTCACAAATGAAATTAAAACTGCGAAGACTAAATTCTATAAAAAAGAATTTGATAAATGTAAAAATAATCAAAACGAAAAGTGGAAATTCATAAACAGATTGTTAAATAGAGACTCTAAAAATTCAGATAGCCCAACGAGCATAAACAAAGATGGAAAACTCCTAACAGACTCGCAAGATATAGCTGAGACCTTAAATGATCATTTCGTAAATGTTGGTAATAAACTGGCCAATGAGTTGCCACTTTCCGATATTCACTTTTCTAAATTTATGGACAACTGTGTAAATGATATTGATTTTAGCTTCCAGATAATTGACCCCTACCAAACACTGCAAATAATTGATTCTTTCAGTCTTCCTAAAGCAACCGGCTATGATAGGATTTCTCTCCGTGCAATAAAAGAAAATAAACTAGTCCTAATTCCAGTTTTAACACATCTTATAAATCTTGTTATACAACAATCTAATTTCCCAAATTGTTTAAAAATAGCTCGCGTGACTCCATTATTTAAAAAAGGAAATAGAACAGATCCATCTAATTACCGGCCCATTTCCATTCTTCCTGCTTTATCAAAAATTTTAGAGAAATGTTTGTCTTTACAAATACGGGATTTTTTAGAAACCAATAACATCTTGTCGCCTAAACAATTTGGTTTTAGAAAAGGTAAAAGCACCACTACAGCAATAAACAGTCTAATGGAATTTTTATATACTAATTTAGATCAAAGTAATATAACTCAGGGCGTATTTTTGGATTTTTCAAAGGCATTCGATACGATTAATCACAAAATTTTAATTGACAAACTTTTTTACTACAATTTTAGTGTAAAGTCTTCCTCTCTTATTCAAAGTTATCTCCAAAATAGATTTCAATTTACCAAAACAGATACTGATTGTTCGCAAATGAGGGCAATTACGATTGGTGTCCCACAAGGATCAATTTTAGGACCCCTCTTATTTTTAATTTTTATAAATGACTTAGTAAATGCTGCACCTGCTTTGGATTGTATTTTATTCGCAGATGACACCAATATATTTTCAACAGATAATTCTAAACTCCAAGAGGAATTAAATATTATTAATGAATGGTGCCTATCAAACAGACTCATTTTAAACAACAGTAAAACATTTCAAGTAGTTTTCAAAAATCCGTCTAAAAACACTCAAAATTATAATCTAAGCCTTTCTTTAAACAATTCTCAACTACAAATCAAAGATTCGACTCAATTTTTAGGTATCACGTTAGACAACAACTTGACTTTTAAAAAACACATCCAAAGTCTCATCAAAAAACTTAATTACATATTACTAATATTACGTTTCATTCGCCCCTACCTAGACAAATCAACCATGATCAATTTGTACTACAGTTTTTTCTATTCTCTTTTAATTTATGGAATCGAGTTTTGGGGCCACGGCAACAAAACTGATTTAAACAAACTTTTAATCATGCAAAAAAAGGCAATCAGAATAATACTCAATTTTAAACCAAATCAAACAGTTTCCAAAAATTTTAAAATTTTAAAAATAATGCCAATTGAAATTTTATTCCAGTATCGCCTGCTAATGTTTTTAACAAATTCTTTCCCCATGGAAGAGTTGCAAGATTTTATGATAGATCATTGTCAAGATACCCGTTTAAAAAGTAAAAATCAATTAAAGTTGAAAAAGTGTTTGTCTTCTAAGGGACAGAGATCGATATTTTTTAGTGCAATGAAATTATATAATAAATTTTTGAGTGATTGTGCGGGCTCTGCTCCGGGTCAGCTGAAGGCGAAGTTGGTAGAGCGCCTGTGGGCGTCCTGGGACTGTCCTTCCTGACTCTGGTGCTCCGGAGTGTGCGCTTATCGCTGATTCTGTTTCTTTTCCTACTGCTTGCTGGGGCTGCCTTGACTCTAGCCTCTGGCTATCTGGCATGTCCTATTGCTACTCTGTGTATTTTTTTTACTCATATTGTCATGTTATTATTACGCAATAAAAATCAAACCAAACCAAATCTACCTGTTTATACTATAGAGACAGATAATAATAATAATAATACTATAAAGAGTAACAGAGAGACCTTATAAAAGGTATCTACCTGTTTATACTATAGAGACAGATAATAATAATAATAATAATAATAATAATAGTAATAATAATATAAAGAGTAACAGAGATACCTTATAAAGGGTATCTACCTGTTTATACTATAGAGACAGATAATAATAATAATAATACTATAAAGAGTAAGAGAGATACCTTATAAAGGGTATCTACCTGTTTATACTATAGAGACAGATAATAATAATAATAATAGTAATAATAATATAAAGAGTAACAGAGATACCTTATAAAGGGTATCTACCTGTTTATACTATAGAGACAGATAATAATAATAATAATAATACTATAAAGAGTAAGAGAGATACCTTATAAAAGGTATCTACCTGTTTATACTAGAGAGACAGATAATAATAATAATAATAATAATAATAGTAATAATACTATAAAGAGTAACAGAGAGACCTTATAAAGTGTATCTACCTGTTTATACTATAGAGACAGATAATAATAATAATAATAATAATACTATAAAGAGTAACAGAGAGACCTTATAAAGTGTATCTACCTGTTTATACTAGATAGACAGATAATAATAATAATAATAATAGTAATAATAATATAAAGAGTAACAGAGATACCTTATAAAGGGTATCTACCTGTTTATACTATAGAGACAGATAATAATAATAATAATAATAATACTATAAAGAGTAAGAGAGATACCTTATAAAGGGTATCTACCTGTTTATACTATAGAGACAGATAATAATAGTAATAATACTATAAAGAGTAAGAGAGAGACCTTATAAAGGGTATCTACCTGTTTATACTATAGAGACAGATAATAATAATAATAATATAAAGAGTAGCAGAAAGACCTTATAAAGGGTATCTACCTGTTTATACTATAGAGACAGATAATGATAATAATAATAATACTATAAAGAGTAATAGAGAGACCTTATAAAGGGTATCTACCTGTTTATACTATAGAGACAGATAATAATAATAATAATAATAGTAATAATAATACTATAAAGAGTAACAGAGAGACCTTATAAAGTGTATCTACCTGTTTATACTATAGAGACAGATAATAATAATAATAATAGTAATAATACTATAAAGAGTAACAGAGAGACCTTATAAAGGGTATCTACCTGTTTATACTATAGAGACAGATAATGATAATAATAATAGTAATAATACTATAAAGAGTAAGAGAGAGACTTTATAAAAGGTATTTACCTGTTTATACTATAGAGACAGATAATAATAATAATAATAGTAATAATAATATAAAGAGTAACAGAGATACCTTATAAAGGGTATCTACCTGTTTATACTATAGAGACAGATAATAATAATAATAATAATACTATAAAGAGTAAGAGAGATACCTTATAAAAGGTATCTACCTGTTTATACTAGAGAGACAGATAATAATAATAATAGTAATAATACTATAAAGAGTAACAGAGAGACCTTATAAAGTGTATCTACCTGTTTATACTATAGAGACAGATAATAATAATAATAATAATACTATAAAGAGTAACAGAGAGACCTTATAAAGTGTATCTACCTGTTTATACTAGATAGACAGATAATAATAATAATAATAGTAATAGTAATAATAATATAAAGAGTAACAGAGATACCTTATAAAGGGTATCTACCTGTTTATACTATAGAGACAGATAATAATAATAATAATAATACTATAAAGAGTAAGAGAGATACCTTATAAAGGGTATCTACCTGTTTATATTATAGAGACAGATAGTGATAATAATAATAATAATAATACTATAAAGAGTAAAAGAGAGACCTTATAAAGTGTATCTACCTGTTTATACTATAGAGACAGAGAATAATTATAATAATAGTAATAATAATACTATAAAGAGTAAGAGAGAGAGACCTTATAAAGTGTATCTACCTGTTTATACTATAGATACAGAGAATAATTATAATAATAGTAATAATAATACTATAAAGAGTAAGAGAAAGACCTTATGAAGGGTATCTACCTGTCTATACTATAGGGACAGATAATGATAATAATAATAGTAATAATATTATAAAGAGTAAAAGAGAGACCTTATAAAGGGTATCTACCTGTTTATTATATAGAGACAGATAATGATAATAATAATAGTAATAATACTATAAAGAGTAACAGAGAGACCTTATAAAGGGTATCTACCTGTTTATACTATAGAGACAGATAATAATAATAATAATAATACTATAAAGAGTAAGAGAGATACCTTATAAAGTGTATCTACCTGTCTATACTACAGAGACAGATAATGATAATAACACTAGTAATAATACTATAAAGAGTAAGAGAAAGACCTTATAAAGTGTATCTACCTGTCTATACTATAGAGACAGATAATGATACTAATAATAATAGTAATAATACTATAAAGAGTAAGAGAGATACCTTATAAAGTGTATCTACCTGTTTATACTATAGAGACAGATAGTGATAATAATAACACTAGTAATAATACTATAAAGAGTAACAGAGAGACCTTATAAAGTGTATCTACCTGTCTATACTATAGAGACAGATAATGATAATAATAGTAATAATACTATAAAGAGTAAGAGAGATACCTTATAAAGTGTATCTACCTGTTTATACTATAGAGACAGATAGTGATAATAATAACACTAGTAATAATACTATAAAGAGTAACAGAGAGACCTTATAAAGGATATCTACTTGTTTATACTATAGAGACAGATAATGATAATAATAATACTATAAAGAGTAACAGAGAGAACTTATAAAGGGTATCTACTTGTTTATACTATAGAGACAGATAGTGATAATAACAATAATAATAATAATTCCTCAGTTTTGTCATGAATTGATTCCAGCCAACACTCAGTTACTCACATCATAACTGTACAACGTAGAGGTAAATATTTGTGTTGGCAAGAAAAATATTTGTTAGAAATAAATGCTATAGAATTAACCAGCGTATATGCAGCGGTCGGTGATATACACTTTCATTCATGTCTGAAATTTCACTAGATACGCTAACAAGTGGGTACAATGAAATAGAAGTTGCTAGGCAAGTATGTTATGGAGTCATTGCATTCAATAACTAAAGGGTGTCAAGGTGGCCTAGTGGTACCTAGGCCACCCTGACACCTTTTGACTGGTCGATAGTCAACCAAGAGGTTGGTAGATCGAGTCCTGCTTAATGCCGATCTGAAAAAAGCCCTTAGCAAGCTCTCAAATTGCTGGGTCCTTTGGATCTAGGCTACAACTGAATCCCATATAACCCTGTGTACCACACTGATGTGACGCAGACGTGAAATGTCTGAGGTACCTGTCTGAGTCGGGGTATTGGCACCTAATCGGAGTCGGTGTTGGCCAATGTAAACGCACCATAAAGAAAGCCATCATGTTCAACTACGTCCCATTTGAGCCGTTTTGAATAGGGATTCCAATCTGCGGCGTTTTCGAGATGGCTGCGATAAACTGTTCATTTTTTTAACTTTTAAGAGCTTGCAACCACATTTCTACATATTTTGCACCCACAACACAGCAGAGTAAGACATGGTGAACCTTTTGATACCAAATAACTGTAATGTGAATTTTGTTGCGAGTCAACCTTTAAGCGTATGTAGGTGTGCGGTTGATGTGAACTGTGATAGCTATGAAATTGCTCATCAAAAGTATTTTTTAGTGCAGTTATGCGAACGCAACACCTCGCATGCCATACATACGACACCAGCCTGAATCAGGAATTACTGAAGCTGCCATTGCACATTGACTTCCCTATCATTTCAACTGTTGGTAAAATGAACAAGCATAGAAATGTTTATAGTGGCAGAAACTCAGCAAGAATCAGCATGAGCCATGACTATACACTCGTTGGTCAGCGTTGATATGAAACCTGGCTCGATGATCTAGATGTGTGCTATACGACGTATGTGTTGTTGAGCTAGAATGTACTTTTTTTTACTCTGTTTATTCTAAATATTGGTAAGTCAATCTACAGATATAAAAACAAAAAACAAAAGAATGTAGATTATAGCAACTTTAGCACTGACTTTTCCGGAAGGTGATCCAGTTTTCAGTGGTAGATACTGAGAATTGGGTCATCTCTTCTTTACCATATACCAAGCGCGAAAGCAACTTGCATCTCTAGCGTCCACAGAGCTAATTAGCATAGCTGGTGGACGCTAGATATTATATAAATCTAGTTGGAATAAAAGCAAAGTATAGAGAGAGAGCAATGATTTCAAAGCAATGGTAGAAACACTCTCACTTACTCACCGTCAACGATAAAAACCAATTTACAACATTAACTAAATGTATTTGCGTCAATGTGGTAATCTGTTAAACGCAGCCATCACAAAAATGCTGTAGTTTGGAATCTCTTTATTGTGACGACGTACTCAAACACTGTAGTTATTGTTTTGACAGGTGATGTTATTACGTGAAATTAAAGGTCAATAAAAGGCTCAATATAAAATGTCTCGTAGCACTAGTTTATGACAATCACTTCGGGTTCTACCGGAAAGCTCGTATCAAATATAAATGCTCGCTTCTTTACAGTTTTGTTACAGCCTGGTCTAATCATCTAGTCGTAATCTGATTATGTGACCCATACTTCCTGCCAAATAGCGCAAAACTTTTTGCAGCATTTTTCGACTATCACAAGTGATCAACAAGCCCGTCATGTTTATCAGAGGATGATATGCACTACTTCGAGCTAAGGTTAAAAAATTAAACGAATTTTTAAGGTAGGTTTTAAGATATCAGTGCTCAAAATGACAGCATTACAATGATAATGAAGTAAACGCATAAGCACAAAAGACATGGTTTTATTGAATGCGTGAAGTATATTTGTGAAAATCTTTTTACAAATGAGGTTGCATGAAAGTGTAAACAGAAGCCATCGTGTTCCACTATGTCCCATTTGAGCCGTTTTGAAAAGGAATTCCAATCTGCGGCGTCTTCGTGATGGCTGCGATTAACTGTTCGTTTTTTAGCTTTTAAGAGCTTGTAACCACATTTCTCATTTCTACATATTTTGCACCTACAACACACTCAACACAGCAGAGTAAGACATGGTGAACGTTTTGATACCAAATAACTGTAATGTGAATTTTGTTGCAAGTCAACCTTTGTCTATAGTAAAAACAGGTAGATACCCTTTATAACAGGGGTGTCAAACTCATTTTCACCGAGGGCCACATCAGCGTAATGGCTGTCCTCAAAGGGCCAGATGTAACTTATAATTGTAATGAAATGTAATCGAATAATATAAAATAACTTAAACTAGTCTTTAATATTAAATAACTCTTGACTTTATTACTTAAAGTTGCAAACAGAACAGTTGCACAGCAAAATATGCAAAACACTTGTTTTCGAAAAAAATCAGAAAAGTTACACAATACCTATCAACATGGGCATACTTTCAGTAAAATCAAAAATTGTGAGCTGCTAAGAACATGAATTTGTTGGCATACACACATTAAATCTGCAAACACTAAATAATTGCAACAGCAGCAACACAAAATCAATATGTAAGCAGCAAAAAATCAAATAATTATTTGCTATTTGCTGAAACAAAGTTAGACTTGCACCAAAGAAATTACAAAATATACAGAGTTTGACTAAAATTAGTGATTTATTACATACAATACAAAGTAATGAATAATAGTTATACATGTACAGTTAGTCATGAACATGAAAATCACGAAACTATAATTTCGAATTTTTCCTCGCGAGTATTATCTTCATAGCATAGCAAATCTACATCCTAATATGACTCAAATAAACTGTCATAAACATTATTCAAAGAATAAAATTATGTTCAGTAACTCTGTTCTTGACTTTTCAGACTTCAGGGGCCGCTCTGAGAATGACTATGATCCTATCGAGATTGAATAACTTTTGTCTGACTACGGTTGACAGCCTAAAAAGTGCATTTTTATTCGAGTGTAACGATGCAAATTGACAAAATTAAAAGTTAGTAAAAACTTCGAAACATTAAAAATAATGTTTCAATATGATTTATGCAGTCTTTCACTGTCTTACCCCTTCTGAATCTGCATATTTACTTCTCGAGTTGAAAAAAATTGATCGCGAACGATAAATTTTAAAGTGACGGCGATGATTTTCGGTTCAGTAGATGTCGAAATGGGCGTAGTAATTTAGTTATAACTTTTGCCAAAGAGATCATTGAGGTATATATGTATGTTTGTTTGATTGATCAGAAAAGTTTTTCTGACTAATCAAAATTATTCTCATGTAATGTAAAAATAACAACACAAGGAATAGACAAAGTTTAGAGGCAAGATAACTCGCGTTGGTGTGCCTAGCAACGTTGTAAATACGGGAGAATGAGTCTCGGGCGAATGAGTAATTAAGCCCTCGCGGGCCACATAAAATGAGGTGGCGGGCCACATGTGGCCCGCGGGCCATGTGTTTGACACCTGTGCTTTATAAGGTCTCCCTCTTACTCTTTATAGTATTATTATTATTATTATTATTATATATTATTATCTGTCTCTATAGTATAAACAGGTAAATACCTTTTATAAGGTCTCTCTGTTACTCTTTATAGTATTATTACTATTATTATTATCATTATCTGTCTCTATAGTATAAACTGGTAGATACCCTTTATAAGGTATCTCTGTTACTCTTTATAATATTATTACTATTATTATTATCATTATCTGTCTCTATAGTATAGACAGGTAGATACACTTTATAAGGTCTCTCTGTTACTCTTTATAGTATTATTACTATTATTATTATCACTATCTGTCTCTATAGTATAGACAGGTAGATACACTTTATAAGGTCTCTCTGCTACTCTTTATAGTATTACTACTATTATTATTACTACCTGGCTCTATAGTATATTGTTATATAACTTATCTCCAAAACACTCTACCTACCTTTAAAGATAGAAACGGATTCCTGAGTCACAAGTTGATGATATAGGAATAGCAGCTGGTAGACGCACATCTATGTATAAATTACTATCAATGAGACAACTGATTACAAGACTCCTTCCAATCTCTTTCACTTTTTAAGCTCACTTGTTTCTAGCTGTCGCTAATGCATACCACTAATATTTTCTTGATCATTTGTTGTTAAAAGTTAATCGTTTCCAAGGGGGAACAAAAGCTCTGCAAACATTGACAAACAATGGTTTTTCATATACTGCTTTATATTGAGTTACAGCCTTTGCACGCTATAGTAAAATATGTCAGCCGTCATTACGATCCTTTTTTGTCCAACATGAAAGTGACTGGATAGCAAAATTAGCGAAAATCTTTGTATTGACTTAACTAAAAGCTGTAATACACTTGAGTCTAGTTATTAGTTGACTAGATATAGACAAACCATTTACTCTACTACACAGGAAATCCACTAAATTGTAGCAAGCCATTGATAGTGACCTTTACTGCTAGAATTTTTAAATGTCACTTGTTTCCACTACTCTGATTGTCTCCATATTTTCTTAGAATTCTACAGTTTTACTTTGAATCCCATCCTTGTCGCCAATTAGCTTCTGTTATGTTTCTGCACAGAAGCAATTAAATAGAGTATTAAATTAGAGAAATGGTTTATTGCACACTCCAGAGACAACTGATTTGATAACAGAAAACCCAAGTATTTATATGTTTGGTCATAGAAAAGCTTTGTAAAAAGCTACAAGCATTATTAATAGCTATAATGAGACAGTACTATATAATATTAGCTTGTATAAAGCTTTAGCTAAAAAGCATAATGTTTGTTGGCAAAGTACCAGTAATACTTGGCACTTGCATGACAATTTTATATTATTGTCTATATTATCATTTCATCTACTTTTTATGTTATTTTACAGATGTCTGTTACTAAACATGCATAAATTGTGATTCGTTGGACAGCAGCTTTTGGGCTCATAAATAATGATAAAATTTGACCAAAATTTTAATAAACAAATGTTATTCTGAGCAACCAACTCTGCTAAATTTAAATGTTTAATATTTTTCTTAAAACTCATAAAATAACATGAAACTTTATTTCCTAATTGTACTACTATTTTGGTGTTATCAAAAGTATTAAAAAATTTTTAAATTAAAGTTAAAATCTAAGAATCAAAAACGGTAAAAATCTAAAAATAGTCACAAGGTAAAAACAGTCTGATCAGTTTTGACTGTGGTTATTAATAGGAACACAGAGAGTTAGGCTACATTTTCATATGGAAGAATTCTCAAGGTATCTTACTGCCTACTTGCATCTATTTATAATGCTAAAACAGATAATATTGACGCAAACAGTGGTGCCATGCTATTCTTTTTATTAGACTAAAATATAATTATTAAGTTTATACCATGATGTCTATTATCTAGTTTAAATAAAGAAGGTCTGCTAGTCATTATAATAATTTCTTGTTATAGAAGTTGACTTTTAAAAGTCTATGAAAGGGAATAAAAAATCATATAAGTTTGTAAAATAATTGGAATTGTAAGTGGAACTAATAACCTGCTTTTAAACTTGGTATGCCTATTCTCAGTTTACCGTGCGCTAATCTCTTGTATTCATGGTTGGTTACACCTGTTGGTTTGGTTATTGTTGAGGCTTCCTTTGCACTGCTCTGGTTGCCCTTTGGTCTCAATGCCTGACATAAAGGGGAATAAAGTTGTAATTGACCCTTAGCTTCCCACAGTGAGTAACTCATGAGTTAATGTAAGGTAACAATGAAATATGTAAGAATATTAAGAGAATTGTTCAAAGAGACAAAGGTCAGTTTCATATACATTTCTGTTGAATAGACCCAACAATATTAATACTGCATTTTCACTTTAACCATGACTCACACTTATAATCTTCATATTTAATATGTTAATTCATTCTTAAGTTTAATTGATTAACGTTTTTACTTTTAATAATTTGTTATTTTTGCTTTTTGTTTGTTTTATTTGTGAATAAATAAAACGGAGGCCAAAACACATTCACAATTTTATTGTTCTACTCGTGCACTTTCAGCACACCTCAATCTACCATAAGAGTTATCGAAGTTTTGTTTAAAACTTCTCAGAGTCATTTCAAGCAAAAAGACAGCTGCAGTGTTCAGTCTAAAAAGGTTCTTAAGTCTTTGTGGTGATGTTGGTCCAGCTGAAGTTAGGTAGAGATGTGGAGAAATATTCAGTAAAGAGCAAACAGTAGCTATAACGTTAATAGTAATAAACTTTTATTGATAAATTAGGACAGGGAAGGTAAGAACTGTTACATAGTGCAAAATTTAATTTAAGAGAGTAAACCTATGTGATGTCATGATGCAAAGGTCTTTTTATTCTATGTCACCAGAGTAAGTCTATGTGCTTTTATTTGTACTTCTCTTCAGTGACAATTTGTTGCAGTTACTAAATAGATTCGCTGGAGTAGAACTCATATCCAACGAGTTGTGAACCCTGCCATTTAGTAAAAGGACTTTTACATTTTAGGTTTGATAGGTTTCAAGGAGTTATCTCCTTTTACACCGAAATGTAATTGGCTTTTTGCTGAGCGAGTCACAGTTTTTCGATTTAATGCCCAGCTCAAAGAATTATCCACTAACTTTTTTCTTGTTGTGCCTGCATGGTTTGCGTTTTGACATGGCTTGTGTAGCCCACATACATGGTTCTCATAAAAATAATTCGATAAATTTGACCGAACACACAAGTCAACCATTTTGTCACTGTCTAGATAGCCAAAATTACTTTATAGAAAGCCTAAAAGACTTGGTTTCAATAGTGTATGCTTTCAACTTGTCTGTAAGGCCTCTCAGATTCACAGACTATACTATCAGACATTGACTAATATAAGCAAGATTGAGCTTGCTAAGAAAAATGCAGTGAGGGAGTGAGCATTTTTCTAGACAAGATACTTTACTACTCAGACATTTAAGGTGAGATAACGTGGCTTATACTTATTCTAAAATATTATTATTTTGTAATTTAATTACATAATTTATGATTATTATTAAAATGAAAGGAATGTTGACATGGTAAGCTGTACAAAGCTGTAGAGGTGACTCCTGATTAAGCCGCTTTTTCAGTTTAAAGATAATTAAACTTCAATCTAGCCAGTTATTAACTATTAGTCTTGCCCTTGTTCATCAAATAAACAAAGTATGTGTCTATTCACTCCGGATTATTGGTCTTTAATGACTGACTGATTGTGGTTTTAGTTATTTTTCTGGTCATCATTGTTACCCTGCCATTCATTTAGTCACATGAAGGATGTCAGAAACCTGTTACTCATGTTACACCTTGTCAAGATGAGCCACCAAAGAAAGCTTATACAGTTGTCACAACTCTTATACACACAACATTGCTCAACAAACAAATAACTAGCTAGGAATAGATATACAGTGAAACTCGGATAACTCACCCTTGGATAGCTCAAACACCTGGTTAACTCGAATGGGTTAACTGAAACCATGGAGTCGTCTACACTTAAAGTAGATCATGCATCAACTTTATGGGAAGTAACTGGCTTGCTCTCACAGACGCTTACACTAGATATGACTGCATTTACAGGACCAATTCTACATCAACTAAATTAACTACTGATCTTTTAGAACAAGATTTTTCCCACTTTGGCTATCCACACACATTAGTTACAGACAATGCTACTACCTGTAAATCAGAAGAGTTTCAACAGTGGTGCCAAGAAAAAGGAATAACAAATTTATCAGAAGCGCGTTATCATCCTGCAACAAATGGAGCTGTTGAGAGAATGGTGCAATCGTTTAATCAAGCTTTGAGGAAGTCTACCCTACCACTTAATGCAGCATTATTACAATTTCTGATGCATTATAGAAGAACACTTTTAGAGACTGGAAATTCACCAAGCCAACTGCTACATGGAAGGCAAATCAGATGCAAAATTGACAATTAATCCATCACCAGCCCATTCGGCTCACGGGAGACAATCTAGAAATACACAGCTTCTGAATGTCACAGTAAACAAGATTCACAGCTATCAAGTTGGAGATCCGTTATACATAGATGCGTGATACTGTGGCCCTAAAAGATCTAATCAGCCTCGATGGGTTCCAGCATTAGTGACTAAAAACTATGACCAGCGAAGTGTTAATGTTAGAGTATGGCCATGCCGACCTACTTGGAGAAGTCATGTAGCACAACTACAACCTAGATTTAGCACAGAAGAAGACCTACACCCTGGAGATATATCTCAAACATCAAATAAAAATTGTGACAGGCTACCTATCCCGGTACCTACCGAAGAACCAGTGCGTCTACCAAAGAGACCAAATCCTAGACATCCTCTACACAGTGATTATGCACCAGATAATCCCCGTAGATCATCTAGAAGGAGACAGCAAACACAATTTTATCCATAATGTTTCGCCTGTTCATATTATCTCCAGACTAGTGAGGAGGTGTTAGATTGCCATCATAAAGCTTAAATCAAGCTAACTTTGCGCTATCTATTCTAATATAGCTAAATACTTGAATACAAGTTATGCTTTTGTTTAGCTTTTTATTAAATAGCCATAGCTAATCTACTATATAAACGGCAATCGTTGTCTATCTGTGTATCTGTCTGTCCGCTTTATAGAGTACCGTACTTTTCGGACTATTAGCCGCTACTTTTATATAAGGGCATGTCTATTCTGTGGTTTTTTCACCGCTAGGGCGCATTAACGGGAATCTCTGGTTAGTACACGCCTCTATTATAATACGTAACCTACTATTCATCGTAGGGATGGACGATAAATACTGATATGTTAATAGTATGAGTTGTCTTCTCGATATATTGAGTCACCGATAACTCCAAAATATGAGCAGTATAAATAAATTATATGGCGGTCTTTTTTTTCGATTCGATCGTACGAAGCAAACTGAATTAATATGAGTAAGTAGTAAAATTAAATTAGTAGTAAATATTATTAGTGAATTAAATAAAATTTACTACTCTTTAAATAAATTAATGAGTAGTAAATTACATCTAATTAATATTTACTGCCAACGTGTACCGGGAAGATCATGTGAACATTTGTTTCTTGCAACCACTAGAAAAACGCTGTTCTCTATCTACTATATAAACGACAATCGTTGTTTGTCTGTTTGATTGAGTGTCCGCCTTATAGAGCAGTCTTTCCTTTTATCGTCGTACGAATTTCGGGCGTACGAAGCAAACTGAATTAATATGTGTAGTAACAGTAAATAAATTATAGAGCGGTCTTTCTTTTTCCATTCGGTCGAATGAAGCCAACCGAACTAATATGAATACTAAATATCGTAATTTTGTAATATGGACTATTAGCCGCTACTTTTCTCTGACGATTTGAGCCAATTGGCTTATATAAAGGTGTGGCGATTCTGTTGTTTTTCTTTCACCGTTCGGGCGCATTAACCAAAATCCCCGGTTAGCACGCTTTTTAAACATCAAATTTTCTGCCGTGTTAAAAAGCGCCTTCCTGAATTCTGCGGCCCATACAAAGGTGTCTATACAGCTATACAAATGTACTATTTAATAAATAAAATAAATTAACGAGTAGTTATTTACATGCAATTAATATTTACTGCCAACGTGTACCGGGAAGGTCACGTAAACGTTTGTTTCTTGGAGCCACTGGAAAAACGCATTTCTCACCTACTAAATTTCCACATCAAAAAGGTAAGTGTTTCTTATACGATGTTGTATTGTATATGAATTGCCACATCTCCACTACTTAATAACGTTGGATATGCCACTGTTCGTGATAGTAGGTCATGTTCATTTCCTTCAGCAGCCGAGTTACTAATTTTTTTCCAGCTACGAGTAGGCCTACTGTAACCTACTATTACAGAACTTTCACGAGTACTCCGAGCATTGTGATACGCTATTGTGAAAAGAAGGAGAGCAGCTGCTATCGACTTACTGTCACCCTGCATCAGCCATGACCAGCTATACGTCGCCTGCTCAAAAGTAGGCACACGCCGAAAACTGTTTCTTCATACGCCCGACAGAAAAACCAAAAATGTTGTCTATCCGCAAGTGTTGCGTTGAACTAAGGGAGAGAGAGGGAGAGAGAGGGAGAGGGGGAGAGAGGGAGAGGGGGAGAGAGGGAGAGAGAGAGGGGGAGAGAGAGGGAGGGAGAGAAGGGGAGAGAGAGAGAGAGCGAGGAGGAGAGGGGGGAGAGAGAGAGAGAGGGAGAGAAAGAGGTAGAGAAAGAGGGAGAGAAAGAGGGAGAGAGAGAGGGGGAGAGGGAGAGAGATAGGGAGAGGGGGAAGAGGGAGGGAGAGAGAGAGAAGGGAGAGAGGGAGAGGGGAGAGAGAGAGGGGAGAGACGGAGAGAGGGAGAGAAGGAGAGAGGGAGATGTAACTGCATATTTGGCGTTGTTTTACAGTATGAAAGCCAACTCTCAATAAACCTTATGCTGCCCGTGAATCTGTTACTGTAGGCGGGTAATGCAGCTAGTGGTTATATAAACTAGGTCTGGAAGGCAACACTGCAATACATACTATGAGAGTGAACAAACCACATTGTGTGTTATTATTCATACAGGAACATAACAATTTGAAGCCTCCGTGAGCCATGTTGGCCTTACCTTAGGTACTGTGAAGTCTTCCACTCACGTCACCCCATCACCACAAGAGGCTCAGTTTTTGCTACCATGAGGGCTTCTGCTTCCAAAGGTAGTTTTCTATTCCGAGGACTATGAAATTTTCAGGCATTAGCTTGTTGCTTCCTGAGTCACCCTGTTTGTATTCTACAAACAGTTTGAGGTGTGACCAATAACCTACTGCAGTTTCATTTGCTGGTAGAGCAAAACATGTTTAACACAGATTATACAGTAGGATGATATCCCATGTCAACATTTTTCCAATGGCCCTTTTTAGGGCTTCCACTTTGTATCAGTGAAAAGTTTTTTTTTGCTTTTTGATGCTTACTTCGCACTGTCTATAAATTGCTTTAAAACTGTAGCCCTATTTTGAGTTGGCCTAGCATAAAATGTGTGGCTTTCAACCATATGAGTTTTTGCTGTGAAATATTTATTACATACTAAATAGTAGCCCATTTTTGATTCTAAAGAGTTAGATCCTATTCATATGTAATCAGGAAGTTCCTCTCAATTGATAAACATTAGAAATAGCTATTAGTAACATAAAAACGTGTGGTCACTTACCTACATTGAATGTCAGGAACCAGTGACTAACTCATTGTTCTATTTATTTAATCTAATAAAATATTGCTGTCTGATAAACAAACACTTGTCTGCTGCAACATGCATCATCATCAATTAGTCTTCCAGAGGCTCTTCATTGGAAATAGGCAAAGGCAGCTATTTATTTATAATGAAAACAATACTAGTTCTAGAATAGAACTTTTGGAATTCAATTGTGTAAGCAGGCAACAACAGTCTTGAGTGAGCCATTTTTGGATTGGCTTCACCAGTTTAGTTTACAAGTTTCTTATTTAGGCTACTTTGTAATCAGTGCACACACTTTTATGTGAACAGATACATTTGATGTTTGAGATATTGGTCTGCAGTTGGTTTTTTCTGTTCACCAACTTTAAAAGCATGCACAGGTTAAAAAATTAGAATGATGGAAGAGGTACTGTACTCAGGTTTTTTTAGCTCGGTGGGGACAGACCTCAACCTATTTTTATGGTCAAAGGCACAGGAAAATTTTCTGCCCTGGTGTCATATGTAAGCTATTATACATATTACATGCAGAGCCAAGTCTTAAGTAGGAAGCGTCATGCTTGGTCTGTCTTCAACATCTATGAATTTTTTCGCATATCTTTTTCTTATTAAAGGCACTGACCACGTACACCCTCCTCTCTGGTTTGTACAAGCATCTCACACAAAAGGAGCAGTTCTATGAACTCATTCTTGGCCTTGACAATTCTGGTAAAACAATTTATCTTAGGCAATAGCAAACACGGTTAAATAAAAACTATCGTCCTACAAATTTAGCGCGAATTACTACAACGGACAGTCTGAACATTGGTAAGATAGATATCGGTAAGATGAGGTTCAACTTTTGGGACTTCAGTAGGCAGGAGGAGTTACAATTGCTCTGGAATAAGTACTATGAATAATGCCATGCTGTTGTCTATATGATTGTCTCGGCAGAAACCGACAGGTATTTGTATGCATATGCAAAGGCATATGCATATTTGTATGCTTATGCATTTTTTAAAGCTGAAATGCAACGGCATGTGCTACCTTACCTACCGTGAACCTTCCCACATTTTTGCAGGTTACAAGAGTCTCTAACCTCCTTCAATAAGATGATAGCCAATGAATATCTGAATGGAGTACCTCTTCTATAGCCAACAAACAGGATTACCAGGAAAAATTAACATTCCTGACATAAAGGCAGTGTTCAACACAAGCGCTAGTAAAATTGAACTTCAGGACTGCAGTGTCATGGCTGCCAGTGCCCTTAAAAGAAATGGTATTGATGGAAGTATAGAGTGGCTGGTGAAATGTGTGTCCCGCAACAAAAAACCACCCTCTTCCAGTAGAACCTGACCAGTAATTCAAATTAATTTACTAGCTGATTCCTATTTCTCCTTTAAGTCTACATAAGATTGTATATAGTAGGATTGTTTACTTCTGTAATATTTAATGTTCAGAAATTGTGCTCTACATTTAGATAGTGATAGTTTTTTAGTCTGTGATGACCGGTTACATGAAGATATATATTGTTCCTGATAAAGAGTGGCAGTCTCCTTTAACCATGGCAGATCATGGATCCATATTTTCTCTACACCAAATGGACTATTGCTGTGTAGCAGTGTTTATTTGTTTATATACCAGTATATGATAGCAGAGTACTTAAAATACAACTAACTGCATTTGGCTCACTAACTATTGTGGTTGTTGTGTAGAGCGTTGTCTAAACAGTATTCATCCAGCTCGAATATGTATATCATACCAAACATGGCTGCTATAGATTTTCACATCTGGTCCTTGTAAAGATATCACTGTTTGTGAGGGTCCTATGAGTCTTTCTTTTTAAAGTTTCATGGACATTCGCAAGATGCTGTCTTACAGTTTCTCTTTCATATAAATATGTCCTAAGTATATTATTTGTTTAAACTTCATAGTCCAAGTTACTTGATAAGTACTATGCTACATTTTTTTGAAATTACAATCATGTTAGACTGTGCTTAGACTGTTGCTGACCGATATACCATGAGTCAAAAGTTTTCTCTTTTGCTTTGTTTTCGACACACATGCTGATAGGGGAGCGAAAAAAGGCTGCAGTTTTATATCAACTGTTAAAGTGTGTCTGTAAATTGTGTCTATGTGAAACTTTACTTAAGGTTAATGACTAAATAATACAAACATAAGTTAACTTTGGTTTAAGTTTATTGGCATATATTAGAACATGCGCGTCCATGCCTAAGAAAATGGATTTCTGTAAATGATATATTACTTGGAAAACAATTAGATGTGTGAAAACAAGCACCAAATTAAATTTGTCTACCATTGATCTTTTACTACCGACTTTTCAGTAGTCTGTGATGACTGCAACTTTACAAACTCTCTGATGCCTCGGTAATACTTTGTGTAGATAATATCCATAGTGTTTGAATAAATATACTTGTTGAGTTTTTGAAACATACACAAACATTGTCATCATAGTTCTGTGAACAGCATTTATTATGTTAATATAACCAATATAAGGAATACCCACAACTACTGTATACAAAAAAACCAAAGTCACACTAAAGTGTATTTAAAACAACATTTACATATAGATATATACAGCATACAACTATGAAGATAGGAGGAGCACCCAAACATGGAAATTAATTACTATAAAAAATAACACTAGGTGATATATTATTCAGTTATATTAACAGTATATGAGAATAACACCCATTCACATCTGAGTACGATGATCCTAGTTAGTAAATGTTATACTATGGATAGTCAGTTATATATGATTTCTGTGTAATTGATTAGCAACCACAACTATACAAACAAAGCTATAGTCACACTAAAGTGTGTTTGAAACACCATTGACCTGTATGTAAAGCATACTACTACAAAAATGGGTGGAGCACCCAAACGAAGAAATTAATTACTATAACAACTAACACTAGGTAATATATTATCCAATTATATTAATAGTATAAGAGAATAACACCCATTCACATCTGAGTACGATGATCCTAGTTAGTAAATGTTGTACTATGGATTGTCAGTTATATATTAGTCTTATGTAGTCAGTTGTGTTCTCTTGTTTACATTGATATCTCTATGAAGATGATGATGTTTGTCTTTTCTTCATGATAGCGAGTGATCTTTTTTTATATATGGAGGCATGTGTACCCTTACCTATGGATTTGTACACTGAACTAATGTTTTTGTAAATTTTAGCAACATCAATATGGGTGGTATCATCTCCATGAACAGCCTTTAACATGACTAAAGCTTTCCTGCAATATTCTAAGGCTTTTCTGTGGTCACCCTGTGAGTTGTGCATTGATCCAATGTTACTATAGCTAGCAGCAATATCGGCGTGGTTGGTGTTCGCTCCATACACAGCCTTTAACATGGCTAGTGCTTTTTCATAATAGTCCAATGCTTTGCTGTACTTGCCCAGTGACTCGTGTACTGATCCAATGTTGCTATAGCTAACAGAAATATTGTTATGGTTGGTGTTCTCTCCATACACAGCCTTTTGTATGGCTAGTGCTTCTTCATAATATTCCAATGCTTTGCTGTACTTGCCCAGTGATTCGTGTACTGATCCAATGTTGCTATAGCAAATAGAAATATGGTTATGGTTGGTGTTCTCTCCATACACAGCCTTTTGTATGACCAGTGCTTTTTCATAATATTTTAATGCTTCTCTGTAGTCACCCAGTGAGTCGTGGGCTAAGCCAATGTTACCATAGCTAGTAGCAATATCCGCATGGTTTGTGTTCTCTCCATACACAGCCTTTTGCGTGACTAGTGCTTTTTTATAATATTCTAATGCTTTTTTGTAGTCACTCAGTAATTTTTGTGCTGACCCAATGTTACCATAACTAACAGCAATTTCGGTATGGTTGGTGTTCTCTCCATACACAGCCTTTTGTATGAGTAGTGCTTTTTTGTAATATTCTAATGCTGTTCTGTAGTCACCCAGTAAGTTGTGTACTGAGGCTATGTCATTGTAGTTGACAGCAATCTTGGTATGGTTGGTGTCCTCTCCATACACAGCTTTTTGCGTGACGAGAGCTTTTTGGTAATATTCCAATGCTTTTCCGTAGTCACCCAATGAGTGGTGTACTGAGGCCATGTTACTGTAGCTAGTAGCAATATCGGTATGATTGGTGTTCTCTCCATACACAGCCTTTTCCATGACTAGTGCTTTTTCGTAATACTCCAATGCTTTTCTGTAGTCACCCTGTGAGTAGTGTGATGATCCAATGTTATTATACCTAGCAGCAATTTTGGTATGGTTGGTGTTCTCACCATACACTGCCTTTTGCATGACTAGTGCTTTTTCATAATATTCCAATGCTTTTCTGTAATTACCCAGTGAGTGATGTGTTGATCCAATGTTACTGTAGCTCATAGCAATATTGGTGTGGTTGCTTCTCTTTCCATGCACAGCCTTTAGTATGATTAGTGCTTTTTCGTGATATTTCAATGCTTTTCTGTAATCACTGATTGAGTCATGTACTAAGCCAATGTTACTGTAGCTGCTGGAAATATCAGTATGGTTTGTGTATTCTCTATACACGGCATTTTGTATGACGAGTGCTTTCCTGTGATGTTCTAATGCTTTTTTGTAGTCACCCAGTGAATTGTGTGCTGATCCAATCTTACCACAGCTACCAGCAATATCGGCATGGCTTGTGTTCTCTCCAAACACAGCCTTTTGTATGACTAGTGCTTTTTCGTAATATTCCAATGATTTTTTGTAGTCACTCAGTGTTTCGTGTACTGATCCAATGTTACAATAGTTAACAGCAATATCAGCGTGGTTGGTGTTCTCTCCATACACAGCCTTTTGTATGACGAGTGCTTTTTCAAAGTATTCTAATGCATTTGGGGATAATTCTTTGGTTATTTCTATGTACAAGCTTTAAAATTTCAAGAGCTTGTTCAGAAACATTTAATGCTTCATGGTGATTACCCAGTGATTGGTGTGTTAAACCAGTGTTACGGTAGCTGTTTGCAATATCAGGGTGGTTGGCATCCTCACCATGTATAGCCTTGTGCATCTCTAGCCCTTTGGTGTAATACTGTAATGCTTGTCTGTAGTTGCCCAGTGACTGGTATGTTGAACCAATGTTATCATAGTAATATGCAATATCTGTGTGGTTGGTTTTCTCTCCATACATATTTTGACTCATCTTTAGTCCTTCAGTAAAACACTTCATTGCTTTCTCGTGTTCACATAATTCCAGATATACTATACCAATATTACTATATGCTATGCTCTTATCTTTGTGATTGCTTTCAGATTCCTCTTCCATATTCAGATCTCTGCTTTCTGGTCCACTTTTACCTTTCATCATATCTGACAGGCATTCATCCTCTTTTACCTGTAGACACAGGTGTAACCATCAGCCATTCTTATTTCCTACTGATGAACAGATGCAGAGGAGAAATGCTAAGTTTATACTGATTCTTACACTCTAAAATGTTGTGTTACATGTTTTGATAGGTAGGTTGGCAAGTTAGTACATAATCAGAGTTCTCAAAAATACCTAGTTAGTTTATAGCAACCAAGTACATACCGGTTATAATATAGTTGTGAATTCTCTAGCAACTTGTCAGAGATTTAGTAAAAGCAAAAGACACTTACAAAAATAACTGGCTGTCTAGTCTTTTAATTATGTTAATGAACAAATATTTTCCAAAGTTTGAGTTGGAATTTTAAGCGAGTTCTGTGTCAAATGTTTTCCAATCATGTTGTGTTCATGTAGCTAATTTATGGAGCAAATTGCTAGTTTAGCATAGCAATTTTGGTAAAGAAAATGATTGCAATGGAGTACATATAAAACAAGCAATACTTTGGGAAAATGCATTCAAAATATGATATGTTAATCGTTATATATTCATTATAATAACCATCATTATATGGTTTTGCTTGTAAATATCATCAAAATTAATCAATTCTACATAGAATTAAAAATAAATCACTTCTCAAATTACAGACTTTATATGTGTAATTATATGGTATTATTTATTCGCATTCATCTTTTGAGCTTGATAAGAAAGCTACAGGGGACCAAAGTAAGTGAAAAATCAATGTTGGGTGTTTGCTCTTTAAATATATGGTTTCGTCAAATTCGAGTTGATTTCCACAAACATTATTTGTTTGTTGCTGTTTTCTAAGATAGTTTTAAACTTGCATCTGATGGGTTAGTTAGTTAAAAGTTATCTAGTTAGGTTAAAAATGATGAGCTATAAATGTTTATAATTTGAATTTTATGAATAATATTGTTATAACACAATGTTGCCATAAAATATATTGGTAATATAGTAATTTAGTAAAATGTAGAATTTACTAGAGGTTCCTCACCAACGGAAATGGTTGTGATGGTCAGTGACATTGTAAAACAGTACATTATTATTATTATTTAATTAAACATATAAAATGTTAAAAAATATATACTAACTAATATATATCACTATTTACTGTACTACCTATCATAAGAGTATTTAAAACATACCTCTTTGAGTAGTTGCTGAGCAGTTTTATAATCTCCTATCTCTTTACTGCAGTGTGCAGCTAGAAGTGCCCAAAGATTATGCCGATCATTTCCTTTGAGAAATTGTTTAAAATATTCTATTGCTAGTTTATAGTTTTCAGTGTAGTAAAGAAGATATGCGCATAACTCGATGCGTTTTGTTTCAAAAAGGTTGTTTTGTGAATTTAGTTGAAGTGATAATGGTTTGCTCCTGAGCAATTCACAACATGAGGAGAAGCTGATTAAATCAATTGATTTGCCGAGTGCTTTGCTTATCTCTCTTTTGGAATAAGAATATTGACCTGTGAAGTACAGAACTTCTGCTTTTACCCAGAAGTCATTTTTACGGACTCTAATATCTTCAAGTATTGAGGATATTTTAAGTTGCTCTTTGTCTTCAAATGAATCAACAGGCTTAGGCATTTTGGAGTTGACAAATTCTTTGATAGGAATGAGTAAGCAGCCCATGAGTACTACCAAGTGGGCTGAAACAGCGTAAGATAACTCTCGATCACCCTGATAATATTTGTCGATCTGTACAGAGTCAGTCTGTGATTTCATCTTGAGAAAAGCTGAAGTTCGTATGTATATAGCAAAAGCGAGAAGAATATTTAGGTATTGATGAACGTCTGGTGACAGAAGGCTTTGCTTTCAAAGCTCTGAATAGATATCCCAGGAGTGACAACAACGGAGTCCGAGACACATCTTCATGTTGTTAGCGAGAAGAGTCGAATATCTGAATATCTCTTCCTTCATCTTGACATTCAGATTAGCTGGTGGTTGAAACTAAGCAAACTCAGGCAAAAAATTATATTTATCCATGTCTTTCACAAATGATTCTAAGCGTTTCATTTTGACAGACTTCTTTTTCTTTGCACACTCTTCATACAATGATCTTTTAGCAGTAAACTGCATATAGAGCTGACTGGTACCTTTTGCTTCTTCACTAGAAAGTAAAACAATAGTAGAGGAGAGCATGTCAGATTTATCTCCTGCAAATCCGTCAAATGGTTTCTCTGCTTCTTTTTTGTAAAGTTCCATAAACTGTTCTACCGTTAGTGTCATACTGAAACAACCCTCCTTACCATTTCCTGTTGGGATGTTACCAGAGTTTGTAGTGATTCCATTTATTCTGTATCCAGTGACAGCCCTCTTAACTAGCTTACTCAACTCACTGTTTGTCTTCAACTCATCGATATCAAAGGACTTCAAAGGACTCTCACCTAGATTTCCTATTCTGAAGTAGCTGTCTACTGCTAGTTTTTCAAAGTAATCTGATTCCTTCTCAACGATGATAGCATATTCTAGATCAGAGTATGGAGTTGCATCTCCCTTTGCTATGGAACCTAATCCAATGATAGCAAACTTACATGGAGCTTCTTCATCCTTCTTCTTCAGCACGTCAACACTTGATTGGAGAATCTTTTTGGATACTTGAGCGAGTTTCTTACTGCAGGTTTTACTAGCTGAGAAGACTTTCTGACTAAATTCTTCTGCATGTCTAATACTCTCCTCACTGAATATGTCATCACCACTCACAGTGTTTCCTAAAGCATCAAGAGTACTAAATTCTTGCTTGATATCTTCTCTGTACTTCTCTAAAAGTGCCTTATGGTTACTGATCATCTGCTGATGTTCATCATAGCTGAGAGGATGGTTTCCTTTGTACCAACTTTCTTCTATGTCATAGACTAGTCTGCGTCTGTTGTCAGTTGGATTAAGAGTCACACTGTAGTTAGCTAGCCCATGTGCCTGTAAAGCAGAATTTTAGAAGCTATAATTTATAAGTTTAGAACTAATAGCTCAAGCGAACTAAGAAAAAATTGAACAAGGAAACAAATTTTAGAAAAAAGTTTGTTTCGGAGCAGTTTAAAAAAAGACGCAACATATATTTTGTTAAATGCTAATTTCATGAAAAGAGGTTAGTTTGGTTTGGGCATTTTTGTGGCACGATTTCTTGCAATGATGACAGACTGTAAAAATTTTATTTGATTGCGATGGCACTCTGTTTTTTAGCCCATTTAATAGGGTGGAACTTTATTAGAGGAGATGTTGACATAAAGCGTAGCCTTTTATTTTTCTAACTGTTTGGCAGAATTTTGATAAGAAAAGTTTAACTTTTTACAGGCAATGTAAATTCTGCCTACACTTTGTGCTTTCCTTTGGACAAGATAACACTAACTTTTTTTGATGCAAGAAGTCTGATGTAACTCACTTTCAACTTGCTGTAGATTTTTAAATAGATATGCAGTGGTAAGCTGATAAATTTCCCTACAAGTTTATAGTTATGGCTTTTAAGTGAGTGAGTATGAGAGAGAAAACGAAAAAGAGAGAAAGAAAGTGAGCGAGAGTGAGAGAGAAAAAGTAAAAGAGTGGGTGAGAGAGTTCGAAAAAGTGAGAGACTGGGAGAAAGAGCAACTTTTGATACTAAATAACTGTAATGTGAACTTTTTTGCAAGTCAATCTTTAAGTTAATGTTTAGAACAAGTACCTGAAGGTAATGTTTCCAACTACCACAGTCCTCAGCTCTCTTTTTGTACTCTCGAGCTAATGTGTCAAGCTGGTTTAATTCATCATCAGTTCTGCCATCATTCTTTTCTCAGGTTTTTCTCCAATTTCAGAGCTGTACTGCAACCACATTGAACGTTGATGGAACAAGAATGTCAACATTTTACGGTAATTAGTTATACAGTTGTTTTTCCTTTTTTAAGTTCAAAACAAAGAGTTATAATTCATCAAAAAATGGCTCTTTGTCTACTGATAGTTACATCCACAGCTAATTTACGTTGGTAGTTTCAGGTGCAGAAATTATTTCAGAAAGGTTTAAAAGCACAGGTCATCTATTTTTGAAGAGTGTGAAGTTCTGACTTCTATTATTGTATGCACAAGCAATTCTGCATTCGTATTCCTATGAATCTGTTCACGTCATAGCATTTTTAGTCCATGAGGACAGGTGAAGTTAGTTTTTGACAAAAACCTCCCTGCAAGACTACGAAAAGCTCTGTTAGGAGAGGCTCTTCATTCTATCAAGGCCATTCAAGGTTTCTCGCAGTCCTGAATAGGCATTTAATTATTTTAGCAGCAGATTCAGCCTTGCCCATGCTTTTCTAGTATCTCGGGGCTGAGGTCACGCGCTTGAACTGCCACTGTTTTTCAAACTGTATAAACTCAAAGTTAGCGTAGTCGAGAGCATTATCGCTATGCATCCACAAAAGAATTTTGTATCCACCAAATATATCTTTGCGTCCTTGGATTGCTGTAGTAGCTCGTTCATCTTCCCGTTGCAGTACTTCCATGTAGTCAGACATATCATCTACCACAATTAAGTATGATCTCCTGTTGTAACATACATGTATATCTGTGCCAATTTTCTAAACAGAGCGAGTCGGAACATCATGCAAGCGTATATTCTTTCTCTGATTTTTGGAATTTGTCTTCTGACAAGCTGTGCAAGTTTCTGCTTTTAGTTGGAGGTCCTGTGATATGTTTAGCCAGTATAATATATCTTTGGCTTGGCGCCAAATGCTCTTAGCTGACTGAAGGCTCTCATGGAGTGTGTCTTCTAACTCCGTCACCATATTCAAGGGTAGTTCTAAGTGGGTGCCCCTGTAGACAGGTCGATCCTTCACAACCAGATCTTCCTGAAAAGTCCAGTAGTTGCTCACAATTAGTTCACAGCTAGCCGTTCACTCTGACCATCCTTGTGTGATCATCTTTATCAGCTGTTGATATGTGGGATCACTATCACCCTGCTGCCATGTTTCCTGCAGTCTCATGTGAGTCATCTATGGGCACTCAGTTGGGTTAGTATCCTCCAAACCTGTCAGAATCACCTCGCACCAAATCAATTTGTCGTTTTCCTTGGCCACAGAGCTAACAGAGTATTTTGCCAGCATACTTACTACCACCTGTTATGATTTTGGTATATATTGCAGTTCTATTTCATACATCTGCAGGTAAAGCAACATATTTTGTAATTGAGCAGAAAAAGTTTCCAGTTTTTGTGAGTTTGGTCACCATGGGGCAATGGCCACACAGGACTGTCCAATTTTTTCCATAGATATACTGATCAAATTTGATACAGTCAAATATAACCGCCAGACATTTGAGCTCTAGTGGATGTTACTTTACTTCTGTGCCGTCGTTCAATGTCCTAGATGCATAGTCTACTAGATTTCCATCTTGTGACATCCTTGTTCTAACTCCTTTTGCACTGTCATCGCATTCTATGATCACTAGCCGGTGTGGATCAAAGTATCTCTGCAGAGTTCTTTCTGAGATCAATTTCACAATCTGGTCTCATGCGTCTTTCTCTGCTTGTTCAAAATACAAATCCGCTTCCTTCTGGATACTTCTCAGTAGCTTCAATCTGTTTGATATGTTAGGGAAGAACTTGGCTAAGTAATTAATCGAACTTAAAAAATGTAGAAATTGCTTAACAGCTTGCTGATCTGCTAAGAAAGGCATTTGTTTTAGACCCTAAACTTTGGCTGGCTCCAGTGTAATTTCTTGAGCTGTCAAAATATGCCCTATGTATTTAATTTTAGTAATTGCAGCTTCATCTTGTCCCTGTTTATTTAAATTATTTTTAACAAAGTCTGTCCATGAGTGCTATCAACTTCTTATTATGATCTCAGCATGCTTCATCGGTGGTCTCTCTAACATTGTATACTATTGTATCATCCGCTATCACCCCGGTACCGTCCAGACTATCCAATATCTTGTGCAACCGCCTCTGATACTTTTCTGGTGTTGAACTCAGTTTAAAATAGCAGTCTGTTCCAACAGTTTCAACCTAATGAAGGTCAATTTGCAAGACCTCTCAGCTAACTTAACTTGGAGAAGCCCATCTTCATCATCTAAAAGTGAAGACTATGTGGTCTTTGTTAGTTTGGGTAGAATAACCTCCAGCATTGGAAATGGTTAAAGGTTCCTTATAGTTGCTCTCTTGGGATCTTTAAGATCAATACATAGTCTTATGTTTCCATTTGGTTTCCCAGACGCCACTGATGAGAGAATCCAGTCTGTAGTTTCATTAACTCACCCCAGCATTGCTTGTCACCCCAGCACTTTCAAGCTCTTTTATCTTAGCTATGACATCAATGTTCAGTATATCTAGTGTCTTTCGGTGCTTATGTCAAGCAGGAGAGGGATTCTTGGTGATTCTTACCTTATATTCTCCATGCATGTCATCCAATTCTGAAAACAATCCTTACGGTTCACTTTAAGATACTCTTGATCCACCATATGACTGACAGCGTTCATTTCAGCATTGACATGAAAGCTGTCTGAACATGCCAAGTTAGAGACATGCATCAGCTCCAATTATGGGCATCTACGCCACCTTTGGATTGGCTATCTCAAATTCAACAGCATCTGGTAGTACCTAAAGTGTACCTAAAGCTACAAATCAAATTTTCTAAGGCAATTACCTGGCAATTAAAATGCAATTTTTTTACGATTTGCGTTTGTGTAAAATGCTATGCGTAAAAGTTTAGCTCTGCTAAAAATATGTTTCGAATTTAGTATCGACTGTTGTAGTTCTGCAGTGCAGAAGAACATTTGAATTCAGAAGACATTGTGGAAGGTATTGTAAAGGTTTTGGGCAACCTTCACTTTCCTCCACTAGTACAAGACTCGGTGAATGAGTTTATACATATATTTTCTGCTCAGTTCATAAGTTGTACAAGAATGCTCAAGTAACAGGCAATGAACGAGCCCAGAACAGCTCTGCTCTTCTACACAAAGTTCGAGCTTGTATAGCTAGTAAGCTCCGTCTTCATTCTACTTGGCTGGACCCGGCACGGCTCGGCTCGGTTTTGACTCAGCATGGCTCTGGCCTGGCTAGGCTTGGCTTGGCTAAACTCTGACCTCATTATTCTGCTTGACTGAGCACAGCCTGGCTCGGCCTAGCTCAGCCCTAGGCTCAGCTCTCAGTGGATCACATTCCACAACACTCTCCCCTCTATTGGTGACCACGGTCTCCAATCTAAACCTTCGGAGCGAGCTTATGGTAGCCACTCGGCAGACCTCCTCCTCTCCTGTCAGGGTTTTGTCCAGGTCCTCGTCATTTGCTTCAAAAACATCTTCTCTGGGGCAGCTTCTGCTGGTCTTGGCAGTTGCCTTCTCCCACTCCTAATTTCCCTTGGGTGCTGCCACACCTACCGGCTCTGGTGCACCCAGTGCTCCCTCAGCTTTTTTCAAGCTAGTTGTGACCGAAGTCAATAAATCCTATAGCGAAGTGTTACCTTCTCTGTCCATCTTCTCGAGTGCTCCAACGTCGTCTAGAGAAAACGAGTGTTTTAAAAGGAAAGCTTTAGTCGCGTCCGTGAGGACCATTTTGCTGCCTTCCCTTTTGACCTCCGGACCGTTTTCTGACAATTCCATGGAGTTGCATACCCCATATCCATATCATTCCGGCTTCCTAGATGTCCGGGCTGGCCTTGGATTGTGCCGGACCGGAGTTGATTGGATTGCGGGGTTGATAGGATCTGGTGTTGTGGTCTCTTCGGTCTCCACCGGATTTGCTTCAGGTTCTCCCGGAACTTTTTTCTGTGTGGCTGGATTGATTCCCTCAAAAACCGGAGGGCATCTTTGGCTTTCTCCTTCCTCCGGTCCGGTCAGATTTTCTCCCGGAGTTATATCCTGCTCTCATTTTTCTGCAGCCTCTAGCAGCAACCTTTTCTAGCTGGAGGGCGGCATTATGGGTACAAGGTCTATTCTGACCTCCTCCTGCCTCCTCTCTGGCCTGCTGGGTCAAGCTCTTTCCATGTTAGGACCTCTCCTTGGCTCCAGGGTGGCCGGGTTTGCCCCAACTTTCCGGAGCAAGCATGATAAGGTTTCAGCCTACCTTTGCTCTGAATGGAAGACTGGCCCTATCGTTTCATCAGATATGTGTGGTTCCCCCAGGCCTTCAGGACCTGGTATGGTCTCATGAACTTTGCCTGCAGCTTGGGATTTTCTCCCCATCTTCAACGTTTATTCGTGAGCCATATCCAGTAGCCCGGGGCGTACAGTGGTGGCTCCTCCCGGTCTTCCTGTCTCACCTCATCTGACTTTGTCGTAGCTCCTCATGCACCATCTGCAGCCTCCACAGCCCCTTAAAGGCGTGCTCATGGGCAAGAAAGAACTCGGTCGGTGGTGGGTGACTTTCCAGCTGGTCCGGTAACTTCAGCTCCCGCCCCAGCATCAATATGTCGGCTGTCTCTCCGATTGCAAAGTGGGTGGTGCCTTGGTATGCCCTCATCAGCTGGGAAATCAGCAGGTCTAACTCGCCCTGTCCCGGGTCAAAAGTAGTGCTCTCAAGGAGTCCTCGAGTCCCCAATTGTTCTGTTCAACGATTCCTTTAGCCTGTGGGGGATAAGGAGTCGTATGGGGTTTTCCACGTTCCAGAGTTGGCACAGTTCGGCCATCAGTTGGCTCTCAAACTGCGCCCCTAGTTCATGTGGATCCGCTCCGGTAACCACAGGTAGCAGAAGACCCGCTCATTCAGTGCGTTTGCAGCCACCAGGGTCGCTGGGTCAGGTAGTGCCAGTGCGTCCTGCCATCAGGTGAAGTGGTTGGTGAAAACCAGCACCCACTTGTTTCCCCTAGGCGTGACCGGAAATGGCCCCACCAAGTCCACGGCCACTTTCTGCCAGGGTCGTCTAGTGTAGAGCCTTCTATTCCCTCTGGCCGCCTTTGTCCCTATGCTTTGCGGCCTGGCACACCTCACAACTCTTAATGAACCGTCTGACTGTGGCCATCAGTCAGGGCCAGTACTAAGTCAGCTAGAGGCGGCTTATCGTTCTTCCTACCCCAGAGTGATTCGGGGCATGCGTTTGCCACACCGTGGTCTCTCGCATGGCCGGGAGGCAGATGGCGCACCATGTGGCATGGCCCTGCAGGGCCACGCATGCTTCCAGCATGCCGTCCTGTCATATGTGCAAAGAGCCTTGCATGTGATGCTGGAAATCCATCTCTCTGCTCCAGACTTCAAGGTGTTCCGCTGGCACCTGTCCCTCTGTGGCGATGGCACAATACATGATGGCCACGGGTCCTTGTCCGGTGGCCTGTGTCCTTACTAGCTCGCCCTTTGGTCCTGTTATTCCTGGTGTGGCCGGTAGCCCCTCGGAGGAACCTCCGGCACCAGGTTCAATCCAGCCGCTGTTGGGGCGAGAGTCCCAGGCGAGTTGCCCTCCGGGGTATGCGACGTTGCCCAGGGTTGATCCCACCCTGTCGAGAGCGGGAGTCCCATCCAGGCATCTGGTCGGTACCCACGTAGCTAACGGCCCTTGTTTCTTTGGCAAATCCTTCTGTGAGGTGCCCCCATTCCTCTGCTTAATGCTTGAGCATTGCCGGCAGTCTTTGCAGGTTTGCCTGCTCAACCCATTTGCGTTCCCATGGCGAGTCCCTGACTGATGCTCCAAGACAAAGCGGAATTCAGCCAGGATCTCTAGCCACCAGGCTACCTGTTTCGAAGGTTCCCTCCTCCTGCATAGCCACTGGAATGACGCGTGGTCTGTCCGTAGGAGGAACTCCTGGCTATACAAATACGGCCGAAAGTGCTTCACTGCCTTTACCACTGCAAGCAGCTCCCGTCGAGTGACGCAGTAATTGCGTTCCGAGGGGGTGATGGTCTTGCTGTAGTAGGAAATCACTCTCTCGCAGCCTTCCTGTACTTGAGACAGCACGGCCCCAACTCCACATCCGCTGGCGTCTGTGCCCAGGATGTACTGCTTCCGGGGGTCCGGGTAGCCCACGATCGGGGCAGCAATGATACTATCATTTAGTGCGTTGAAGGCAATCTGTACCCCTTCCGTCTATCTCCAGGGCTGGGAGCGGTCTCCAGGGTCGGTGCAAGGGATGCGCTCTAGTGGCAAACTCCGGGATATATTGTCGGTAGTAGCGGATCGTTCCGAGGAATCCTTGGAGTTCTTTCACTCCATGCGGGCTCTGCCAGTCCGTGACTGGCTTCACCTTGTCAGGGTCTGTAGAGACTCCGTCCTGGCTTACTATGTAGCCCAGATAGCGGACCTGGGGTTGCAATAGTTTGGACTTGGATGGCTTCAACTTCAGTCTGGCCTTGTAAAGTCTCATGAAGACCTCCTCCAGCCAATGCAGATGTGTATCAAAGTCCGGAGCAATGACTATAATATCATCCAGATACAGTAGCAGTGTTCTCCAGTGAAGGCCGTGTAGTACACGTTCCATGAGTCTTTGGAAGGTGGCGGGGCGGACGTCAGTCCGAAAGGCAACCCCTTCTATTTCCATAATTCAGACCGTGTTGAGAAGGCCTACTTCTCCTGTGCCTCTGCACCCAGGGGTACCTGCCAGTACCCAGTCACCAGGTCGAGTGTGTTAAAATAGCAGCTGCCGGACAGGGCGTCTAGGCTGCCCTCGACCCTGGGTAAAAGGTAGGCATCTTGCTCGGCCACGGTGTTTAGACACCGGTAGTCGATGCAGAAGCGCCAATTCTCATCCTTCTTCCGGACCTACATCACGGGAGAGCTCCAAGCTTCTCCGGCTGGCTCGATCAGCCCCCCCCCCGCTTAAACAGATCCTAGACCAGCTTTTTGGCCTTAGACTCCTTCTCTGGTCTGAGTCTGTGTGGGAGGGCTTGCCGGATTGGCCGGGTGCCCTTCTTAAGTGGAATGGAATGTTCCACCTTGGTGGTCCTTGCTACGTCGTCATCACCGGTACTGAACACGATGGCATATCGACTCAGCAATGAGGCCAACCTCGCCGTTTGACCCGTTTCCTCACAGTTTGGCTGGTCTGCTTGGAACAGTTTCACAATGTGAGCCAGCAATCCATTGATTGAAGTCGGACCAGCGTCACACGGTAAGGGATCGTCCTCTTCAATCTGCAGAGTCCCCACTCCTGTGTAAGTGCCGATAGTGGATCCGGACCGAAAATTCAATGGCCGCTCTGTGGAATTCATGCAGCGGGTGATAACCTGTTCCCTGGGTCCCAGCTAATTCAAGCTATTTGCTATAGGAGGTCCATCGGGAAATCCTTTGATCAGTCCCATGTGGCAGTAATTTCGCGTGGTGATGCGACAGTGTATTGCCATCTCTGTCCGGGCGGGAACCACTACCCCCCTTATCACCTGTACCTAGCTCTGTAGCAGCCGCCCATGTCGATCTGAGCAGACTAGTTGTCTGCCATCAACTCGGACCACCAACTGCACAAATTAGAGAGAGCACTGATGGGCCATGAAGAATGGCGTTCCGAATATGGCATCCTTGCTCAGACGGCTAACTACAAAGACTTCCTCTGTCTTTACATCCCTCAGGCAGATGACCAGACAGATTATCCTGTAAAAGGGGAGCCGTGTTCCGTCAGCAAGTAGTCCATGGCTATCACTCCTCTCAAATTGGTCTCGTATGGTTCCTGGCAATCGGTCAAAGACCTGCTTATTGATCAGGTTTGTGGTGCATCCTGTGTCTAAAAGAAACTGGATGGGCCGCCCCTCCACTCTTCCTGGGAGGAAATAGCTGGTGGAGTGAGGATGGCTGAGGGCTTGCGCCCTAGAGGTGTCTTTCAAGACACATTCAAGGAAGCCTGGGAGCTTTCCTTTCTGCGGTTGGGGGGTCGGTCCCTCGGGCCGTCCTATGTCCGGGGTACACCCGCGGCTCCTGTGATTGCCATTCCCAAGGCGGAGAAGGGGTCGGCCATGCCACTTTCAAGGCAGGCTTCCGACCATCCAGTCCAGTGGGAGTTGTTCTTGCTGTCCGGGGTGGAGGGGATTTGGGGGTCGCCTTCCTTTGTTTTGGGCTACGCCCCTGCCGTTCCCACAGAGGGGCGTAGGCGGTATCCGGGACAGTGAAAATGTCCAAATTGGCCTCACTCAAAGACTGGTAGTAGTTTCGTGTCTCCACAGGCTTTTCCTGTGCACGATTTTTCCTCGGCCTAGTCCTTGCTGTTTAAGACCAGCCGTTGGCTGTCACTGAAATTCGTGTAATCCTATTTTGTTTCCGGGGTTATTTGGCCCTGGTACAGCCAGTAGTCGGAGCTACTGCTGTGGCCGTTTTTCGTTTCCCGAAGCCGGTTTGGTGTATCGAGGGCAATCCTTCTGTACATGCCCCTGTTTCCCACATCCTCAACAAAGGGTAGCTAGCTGGCTCCTCTTCTTGGTAGAAGTGCAAACCTGCTCCTGGAGCCATTCCACCTTGTCCATGAGCGTTTAGACCAGCTGGGCTAGTCGTCCTATAACATCGGTTTCAGTCGAGTCCATCTGGTAGGAGGTTCCTCCCTCCAGGGTTCGTACCAAAGATCTGGTGGATTTACTCCCACCTTCTTGGATCTGGAGGTAGTCGTACCCGGCCCATACAGAATCAGTCAGCATGGGTGTATGTATGGCCAACAGATGTCGCTGTAAGGCAGGGTCCCTTAGTGAGCTGCAAAAGGTTTCCATAGCCATACTAAATCGATCGACTTGGCAGGTCCCCGTACGCAATGCGTACCAACCTCTCGACTTCCATAGCATGCTCCTGAAGTGTTGTCCTTTCCTCTTGCTTAAAGGTGTTGAGCTGGCTTAGCGTCTGCCTGGCGGATAGGCTGAATCTTGTCCGGAGGGCATTGAAAATGGCCTCCTGGTCCTCGGCCCGTCCGCAGTCATCAGCCTGTTTGCTTAGTGCTTCCCGGAGGTGCAATCGAGTTTCTATTTCCGTCCACTGGTTAGCATCGGCTACCTCCATGATGTGAGCAATAAAGTACTCCACATCTCTTTTTCCAGTGCACTGGGAAGTCCTAAAACGTGATGTCGGTTTCTGAACCCTTGGCATCAGTAGTATTCGTTCTAGTGCCTCGACTAGTCGGTCAGATCCCGGGTCAGCACTTCTTTCTCTCCTACAATTTGCCATGTCTGGCTTTCAGTAGGTTTCTGCTTTCTTTCTAGAGCAGTGCCTCTACTGTGTCCGTGGCTGTCGGCTCCTTTCGGGTTTTTTTCCTGTGGAATGTTTTTCTAGTAGGAGCACGCTGTCTCCTCAGGTAAGTCCTGCCGGAGCCTTTAGTAGGTTTCTGCTCCCAGAGCAGTGCATCTACTGGGTCCGATACCGCAGGGCTTTCCGCAGCTCTCTCTGGGTTTGTTCCCGTAGGAAGTTCTTTCAGTAGGAGCGCGCTATCTCCTCAGGTGAGTCCTGTCGGAGCCTTCAGTAGGTTTCTGCGCCTAGAGCAGTGCATCTGCTGGGTCCAATGCCGCAGGGCTTTCCACAGCTCTCTCTATGTTTCATCCTGTTGTCAGGAAGTCTTCCAGTAGGAGCGGTGTCGCCATTTTGTAGGCAGCCCAGTTCATCCAGAGTCCAGTAATCCTCCTAGTGTCCAGTGATCCTGATGTGAGTCCTGTGGTGGAGTTCTTGGGATCGCCAGCAATCCCACTGCTGCCACCAACGTAAAGTTGTTGTGCGACCTTCACTTTCCTCCACTAGTACAAGACTCGGTGCATTAGTTTATACATACATTTTCTGCTTAGTTCATAAGTTTAACAAGAATGCTCAAGTAACAGGCAATGGACAGACCCAGAACAGCTGCTCTGCTCTTCTACACAAATGTTTGAGCTTATATAGCTAGTAAGCTCCGCCTCCAATCTACTTGGCTGGAATCGGCACAGCTCGGCACGGTCTTGACTTGGTACGGCTCTGGCTTGGTTCGGCTTGGCTAAACTCTGACCTCATTATTCTGCCTGACTGAGCGCAGCCGGCTCGGCCTAGCTCAGCCCTAGGCTCAGCTCTCAGTGGATCACATTCCACAACAGTATTGTACAAACAGAAGATATTCGTTCCATTGAAAACAACAATCAGAACGCAGCTGACCAAGCAAATGATGTAAACATTTTTGTTTTGAAAAACCTTAAATTTTGTTTCTGCTCGTAATATAAGCATGGCCCATTTATGTCACTTGTTCATAAAGATATATCTGTAACATTTGATAGATCATTGTTATATAATTTTTACATTTCCAGATTCATAGCGTATTATTTGATAGCATCATTACGGTAATCTGATCTTACAATAGATTGACTCTCATAGCTCCTCTTCTATTGTACATAAAAGAAACTAGTTATGACTACAAACTCTAGTAAACATATCGGTGACTGGAACAAGTTTTTTGCACCATTGGTAAATATAGATATAAGGTAAAATATGTCTTCAAATTTAGAATGATATAAAAAATAAAAGTTCCAACAAATTGCAAAGCAAGACACAGGCTATAATATCATTGCAAGTTCATTGCAAACAATAGATATAAAACTGGTAGAAATATTGTTTGACTATTCCATGCATATTTATTAAGAGATTTTGACAAGTTGGAGGTAAGTTGGTACCTAGATTAATTGCATCCAAAAGGGTTAATATGACTTTATTGGAAAGAGAAGATTAAATATAGGTGACATTTGTTTGACCCGTAAACGGCTAAATTTATTTTACCACTGCTCTGGCGAGCCAGTTGAAAAATACAACCCTGGCCTCTATTTGAACGCCACCTCTATTTGACTGCCTTTACTAAGAAAGGTTTGAAAAATACAGCGCCATGGCGTTCAATTAGATGTTTTACAGTAGTTTGTTTACTGCCTTAGTGCCACTGCTGCTTACTCCATTCATATGCTCTTGAGCTGCCTTGAGTCTAAGCTTTATTGAGGTAGTGAGTGTGGAGTCACCTATAATAGCTATCGTTATCTGTTATAACCTATGGTCATCTGTAAGGTTTCCCAATCCAAACTTATGTGCTTATTACCTGAGCTTGGTCTCAAACGCTTCAATTGGCAGGCTTTCTTGTTTCACACACAGCAACTGGTGTCTTGATACAAATACTTGATGCTGTGGTTCACAAAACTTATCATATTCAGGGATCCATTTAGCATAGTCAAACTTATCATTATCTTGTAGTTTTAAATTCTCATAAAGATTATTTTGTCCATCTCTTATAACTCTCAGCAGTATGGCGGCTTCAATCTTGCTGTCAGCATTCGACTTTTAGTCACTTCTGAGAAATTGTGTAAATTATCTCTTAAATTTCTTCAAACCTTTGGCTAAGTTACCATATTTCAGTGCATCAGGCACTAATAGACTCTCCCTATTGTTAGTCCTTTCTCCTAACATCATATAAGCTGTATGGTCAACTTACCAGTGTAGGTTTAGCTGTGAATGTAGATAAATAGTCTCAGCTTGTGTTTATGAATGGCCATGTTGTCGAACCGTATACGTGATGCCTGCGCTGCCCGTAGCCGTAGGGTAGAGTACAAGTGCTTTTTATGCCTCCTCCGCTGTAAGGCACATCTATGGTTACTGGATGCTCACAATTCCTTTACAGAGATACACAATGAATTTCTTAACTTAATAATGTGCTTTTCTTTTGTCCGGTACAAGTCTAATAAGCAGTCAGCATTTCATTTCAATAGAAAAATCAAGTACATGTTTGCTAATATAAGCTTGCTTTAATATGTTCAAGCTGTTGTGCATAGAGTCATCTCAAGCTTAAACTGTTTAAACGCAAAACATGCATCGGCATGTGGTATGTGGCTGAGCAATCTGAGCTCTCATAGATATTATACCTTTCGAAAATAAGTAAACCAAGCATTAGATCCAAACTAATTCTAGTATAGTCACTATCCATATAGTAGTAGTCACTCTTCATATTCGAGATTGGTTAACTAATCATACAGCTGCTGGCAAAACAAACAGAGTTACAGACGAAAGAAAGGAATAACTAATAATCCTTAAGGATATCCCCCATGTATTGTAGGAATTTGTTACAATAATCAGATCACTAAACTGCTGCATACCGTGTGAGCGAAACAGGCTGATGGAACAAGTGTAATCTCAAGAAATTGAGCATTACTTACTTCTACCAGGCAAATTTTAACAAGAGGCTAAATTAAAACTTTTTGCTTTGATCATAAAAAACCCTCAAGTACATGTGCTAGCTCATTGTAAATTGCTTACACTGTCTATGTAAAATTCCTAATGTCTTTGAAAGATGCAACTTCCCTTTATCTGAAGACTGCATAAATACTCCAATCGATCTAGCATTGAGCGCTCCAAACACAATTTGTCTTTTTATAGCCCAGGTTCTAAGTACGGAAATATAATCTAGCATGAATATAACTAACTCAGAAAAAGTTGTGACGTTGTTGATATACTCATAGTTTGCAACACACAGTTGGTTGCTGGGTAAGGTCAATAATAGGTAACCGATGTCGAACTAGCTGCTCGAGAGGATAATGTGGTGTAAATAGACAAAAACTACATTTTAGTGTGTAGTCTGGTTGCCACACACCATTATTGTGTCAACAAGTGGCAGAAAAATAAGTCTATGATAGCCTGCCACTTATTGGCATCTTTTTGGCCCAGTTATTAGCGATTCGGTGTCCACCACTCATTGAGTCGATAAGCTGGCAATAGTTAGCTATTTAAATGTGAGTAGAATAGCAAAAATATATTTTGCTTACGCCTTGAGAAAGTTGTCTGATTTACCAATCATACATGTAGACCCTATCCTGGGTCATTTTAAATACATTGTTCATGTGCTTCTATCCATAGCAGTTAGATATTTAGTCTGTTTCCGGAATTATGATGGCATGTTGGGGTTCTCAATTGCTCGAACTAACAAAGGGGTGAGAATTAATAGAAATTAAATCCGCTTAATGATTTATGTGCCCGTCCATCAATCTATAAACTTCGACGTATGATTTTGGTTACCACGGCGATTGTAGTACAGGAAGGCATCACAAACCTTTAGACTAGTAGGGTTTGTGTTTAGATCGTAATATTTCTTCTGTCGCTCTTTTCTTTTGCTGTTGTGTACCCTAGCAAGATCTCAAACAGTACTCATCCTGCTGTGCAGAATTTCTGCAAAAGTTCTTTCAGTGAGTTTCTCTCGAACTTAAGGCTTTGTCAAATCAAATACTAGTGCTCTTAAATTGAATTGCTACCAATTTCTATAGAACAAGCAGAGTGTATTAGTAACATTATTTCATATTTTTAAACTAAATTTGATTATTTAGTCCAATTTTACGCTAGTTGCAGCCTTCAGCAAAATCAACAGTGAGTCCTCGAATGCAGGAAAACACTGGACAGACAGTAAGTCAAAGAACGACACAGCTAAAGGAGTACTCACAGCAACCTCAAGAGCAACAGTGGAAGAGATGCACAGGAAAGCAACCTCTCCCCTACTCGAGCCTACACAGAAGCCCTACACTGCCGAAGGTTCACAGAATGAATCCTCACCACACAATAGTATAATAAACAGCAAACATGCACACACTTGTGTGGCAACAGCCAGATCAAACACCAGCTTAAAGCCAAACAAAGCACGACGCCATTTGCAAGGTGGCTTACCGAGCAACCTACAGGCGAGGCAAGGTTAGCCAAATGTAAAAAAGAGCTGGAACTTTCAACAACATTCAATACAAAATGTAAACAGACTGGTGCCTCACACACAGTCAAATTTGCAACAGCAAAGAAAGTGCACCAGCACTTATGACAATGGGACCAGTGCATTAAGTGAAAGCACTAGCCAGAATAACTATTAGTAATGTGTTGTAAAATTGTAAAGTATCGGAGACCTACATGAATTAAAATACTGGGTTGTATATATATAATTTAATTAAAGATCACGTTAATGTTAGCAGTAGTACTCATCATACTAACTAACAAACAACCAATATTTTCTACAAGCTTTTTAAGAAATATCGCCAAGCTAAAAAAATTCTCGCACTAACAAAGGGTTGAGAATTATTAATAGAAATGAACTGACCCACACTCCAGTATAATAAAGATAACTAATATTAGAACTCGCTTGCTGCAAGAGTTTATTTGTTTATTAACTTATTCTTAACTCAAAGAGAAGTTATTATTATTGTTTTAATTAAGAATTATCCAAAGGAATAATTATTACATGATTACATTTATTATTAAATTCAAGGTAAATGAAAGTATACAGGAATTCAGAATACCTGTTTTGTAGTGAGCGTGCACGGCGAGTTGGTCACTCCTTCTTGGATGTACGCAACCCACCACGAAAAGCGTGTATTGTTGGTTTTGATGCAATCAGCAGGAAGATCTCATGTCTAGTCACCAGACATCAAAAAAGAAATAGCTCAAGAGACAAAGGGCATCAGTAAGAAGTCTGATTGATCTAAGCACTGGAAGGCGTAAAGAGGTTCACTCACTGCTTATGATCAAGGAAGAGTGGGAGTATTGGTAGACTGACCTATCAAAAGGGAACTTGGCTATTATACAATACCCAAGCCTGCTGGTGTCATTCTATTGGCTAAGGACAAACAACGCTACCGTTAGGTGGACTCAAATGTCAATCGCAATATGAGACGGATAGGTACCAGTACCGTAACGCAGTGCAAGCGACGTAAAATAACCCGGCAACAGCGCATTGCTCTAGGAACTATATAAAGCAAGATGACAACTCCAAGGTTAAAGTGATCATTGAAAACTACCGAAATCTGATATAAAATCACTATCGTTCAGTTAGAGGCTGTCGTTAACGCTAGTAGTGGCGGTGAATACTTCATACCTCTTCCTAAAGCCTGGTTCCCATATCGAATGCGAGACTCCGGCGGTAACCACTTTCGGCGCTAGGCTCGGCGGCTAATGTTCACATAAAGTTGCATCGCTGCTGATCGTATAAAAAAGGCCGCTAGCCATGCCGTCTCGAAAGTGTTGACCTTCACCTGTACAGTCCATTTTTGAGAGATTTGGCCTGCGGCTTTTTGGGAAAGTTGAACAGCGCTGAACTCTTGCGTTGACTGTCAACGGTTGACATACCAGCTGTACTCTGTGCGCAAGTTCACATTTCACAGCTGATAGCCCTGCGGTGTTGTCTCCGATGCTTACGGCGTATATTGGAACTAGGTTTAATTAATTCCCATAGTAAACTATCATGGATTGCATCATTATTTACAATGGAGTATCATATCTTATTAAGCTAATATGCCTTACTAATGGAAGAAAGTCGAGAATCTGATGTTTTTGTGAGCTATGGCCTATGGACCACTATTTATAAAAAAAGCTGCAAGGTTTGTTTGCCATTAAAATAATTCCAATACCTCAAGCATTGTTGACTCATCCAAATAGGGAATGCTAGACGAGGTTTGATAGAGAGTTAAAATGACAATCCAAGTCTTTCTCAAGCTGCAAGGAATTTCATACTACCTTAAGAAACTAAGGTGAGGGAATCGCAAACTCGTTTACTCCATTCTTCAATGAACAACCAAATGATTAACCAATAAAGAAGTGAATGCATTATTTCATTAGAAATTCCGCATTATTCTATCAAATCAATCATCTATCACAACCATGTACTGGTTGTTTTAGGATGTCTACCTTATTCAACTGTATGATTTGAATACTATCACCATAGACCTATTAACTATACTAGACTGGGCAATGCTAAGCCACGGTGTCCTACATAAATAGCCACATTCTTCGCGACGCAACGTCAACGCTTTGTTCACTTGCAGCTGGTCAGGCAAGCAAGTTATGATTGTTTACATTGAAAGAATGGGCGGAGGAGAGCTTTGTTGCTACATGTAATTTGACATAATTACTAAAGTACACAAGATATTGGTTTAAAATTTTAGATGCAAAGTTTATACACTATGCATTTCATACCCTGCAAATTTGTAAACATAAAGTTGAATATTTCATCTGTAAAGTGCCAGTAAAAATGTATATTGATCTATTCAAAAAATGTTGCAAAATTATCAATGTTGCCCTATGCTATGGACTAACATGTCAGATAGCTAGGTGTAGAAACTGATTTCAAATGCATACACACTGGTAAATGGTACACTGCTCGCAGTCTGCCATGAACATAAATGTTAGGTCTTAGGTGTTATGCAAACAGCATCAGAAAAATCGTAGAAAACAAACGACAAATGGTACACTTTTTTAGACATATTGTGACAGGCTACACATGACTAAAGACAACCAGTCGGCTGAGCTTTGATCTAAGATTACTCTTGTTAGCTGCTACCTTTGTAGCCTCATGGTGAATTCTAATTCTGACATATCTGGATGTGATAGTTTTAACTAACGCTGTGCTGTGACTTGAGCATGGAAATTCCTGATGCAAATTGCTTTGTAAAACCAATAAAAAAGTCTTAGTGACTACCAGCTTGTGTATGTCTGCAGTAATTCCTTGTAAGTCGATACACTGGTAGTCACTAAGACTTTTTTATTGGTTTTACAAAGCAATTTGCATCAGGAATTTCCATGCTCAAGTCACAGCGCAGCGTTAGTTAAAACTATCACATCCAGATATGTCAGAATTAGAATTCACCATGAGGCTACAAAGGTAGCAGCTAACAAGAGTAATCTTAGATCAAAGCTCAGCCGACTGGTCGTCTTTAGTCATGTGTAGCCTGTCACAATATGTCTAAAAAAGTGTACCATTTGTCGTTTGTTTTCTACGATTTTTCTAATGCTGTTTGCATAACACCTAAGACTCAACATTTATATTCATGGCAGATTGCGATCAGTGTACCATTTACTAGTGTGTATGCATTTGAAATCAGTTTGTACACCTAGCTATCTGAAACGTTAGCCCATAGCATAGGGCAACATTGGTAATTTTGCAATATTTTTTGAATAGATCAATATACATTTTTACAGGCACTTTACATATGAAATATTCAACATTATGTTTACAAATTTGCAGGGTAGGAAATGCATAGTGTATAAACTTTGCATCTAAAATTTTAAACCAATATCTTGTGTACTTTAGTAGTTATGTCAAATTACATGTAGCAACAAAGCTGTCTCCACCATTCATTCAATGTAAACAATGATGACTCACTTGCCTGACCAGCTGCAAGTGAACAAACCATTGACGTTACGTCGCGAAGAATGTGGCTATTTATGTAGGACACAATGCTGAGCCGTGATGCATTGGATTGCCCAGTCTAGTATAATTAATAGGTCTATGACTATCACTACTGAACAGGTAGGCTACTTTTGAAGCAGCTCAATTGATTCAATTGTTACAATACTCTGACAAAGGCGCTTTATAGCAAAGGAAATTTACTACTACTGCTTCTGTAAAAAGGACTACTGTGGCTTAGTGCATACACAAACTGTTTGCACTTCAATTGAAATTAGTACTTTGAGATAACTATATTGTATAAACTGTATAGATAAAAATTGAATCCTTCAAAAGCCCTTTTAACTATGAAAAGTGCTGGCTAATGTCTTGTCCTTGATTGAAGAAAGGTATATTATGTGTATTTTGCATGTTTTATTCAGATATGATATCAAGTTTTAATCTAATTCATTAACCTTGTCATTAGTTGTATGCAGTTAAAAAAGTGCATGTATTTACAAAATATTTGTACACATTTCTAGGTATAGTAGAGTGCATCTCATAAATGATACATTTCAATAAGGATCAAAAGTAAATTTCTTAGCAATAATTGTCTTCATGAAGACCATTTGCTTAGAAAAACTCTATCTTACATAATGTTCTATACAGCCAATGGAGTCCCAAAGTTGTTATATTAAAACCTCTAGTTCCATTCATAGGTTTCCAAACGCAGCGAACAGCAAATAAATTTGGATGGTACTACTTGCAAGATAGAGTCAATGGGTCAATATAGCTATGGTAATGGTTAAGATGAAAAGCTCATTTTGATTTTATTGCTGACATCTCTGAAAATTTTCTATAAGCAAAACAAATAGCATATCTTGTTTAACATTGCAGGAGCCAAAAGTTTGTTGTTGGTACAAACTAGCGTCAAATAGCAGGGTGTCACAGTGATTGTTTGTTATAAATACAAATTAGTATCAAATAACAGGGTATTACTGTGGTTGTTTGTTTTGAATAAGTAGCATCAGTGGTGAAGTAAGATAGAAAAATAAAGGGTTACTGAAACTGTTCAATCTCCATCTCATACAGACAGCTGTGATCTTTGGTCACGGGTAAGTTGTAAATGTAGTGAGTAGCCATGGCTGCATCTAGACACAAAGCTTAATATATCGTGCAACTGTTCTAATCGCTTGACCATCAATTTCACGTGTTACCTTTAACCCCATTTGAGTAACAACCGCTGGTTTGCTTTTGATTCTCTCAATTACAGAGATTTACTGAGTCACAAATGGTTGTTCTATGTGTTGTTGTCTTTGTTACACTCTTACCATATACTTTGTGAAGGTTTAAATAGTGCAGAATATTCATATGATAAATATACTGGGCTGTATTGTTATGTAATCCATTCAACACGGCTGGAACAACTAATTGGCTGATGCATTTTAGACAGAACTCTGAAACTTGGTCTTGTGAGAGGTTTTTTCCAGCACAGATATTAAATGTTGTGAGACCTAACTGAAAGACCAAAAGAACTTGGCAGGTTATTAGTCTGGCACAGGTTTCATGAGACATCTGTAGTTGCAAATATATACACCATGTGGGTACAGCAACAATACCTAATCAAAATCAGACAGTAATTTGATGCATAGTTTGTTACCAATGTGTATGATGTGGAATCATAATCGTAATAAAAACGTCCAATCACTAGCTTGTTTCTATTAGCAAAGTTTATCACTTTGCTAAGATGTGTTACTCGATTATAGTGAATTATGCAATCTATTATAATCAAATTATAGCTAGCAGTGGGAATACATAAAATTAAAGATATATTTCTATTCATCCTTTAAATTACTAATTGTTTAATGGTACAAGCTGGATTTACTAGACTGCTTGTTTAGAATGAGTGTTGTCTCTGCAATATAGTTATGCAAGTATTGAGTTAATTGCAAAAAAGCTGAGACCTGACAGTGATGGAGAGTTTGTGAACAAGGGCATCATTCCTGCTGCTGAACTGATGGCACCAGCAAAAGTATATTTGCTCAAGAACATCAGCCAATAAATCAATATATCATCAAGAACAAGAAATCAAAATGCCATCAGAAACAAGAAATTAAAGAATTTATGGAGATGAAAGGCAGGCATGTTATGATGCTAGTTGACAGCAAGTGGTTGTGTGATCTTGCCTTGGTTGACATTACAAACCGTTTATCTGAGTTTATCCAAAACCATAATCAACTTCTAAGTGCCTTGCTGTCAAATGTGAAGGTTATTGGAGCTAAACTAAAACTATGGAAAGTGCAATTGGAAGGAGATAACAACTCACATCTTCCGACATTGCAGTATGAAACTCCTGAAAGTGCACATGAACATGCTGATGAGTGTGCAAAACTGCTAGATGTGTTTGAGTGAAGATTTCAGGATGTGAAAGTTAAGCAAGGACAGTTGAATATCTTTGCCATACGATTCAGAGTGGAACAAACCGTTGCTTTAGAAGAGTTGCAACTTGAAGCAAGGCCGCTTCAAAGCAATGTTAAATTGAAATCAAGGTATGTACAACAATCTCCCAATACTTGAGTTCTACAAACGCTACGTTATCTCTGATGAGTTTTCCTAATTAAAAAACGTATTAAAATACGCATCTGTACTTGGAACAACATACACGTATAATTGTGAATTATTCTTTTCCAATTGGGTAAGCAAATGTAGAGTGCGCTTAGGGCTAACTGGCAATAATGTACAAACCAGTTAAGAGTAGCCACATCATCAGTATCAGCGGATACACAACAACTAGTCAAACAAAAGCAGTTCCAGCAATCACATTAATAAGCTGATCATTCTAAACTGGGGTGAGCTGAACATATATTTGTATTTACATTTATGCTTATTTTAAATTTAAATAAACCCACATTCGACTTGCTATAATACAACTTGCATATAATTGCTGTTATCACACATGGCCCTTAAGCGATATGATAAAAACTATCCGGCCTCAGACATGATAAGGGTTCTCCGCCCCTGATTCAGATACTATATAATATGATATGTTTTTAATTATTATATGTTGCTATCTTTTATTCCTTTTTAAAATTATTTTTGTAGTTGCTGATGTTCCCTAACAGACAGGAAGTAGGGTAACATAATAAAAATATAACAGAGAAAAATAACTCTCAATGGCGGTTGGTGACATACATGTATATGCACATATAACAACTGAAGGATAATCACTGTAGGTAGTGATTGCCTGAGTAGATAAAATACTACTGTATTATTTGAAGTTTAGATAGTAGAGTGTAGGTCAGAACCCTTCCATTTTATGCTAAATATGCTATTCATATGAACATTAAATAAACAGCTAACTCATGCGAGCTGGTTTGAAAGAATAAGTTGGGCCTTCATGTGTTAAGCAATCAAGATATTCTGGTTTCACAGTTCCAGGCAGTGAAAGTCTGGTTTTTGACCATAAATTTACTGTTAGAAAGTAAGTCACCAACATTATTATACAAACCATACAAATCTTAATTGAAAGGCAAGTGGTCCAACTCTAAAAAATGGGTACAAATTGTTGTGCACTTTAAAATTACCTAGAACAGCTATTGCAGAGGGACTGTATGTGGAGTTGTCTGGGTGTGTCAGGTAGTGGTGAGGCAAATCATACGAGAAGTTTTCATCAATGTCAGTTTGAAATATGTGCTGAATTCTTTAATAAAATTAAAGGTAGTAAACCATCCTTGCAATGCTCAAGGTGCCAGAGAATTTTGCATCATACTTGCCTTAAGAACTGGAAAAGTGTAACCAGCCAAGAGTACACAGTCTGCGACAAATAGGGTTGCTGTTACTATTGTAAAACATGCGAGACAAAGCTCAAAGAGTTTGTACACTTTCCTAAAATCAATAACAACATGAAAGAGATGGGTATATAACTTGATGAGTATACAAGTTGGTGCGCTGGCCACTATTGTCAATGACAGTATGATTATACTAAATGATGCAAAAATCAAAAAAATGAACACTAAAGTTGATGCAATATCAAAAATGCTAGGAGTAAGTCTAAGTATCGCAGTCCTATGGTGACATAACTTCCTTTAATTCTAAGCACCAATCTAATGTTATTGATATTGCCTCAAGACTAGAATATAAGTTCAAAAAGCAAGAGGAAACTCAGAGAAGATATGCACTAAAGTGTAACTCTATTATATATGGTTTGTTTAAAGTCAACATGAAGACATTAAACAGAGAGTTAAAACAACAGATAAAGACTTGAAGATGCATGAGTCTGACATAATATAGCATACATAAAATAACATCACACTTGAGTAGGATGATCCTAGTTAGAAAGTGTTAAATTATGAATAGTCAGTTACGTATTAGTTTTATGTAGTGAGTTGGGTTCTCTTGTTTACATTGATATCTCTATGGAGATGATGATGTTTGTCTTGCCTTCATGATAGCAAGGGATCTTTTTTTGTATATTGAGGCATGTGTGCGCTTACCTATAGATCTGTATACTGAACTAATGTCACTGTAAACTTTAGCAACATCGATGTGGTTGGTATCATCTCCATAAACAGCCTTTAACATGACTAGAGCTTTTCTGCAATATTCTAATCCTTTTCTGTAATCACCCAAGGAGTTGTGTGCTGAGCCAATGTTATTGTAGCTAGCAGCAATATTGGCATGGTTGGTGTTCTCTCCATACACAGCCTTTAACATGACTAGTGATTTTTCATAATATTCTAATGCTTTTCTGTAGTCACCCAGTATGCAGTATAGTGCACCGATGTTACTGTTGCTGTTAGCAATATCAGTGTAGTTGGCAGCATGTTCATATAGAGCTTTTTGCATAACTAGTGCTTTGCTATAATATTCTAGTGCTTTTCTATAGTCACCCAAAGAGCAGTAGGCTAAACCAAGATGGTTGTAGTTGAAAGCAATATCAGTGTGGTTGATATTTTCTCCATATACAGCCTTATGAATGGTTAGTGTTTTTGTAAAAAACTCTAACGATTTTCTGTAGTCACCCAATTCATAGTGTACTGATCCGATGTTATTGTAGCTGGCAGCAATTGAAGCGTGGCTTGTATTATTTCTATACACAGCTTTGTGTATGTCTAGTCCTTTGGTGGAATAATCTAATGCTTGGTTGTAGTTACCCAAATGATGATGTGCTAAGCCAATGCTATTGTAAGCGCAAGCAACATCTGAGTCATCAACATTTCCATATATAGTTTGAACCATCCTTAACATTTGAGTAAAATACTCCAGTCCTTTCTCATATTTACCTAGTGTCAAATATACGAACCCTACATTGTCATAGGTGATTGCCATATCTATTTGATTGCTTTCATCTTTTCCTTCACAGTCCATAACACCTAGCAGGTTCACGTCATCGTCCACCTACAAACACAAGGAAGAGTAAAAAGTCTGGTTTAACACCAGCACATGCATAATTTAAATTTTAATTTAAATGTTGGTGTGTGTACTCTCAAGAGTTATCTACTCTATGTTCTGTCTGAGCATTTTGGCATCTCATGTAAGCCGTTATAGTTATAATCGCTGTAATTATGGCTTTTGAGTCTTTATAAATCATTCGATTTCAATTTTGCAGAGATGTTCTTGTATATGAGTTTACCTAAGGTTTACTAGAGTGTATCTCTGCTTATATAAGCAACCAACCTCTTTAATCAGTTGATGAGCTGCTCTGTAGTCTCCATGTTGTTTGTGGCAGTGTGCAGCCAAAAGCTTCCAGAGTCCTTGGTGATTTTGTTCTGAGAGGAAATACTGGAAATACTCTAATGCATACTTATAGTTTTTTGTATAATAGAGAAGATATGCACACAGTTCCATACGGTTTTTGAATGTCTTCTTTGGTGAGTCTAGTTGAGTTGATGTGGAACTGTTGACTATCTCACAGCATAAGGTGCAACTGAGTGAGTCAACTGGTTTACCAAGTGCTTTGCTTATCTCTGTTTTGGCAGCAGAATATTGACCTGTGAAATAAAGAACTTCTGCTTTCACCCAGAAATGATTTTGTGAGACATTCATATCCTTAAGCAATGTAGTGAGATGTTCTTCAGTATTGGGTGGATCAGAGAGTTGAGTAAAGTTGTATTTTATAGACTGTTTGATAGGGGTGAGTAAGCATCCCATAAGTACTATCAAGTAGGCTGGCACATTGTAAGATAATTGCTGACCACCTTTATAATACTGGTCAATCTGTACAAAATCAGTCTGTGATTGCATCTTGAGATAAGCGGAAATTCGTATGTATATAGAGAGAGCGAGGAGAATATTTAGGTATCGATGACTGTCTGGTGACAGAAGGCCTTGCTGTCGAAGCTCTGAATAGATACTCCATGAATGACAACAACTGAGTCCGAGACACATCTTCATGTTGTTAGCGAGAAGAGTTGGATATCTGAATAACTTTTCTTTTACCTTGACATTAAAATTTTCTGGTGGTTGAAACTTAACAAATTTGGGTAAAAAAGCATATTTCTCCATGTCGTTCGCAAACATTTTAAAGCGTTTCTTTTCGACAATTCCATTTTTCTCCCCACACTTCTCATACAATACTCTTTCAGTAGTAAACTTTGTGTACAGCTGGCTGGTATTTTCTGCTTCTTCACTTGAAAGTAAAACTATGGTAGAGGAGAGCATGTCAGATTTATCTGCTAATTCTTCAATTGATTTCTCTGCCTCATTTTTGTAGAGCTCCATTAACTGTTCTACCGTTAGTGTCAGACTCAGACCTCCCTCTTTACCATTACCTGTTGGGATGTTACCAGAGTTTGTAGTGATTCCATCTATTCTGTAGCCAGTGACAGCCATCTTAGCTAGCTTACTCAACTCACGGTTTGTCTTCAACTCATCAATATCAAAGGACTTTAGAGGACTTTCACCTAGATTCCCTATTCTGAAGTAGCTGTCTACCGCTAGTTTTTCAAAGTAATCTGATTCTTTCTCCACAATTATAGCATACTCTAGATCAGAGTATGGAGTTGCATTTCCCTTTGCTATGGAACCCAATCCAATGATAACAAACTGACACGGAGCTTCTTCATCCTTCTTCTTCAGCACGTCAATGCTTGATTGGAGAATCTTTTTAGATACTTTCGCGAGTCTCTTACTGCAAGTTTTGCTCGCTGAAAATACTTTATCGCTAAAAACCTTTGCATTTCTAAGATTGTCTTTACTGAATATGTCATCATTGTTCAAGGCAATCATCACATCAGTAACCTTACCAAAGTCTTTCTTAGTCTCTTCTCTGTACTTCTCTAGAAGTTCCTTATGTTTACTGATCATCTTCTGATGTTCATCATAGCTGAGAGGATGGTTTCCTTTGTACCAACTTTTTTCTATGTCATAGACTAGTCTGCGTCTGTCGTCAGTTGGATTAAGAGTCACACTGTAGTTAGCTAGGCCATGTGCCTGTAGAGCAGTATTTTAGAAGCTACAATTTTATAAGTTCAAAACTACTAGCTCGTGTTAGTTAATAAAACATTAGGTATAGAAAAAAATGTTAGAAAAGAGTCGGTTTAGCATCAGCTTGTAAGAAAACACAAATTACATTTTGCTAAAATCAGGAAAAGAAGTTGGTTTTTGGGTTACATGTTCAATGCACAGTTTTTCCACAATGATGAGTTATGCCAGTTGCTTTATTTTAAGTGTGTCAGTTGCTAAATATTTGTAGTAGAAAATGATGAGGCTATGTTAAAGTATAACTTGTATTCCTTGGGCTACTTTCAGCAAGAAAAAAATCAGTTAAAGAAAGAGGAGATGAGAAGTAAATGAGACGTAAGGCTAGAAAAAAACTTAATGAGACAGAGAGGTGGCAAAAGAAGAGCAATGATAGAGGGGTAATGAGAAAAGAGAGGGAGGGGACCGGAGAAACGAGAGATCAGAGAGAAGGAAGATGAAAGAGAGGAGATGAACAACCGAAAGGTAAAATATAATGAAATAAAATGTGAGGAAATGCATTTTTAAAGTGACAAGCTCATAACAAATACCTGCAGGTAATGTCTCCATGGGGAAGAGTCCAAAGTATGAGAGTTTAAAGAGAGATTCTCAGCTTTCTCCTTGTACTCTCTAGCTAATGCGTCAACTTGGTTTAATTCATCATCTGCCATCATTAATTCCTCAGATTCTTCTTCAATATTTAGAGCTGTACTGCAACCATATTGAGGTTTGATAGAACAAAAATGTTTGCATGTTGTTTCTGTTGTTAGTAAAATATTACCTATGCTGCCAGCATTCTCAGGTGTTGCACCCATAATTATTACAGACTTTCTTCACTTTGGAATGCCTGTTTTTTTACTCCCACACATATCATATTCTAATATTTTTTCAGGGTTTGATGGTTGAGAGAGACTTATTAATTACGTGTGTGGTGTGGTCTATGATAATCTGTAAAATTGACTAAGAGATCAGATTACTGTTTTACTGATTTTGTAGATATAATGAAGTATTTTAGTTAGTTTCTATATTTTCATATACAGGTGTGACATCTATTGGCACTGTTTTTCTGGTAACAAACAAAGAAAAGGCCTTTCAAAAAGTGAAAGCCCTCACAACTCATTTTGACATCATATATTTCAAATAACTACTTTGAGTAAAAATATATTAGCCGGTGTTAGTAAAGCTTTGGAGTTAGAAATCGGACTTAATTTCATAACAATGGCAGCCATTACGTTGTACATTGTTCATGAAGCGTACTCTCATCATTCATTCAATCGCTTTAAAATTTCCAGTTAAGATTGTAAAGCCCTTCATGGACAAATCTAAAAACAGTCGACCAAATTTAGAACATTGTGGATTCGAATCAGAGTGTACTTCTGATGATGGTGACAATCAATCTTCTAAGGTGACACCGCGACTAAAACCATGGCAACCACTACAGTAACAACAAAGGAATTAACTGTTATTGGGGTAGCTGAGTCATTACTAGTACTACTTTGTAGACATTTCTACTGATCACTTGCTATTATGGGTCCACACTAAGCACCTTAATCTTTGTAATCCTATGTAATTATTAATGAATTGCTAGCTAAAGAGAGCCTAATTTTAGCCTAAGTTACATCATTGTAACATCTTATGAAACTGTCATTCTGATGTTTTAGAAACAATCAAAATCAGCTAGTTAGATCTAGTTTAGTAAACAAAAAACAGAAACAATGAATATTTTCCTCGCTTCAAGTCTACAAATAAAATACTTTACAAGTCATTTAAAACCAAGGAAAACCATAACCATTGAAGGAGATTAGATTTGTTATCAAATAGTTAAATATTTCATATCTAAAACTGTTTACAAGAAGAGACTTGGCAGCTCCTTCTGAATACTTCTCGATGCTGTTAGACTTTGGACCAATCATTTTGAGCCTAGCTGAGTTGAGTTTATTGTTACCAGAGGACCACATTGACAAAAGACATATAGTTAGAAAAGGATGTTACAAAATAGTTTTTATTTCTGAGGTTGTGTAGGTGTGGTTGTTTCTACCATTGCTTTGCTGTGTAATCATTGCTCTTGCTCTATATTTTACTTATATTCTGACAACAGAATGTGATATATTTTGCATCAATAAAACTTTGCAATTATTGAAAGCTATGTTTGTACAACGTCGTACAATGTTGAACAATGTTATGTACCTAACAACTTCTATTTCATTGTCCTCACTTGTTAGCATATCTTCTCAAATTTCAGCCATGACTGGCTGGGCATACCATTGACCAATGCATATACACTGGTTAAATACATAGAATTGATTTCTTATAAATACTTTTCTTGCCAACATATACATAGTTACCTCTATATAGTACAGTTATAGTATGAGTAACTGAGTGTTAGCTGGAATCAATTCATGAAAAAGCAAAGGAGTTTAGCATGTGCGCTACCAAAGGGCTTACTTACACTTATACTTACATTCACTGAGTTTTCCTGCTTCAAATAGATTTGGAGTTGACCACTGCCGATAAATTCCCACCATACCTTTCCAACGATTCGTATTTGAACTTTATCATTGTTTGCCAAACTAGCGATTTACTCCTCAAAACAGAAGGTGTTAAAGTAACTACTTGTCAATTTATGTTTTGGACCCTTGTTACATCGGGGTCTTCCGTTGTTTTATGACGATTTTGACAGCCCGACGACAGGAATAATTGAAAAGTGACAGACGAGACCATCATTTATCACTGTAGGTGATGTCGATGAGGTGACGATGGTTGTGTAAAGGTATGGCCACATGTGACAAATTATTTGTTGGTTTTGACCGAAATCACAAAGTGAATGAAAAACATAAAATTGTTTGACCGAAATTCACAGAATTGTTTGGCCAAAATTCACAAAATAGTCTAAGCTGCGCTGCCCACCGAATTCGTCGACGAAGCACTTTTAATTGGCTAAACCAATTATTAGCGACCACGATTCTAACAGTTTAGCAATTAGTATAGTTCAAGACACGTATTACGACACACAATAAAACTATGAATTCAATTCAACATACTGCACACGATGTAACTGCTTAGGTTGCGCAATGCGCTATTGTAAATAGCGCTTGCGGTGCAATGAAAAAAGAGGTGTGCATTGCGCTATTGTGCAATGCACACCTTTTTTTTACGTGCCAGCTGTGCATCACCTGGTGTTACAAGGAATCTACATGAATTCGCCAAACAATAAATCTGTGAGAGTGCTAATAATTAAGGCAATTTCTTTCACGTGAGTCACTATTAAACTTCAAGCAAAGTATGAAGCTGTTTTCACCTGTTTTCACTTGTTTTCACCTGTTTTTCTCTGTTTTTTTCAACAACCTAAAATTTTGACAATTTTCACTGTTTTTAATTAGTATGCCGAATGTGATATAGCACAACGCTTGCTAGAGAAAACAACTACAAAAGTAGCAACTATTACTTATTCTATCAAATCGGCAAGAAACCAGAAAATTTGGAAGCAGATCGGAATTACATTGATGTCTAGAATCTGAGATGTTTTACATGAATTGTAGGGTGGGAAACTAGTGACAACAGTTGAAAATTATAAATTTCTATAATCTACTTTCTTTGGTGTTTCTTCTTTATATCTGTAGAGTGGCTTACCTATTTTTGGAATAAACTAAGAGTAAAGCGAGATGTATTCTAGCTCAACAACACATACCGTAAAACCTCTAATTGAATTCTATCTTCATTTGAACGCCTCCTCTACTTTATGACCACCCTGAAGGAAGGGTTGAGAAATAGAGCGCCAAGCTCTAATTGAGCGCTACCTCCATTTAATCGCCGCTTTGACAATCTTTGATCTGTACGAACCCATAATATTAATTGCTCAGTAAAAAAGTGTCAAATCGCATTAATAATGAATTGCTCACATCAATAACAATCAACTCTTTTGTTGTCCAAATGCAAAGTTTTTCACTTTTTTGTTAAAACTTTAAAAGAGACACCATAAAGATTATTGACAACTATCTCAGGCTAATAGTAGTTTCTTGTTTAACATGGTCTTGATATTTCGATTCACTTGTATATAAAAACAGTTTAAATTTACGATGGAAGATGAATGAATAGTTTTAGGGTGAAAGAGGCGTTTAGCTAGCAAAACCTTATGCTTTGAATTTGTGCTAAATTATTGCTCAGCCAAAAAATTGTTTGAACGTTAATATTGACTCGTTCAGCAGTGGGGAAAAAAGAATTGAAGTCAGAAGACATTGTGAAAGGTATTAGACAGCCAGAAAACATTGGACCGCCAGAAGATATTTGTTCCGTCAAAAGCAACAATTACTGTAGATTGCAGCTATCCGAGCAAACAATGCAAATAATTATTTCTGTTTTAAAAATTTAAACTTTTGTTTCTGCACGTAATATAAGTATGGTTCATTTATGTCACTGGTTCATAAATATTTATTTGTATTATATGATAGACTATTATGATACAACTTATAACTTTGCAGATTTATAGCAAGTTATTTAATAGCATTCTTGCGGCTATCTTAACACAGCCCACAATGGATCGAAGCTCATAACTCCTCTTCTATTGCTCATAAAAGTCAGTTCTGGCTCCAAACTGTAGTAAACATATCAATGATGCAATGAGTTTTTACTCAACCTTGTTTTATATAGACATAAAATAAAAATATCTTTTCAAATCTACATGTGAATAAAATAAAAATTGAAAGCTTTAACAACTTGCAAAGCAGTACACAGGCTGTTATATCATCGCTGGTTAATAGCAAGCACTAGATATCTATTGGCAGAGAGGTCTCGCTGTTTTTGAAAGCATAGTTATTAAGAGATTCTTGAAAAGTTGGAGTTATGTTAGCAAGTTTATTGCATTCAAAAAGTTTAATATCGCTCCGTTGGAAAAAGAGGAAAAAATATAGGTGCCATTTGCTTCGCCCGTAAAAAGGCTAAATTTATTTTTCCAAAATTCTGACAAGCCACTTGAAAAATACAACGCCAGCCTCCATTTGAACGCCACCTCCAATTGATCCCCCATTATTATAGTGGCGGTCAATTGGAGGTAGGGTTCAAACCCTGCCTCTATAATAGAGAAAGGGTTGAAAAATAGAGGGCCATGATTCTCAATTAAAGGGATCACAGTATGTCATATAATACACAACGAGATCATAGAGCCGGATTTTATATTCAAGCTGACCACCGAGTGTATGGTCATGGCTCATGCTGATTGTTGCGGAGTTGCTGCCATGATGAACATTTCTATGTTTGTTCATTTTGCAAACAGTTGAACTAATAGGGAAGTGAATGGGCAATGGCAGCTTCATCTGAAACATGTGATGACTTCACTTGTTCTGTTTTGGCTATGTAATACCTGGTTCAGGCCGATGTTGTATATATGGCGTGGGAAGTGATCCACTCTTGCGCAACAATAAACCCTTAACAATGCTCATGTAGAGTGTGCACAGGATTTAGTTGTGTTCTTTAGAGATTTCATAGATAGTGCAGTTCACATCAATCGCACACCTTCATAAGCCCAAGTGAATAAGTGGTGTTCCCCTACTAGGAGTGGCACTCAGATACATGTGAAGCTCAAATAAAGGTTTTATGGCAATCCGAGAGCAAAAAATATTAGGAGAAGAAAAGAAGAACAGAAGAATAAGAATATAGCATCAAATAATTGTGAGAAAGTTAACATTTGAATATATTATGTGCATAGTATTATCCTACGACCGAACGAGCTGATGCGAAGTTTGAGAGTTTTTATGATAAATTCATGTGCACACAACTTACAAAAATTATTCATCAACACTGAGACGAACCCTTGTCTCGAAATCTCATCAACCAATTTAGCAATCGTTTTGTAAAGTCGTTAAAGTATAATAACGATACAAAACACCTATAAGCCTGTTTAAATATGTTACCAAGTCTTTGTGAATTGTCGAAATTCTTTTAAAACTTACCCATCTGAATGGATTATACACAAATAGACAAATTAATTTGGCTGAAATTCTTCACAAAACGCTTGACAAGCTTGGTTTAATAAAAGTTAAGATCGGAAAATGAAACGCCGAGTGACAGAATAAAACCATTAAGCCGTGCGCATTTTACGGAAAAATAACGTGCACATTTCATCATTCTATAGCATTGTCGAATTACCGAAGGTTTATGTAATTAACGTAGGAGTACTGAAATCGTTTAATTTGTGCCGATTTCAAAGTAGCTGACATTTTAGACACTTTGAGTACTTTAATTGATATTCTAATTGATGTCCAACGCAGTGTAAGTAAAGAAAATGACGATGATATTCTTCTAACGATTCTTATGAGGTTATTACAATATTCAATTATAAGTTTGGATGACTACAGAACAATGACTACATAGTACAGATTTTCGAAAAATTTATATAAATATCACAAATTCTTGATATTGCTAGCTATGACGTTTTGAAATGTCAACAAAATTGTGCATTGGTTTTATATTATTACTGTATTAATAATTTTGGTTATTCTAATAATATCAGTGCATTTTACTTCTAATATTGGCCAATATTGCATTTCTCTTATTGAAGGGGGAGAGATATAAACATATAATCTTTTCTTTTCATTATTGCTATTTGTTGTATATAATAACACCCAGTACATTACAGCTACCATTGCAGTTATCCTATTGCGCTGCAGTGCCATCTGTCTGCTAATAATGCATTTCCCAACCATCAGTACCCTTTCTATTTTCCAATATCTCTTTGGTCGTGGGCTGTCTGACAGTGGAATTTCTAGTCATGATTATTGTGTAATTATGTTATGTCGTTAGAGAACTACACGTAATTCCCTTTCAAAGTCTATCTTTAGCCATAGGTAGCCTGTCACATGTCTGATACAGTGTGTCATATTAACATCTATCGATACCTACAGGTAGATACACTTAATAAGGTCTCTCTGCTACTCTTTATAGTATTATTATTATTATTGTTATTAATATTATTATGTGTCTCTATAGTATAGACAAGTAGATACACTTTATAAGGTCACTCTTACTTTTTATAGAATTATTATTATTATCTGTTACTATAGTACATCATTATAGAACTTATCCCTAAAATACTCTACCTACCTTTAGAGACAGAGAAGGATTCCTGAGTCACAAGTTAATGATATAAGAACAGCAGCTAGTAGACACACATCTTTGTATAAATTACCATCAATGATGCAGCTGATTACAAGACTACTTCCAATCTCTGTCACATTTTAAGCTCACCTGTTTCTAGCTGTCACTAATGAACACTAGTAATCTGTTCTCATTAGTATTCCCTGTTACTATAGTATATCATTAAAGAAGAATTATTATATTTATAGCATTATTATCTGTCTATATAATATATCATTATATAAATTATCCCCAAAACACTCTACCTATACCTTTAGAGACAGAGAAGGATTCCTGAGTCACAAGTTGATGATACAGGAATAGCAGCTAGTAGACAAACACCTATGTATAAATTACTATCAATGAGACGGTTGATTACAAGACCCTTTCCAATCTGTTTCGCATTTTAAGCTCACCTGTTTCTAGCTGTCACTAATGAATATCGGTAATATTTTTTTGTTTGCTTCTTGTTCAAAGTCAAGTTACGAAAGGGAAACATAACCTTAACAAACATTGACAAACGACTGTTCACTAACGCAAGTCTGGTATCCATTTACCACTTATGCAGTATTGAAAGCTTGTTGGTATTGCTGCCAATTTAAACATGCTTATATAGAAATCAATTTCTGTTCAGTTTGGTTAACTACAAGCTACATGTATAATACACTCAAGTCTTGTTGTCAGTTGATGAGATTGGACTAACCATTTGCTTTATCACACAGGAAATTTACATGTACTAGAACTTAGCAAGCCAAATACATGTATAGAGACCTTTCCTTCCAGGCTCTTTAAGAATGCCACTTGTTTCCAGTACTCTAATCATCTCCATATCTCCTTAGAATTCTACAGTTTTACTGTAGCATTACTCTATTATATTATCTACATTATTATATCATCCAAATTTCATGTTACTTTATAGCTTTTCGTTGTAGTGGAAGCCAATCAGAAAGGCCAGACCGGCCTGCTGAGTTTTTTAAAAGCTGTCCAGCTTGCTGAGTTGTCCACCATGAAAAACATAGTCAGCCAGTTAGATACAGCTAATAAAGCAGGCATGGTGAACACTAACCCGGCTATCAAGCTCTGGCTAATACTGCCATAAACTGCTAGGGCTAAAGCTGGCAAGAATAATGCATTGCTGTCATTGATAAAGCGTCGTGTACACACCTTTAGCCAAACTTGAAAAAACGGACAGGGCTTACCAGCTGCGATCATATATAAAGAGGTCAGACAAGCCAAGGAAAACAGAGATCATATCTTGCATGTAGGTCTCTGGTACGTGCCCCCATTGAATTGTATTGTCTATTTATATATTATATACACACAGTTTATAGTTATACATATACGCAGTACATGTACCTTTGCCATTTTACTCAAAGGGTTTGGTTCTTGTAGAGCAGTAAAGAGAGGTAGCGGGTTTCTTTAGACATTACTAAACACACATATATTACCATGATTTGTTGAGCAGCAACTTTTATGCTCATAAATAATGATAAAATTTGACTAACCAATTTGAAACAAACTTAACAAATTCAATGAACAATTGCAATTTTGAGCAGCGAAGGCTGCTAAATCTAAATGATTAATGTTTTTCTCAAAACTTATAAAATCACATTGAGCTTTGTTTCCCAACTATACTACTTGTCCTATTAAAAATATAAAAGGTTTTTAAAATTAAAACTAAATCTAAGAATCTAAGAATCGATAAAAATCTATAAATAGCCATTAATTCAAAGTGGCCTGATCAAGTTTGGCTGTGGTCATTAATATAAACACAGAGAATTATGTTACATTTTCATATGGAGCAAGTCTCAAGGCATCTTATTGCCTACCTGCATCTATTTATTATACCAAAACAGATGATATTGACACAAACAGTCATGCCACGGTATTCTTTACATTAGACTAAAATGCATATGATAAGTTAATACCATGTTGTCTATTATCTAGTCTGGATATGGAAGGTCTGCTAGTAATTATAATAATCTCTTGTTATAGAAGGTGACTTTAAAAACTCTACCAGAGAAAATGAGAAATAAGATAAGTTTGAAGAGTAAGTGTAATTTTAAGTTGAACTAATGACCTGCTTCTTAACTTGGTATATTTATCCTCCGCTAACACTGTGCTTATCTCCTATACTTATGGTTGGTTACACTTGTTGGTATGGTTATTGTTGAGGCTACCTTTGTGCTGCTCTGTTTGACCTTTGTTCCCATATTCTCATGTTTTGGTTTCTTGGCTTGTCAGAGGGTAATTAAGTTATAATAGACTCTTAGCTTCCATGGGTGAGTTACCCATAAATTAAGGTAAACTTACTATAAAATATGTAAGACTATTATATGAATTGTTCAAAGAGACAAAGGTCAATATCATTTAAATTTCTATTGAATAAACCCAACAATATTAATATTGTGTTTCACTTCAACCTTGACTCATACTTTTAATCTTCATATTTAATATTTTGATTTAAATTTTAGTTCAATTGAATAGTGTTGTTGATTTTATTGCTTTTTTATATTTGCTTTTTGTTAGTTTTATTTGTGAATAAATAAAATGGAGACCAAACACATTTACAATTTCATTGTTACACTTGTTTGCTTTAATCCCACATCAATCTACCATAAGAGTTATGAAGGTTGTGTTTAAAACTCTACAGAGTTATTTTAAGCAAAAGGCAGCTGCAATGTTTAGTCTGTAAGAATCCTTAAATATTTGTAGTTGTGTTGGTTCAGCTGAAGTTAGGTAAATATGTAGATACATATTCAGGAAAGTGGTAAACTGTAACCATAACAATGATAATAAACTTATATTGATGCAGAGGAGTGGGACCTGGTACGCAGTGCAAATTCTAATTCAACAGAGTAAATTTATGTGATGTCACGATGCTAGTAGGCAGTGGGTCAAGATAGTCTATTGTTAATTTCTGTGGGTACCTCTCTTCAGCGGCAGTTTCTTGCAGTTACTAGACAGATTCGATGGTGTAGAGTTCACATCCAATGAAGTGCAAGAAAAATGTGCATCAAATGAATGGAAGAAAAATTTCAAAAGTTGTTTAAGTGTGAAATATAACTTCAAAGGATTTTTGTCTCTATCACAAGCAAGTCATGAATATTTCCTGTTTGTTAAGTTAATATGCGCAAGTTCAAGCTCATTGTCTTTAAATATATATTATAGTTTCTCTAGCTTTTCAATCACAATCCATGTTCTCTACTGAGTTAAATTCATGTCCAAGATGAGTAGCCACTGTTGTTTAAAGCAACATGAGTACCTTCATCATTGAAGGCAAAGAAATATAAGTACTGCGACCCTTCCTTTTCACCAGCAGTCGGAGCCTATGTGAGCCAACAAGGCCCTACTTTAGTTACTGTGAAGTCTTCTACTCACGTCACCACAAGAGACTTGGTCTTTGCCACCATGAGAGCTTCTGCTTTCAAAGGCAGTCTTCTATTCAGAGGACTACGAAATGCTTATGCCATTGCTCGCTGCCTTCTGAGTCACCCTGTTTGCATTCTACGAACCGTCCTAAATCTAACCAATAATCCACTGTACCTTCATTTTCTGGTTGAGCATAAAATGTTCTAGACAGACGATAAGATTATGTCCCACATCAACCTTTTGCCAATGGCTTTTTTAGCGCTTCCATTTTGTATCAGAGAAGAGTTTTTCGCTTATTAATGCTTACTTCGCACTCTCCTAAAACTTTTGTAAATAGGGTCATATTTGGAGTTGGCCTAGCATATGATGTGTGGCTTTTAACTATCTGATTTTTTGTTGTAAATTGTTCATTGCACAATAAATAGTAACCTATTTTGAGTCCAAAGGGCTAGACCCATAGATATAGTAAACCCTAGATATGCAGATACAGAGATATAGTAAACCCTAGATATGCAGATACAGAGATGTAGTAAACCATAGATATGCGAATAATCAAAATAAGTGAGGCCTATAATTAGCATGACGCAACGTCATGGTGATGTGTAAAGTCAATCAGCTGATCTATATGCATGAACTCCTATTGACTTAACACTAAAACCTGCACAATTATTCCATAGTTTGTGCATCTGAGACTGCATACTTTTTTGAAAATATGTAAAACTTATATACAGTAATACTTCAACTTGCGAGTGCCCTAGTGTATGAAAAAGTTCATATGCACACAAAATTGCTCAAGAAACAAATAATTGGCTAGGAATAGATATACATGTGGGTCTAGTTTAACAAACATCAACAAATAAAGAGTGCATTACACTAGAAAAACTTCAAAAGTTATTTAAGCGAGCAATCTAACTTCAAATGATTTTTATCCCTATCACAAGCAAGTCAGCATGAATATTTCCTGTTTATTAAGCTCATATGCATAAGTTTAGGCTCATTGTCTTTAGATATAACATAGCTTCTCTTACTTTTCAATCACAATCCTTGTTCTCTACTGAGTTGAATTCATCTCCAAGATGAGTAGCCTTTGTAGTTTAAAGCAACATGAGTACCTTCATCATTGATGGCAATTAATATAAGTACTGTGACCCTTATTTTCAACAAGCAGTTGGAGCGTCTGTGAGCCATCTTGGCCCTACTTTAGTTACTGTGAAGTCTTCGACTCACGTCACCACAAGAGACTTGGTCTTTGCCACCACAAGAGCTTCTGTTTTCAATAGCAGTTTTCTATTCAGAGGACTACGAAATGCTTATGCCATAGCTCGCTGCCTTCTGAGTCACCCTGTTTGCATTCTACGAACCGTCCTAAATCTAACCAATAATCCACTGTACCTTCATTTTCTGGTTGAGCATAAAATGTTCTAGACAGACGATAAGATGATGTCCCACATCAACCTTTTGCCAATGGCTTTTTTAGCGCTTTCATTTTGTATCAGAGAAAAGTTTTTTGCTTATTAATGTTTACTTTGCACTCTCCTAAAACTTTTGTAAATAGGGTCATATTTGGAGTTGGCCTAGCATATGATGTGTGGCTTTTAACTATCTGATTTTTTGTTGTAAATTGCTCATTGCACAATAAATAGTAACCTATTTTGAGTCCAAAGGGTTAGACCCATAGATATAGTAAACCCTAGATATGCAGATACAGAGATGTAGTAAACCATAGATATGCGAATAATCAAAATAAGTGAGGCCTATAATTAGCATGACCCAACGTCATGGTGATGTGTAAAGTCAATCAGCTGATCTACATGCATGAACTCCTATTGACTTAACACTAAAACCTGCACAATTATTCCATAGTTTGTGCATCTGAGACTGCATACTTTTTTGAAAATATGTAAAACTTATATACAGTAATACTTCAACTTGTGAGTGCCCTAGTGTATGAAAAACATGAGGTACGAGCCAGCTTTGAAGCAATTTTTAGCAATAACATCCGAGCCATTATGAGATACAAGCACGTGAGTCAGTTGCCTAGTAAGTCGGAGGTGTTTTATGAGAACAGCATCACTCTGTACTTTTCAACTGCTCAGATTATACTTTTGTACCATGTTTTTTGCGCAATTTTCAGCGCAGAATTATGTGAATTAAAAGTACTGTGCGTAAACCGAAAGTTTGCCAGTAAAATAAAAGATAATGCAAAGAAATAGCAAATAATAACAATTGATATTAAACGGAAAATTATTAAAAAATATGCAAAATGTGTATGCGTGATTGAACTAGCTCAGCAATATGACAGAAATACATCAACAATTATCAAACACAAAGATTATATTCAGGGTATTCAGATTACAAAAGGACTAACCATAGTTTCTAAATGACGCGGCGATCTTCATGCCCAATGATGGAGAGACTGCTCAGGCCTTGGATAAAAGACATACAATTGGCCGGTGACTGCGTAACTGAAACAATGCTACGTAAAAAGGCCAGTGCTATCAATCAAGACTATAAAAATAGACATTCGTACAAGTTGGCTAGTGGTCGTGCATTAACCCTTTGTGATGACACCTGTGTTCGTCCTAATCGCAACATGTTAAAAGGGCGACAAAGGCAAACGTCCTTAGATAGGTTTCTCTTAAAACGGCCAGCTGGTCGTGAGAGCGAAACAAAAGAAAAATTAGCTAACTAGTGAGAAACTTAAAACTATGAACGCCGAAGAAATTTTAATTACGTTAAGTTAAAAATGAAAGTTTGCTCTTAGGTTTGCTTTTAAGTTTGTCTTTTAAAACGTGGATAAAATCCAAATTTATAAAAGTCAACTGATGTAATGAAGGATAACTTATCTCTTCCTCTCTGGCAAATCCTAGCGTTAGCTGCTATTGTATGTATTTAATTATGGAAATCAATCAATATATATTTAATTGTTCTATATATAAATAAATTGCACCAACATGCCAGTGAATTGACATACGAGCTTAGTCTCGGAGCGCATTAAGCTCGTAAGTCGAAGTATGACTGTAATGACTTTGGATGAGAAAGACAAGAATCTTACACACATGGTAATGAATAATACCAATGATTTAGAAGCTTCTATATCATTGATCATAGAAAGAGTGACCAAATAGAAATTAAACTAATAACAAACTGATGAACCAAATGAGACTTAGAAGCAGTTACGCTGAACCACTGTATTAAACACCCATTAGACATGACTGAAAATAACTAGACGAGATAATTTTTGTTTAAGGTTGGTGGAACTAAATTCCTGCTTTGAAGCGGCATAGTGTATTCTGATTTTAGTATAGCGATTTACTATAGTTTTGAGTAAACTGTTGGCATGTACTTTGCATGTAAAACCTTGATTGAGGTTGTGTAATAAGACATATATGTTATTGTCTGTGATGTTACATGTTTAAAAGCTCTCTGTATAATACCATAGCTCTGCATGTGTGAACGTAGGTACTTTTCTGCAGCAATACATATTCGGCCTATCAATTGGTCACCTATCCTCTTCTGTTTTTAATTGAGATTAAGGTTATGTCATCACTATTTCTACTTTCCACTACTTCTACATCGATCAAGAACTTGATACAGTCATCACATTTGAGTTAGAAAAAAATCCTCATCACCGAACTCCTCAGCTTTTGTCTCCTTCTTCTTCTTTTTTCTAGCCAGATAATGTAACAGGAGTTGGCCAGTTTTTTCAGCCCTGCTCACATCCAGATCAATACAGTTAGCATTGGGACTTGATGTGATATCTGCTTTTATGAGCAGTGCCCGAAGTGCAGATCTAAAGCACTGCACATCCGGGTTATTGTTATACCCACCCTTAGATCATATTGTGGAAAACAGAATCTCAATGTGATCCTGGTTAATCTTAAAGGTTAGGAAGTAGTTTATGTAAGGGTAGTTGCTGTAAAGATACTGAGCAATGCCATGTACAGATTTGGCTGCAAACTCAAAACCAATGATGAAATGGTGATGGTTTTCCTATTATTTTCCACTAGCAGCTTTCAGCTTGGTGTCTTTAGTCGGCATAGATAGCTTATGATATTGTTGAGAATTTCTTGTTTTGAGTTGAAGTTCTGTCTTGTTATGGGCAATTCAGGATATACCTGGGGTGTTGTGGTCTCCTCTGATGACATTTCACTAAGAATTTGGTCTTATTGTTACGTTTATGACTTAAAAACTAGCATGACAAGCATGCTTCGACTACTAAACCTATTGCTCAATTGAAGGCTTTGATGATGTGATGCACATCACTGCGACGCAACATAGTAAAAATAACAGCCAATTATAGGCCTCACTTTTACTCCATTGTAATGATAGCTATTTGCCGATCTAGGATTTACTGTATCTATTGTTAGACCCTATTCATATGCAATCGTGAAATTCCTTTAGATTGATAAACAGTAGGAATAGCTATTGGTAACATAAAAATGTGTGGTCACTTACCAACATTGAATGTCAGGAACCAAACGAACAAACACTTGTTTGCTGCACTATTGCATCATCATCAAACAGTCTTAAAGAGGCGCTTTTCATGGAAAATAGTCGAAGGCAGGTATTTATGTATGATAAAAACAACACTAGTTCCAGGATAGAACTTTTGGAAATCACTTGTGTAAGCAGGTAACGAGTCGTGAGCAAGACAGTGTTTGATCAGTATCACCAGTTTAGTTGACCAGTTTTTTTATTTGAGTAATTTTGTAATCAGCGCACACAGTTTTATGTGAACAGACACATTTGTTGATTGCGATATTGGTCTGCAGTTTGTCTCTTCTGATCACCAATTTTTAAAAGCTTGCACAGGTTGAAAAATTTAAATAATGGAGGAGAGACTGTAGTCAAGTTTTTTAGCTTGCCGGGACAGACCTTCACCTATTTTTTCAACATTTTCTACCCTGGTGTCATATGCAAGCTATTAGACATATTACATGCAGAGCCAAGTCTTCAGTAGCAAGCGTCATGCTTGGTCTATCTTCACCATCTATGAATTCTTTTGCACATCTTTTTCTGATTCAGGGCGCTGACCATGTACACCCTCCTCTCTGGTTTATACAAGCATCTCACACAAAAAGATCAGTACTATGTACTCATTCTTGGCCTTGACAATGCTCATCTGAATAGCCAATGAACATCTTCATGGAGGGCCTCTTCTGGTTATAGCCAACAAACAGAACTTACCAGAAAGCATCCACGTTTCTGACATAAAGGCAGTGTTCAACACAAGCACTAGTAAAATTGGACCCTGGGACTGCAGTGTCATGGCTGCCAGTGCCCTTAAAAGAGATGGTATTGATGCGGGTATTGAATGGCTGGTGAAGTGCGTGTCCCTGCAACACAAACCACCGTCTTCCGGTAGAACCTGAGCAGTGATTCAAATTAATATACTAGCTGATTCCTATTTCTCTTTTTATGGCTACATAAGATTGGCTATAGTAAGATTATTTACTTCTCTAATATTCTATGTTCAAAATCTGTGCTCTTCACTTATATAGTGATAGTTTGTTATTCAATGATGACCAGTTACATGAATATATGTTATTCCTGATAGAGTTGCAATCTCCTTTAACCATAGCAAATCATGGATCCATATTTTCTCTACACCAGATGGACTATTGCTGTGTAGCAGTGTTTATTTGTTTATATACCAGTATATTATATCAGATTGTCTGAAATAAAACTAACTGCATTTAGCTAACTAACTATTGTGGCTTTTGTGTGTAGCATTGTCCAAATAGTATACATCCAGCTCGTATATGCCAATCATAGCAAGCAAATCCGGTGGTAGAGATTTTCCCCAGCTGGTTATGTCCTTCTAGAGATCATTTTGGAGAGTTTTATGAGTCATCCTTTTCTTATTATTATGGCCATTCATAAGATGCTGTTTCACAGTTTGCCTTTCAAATAAATACGCTATAAGTATATTATATGTTAAACTTCAAATGCCAAAGTTAACTTGATAAGTACTATGCTACATTTAGTTGAAATCACAATCATGTTAGACTGGCTTAAATTGCTGCTGACTGATATACCACGAGTCACAAGTTTTCTCTCTTGCTTTATGCTTGGCACACCAAGAGAGTCAGCTGACAGCTTTTTGTATTGTTGATATATATGCTCTCAAGGAGGAGGAAAAATGACGTTCAAAGATCCTAAAATTAAATGAGTATGAGCATGAGAGATATTTAGATCATACTTTACTATGTATTAAGTTTGATTTAATCTCTGATCATAAGCACTCAGAAGATGTACATATACACATCCGTATATAACCCTAGTTTTAAGATATATAGTTAGGGAAAAACTGCTGTCTCAATAGGTAAACAGGAAATGAGCTGACAGTAAACAAGAGCTAGATCAAGGATCCCTCTCAAATAAATGATGTCACTGTAAATTCAACCAACTTGAGAACTTGAGGCATCTAAAATTGTTCAGCTCATTGAGGTGAGGTGCTCTTTAAAATGTACGAACTATTTCTGGTTACACTACCTGCTAAGTACTACAAACATACTACAAACATACTACAAACTTACTACAAACTTACTACAGGTTTTTCTAGTCTGTGATGACTGCAACTTTACAAAACCCTGTGATGCCTAGGTAAAACTTTGTGTAAATAGTATTCTTAGTTTTTGGATAAATATCATTGTTGAGTCTTTGACACAGTCCAACCCTCTGATGTCTCAGTAATACTTTGTGTAGATAATAGTCTTAGTTTTTGGATAAATATAATTGTAATAATATTTAATAATATATAATATCTCTTAAGTCTTTGGCACATATAAGCGTTATCATCATAGAGCTGAATGCAATATTTATCAGATTAGTAACCACAACTATACAAACAAAGCTATAGTCACACTAAAGTGTGTTTGAAACACCATTGACCTGTATGTAAAGCATATTACTACAAAAATAGGAGGAGCAACCAAACAAAGAAATTAATTACTATAACAACTAAGACTAGGTGAAATATTATCCAATTATATTAACAGTATAAGAGAATAACACACATTCACATCTAAGTAGAATGATCCTACATGTAGTTAGTAAATGGTAAACTATGGATAGTCAGTTATATATGATTTCTGTGTAATTAGTTGTGTTCTCTTGTTGCCATTGATATCTCTATGGAGATGATGATGTTTGTCTTGTCTTCATAATAGCGATTGACCTATTCTTGTATATCGAGGCGTGTGTACGCTTACCTATAAATGTATATACTAAAATAATGTAATTGTAGACTTTAGCAACATCAATATAGTTGGTGTCTTTTCAGTTCACAGCCTTTTGTATGGTTTGTGCTTTCTTGCAATATCCTAATGCTTGGTTTTTGTTACCCAGACACCAGTGTACACAAGCGATGGTCTGGTAGCTCTTCAGGATATTTCTATAGTGGGAATCCTCTCCATATCCAGCCTTCTGTATGTCTAGCATTTGTTTATAATTATGTAACACTTGTTTGTACAGCTTTAATGTGTCTGAGCCAGTGCTCTTGGTTTTGAGCTTATTTTTAGCTAGTGCAGTGCCGAGTATCCTGAGCCAAGGCTATTGTAACATCTAGCAATAAATATACAACTCAGTCTGACACTAACTGTTCTACCAGACTGCCAGTGCCAGACTGAGATCTCCCTCCTTACTATTACTTGCTGGGATGTTACCAGAGTTTGTTGTGATTACATCTATTCTGTAACCAGTGACAGCCATTTTAGCTAGCTTACATAACTCACTGTTTGTCTTCAACTCATCGATATCAAAGGACTTCAGAGGACTCTCACCTAGATTTCCTATTCTGAAGTAGTTGTCTACTGCTAGTTTTGCAAAGTAATCTGAGTCCTTCTCCACAATGATAGCATGTTCTTAATCTGAGTAAGGAGTTGCATCCCCTTTGCTATGGAACCTAATTCAACAATAACAAGCTCACACAGAGCTTCTTCATACTTTTTCAGCGCATCAATGCTTGCTTAGAGAATATTTTTGGATATTAAATTTTTTCTGAGCCTCTCACTGCTGGTTCCAGCCGCGGAAAATACTTTCTGACTGAAATCCTTCGCTTTTGTAAGATTTCCTCACTGAATATGTCATCACTGCACCTAAAGCAAATCCTAAAGCATCAAAAGGACCAAAGTGTTTTTAGTATCCTCTCTGTACTTCTCTAGAAGTGTCTTATGGTCACTGATCATCTGTTAATGTTCATCATAGCTGAGAGGAGGGTTTCCTTTGTACCAACTTTCTTCTATGTCATAGACTAGTCTGCGTGTTTCGTCAGTAGGATTAAGAGTCACACAGTAGTTAGCCAGGCCATGTGCCTGTAAAGCAGTTTTTTAGAGGCTATAATTTTATAAGTTTAGAAATACTAGCTCATACGAGGTAAAAAAAGCCTTAACAATGAAAAAGGATTTCAGAAAAGAGTTTGTCTTGCATCAGTTTAAAAGAAAACGCAAATTATAATTTGCTATTCACTAATTTTAGAAAAAGAACTTAGTTCTGTTGGGGTAATTTTTGCGTGTCTATGCTCGCCGTATCATTCTCTTATGGTGCCTACTAAGAAAGTCTGTAACTACTCGATGTACATCTCTGTACATCATATAGTACTTATTATGAGCTGACATCCTTGCCGTGTTATTCCAATATGGTGTCTAATAGAAAGAAAAATCTGTAACTGTGCTATTGTGCTTATTCAGCTTTATGTACATGTAGCTTTATGTATAACTTTGACCATATATATTGAATATTTAATTTTTAAGGAATCAGTCTGTTTCCTGTAAGTATATGTAGTAAAGGCTTACACTCATTAAACTGTCTATCCATTAAAACTTTATCTTAATAATCAACATGTTATATGGTGGCAGCTAGAAGAAAGGTGACTCTCTATGAATAGACAGCACCTTCAGAAATTTTTAAAATATAATTTATAGCGTTATTGTATCTAAAATTTTGTAAATATGGCAAAAGAGGAGCCTGCTGTACAAGCGCACAAAGCACCGCCACCTAAGACTAATCTACCAGGTAACTTTGATTTCTTTAAACCTGGAAAATAGACAAGGTGGAGAGCCAGATGGCTGACATACAGGAAAGTCAGTAGAATAAATGAACATCCTGACAGTGAACAGATAAACATACTAGTATATTCTCTCGGAAAACATACTGAAAGTATTCTATCTAGAGGCATTTCTAAAAATACCAATGATGAAGAGTTAACAGGATTTGATGACTATTTTGGAGTACTAACCAAAATTATTGTAGAAAGAGCCAAGTTCAACAAACTTGGTCTAAATTGAGAAGGAATGGATATACATGTATTTATGAATACTGTGAGTATGGTGCGTTATGTGAAGAACTTTTCAGAGACAGAATAGTCGTCAGAGTAGATGATGCCCAGCTCAGCGATGGATTACAGTCTGAGGCAGATCTCACACTGGCAAATGCAGTCCAAATCAGTCACAGGTATAAAGCTGGTAAACAGGCTAAGACTATTGTACATTCAACCACTGCAGGTACGCTGGAAAGCCGGAAGTCAAATCACAGCAGACCTAAACCAGGGAGTAGTCACGACAAAACAACGTTCAAGTTTGAAAGCAAGCAAATGAAATGCAACCGATGTGAAACTACCAACTCTAACAACAAATCACAGTGCCCAGCAAGTAAATGTAAATTCAGATCCTGCAAGAAACTGGACATTGGCAGATAGTATGCTGTAACAAACCAGCTCATATCACAGAAATTGCAGATGATGACAGTAATACAATATTTCCTGGTGAAATAAGTTCTCAGATGCAGAATAACAAAGCATGAAAGGTAGTAATAACATTGATACTAATGTAGATAAATCTGCTAAGTTTATTAATGAATTTTCTGATGTTCTTAGGCTTAGGCAAAGTTAATGTCACACAGCCGTACAGAATTCAGTTATGGAAAGATGTGAAACTCACTGCGTAACAGGTGCTGTATGAGGTGTCTCAACAGCAACTACCGGTAGTAAAAAAACAACTAAATGAAATAGATGGTTGGGTATAATATCTAAAGTAACTGTTCTTACAGACTGGTGCTCTGGTATGGTGCAAGTACCTAGAAAAGATCTTACTCAAATTTGTCTATGTGGAGACTTGACTAAACTGAATAGCGCAGTAAAATTTGACACTCATCCCGGCAGTTCTGTAGACAAAACTTTAGCAAGAATATCAGGAACTAAAGTCATGAGCAAACTAAATGCATATTCTAGATATTATCAGACACTATGGGACAAAAACTCTTTACTACTAACCACATTCATAATTCCATATCAGCGTTACTGCTAGAATCAAGTACCCTTTGGTCTCATCAGTTCATATTCAACATTCTCGATGGACTCAACAATGCTGTATGTCATGTAGACAATTTGTTAGTTTACAGTACTATTAGTGAGAAGAAACATGAAAACAGTGTACGTAAAGTGCTGAACCATCTCAAAAATGTCAATAAGAAAATCAATAAGTTCAGCAAGAAATCAGTAAAATTTTTAAGTCATGTCTTCAGTGAGCAAGGTGTGCAGCTAGACTCACAAAATGTGTACAAGACATTTTAGAGTTGCCTGACTCTTCATGTATTAAAGATCTATGGTAAATGTAATTTCTTAGATTCGTAAACCAACTGGGTAAATTCTCTCATAAAATCTCTGAGATTAATGAGCTACTTAGAGCATTATTGAGCCAAAAAATGGACATGTGATATCAACATGACTCAAGCTATGAAAAAATGTCAAGTCAGAACTCTCCAAAGCTCCCTGTCGTTGATGTTATAATGTACAGAAACCTATCATCCTTATGAGCGATGAGTCAACTCAAAGATTGGAATGTGTGATATTTCAATTACAGTCACATATGTAGATCACCACGCCTCATAGCCTCAAAGTCAAGAAGTCTAACATATATCGAATCAGAATGGTTGCCTAGTGAGCTTGAACGTTAGGAATAGCGTGGGCATACTCTAAGTTCGAGATTCATATCCTAAGACATACGGGTGTAACAATTGAAACAGACCACAGACCGCTTGTACCTATCTTCAACTACAAAGTTGTCCACAACCTTACAATTAGAATTCAAAGAAGACTCCAAACACTAAAATACGCGTTTACTGTTGCACGCGTCTTTGGAAAACACAACTATATAGCTGATCTTTTTTCACGACAACCCTTATCGAAACCAAACGCTGAACATAAACTACTGACCGGAGAGATTGAAATTGCTGCTATCCCTACAGTCTCGACACTTCCCGCCAGTGAACATCACCTACATGAGCTAAAAATAAAATACAATGTAGCAGTAGAACACAACTCTACGACAGGTGATACATTTTCCTAACCACAAATGGCCAGATTATCTCTTTGATGTCAAAAAATATATCAAGGTATACTGGCAAAGAAAGATAGATCTCACTCTTGTTGACAATCTATTGTTTTACAATCAAAGGGTAGTGATACCGACCCAAGAGAAAACTGAAATTTTAAAGCGCATTCATATGGGTCATCTGGAAACACAAAAGTGTAGAGAAAGAGCTCATCAGCCTGTGTGGTGAGCCGGAATATTGCAAGAAATAGCTGAGATAGTGAAAAACTGCAAAACCTGCCACATGCACCAGCCAAAGCGGCGTAAGCCTTTCGGCAGTGAGTAGCTACTGATTTCTTCATTTATAAGAATCAAGACTACATTCTCATCGTAGATTGTTACTCCAAATAAATATAATTTTGCTGTTTCTCCAGCATAACAAGCACCACCATTATCAACTCACTGAAATATACTCGTCAGACAAGGAACACCAAAAACCATCATGTCAGATAATGGGCCTTGTTATGCCAGCCAAGAATACAAGAGGTTTGCAGCAGAACATTGCTTTGAATGTATAACCTGCTTTCCACAATGTCCTCAGATCAACGGATAAGCAGAAGTACTGAAAAATCTCCTCAAGAAATCTTCTAACCTGTATCTTGCTTTACTCTCCTATCGCAACACTCCGATACACAACGGTTGCTCTCCAGCAGAGGTGATGATGGGTAGACGGCTCCAGACTAATTTACCTGCAGATCCAAACGCTTTCATGCCCAATACACCAGACCACCACCTTGTCGCTGATAAAGAACAGGATTACAAAACTAAGATGAAAAACTCTTACGGCAGTCGCCTCAATGCTCATGAGCTTCCGAAACTTAGTACAGACAATCCGGTATATATACTTGACCTTGGCAGACCTGATACAGTTACACAAATCAAACCTGGCAGATCACATATAATCATTACTGGTAACGGAATGGCACGCAGAAATTGACACTCTATCTTTTTACCAAGTCCAGCCTCAATTCCACAGTCATCAGCTCAGCTACCTGGTGAAACGGTAGCCTCAGAGTCAACATCATCGGGAACTTCGATTGTTACACCAACCGGTGTACGCAGAATGTCACCTTTGGTTTCAAGTTGTTCTAAACGCCTGAATTATGAGCGGTTGGGTGGTTAACTTCAAATTTGATTATGTATTGTTAATTTTTTGAAGACTGTTTCGTTTAACGTTTTACGACTATATTGTGAAAGTTTTTGAAAACATATTCAAGAATTGATTTAGCAAAGTTTGCGATAAGGGAGATGCACAATTATGCTTATTCAGCTCTATGTAGCTTCATGTACTGTAACAGCTTTGACCTTATATATTGAATACTTAATTTATGAGTAATCAGTCTATTTACTGGAGCTATGTAGTGAAGACACTCATTAAACTGTCTATTCATTAAAACTCTATCTCAACAATCAACATATTATAGTAACTACTTTATGTTTATCTCTGAACACGAGTGATTTGGTGTGATACATTAATGCTGATCTGTAGTCAGATGATTAGTTATACTCCACACTGATATGATTGTATCCACTGAAAATGTTAATAAAGTTGATGTCTTTTCTATGTACAGGTGTATTTGCTTGCTGCAGAAGATAAGAACAAAAATGGTTGCTATGAATTTAATATGGGAAAACTCATATAACATTTATGAATACAGAACAATATTCGATATGTGCATAAAACGAGGAAGAAAGGGAAATTATTAACTATAACCAGTTTAAGGAATTCCATAACTCACATCCTGATATCTGGCTGATGCTATATTTGACCTTGAAACAGCCTTTTACCGCTGTTCCTGACTCACACCAGACTCACTATTTAGGTTTATAAAGCAGTATAATCTATATCTGACTAGGATGATCCTAGTTAGTATTTGTTAAACTATGGATAGTCAGTTATATATTAGTTCTATGTAGTCAGCTCTGTTCTCTTGTCTATATTGACATCTCTATTGCGATGATGACTTTTGTCTTGCCTTCATTATAGCGAGTGATCGTTTCTTATATATTGAGGCAAGTGTACACTTACCTATAGATTCGTATACTATACTAATGTTATTGTAGATTCTACCAACATCAATACGGTTGGTATCTTTTCTACGCACAATTTTTAACATGATTAGAGCTTTCCTGTAACATTCTAAAGGTTTTCTGTAGTCACCCAGTGAGTTGTGTGCTGAGCCTATGTTATTGTAGGTAGTAGGAATATCACTATGGTTGGTGTTCTCTCCATACACAGACTTGTGTATGGCTAATGCTTTTTCGAAATGTTCAAATGCTTTTCTGTAGTCACCCAAAGAGTGGCGTAATGAGGCCATGTTATTGTAGCTAACAGCAATATTGGTATGATTGGTGTTCTCTCCATACACAGCCTTCAGTATGACTAGTGCTTTTTCCTAATAATCTAATGCTTTTCTGTAGTCAGCCAGTAAGTTGTGTACTGAGCCAATGTTACTGTAACTAGTAGCAATATCGGTATGGTTGGTGGCCTCTCCATACACAGCCTTCAGTATGACTAGTGCTTTTTTATAATATTCCATTACTTTTCTATAGCCACTCAGTGATATGTGTGCTGATCCAATGTTACCATAGATAACAGCAATATTGGTATGATTGGTGTTCTCTATACACAGCCTTCAGTATGACGAGTGCTTTCATGCGACGTTCTAATGCTTTTTTGTAGTCACCCAGTGAGTTGTGCGTTGACCCAATGTTACCATAGCTAGTAGCAATATCGGTATGGTTGGTTTTCTCTCCAAACGCAGCCTTTCGCATGACTAGTGTTTATTCGTGACCTTCCAATGTTTTTTTGTAGTCACCTAGTGAAATGTGTGCTGATCCAATGTTACTATAGCTAACAGCAATATCGGCGTGGTTAGTGTTCTCTCCATTCACAGCCTTTTGTATGATTAGTGCTTTTTAGTAATATTCTAATGCTTTTCTGTAATTGCTCAGTGAGTGGTTTACTGAGGCCATGTTATTGTAGCTAACAGCAATATTGTTGTGGAATGTGATCCACCGAGAGCTGAGCCTAGGGCTGAGCCAAGCCTAGCCGGGCTGTGCTCAGTCAGGCAGAATAACGAGTTGAGAGTTAAGCCAGTCAGAGACGAGTAGAGTCGAGCCGAGCCGAGTAGACGTCGTTCTGCTTGGCTGGGTCAAGCCCAGCCAAGCAGAACGAGAGGCGGAGCCTACCAGCTATATAAGCACGAACATTTGCAGTAGAGAGCAGAGCTTTTCTGGGCCTGTTCATTGCTTGTCTCTTGATTTATTTCTTGTACACCTTGATGAACTAAGCAGAAATATATGTATTGTACTCATGCACGAGTCTTGAACTAGTGGAGGAAAGTGAAAGTCGCACAAAACCTTTACACTGGTGGCAGCAGTGGGATTGGTAACGATCTCAAGAACTCCACCACAGGACTCGCATCTAGATCACTGGACTCTCAATGAACTGGGCTGCTTGAAAACGGCAACACTGCTCCTACTGGAAGAACTTCCTACTGGAAGAAACCAAGAGAGAGCTGTGGAAAGCCCTACAGGATTGGATTTAGTAGATGCACTGCTCCGGGAGCAGAAACTAGAGTTGCCCCGATTTTGGTATCGGTATCGGAATCGGTATCGGTGCCGATATGGGTGTCAAGTATCTGAATCGGAATCGGCCGATCTTTTCTTAAAAAATCGGAACCTTCCGATACTTTTTACAGATCAACCATTTAGCAGAAAACTGTATTTTAGCCTGCTATACTAATAAAAAAATCATCAGCTGTAAGCTTCTTACTTTTACTTAATGAATTTCCTGCCTACCACACAATTTATTTCATGTCTATAAGCAACCTCACTTATGTGCAAGTTTCTGTAATGCTGTTGGTCTTTGCTAAACATTTGCTAACCGTTCATTTACAGTGTATGGCCAAAGACATTTGCCGTTAAGCACTGAATATACTTGTAGATTGCTTATGAAATAGTGAGCAACAAGCCGTAGACGCCAATTAATGCCTCATCAATAAGATTTATAGAGGAGTCCTACAGAATGACCAGCAAAGCTCCAATTAACTTGTCATCAGGTAGACTTACACGAGATGGTGGAAAAAAGAGCTGACAGAGGCATTAATAAAAACATTGCCCAAGCTCCCACATACTCGGAGACTTTTAGTCAACGCTATATGTGAACTCCAATTTACTTCAGAACACAGGACTAAAGTGAACGAAATACCTCTGCTGAACCCGCGTAGCAAGAAACCGCACTTCTCCCCTTGCAATGTCAAAATCCGTGTCTGGCGCATGACAAACGGATTTTGTCACAACATAATATTTTGTTATGAAACAAATTTTGTTGCAACATCATATTTTTGTTATGAAACCCTTTTACGTCAGTCTGATGTTAACCAATGGAATTACATGTTATTTTTAAGCAACTATATATACAGAATATTCACCATAATTATAAAAGAGAGAAGTTTATCATTTTTTCTAAATTCAGTAACCTTGGAAGCACCTTTGCTGATACACTTGTACTCATAGCTATATTCACTCTTGTGCATTCACAGACTCTCTCTACCAAAGCTATTCGCTGTTCAGGCAAGTGACTCTTTGTTATTATACAGCCTATGGGCAGAGTTATTTTTTCTTTCTCTTTTATTTTATAAGGTGCTTTGCAATATTTGTAGTATATCTTATACATTTTGTTCTTTACTTTAATAGATAACATTTGATAGTTGGGTACATAAAACCAACCTCATCTGGTTTCTTTATTTGACCTGGTAATCAATTCAAAATCATTGTGGTAAATGCAACTCCATTTGATAGAACTTGTCACGAGATAAAATAGCATACTGGTCCAAAATGAGTGATTCATTCTAATGAGAAAGTAGCACAGGACTCAGCGTTGCCTCGCAAACTATTCTGCATAAATTAGACTCAGTTCGCTAGTATTTTAAGTCTAGACAATTGCACTTAGAACCCAGATTTGCTCTTCAGCACACCATGTCTAAAATTTAACAAACTGGGCGCCCAACAATTGAGCAAAAGAATTCTATTGGTGTGGTGGAGACAAATCTGAAGTGAAAACTTATTGCATGTCTATAACCTGATCAACCCAGCAAAGGAAACGTTTTAGCCAGAACGTAAACAAAAAGTGTGGTATTTCCCAATTACAGCGATATTATATATTGCAGGCAATCACGAACAAGATAACAAAAATAGGAGACAAGAACGCAGTGTAATATTTCTATTTACTAGCATTACGGAAGTAATTTTAACAGTCGACGCATAAAGTTATCTATCACACTCTTGATCCTGACGATACAATGGATCGTTTGTATTGTACAAAAAACGGTAACCCCAGTGGCGTATCGGTATGTAGCCTGTCCTCCAACATTTGTGGCAAGTGAATCCCCCTTCAGTACGCTTGGCTACAATGATAATGATGGAAGAAAGAGACGTCTTACTGAGATAATTAAATCACTAAAGGTAATTAAAAGAAACATTGATTTGCTCTAAACTTGTACAGGCACAGCAGTTCATCCAACAATAGAAGAGGGACTTTGTTATCACAAATAGAACTGTACTACTAACAGTTATTACCTTTATTTACAAATTACAAGAAACATGGACTGTTTTGTTACTACATGCACGGTATGTCAGTATGTGAATATGTATATATATATTTTCCATAAATGCAAACAAATAAATACAATAATATTCATGTTTTCTTTGCATTATGTTTGTATTTGCATAATAAAATGAACTATCTATGCAACACAAAAGATCTGAATCGGTATCTGAATCGGAATATTTTTCAATTAGGATCGGTATATCGGATCGGTATCTGAATCGGCTGGTGAATTTATAATCGGGGCATCTCTAGCAGAAACCTACTAAAAGGACTTATCTGAGGAGGCAGCAAGCTCCTACTGGAAGAACTTTCTACCGGAAGAAACCCAGGAAGAGCTGTGGAAAGACTACCAATCGGACCCGGTAAATGCACTGCTCCAGGAGCAGAAACCTACCAGTGGATCCGGCAGGACTTGCGTAAGGAAGTAGTGTGCTTCTAATGGAAGAACTTCTTACGGGAGGAAACCCAGAAAGGAGCCAGCAGCCGCGGACACAGTAGAGGCACTGCTCTGGGAGGAGAGCAAAAACCTACTGGAAGCCACACATGTCCAAAAGGAGAGCCAGGAGCGCTGACCCGAGACCCGACCGACTAGTCGAGGCACTAGAGCGGGTATTGCTGATGCCGAGAGCTCAGGACCCGGTGCCATGCTTTAGGACTCCCCAGTATACTGCGAAAGGAGATGTGGAATACTTTATTGTTCGCTTCACAGAAGTAGCCGACGCCAACCAGTAGATGGAAGGAGCAACCCTATGGCACCTCTGGGAAGCACTGGGCAACCAGGCTGAAGACTGTGGGCGGACCGAGAACCAGGAAGCCATTTTTAATGCCCTCTAGGCAAAGTTCGGGCTGTCCGCCAAGCAGGCGCTGAGCCAGCTCAATGCCCTTAGGCGAGAGGAAGGGACGACGCTGCAGGAGCATGCTATGGAGGTGGAGAGGCTGGTGCGCATTGCGTACGGGGACCTGCCAAATCACTACCAAAATAGCATGGCTATGGAGACTTTCTGCAGCTCGCTGAGAGACCCTGCCCTGCCGAGACATCTGTTGGCCGTACTTACGCCCACGCTGGCCGACGCTGTACGAGCCGGAAATGACTATCTCCAAATCCCGGGAGGCAAGCGTAGGCCCACCAGATCCTCGGTGCGAGTCCTGTAGGACAAGGAGTCTCATGGACAAGGTGGAGTGGCTCCAGGAGCAGGTGCACGCCCCAGTGGAGAAAAGAAGCCAGCCAGCTACTCTTTGCTGGGGATGTGGCCAACAGGGGCAGGTACAAAAGAACTGCCCTCGCCACACCAAACTGGCTTCGAGAAACGGAGAACGGCCACAGCAGTAGCTCCGACTACTGGCTGTGCTAAGGCCAAGCAAACACAGAAATATACTAGGATTTGGTGGGAATCGATGACGGCTGATGGCTGGTCTCAACCGGCAAGGACTAGGCCAAAGAAAATTTGTGTACATGAAGGACCTGTGGTGACACGGAATTATTACCAGTCATTGGGTGAGATTAGTTTGAATAGCCCCTTTGTCCTGGATATTGCCTATGCCCCTCTATAGCGTAGGAGGGTGACCCCAAATCGCCTTCGCCCCAGACACTGAGAACCATCCCCACTGGACCGGACAGTCGGAAGCCTACCTTAAAAGCGGCAGGGCCGACCGGAATGATGCACAGAAATAGACGCTCTCTATCTGCTTTACCAAGTCCAGCCTCAAATCCACAGTCATCAGTTCAGCTACCTGGTGAAGCAGCAGCCCCAGAGTCAACATCATTGGAAACTATGATTGTTACACCAACTGGCGTCCATTGAACCTCATCTCAAGTTTCATATCGTCTTGAACACCTGAATTAGGAGCGGCTAGGTGGTTAACTTTAAACTTGAACATGTATTGTTAATTTTTGAAGACTAGTTTGTTTAAATTTGTAAGACTATATGATGAACTATATATATGAAGACGTATTCAAGAATTGATTTTGCGGTTTGTAATAAGGAATATATGCTATTACGCTTATTCAGGTTTATGTAGTTTTATGTATAGCTTTGAAATTAAATATTGAGTTCTTAATTTATGAGGAATCGCTCTGTTTCCTAGAACTATGTAGGGAAGTCATACACCCATCAAACTGTCTGTTCATTAAAACTTTATCTCATCAATCAACATATTATAGTAACTACTTTATTTTTATCTCTGAACACGAGTGATTTGGTGTGATACATTTATGCCGATCTTTAGTCAGGGAATTAGTTATACACCGCACTGGTATGATTGTATCTACTGAAAATGTTAATAAAGCTGGTGTCTTTTCTATGTACAGGAGTATTTATTTGCAACAGAGGATAACAATGAAAATGGTTACTGTGAATTGAATATGGGAAAACTCATATGAAATTTACAAATATTGAAAAATATTAGATTAGTGAATACAATGAGGAAGAAAGGGAAAATATTAACCATAACCAATTTAAGGAACTCCACAACTCACATCCTGATAACTGGGTGATGCTATATTTAATATTAACACCGCCTCTTACCCTTTTTCCTGACTCACATCAGACTCACTATTTAGGTTTATGAGGCAGTATAATCTACATTTAAGTAGGATGATCTTAGTTAGTAAATATTACACTAAGGAAAGTCAGTCACATATTGGTTCTATGTAGCGAGTTGTGTTCTCTTGTTTACATTGATATCTCTACGGAGATAATGATGCTTGTCTTGCCTTCATGATAGCAAGTGATCTTCTCTTATATATTGAGGCCTGTGTACGCTTACCTAAGGACTTGTATACTGAACTAATGTCATCGTAAACTTTAGCAACACCGATATGCTTGGTATCGTCTCCATAAACAGCCTTTAACATGACTAGTGCTTTCCTGAAATATTCTAATGCTTTCCTGCATTCCCTCAGTAGGTAATGAGCTGAGCCAATGATACTGTAGCTACCAGCAATATTAGTATGGTTGGTGTTTTCTCCATACACAGCCTTTTGTATTACTAGTGCTTTTTCGTAATATTCTAATGCTTTTTTGTAGTCACCCAGTGACTCGTGTACTGATCCAATGTTATCATAGCTAAAAGCAATATTGGCATAGTTGGTGTTCTCTCCATGCACAGCCTTTTGTATGACTAGCGCTTTTTCGAAATATTCCAATGCTTTTTTGTAATTGCGTAGTGAGTTGTGTGCTAAGCCAATGTTACCATAGCTAAAAGCAATATCGGTATGGTTAGTGTTCTCTCCATACACAGCCTCTTGTATGACTAGTACTTTTTCATAATATTCCAATGCTTTTCTGTAGTCACCCAGTTTGTTATGTACTGATCCAATGTTACTGTAGCTAACAGCAATATGGATATGGTTGGGGTTCTCTCCATGCACAGCCTTTTGTATGACTAGAGCTTTTTCGTAACATTCCAATGCTTTTCTGTAATTGCCCAGTGAGTTGTGTACTAACCCAATGTTACTATAGATAACAGCAATATTGGCATGGTTGGTGTTCTCTCCATGCACAGCCTTTTGTATGACTAGAGATTTTTCGTATTATTCCAATGCTTTTCTGTAATTGCCCAGTGAGTTGTGTACTGACCCAATGTTACCATATATAACAGCAATATTGGCATGGTTGGTGTTCTCTCCATGCATAGCCTTTTGTATGACTAGAGCTTTTTCACAATATTCTAATGCTTTTCTGTAATTGCCCAGTGTGTTGTGTGCTGCCCCAATGTTACTGCAGTTAGCAGCAATATTGCTATGATTGGTGTTCTCTCCATACACAGCCTTTTGTACGACAAGAGCTTCTTCGTAATATTCCAATGCTTTTCTGTAATTGCGTAGTGAGTTGTGTGCTAAGCCAATGTTATCATAGCTAACAGCAATATCTGTATGGTTGGTGTTCTCTCCATACACAGCCTTTTGCATGATTAGTGCGTCTTCGAAATGTTCTAATGCTTTTCTGTAGTCCCCCAATGAGTTGTGTACTAAGCCAATGTTATTATAGCTAACAGCAATATTGGTATGGTTGGTGTTTTCTCGATACACAGCTTTTTGTATGACTAGTGCTTCTTCGAAATATTCCAATGCTTTTCTGTAGTCACCCAGTGAGTTGTGCACTGATCCAATGTTATTGTAGCTGGAAGCAATATTGGTATGGTTGGTGTTCTCTCCATGCACAGCCTTTTCTATGACTAGTGCTATTTCGTAATATTTTAATGCTTTTCTGTAGTCACCCAGTGAGTTGTGTGCTGATCCAATGCTACTGTAGCTAGTAGCAATACCAGCATGGTTGGTGTTCTCTCCATACATCGCCTTTTGTATGACTAGTTCTTTTTCGCAATAATTCAATGCTTTTCTGTGGTCACCCAGTGAATCGTGTGCTGAGCCAATGTTACCATAGCTAACAGCAATATCAGCATGATTGGTGTTCTCTCCATACACGACCTTTTGCATGATTAGTGCTTCTTCATAATATTCCACTGCTTTTCCGTGGTCACCCAGTGAGTTGTGTGCTGAGCCAATCTTACTATAGCTAACAGCAATATCAGCATGGTTGGTGTTTTCTCCATACGCTGCCTTTCTCAGGACTAGCGCTTCTTCGTAATATTCCAAAGCTTTTCTGTAGTCACCCAATGAGTTGTGTACTGAGCCAATGCGAGTGTGGCTACTAGCAACATCTATATCATTTTTGTATTTTCTATGTACAACCTTTAGAATTTCGAGTGCTCGCTCAGAAACGTGTAATGCTTCTCTATAATTACACAGTGATTGATGTGTTAAGCCAGTGTTGCGGTAGCTGATTGCAATATCAGCGTTGTTGGCATCCTCACCATGTACAGCCTTGTGCATCTCTAGCCCTTTGGTGTAATACTCTAATGCTTGCCTGTAGTTACCCATTGACTGGTATGTTGAACCAATGTTATTATAACCATATGCAATATCTGTGTGGTTGGTTTTTGCTCCATACAGAGTTTGATTCAACTTCAGTCCTTGAGTAAAACACTTCATTGTTTTTTTGTGTTCACATAATTCCAGATATACTAAACCGATATTATTATATGCAGTGCTCTTATCTCTGTGATTGCTTTCAGATTCCTTTTCCTTATTCAGATCTCTGCTTTTAGGTCCACTTTTATCTTTCATCATATCTGACAGGCATTCATCCTCTTCTACCTGTAGACACAGATGTATCTATCATTCATTTATATACTAGACATTGATCATTATTTATTACTGATAAACAAAGGCAGAAATGATTTGTTTAGTTTATATTGATTCCTACCACTCTAAAATATCCTGTCAGGGGTTTAGATAGATAAGTTGGTAAGTAGTGTATAATCAGAGTTCTCAAACACATCTGGTAAGTTTATAGCAACTAAGTACATACAGGTTATAATACAGTTGTGGATTATCTATCAACTTGTCAGAGATTTAGTAGTACTAATAGAGTATTACAAAAGTAGCTGGTTGTCTAGTTTTTTAATTATAATAATGAACAATATTTTTGCCAAAGTTCGAGTGGGAATTTTAGGCAAATCCTGCATCAAATTTTTTCCATCAAGTTGTATGCAGGTAGATAATTTTTGGAGCAAACCCCTTGTTTAGCATAGTAATTCCGCTAACAAAAATTATTGCAAAGAAGTATACAAATAACAAGTAACTATTTGGGGAAAGCCCATTCAAAATATAATATATTAATCATTATGCAGTTTTTTATTGTAAATATCGCCAAAATAAACTAACTCTACATAGGCTTAAAAGTAAAGCACCTTTTTTTAATTACAAATTTTGTGTCTGTGAATTATTTGGCATTAATTATTCACATTCATCTTCAAAGATTTATAAGTTAACTACAGGGTGCCCAAAGTAGATGACAAATCAATGATGGATCTTTGCTCTTTAACATCAACATAATTATTTGTAGTTGTTGTCTTAGTTAGTTTTAAACTTGTATCTTTCAGTTTTAGTTAGGTTTAAAAATGACGATTCAGATTAGTATACAATTTAAGAGTATTAAATCTATCTATCTATCTATCTTAAGAGTATTAAAGACATACATACCTTTTTGAGTAGTTGTTGAGCAGCTTTGTAATCTCCTATCTCTTTACTGCAATGTGCAGCTAGAAGTACCCAAAGACTATGTCGATCATTTTCCTTGAGGAAGTGTTTAAAATATTCTAACGCTAGTTTATAGTTTTTAGTGTAGTACAGAAGATACGCGCATAACTCCATGCATTTTGTTTTTGAAAAGTCGTTTTGTGAATTTGGTTGAGGTGACAATTGTTTGCTCTTGAGCAATTCACAATAATAGGAGAAGCTGGTCAAATCAATTGGTTTGCCGAGTGCTTTGCTTACCTCTCTTTTGGAATCAGAATATTGACCTGTGAAGTAAAGAACTTCTGCTTTTACCCAAAAATCATTTTTAGGGACTGTAATATCTTCAAATATTGAGGATATTTCAATTTGCTCTTTGTTTTCAAACGAATCAACGAACTTAGGCATCTTGGAGTTGACAAATTCCTTGATAGGAATGAGTAAGCAGCCCATGAGTACTACCAAGTGTGCTGGAACAGCGTAAGATAACTTTCGATCACCTTGATAATACTTGTCAACCTGTACAGAGTCAGTCTGTGATTTCATCTTGAGATAAGCTGAAGTTCGTATGTATATAGCAAGAGCGAGGATAATATTCAGGTACTGATGAATGTCTGGTGACAGAAGGCCTCGCTGTTGAAGCTCTGAATAAATATCCCATGAATGACAACAACTGAGTCCTAGACACATCTTCATGTTGTTAGCGAGAAGAGTTGGATATCTGAATATCTTTTCCTTCACCTTGACATTCAGATTAGCTGGTGGTTGAAACTCAGCAAACTCAGGCAAAAAATCATATTTATCTATGTCTTTCACAAATGATTCTAAGCGTTTCATTTGGACAGACTTATTTTTTTTCTCACACTCTTCATATGATGCTCTTTCATCAATAAACTGTGTGTAGAGCTGACTGGTATCTCCTGCTTTTTCATTAGAAAGTAAGACAATAGTAGAGGAGAGCATGTCAGATTTATCTGCTAATTCATCGATTGGCTTTTCTGCTTCTGTTTTGTAAAGCTCCATAAACTAGTTTATGGAGCTTTACAAAACAAAGACAAAGCAAACCAAAACAAACAAACAAAACAAGACACTAACGGTAGAACAGCTGTTCTACCGTTAGTGTCAGACTGAGACCACCCTCCTTACCATTACCTGTTGGGATGTTACCAGAGTTTGTAGTGATTCCATCTATTCTGTAGCCAGTGACAGCCTTCTTAGCTAGCTTACTTAACTCACTGTTTGTCTTCAACTCATCAATATCAAAGGACTTCAGAGGACTTTCACCTAGATTTCCTATTCTGAAGTAGCTATCGACTGTTAGTTTTTCAAAGTAATCTGATTCCTTCTCCACCATTATTGCATATTCTAGATCGGAGTAAGGAGTTGCATCCCCCTTTGCTATGGAGCCCAATCCAATGATAGCAAACCTACATGGAGCTTCTTTATCCTTCTTCTTCAGCACACTAATGCTTGATTGGAGAATCTTTTTAGATACTTTTGCGAGTCTCTCACTGCAGGTTTCGCTAGCAGAAAATACTTTCTGACTGAAAACTCCTGCATTTTTAAGGTTTTTCTCACTGAATATGTTATCACTACTCACAGCATTTCCTAAAGCATCGAGAGTACCAAAGTCTCTCTCAGTATCTTGCCTATACTTTTCTAGAAGTGCCTTATGGTTACTGATCATCTTCTGATGTTCATCATAACTGAGAAGATGGTTTCCTTTGTACCAACTTTCTTCTATGTCATAGACTAGTCTGCGTGTTTCGTCAGTTGGATTAAGAGTCACACTGTAGTTAGCAAGGCCATGTGCCTGTAAAGCAGCATTTTAGAAGATGTAATTTTATAAGTTTAGAACTGATAGCTTGCGCGAGCTAAGAAAAAACTGAATTTAGATTCTAGAAAACAGTTTTTTTCGTAGCAGTTTAAAAGAAGACGCAATATATATTTTGCTAATTTCAAGTAAAGAAGTTAGTTCTGTTTGGGTATTTTTAGGGCACAGTTTCTCCGCAATGATGATTGACCATAAAACCTTTATATGAATGCGACGACGTTCTATTTTCAGCTCTTCTCACATGGTGACACTTTATTAAAGGGAATGTTTAAATCAAGTGTTGCCTTGTATTTTCCTAACAGCTAGTCAGAGTTTCGTTAAGATAAATTTAACTCTTTCACGGCGACGCAAATGCTGCCTATATTTTGCAATCTCCTTCAGGCGAAGCAGCACTAACATTTTTTGATGCAAGAAATCTGATGTAACTCAATTTCAACTAGTCATAGATTTCTAAACAAATATGCAGTGAGAAGCTCATAAATATCTCTACAAGTTTATATTTATTTTAATTAACCTATGATGGTCATATAGCCAGCGTTGCAATTTGTTGGAGCTCTCAATTGTTTATCTCATGCTATATTTGAAGGCAGTTTTTTATATATCTATAATTAACAATGTTGCATTAAAGCCCATTGAACTCATTGATATGTTTGCTATTGCTTTCAGCTAAAACCGGCTTTTTATGTGTAAGAGAAGAAGTGTTATGAGCATTAATCCATTGTTAGCCAAGTTTAGATAACCACAATGATGCTATGAAATAACATGCTATAAACCTGAAAATTTATCAGTTACATAATACAAATCTATCAAATCCTACAAATGTATATTCAAAAGCAAGTGAGATAGCAGATACCCAAAACATATTTATAATACACACAGAAACAAAAGATACCGTTTTTGAAACAAAAGTATTTGCAACAATTTTTTGGCCAGTTACATGCTGATTGTTGCTTTCATTTGGAACCATTACATAATTTTCTGGCTGTTAAATACTTTTCAGTGTCTGTTGGTTTCAAATCTGGTGATGCACTACTGAACTAGTAGGTATTACCCAACTAACAATTTTACGTTCCCAGAACGTTCCAGGGAGGTTCCGAAAAGTCCCAGAAACGTTACATCGTAACGTTGTCACAAGATTATTTGTAGACACATTTTCAACGTTCCAGCAACGTTGTGGGAAAAACATTGCTGGAACGTGACTCTCAAAACGTTCCATCAATGTTGTGGGAATTACTTTGCTGGAACATATTTCCCATAATGTCCCTACAACGTTGTGGGAAATACGTTGCTGGGACGTATTTCCCACAACGTCCCAGCAACGTTGTGGGAATTACGTTGCTGGAATGTTAGCAAATGATCCTGCATAACATTCCCACAATATTGGGAGAACATTGCGTAATATTCCACGAACATTTCTTACATAATATTGTCTCAAGGCTATTAGCTAACATCCCAGGAAGGTTACGCATAGAACATTGGTGGGACGTTGATGCGTAGGGATTTCCATCTTTATTATACAATATTCCTATCTACCCTAGGACACTTATATTTCGCTAGTATTTAGTTTCGTGAGTAGCACACAGAGTAAAATTTCGCTGCAACTTAATTTCGCAGCTCTGATGAGTGCGAAAATATAGTGATGTGAAAATAAATACAGTGGAACAAACAAATTAGATTCCTCAGGTCCGGTCCTCTAGTAAAAAAAGTTGTTATATTTGCGACTAGTTTGTATTTGTAACCCGCAGGTATAAATGTATGGCAGAAATCGATAATTCAACGTGATCGCTTGCTGCCATTTGTTTCTTGGACTATCAATGACGTCTCGGTCCTTTCCGTCGTGACCGATATGGTACCAATATTAGATCTCAAGTATTTATAGCAAGCGATGGCCATGGCACGTTTTGAGTTCACAATATTTCAAATTTAAAAAAAATCAAATACAGTACATGTCTCATAAAAAAGAAAATAGATAACAACCAACATCACAACCAGAACTGTATAACATGGTTGGACCTGGTGAGGGTTGTTATCGTTTTTGGTTGGCAGTAAAATTCATCACTACAATAAGTATTATTTAATTGTATGACTTCACCTACCAGACTTTCATCCTCATCAGTTACAAATTCGGTGACTAAACTGATATCATCATCTTCTTCGTTTGTCTTGGCTTTTCCAAAAACACTTGTTATCTTAATTTGCTTTGCCATGCTGCTCATTCGGTGTATTAACGAATTTACTAGAAATTTCCCAATGAGCTCAATCACACACAAAATTATCTGCATTTCTAATATCACGATTTTGTTGTGGATATCAATGAACTACAGGGCCGTATTCCCTTGGACAGCTGGCCGGCTAAGACGCTCCAACTTTTTAGGAATTTCATAGTCCAACGGCTATAGAAAGGTTTTTATCGCTGTAGAATATCACTTTATTCGAAGCCATAGATACAAACATCAACTTTTAGTAGTTCTTAGGCGTCATTATTATCTTCATCAGCGGCAAAATATTCTTGTTAACGACTTTTATAAAGGTTTGCAAAATATCAAGTTTTAGCAAACATCTGCTTGCCCATATCCTACTTAATGAACTTAAATAAAATCGGCAAAAATGATCTTTGTTAAAACGCTTAAAAAAAGATGTCTTCTTTCTGAGCTTTTTAACTGCATACAAGTTTTGCCTGTTTTAATTTTAAAACGTTTTGTCAGTCACATCAGCTAAAACAAAGCAAATCTCAAAAAAATAGAAAAATGTTGATACTTGCCAATACAATTTTTTAAAACTTCACGTGAGAGGCCCGGCTGAGGCCCTACATAAGAGAAACCTGTTGGGAGCTTACAGCACCCCCACCCCTTCTCCACATCCCAGATGTTCATAACTAGTCGTCTAACATTGGCCCCCCAACTTGCAACCAGTGAATACAGGCCTGCGTAGAACATAGCTATTTAATTTCGAATTTTCGCTAGTTCGTTATGATAGTTTAGTTTCGCGCATGAATTTTTCGCGTGATGATGACTCCGCGAAAACGCGAAAGTTAGATGCCGCGAATACTTAAGTGTCCTAGGGTACTGAGCATGGCTTTCAATGCCGCGGTAATCTCGTTGAGCTAAAACGAAATATAATTATAAGGGCATGCAAGTTAATGGGCAATGGCTTCGCTCTACTAACGAAATGATTCACATACTCGTCGGCTTGTCAGACGACACGTAGCGTTAATCCATCGGTACATAGACTATCACCAAATATCTGATACAACATGTATATGTGGCGACTTGGTCAGTTGCGAAGAGTTCACCTTCTCGCGTTCTACATTGACCCGCTTAGCGAATGGACAGAGCTAATGGACCCTAGTCATTTTTGCGATATGTCTAATGAAGTGCGAAAATTGAAATTTGTAGTGACTTTTTATTTCATTTACATAAATCATTCAAATTTATCATTATTTTTTTTTCATTGTTTTGCTTGTTTTTATATCTGTAATGAAAAATCTATAACATTTTTAATTTGTTTCATTTTAAATAATTTTTTGTTATGAAAGGGGGACAACTTCCAAAAAATGAATCATGCATTTTTGTACCATTCTAGCTAGAACGTTAGAACGAGGAAAAGGTTTGCTAACGTTATTATAACGTTGTTACAAAACATTGTTATCGAATGTCCCAGCAATGTTACAGGATTGCTACTTTGAAATGTCTGGGTATAAGCATTCACATAATATTGTCTTCTAATATATTCGGAACAGTATGGCATTTCACCATTATGGAACATTCAGCAGATGATCTGGTGCAAAATTCCTGCGACATGGGGAGAATGTTACAGAACATTCCACAAGCATGCCTTTCATGATGTTGCCTCAAAGATATTAGCTAACATTCCAGGAACGTTTCCGTGCAGAACATTAGTGGGGTGTAACTGTGTAGACAATTTCTAACATTTTGATGTTTCACAGAATGTTCCTCTAATGAATTGCGTACAATGTTACTATAATGTACCGAGCATAACCGCCGACAATATTCTTTCCTTAAGCTATACAACATTCCACCAACATTACGTCTCCGAAGCAACCTAATTTTTCTATAATGTGCCATGCTTAACCTTCACACAACATCTCTTCTCAAGGCTGACGGACATTCAACAAATATTGCACCTTAGATATATACGAAGACTTTTACTAGATTATTCTTAAAATAATCTTTGTGAGCATCTCAATAGTTAGGGCATGGTTCCGAAGCTGTATATTTTGGTACAAACAGTTGCATGATATAATAACAAAAAATAATATGAAACACAATAAAAATATAGCTATAAAATGACTAAACTCTATATATATTGTCATCATCAAAACATGGCAGAAAAATACCACAACCTTTACACCAGAATAAATTATATATCAATGATACACAGAGACAAACAAGCAAAGCTATGATCATATTTGTGAATAACGCTACAGTCCATCAAATGCTTTACCACATTAGACTAAAGTTTTTCCAGCTCGTCCGTCCTTGGATTGTGGTGGCGAAGGCTGTTCTTTCATCCAACAATTCAGATTACAGTACAATCCTTTAAGCCCTGAAATGTGAAGAAGCATTTATATTAGCAGATGAGAACTGCTAAAAAGTACAGAATACAAACAAAGCAAATATGAGTATAAACTAAATATGGCAACAACCTGTTAACAAAGTAATTATGAACATCGAGGTTGATCTGCCACATCACAGTGTCACTTGCTAGATACATGAAATAGTACCAGCAATACTTTTCTTTTCACTATTTGTGGGCACTCTATAATAAGGTAATATTGTCCACTCATTCAAGTTTTTGGAATCGCGATTCCTCATAATAGGCACAGGTGGATACAAGAGTGCACAACCACCATATTTTCAAAATCATCCTAATCAGCTTTTTATTTAATGGCTTCATAACTGAGCTTCCTATAAGGCTGCAACTTCATATTGGCATATTATGAAAAATGCACAAGCATATCATATTTAGGGTTGCGCTAATAGTAAGTTTCTTCAGAAGCAACTAATGTCCTAGTCGCATTGTTCTTATGCTGAATTATCATTTTAATAATTTGAAATTTAAAAAAGAGTTGTTGTAGAATAGCAATGCGGTAAATTAATTAGTAAATCTCATGTAGCAAAAAACACGAACTTGGACATATCCATTAAAAAATAATAACAAACTGTAAGCTAACAACTCCGCATTAGTCGAGTTATTTACTTGGAGGTTAACCTTTCTGATGAGACGCTATATGTGCAAACAGCTATATACGCAGGTAAATGAGAAGCACTGCTAATGCTATTGCAGATTGTTCCAAAGCTTTAAGAAACGCCGTGCAGATATTTAATGAAAAATTAAACGATAAGATTTTGTAAGTTTTAGTTGATCTAGAAGTATGCGAGCAGCCTGCCTTTTCAATTTCCTTTATAAGCTTGTTTGAATTAGCGCGTACACTCTTTTAAAAATACATAGTCAATCGGCTATTGTTGCCTCTTACATATTGTCAAATTCTTCAATCATACCTATCTTATATCACAATCAAATAGCTGAAAATCATGTCATAAAAAGAGAAAAAGAAATTACATCGCACTACTAGCTCTAAGTTGACATTTTGGTAAAAGGCAGCACGATTCTCAACCTAACATGCTTATCACAAGTTATACATAATCTAACACAATGCAAACTTTCAAGAGTTGCTTTCTTAATTATGTACATGTGCACACAACTCTTAGATTTCCGTATTTTCTCTGCTTAAAATTCTGATGTGCTAGGTAGTTAGTGTTGAAATGTGCTTCCAATCTGCCAAAAAAATCTACGTTTTGTACTACAGCATTTCTAAATTTGAAACTAATTTTTCCAACTTTCAATAACAAAAATCACAGTTAAAGGGAGAGTAACTATAGATCTATCGTAAATTCAAGAGTACAAGTCGAGATCTGAAGTTTGGTTCGAAAATCCTGGTTTTGACATGTACATACCGTGACCTCTTCCATGGCCCAAATCTTTTATTCGCTAATAGTTCAATCGGGATCAGAGGCGGGCAATGCGTAGCTGAAGAAATGGCATTCAAAACACCATCAGTAAGGACGCCTTTTTTGGCGCCGTCGGGAATACTACAATTAACAAAAGCCTGAGAGTAGCATGTTATAGTGAAGATCACAGAGAACAAAAAACAAGCACTTAACCAACGTACTGGTTCACCTCAATACAAGAACAAAACCGCTACCTCGGATAATAGGTATTCAACAGAGTAGCAATGCCGCAAGACAGATTTCTGTCAGAAATCGTGATTCATGTACAAGAAAAAGGTGTGAATGCCCAATAGTGGATGTGTCAAATGGATTACTGAGGTGTGGCCTTGTAGGCAGATACTACAAAAACCAACATCAAATTCAAAACATATCACGTAATTCCAGAAGAGAATCCTAGTGATGACATTTCGAATGGTGAATAATGGGGACCTGGTGTTCCAATCAGCTCACATTGAGTAGGATTACTGGTATTTCACTATTTTATAAATAAATTCCTATATGTGATATCATGTAATTTTGATTTGCAACGGTTTTTTGAAGTTGAATTTTACTAGAAATCGTGTCATGAATTACGTTACCGTCATATTTTTGTGCAGACACCGCAGCAATACTATTTAAATTCATGAAAGAAACGAAGTCACTGTTGGGATTCAAACACAAATGCTCTATGGTAACATCTTCCAGCGCAGCGAGCTGGAAGCTTGTAGGTGTAGCATAAATACACACTGGTCAGTGCGCGAGGCGACATTGCAGTAGAAGGACTGGTCTTATGTACTGAATACTATATGGTATGTTTATCGAATTTGATTAGGTTGTCACGACGTTAAGGGCTTAGCGCACAAATAAACAAACTTTCCATGTAGCTGAATTAAAGCATATTGATAACATATTAGTAAGCCTACAACATGTATAATAAAAACACAGACATGGAAAATTTGCAATGGTGATGGAAAAATGCAAGAAATATGTCTAGATCTCACCTGTCCCACATTTATTGATACCGATTCAATTGGTTATGGAGAATTTACTGTTGAGCCGAACCGGTGTATGGTTGGCAAATTGACCATAGTAGTGGTGATTGACTAGATAGCGATTAGACGATTAGTTGCAAGGATAATGGCCAGATCTTGTGAGATTCATTCTAAAAAATCGCAAACAAACCACATTAGAGATCTTGCAAACAACAAATCGATAAACTATCTATATGGTAAGAATCTAATGATTATGGACTTGGACTGAGATTGAACCGATAACCTTGTAGTTGCAAACCCTAAATCTGGCCACTAAAAACTGCTGGTTGGTCACTACTAATATTGCTCAACATTTTCCAACTGAATAACAAGTTTAGTAGCTCAGTGACTAACAAACATGTCTTTACTCATTTGATATATGCGTATAGATCTTCATCTTTATGAAATTTTGGAGACAAAAATAATGGCAAAGAAAGAATTCTTCAAATTAAGTTTAGGAAATGGCGTTCAAACTTGTATCAGAGTTTGTCACATCAGAGTTGTCTTCTCTATTTTATGGCAGTCAAAAACTATTAATGATTCACCATTACTCCGTTTGTACACAACACACAGTCACTCGCAATGAGATTTATTATTAACAATGCCTCTCAAGTAGGTAATGAAATCAAAAGATACATGCTACTACTCAGTAACATGCTTTACCCATTTTTCTACGCATATATGGCTTCAAAGCCATTTCAATTCTATTAGCAAAAGCTCGCTCAACCAGCAAAAGTGTTTTTATCAGTTATTAAGACATTCGATAACATCGCTGTGATACGTGAAAAAAATCATATTAAAAGTTGTACTTTTCTTAAAGCACAGAGGTACAGTTAAAGAACGAAAGCAATATGTAACCCTTTTAGTGCCATAGGCCTACTCTTTTTAATGAATTCCTGTTTACAGAAGCGTGACATTTTAAAGACAAATTATATCCATTCTATGACTCGCAAATGCTTTTCAAGCTGTTTTCCAACGTCAAACACATCCAAGAACGATAATCCACTGCAGTTTACCACCATGGAGTGCAATTATTTAGAAACACAGTCTTTAACACTCGGTTTTATTTACGTAGAAAAACTTGAATTTGTACCAATGCAAAAAACTTTACTTACCAGCAATAACGATCGCAAAGAGCGTCAATATCATTTATTACTATATTGTGAATTTTATTGCAAGTATTGCAGATGAGTTAAGCATCGTTAAATCATTAATTAAACTACAACAACCGGAAAAATAAATCAGTATGGCGGATATTTCCTCCTCCTAGTTTTGCCTTGTCCGATATTTTCAGGCATAATACGATGTAAATGCATACCTTCGAAATCTTTCGAAGGAGTACGATGCGGATTTTTAGCTTTCCCACGCATCGAACTTCATAAATTCCGAAAAGTTATAACTAAATTCTACGTATATGCCCACAAACAATCTCGGTTGATATTTTGGTTCATTATACAGTAATACAAAAACGCGTTTAATCTCTTTGTAAAGATTTAATAGACGTAAACTGAAAAAACGTCGTAAAACCACGGTTATGGAAGACCAAGCGAGTCATACTTAACGCCGAATACCTGTTGGAGATTCAGACAAGTTGGTGATTTTTTTCTGAAACTACCGATGTGGTTACCGCTGCCTATACTCATGATTTTGTGTTAAAACTGCTAAAAGAGTTCTGAATAAATATTGCCGAGTGATTTATTCACTACTAATGGACGTGATTTGACGCTATTTGGTAAGAAACCTCAAATTGTTGATCAGTTACAAAACTGCCTTACACAAAGCCACTGCACACTCGCAGACCTGCAAAAATGGTGCCCGAAGGGTTGAAATCAACTTGATATCGAATAATGAATACCATATTTGCCTTGTGGTGACCGATTTAACTCATGCACTACTATAAGCCCCTCTGTGGGGCTTACAGACAATTTAAATCAGACGGAAGCCCCTCACTGGAGCTTTTTTATATTATGTGGTTTGGTTCTCTTTTTGTAGCTACAAGTGAATGGATTCAAATTTTCTTGGTTCAAATGCTTAGTATGGAGACTATTGTAGTGTGTGCTCATGTGAAACTGACAGTAAAGGATTCTTATAAGTATTATATATATAGCATTTGTATTCATTTCATGTGAAACGTTAATTGCGGATGATTCCCAACATCTATAAGCACAAAAGCTCTGAAACGCGCTCGTAGAGAGCATACGAATTTCATCGCATCTGACGAAGACTTGCCTTGTTTGGCCTGACCCATTTTGTGAGCAGCTGTTTGAATGGCTTTTGTTGATACAAATTAATTATGTTCAACCTAAAATGAATTACATAGTAAATAAGTTGAAGACTCTTTTATGAGAAAGAGATTTTGAGGTGATTTTTTTGTGAGCAGTACATCATGTTTATGTTACACAACTATTTATTGTACTGACTGAAAAGAAAAACGAAGTTGCAAGTTGTCAGTCAAGACTCAATAAACATTTTTTATTTACAGCATAAAACTTTGTTGAGTCCAAAAATAATCCATCAGACAACAAGCAAAGCAACCTTTTCACTTCTAACATTCCTTGCAAAAAAACATAATTTTCAGTGATTTGTCTGCTAATATGTTACACAATTCTAAGAAAATTTACCTTTGCCAAAATTATTTAAGCATTGCCAAGGGGAAGTAACTTTATGCGGATCCATGGTCTATTCTAGCAGATACATGTAGACTAATTATTATGACATGACCATGTAGTAACTGTAATTTTTAATTTCTGTAATTTATCTAATTGTAATTTTTACAATTTGATATAAATGAGATAATCTCTCTTCGAGTTAAATTCAACAACAAGATTGCATAAAGGTTTGGAAATTTTTTTGAAGGTGCATCCCCCTTTTTCTTATTTTGTAAAGAGCAAATCTGACAATACAACAATCATTTCAACGGGTATGTGAACTGACTGTTTGATATAGCCGTGTAATTGCCTTCAAGCTGTATAAATCATCTATGTGAGAATTTTCTGCAAGTTGACAGGCTCGGTTACGATGGTTGTTTCTTGTGTCATTACTGACCAATGCCCCAGATGGGCACAAACTATTTTGTAATTGCAAAAGGAAGATTTGTTTAGTAAATTGACAATGTCATATAAGCAAGCTAATAACAATAACTGAACACTTCATTGTTTTGTTAATTATTTGTAATATCTACTGTGACAAGCAACGACAAAAACTGAGCCAAAGGTTTCAAAAGAACAGTGAATATCACACTGTATTATTTAACACTGTTTACGAAAACCTACAATAGGTGTTCTCGTCATTTCATGAACAAAAAATAAGATTGTTATATATGACCTATTGTTAAAGGTTGACTTGCAACAAAATTCACATTACAGTTATTCGATATCAAAAGATTCACCATGTCTTATTCTGTTGTGTTGTAGGTGCAAATTATATGGGAATGTGATTAAAAGCTTTTAAAAGCTAAAAAAACCAACAGTTAATCGCAGCCACATGAGACCACCGTAGTTTGAATTCTCTTTCCAAAGCGGCTCAAATGGGACGTAGTTATTACAGGATGGTTTCTGTTTACACTTTCATGCAACCTCATTCATCGAAATATTTTCACAAATATATTTCACACATTCAATAAAACTAGGTCTATTGTTCTTACGCGTCTATTTTATCGTCATTGTAATGCAGTCACTTTTAGCTCTGATATATTATAACTTACCGTAAAAAGTCGTTAAACTTTCTATCCTTAGTTCGAAGGCGTACATATCATTGTCTGATAATCATGACGAGCCTGTTGGTCACATGTGATATTCGAAAATTGCTGCAAAAATTATTTGCGAAGTATTGGGTCACATGATCAGATTACGACTTGACGATCAGATCTAGCCAAAACAAAATTGAAAGTAACGAGCATCTATATTTGATATGGGGTCTTCGGTAAAACCCGAAGTGTTTGTCATAAACTAGTGCTACGATAAGTTTTATATGGAGCTTTTTATTGGCCTTTCAATTCACATGAGAACATCACGTAACAAGACAATAACCAAACTGTCAGAACTACGTCAGAGAAATAAACAGATTCCAATTTACGGCGGCTTTTCGTTTTTGAGCTTTCAAGAGCTTGTAATCACAATTTATTGCAGCTTCAGTGGTAGTGTCTGCCTTTGAATTTTGAGCTAATATAATCGTGCATTGTGGTGCCATTTTGTGAAGCGACCAGCATTTGTAATCTTTAGTTACACACCCCATGAATACTTGTCATTGTGAAACAAAGGAACTCATCATGTTATTCAACTTCTATATTAGTATTTATGCATCCTGTCTTAACAGTATTATACACCTCTTACATAACCACTCATCCCCTTTTATTTAACCATTTCTGATGTGATTAGGAAACAGCTTTCTGGACTCTTGCTAGCTAGCCGGGGCATGGCTCTCGTGGTGGATATGGAGAGAGAGCCTGGGACACATAGCGAAAAAAAGGTAAGATAACTTCTGCAAAACGAGCGACATATGTTACATATGACGCTCAGACTGATACTAATGGAAGCGTGTCGTTAGATTCGTATCTCACGATTTATTAGATGTGGCGCGTTTAAAAGCCTATTGTCACGGTAACGTGACTTGATCTAGTAAAAAGCGCTATTTTTTTGATAGGCTGGGTGGTTACGAAATACCTCGTTTGATAATAAAACGATAGGAACCATAGGCCACTATTCTCTTGCGTTTTCACGTTAGCAGTTTCATTTCCTATACTGATAAAAATGAAGCGATTCAAAAGTTACTATCAAAGCTAGGCATAGTCACACTGAGATCAAAACAGTCTCAAGCTTTACAACATATTATCGCAGGTCTTGACCAATTTATAATTATTCCTACTGGCTTCGGAAAGAGTATTTGCTTTCAGATGGCACCGTTTTGCAGTGGTAGATCCGAGTTGTTCATAATAACTGTCGCGAATAATAATACTCGTGAGTAAAATAAAACTGAGATTACTTTTTACTAGATAAACTTTTCTTTACTAGCAGCGTGCAATTCATTTTTGTTGTTCTTATGCTATTCGTTTGCTATGTTTGTATTGTTATTGTGAATTTTTTTTATTCAATTGATTCAATTTTTTATTATAATTAAATCAAAACATAATGAATTGAACATATGAAATAATATAACTGTCGTTATTGATTTATTATGCAACCAACATTTCATACTTACTAACCAGCATTTGTTTGCTGCCAATTCAGATTAAAAATAATACATATTACTCGCGTAGATCATAAATAAGACCGTCACATGATACTCCTTCGGAAATAACGATTGTGATATTAGCGACTTCAGAAGTCGGCTTTTAGAGTTGTCTTCTCCGCGTGTTGCGATGTGTCCCAGGCTCTCTCTCTCCCAATCCCCACGAGAGCCATGCCCAGGCTACTTGCTAGCCTTACTGCCTAGGAAGCTTTGCAGCGCCCAATCGTCTGTGATCTACGGATGTGACGATTGCCTGACTGATTAGGCAAACATATATAAGCCAGTGTAGATCAGAAACAATTCGAACTCCATATTTTACTCACGCTCTACGTATCACTCTGCTCTTGTATCACTCTTTATATTTTTAGACTTGCGCAATGAGCATCGGCCATTGAATTGATTAGCCTTCATATATTTTATGTTTTTGCAATTGAAAGTTTGAATTTTTAATAAATATATTCTGTTTTAAAGTTTTTTAACTAAAACAAACCAGTCTAATTCTTGACATTAAATCTACACCTAAAATACAGTCCTTTATAAATTCGCAAATCATAAACCAACTACTTGAACCACCAATCCAGCACTTATAGTTAATAATCCTTTAAACAGAGGGTCATTACAATTTCTATGTCATCAGTCAACTATTCAATTGACAAGTTCATTACTGAAGCAGCATGTTTGTGGTGGTTGTAGATAGTAGTTTGTGATTTTGCTGCCAGCAACTTTCTAACAGCAAATTGTTTCCAGCAAAACTGTTGAAAATCTGAGTGTATTGATTTTAACTATATACATTGTATAATAACCGCAAGTACATCACTAACTTCCATACTATACTCCACACAAGTTGCTTGTAAAACTGTGTATCTCATAACTGAATATTGTAAGATGGCAGATCTCTTCATGAGTGTTTCTATTGTATTCTCAAAAATCTGGTTAATCATTGATTGGCTTGGTTTGCTGAGCATTAGTATATTTGTCAGACTTATTATTGTTGGCATAGGCCTGAAATCCTCAATTGCTTTATTTGTTTTCTCTATAAAACATGTTATAATGGAACTCTATACATAACAACCCAAAGGTAGTAAATGTGTTTTATTTTATAATTTTAAAAGTATAGCACTATGATTCTTCGTCTTAACTTATTAGTATGCTGGACTTGGTAGATGGTATCGAAATCTGCAAGCAAACACATTAACAATCAAATATTTTACAGAATAGGAGAATGTGTTCTAAAAATGGTAACTACCCTTGTTGCTAAGCTCGCACCTATTTTTTGGATCAGCTTTAAAATGGCTTTTTTGCTAGAAAAACAGCAATACTGTTTTTAGTGCTTTTTGATTCAACTTAACTAGCCCATGTTAATTACATTTACTGTGACTAGCATGCTCACTTATCACCACTTGCGACTCTACTACATGCCATTCAGCCACCTAAATGCTGAGTATTATTTAATGTCATACGGCAACCAGCTTTATGGATGCAAAGCTTTTATGTGAATTTAATAATATTTTAAAAATTAATTGCTATTAAATCTAAGTGGTAGGTACAATGGCTGGTTTGGAAAATTTTGGCACAGTATTCCGATGTCACTCATGAAAAGATCCTGAGACCTACCGAAATTTATTAAAAATAGCATTCTTTGCAATTGTGTTATGCAATTAAAACTTGATTTTAATGACACAGATGGCTCCTGCCCCTACTTCTCTCATCTAAACCAAGAAAGAGTCATGTAGAAGGTGACGATGACTTCCATGATGATTTGGAATCAAGCGAACAGCTGGAAATCGAACTGTCAAGGTCTGGCTCGAACATAGTGGAGTGCATCGGTAGGTAAATATGACCAATATATCCAGGTTTTCTACAAAACAAAATATCTGGCACACATTGCAGCCTTGCTGCATATGCTAAACTGCATGGCTGCTCATATTGTGGCGCATAATTTGGGTATATAAATGTCTTTTGGTATTAGCTACTTTCACTTATTGTTAGTGTATAAAGCAGATATACAGAAAGCAGAGTGTTTTGAAATAATACTGCAGCAGATCAGCGATATGTAGTTAAATTTATTTTATGGTTGATACGTATGCTTTTTATAATAATATTAGCATATGATATTTATTTAGCAGGTTATGAGGTACAGAGCTTAAAACTCAACTGCAATGACTGCACCAGCTTTATAGCCTCCTGTCCAGGTTTACGCATCAGGGGATGATGCGATACTAATCAGTGTAAAAGATAGAGGTGGTCTGTTTACACCTCATCCTGTCATCACAAAGATATGTCTAGGCTCAGAACTGAGCATACGGCAGGGTGTCGACTTACAAGGAATCACTGCAGACATACACAAGCTGGTGGTCACTAAAACTCTTTCATCGGTTTTACAAAGCAATTTGCATCAGGGATTTCCATGCTCGTTCCACTGCACAGCGCAACGTTAGTTAAAATATCACCTCCAGATATTTCAGGATTATAATTCATCAGGAGGCTACAAAGGTAGCAGCTAACAAGGGAATCTCAGATCAAGGCTCAGCCGACTGGTCGTCTTTAGTCATGTGTAGCCTTTCACAGTATGTCTAGAAAAGTGTACCATTTGTCGTTTGTTTTCTACGAGTTTGCTGATGCTGTTTGCATAACACCCAAGACCCAACATTTATATTCATGGCAGACTGCAATCAGCGTACGATGTACCAGTGTGTATGCATTTGAAATCAGTTTGTACACCTAGCTATCTGACATGTTAGCCCATAGCATATGGCAACATTGATAATTTTGCAATATCTTTTGGAATACATGTGCATCAATATACACTTTGACTCGCACTTTTTATATGAAATATTCAACTTTATGTTTATAAATTTGCAGGGTAGGAAATACATAGTGTATAAGCGTTGTATCTAAAATTTGAAACAAATATTTTGTGTGCTTTAGTAGTTATATCGAATCACATGTAGCAACAAAAATGTCTCTTGATTCTTTCAGTGTAAACAATGATGACTCACTTGCCTGACCAGCTGCAAGTGAACAAAGCATTGCCCTTCTGTCACAAAGCATGCGGCTATTTATGTAGGACATCACGGCTTTGCATTGCCCAGTCTCCTATAGCTAATAGGCTCGTAAATGTCACCTTCAAGAAAGGGTAGTGAGCTTCAGCCAGCGCATTGGCATTTAAAATACACCAAAGGTCAAGCTGAGAATTAAACATGAGTAGCAGTACGCAGACCAACACACACAGGCACACATGCATATTGAGCTATCCCTGCTACTTCACTCTGTATGGGGTATAAGTGGTAACATCACTTATGAGTTCAATATAGTGTCAGGGTCAGTCATGTAGTAGGACACTCCCCTGGTCATGAATATAATCTCCAACATATCTATGGCAAAACAGTCTTCAGCCATTTTGCAGCTGTTTAACTATGTGAATACAATTGTGAGAACTTTGCAAATTTTATGCAATTCAAGTTAGTTTATTTTTATCCTACAAAGTTCTGATCAGACATCAGCTGTAATCAGCAATTTGGATTTAAATGCTCTCTGTTGTGTCCTTATGAGGCTTACAGCGTACCCGTGGTTTTATAGGACTATTTTGACTATTAGGACTAAAAATGGCTTGAGACAGCTGGAACAAACATTAACTGAACCAAAATGAATCGAACAATATTAGAGCATGAGCGTTTAATTAATCTAGCAAAAGGGCTACCCAAATATTGCAGCAGTAATATTAGGTGCTCAAAATTAGCCAGTTCAACCTTCTTAGGAGGGTTTTTGACATACACTATTTTCCCATGATGGGCAGTGCTTCGGAGTTGCGCCCTTTCCGAATCATGGAAAAGGCGTCTTCGCACTGAAATCACTGCGCACTGATCAGTGCGAAGTCTGTGCAAATTTGCAACAAGGAAACAGCAACTGCGCAGTGGCTGCACATATCTCCCATGCCATGAAAACGGATTCTTCGAGGGCCATGAAATAGTACAAAAGCTATCCTGCTAATCTTGTTTTTTTCTAATCTGATTTTCTTTCACCTATATTTAATTATGGTCTGCGCTCACAAGGATGAGGTGATTACTTTCCCAGACTTTGTTATCGATGCCAACACCTTTCGAGAAACAGGAGGCACGTCCTAAATAACGTTTAAATAATATATTGCTTAAAAAATTCTTATTAAAAATATATTACTTTGCAAAAATTGTGTTAAGTTTTGTAAAACATTGTGATTGTGTATTGTAAATAAAAGTATAATGATGACAGAGGCATAAAAAGATCTTTTCTGATGTTCGGTATCCATGATCGATTCAATTTCTCCATCAGGCGATTCGATTTATACAATGTCTCTTCTCTGGCTAATTTGCTGAAAACCGCTGCGCAGCGTGGTAACGTGTCAATCCCTTCGACTTCGGAGTGGGGCTGCATCGCAGTACTGCGCACCATGGAAACATAGTTATAGTCCTTTTAACATTGCCCTAACAATAGACCGATCTTTAAACAGAGCAGCTCGTTTATTGTGAACGATATTTGCAATAAGGTTTCCTTTTATACATTTGGAAAATTTGCAGGTATTTTATAACCATAAAACAGCTAAAGATTTTTGCTTAGATTTTAAAATAACCTATCTAAAGTTTTTTTTTAATTCTGCAACTGAATAAAGCATTGTTGCAGAAAACAGTGATATCTTGTAGAGAAGTTGTTTTCATTGCATGAAGCAAGACTAAAGCTGAATAAGGATACTTCATTAATAATAATTTTGTTTGTGTTTTAAAGAGCATTGTTAAATATTAAAATGGTTTTCTATTCTGTGCTAAAGTTTTGCATGCAAACAATAAAATAGAAGGAACTTAAATGACAACATAGGTGAAACAAATGCAGGCCTCGATTGAGTAAAATGTTGGTGTATTGTACCTAAGTTCACTTGAAATGTAGAAAAGAGTAAATTGAATGTAATAAAATCCTGCAAAAGTGCTCTCAACTTCAATGAGAAATTAGTACGAGTGACTGCGCGTTACAATCAGAGAATATAAATAATTAAGCATTGTGCTATGTACACACTGTACTCTGCAATCGAGCGTTTCAATAAACACTTGCTGATGTGGATTTAACACCAGGCTTGACCTCATAGGTCAAGTACTAGCCTAATTAATGACTCAATAAATAGCCAAGCAGTCTTGTCCCCGCTAAGCTTAGCAGCAATGATTCGGAAGGTTGGCACATTGAGACTGCTGAAATGGAAATAAAAACGACTGAATCGTGAAAATGTTTTTAATGTGATTGTCATCGATATTCTAATGCACATTAATAACACTAGTGCCGTTTCCATAATTGGCAAGAACAATGGATTCGATAATGTTTTGTAGATCGCAAAACTCGCTTAGCTTGCGGATTTATGCCGTTTCTATGACGCAGATAACTTGTGGATTGGCTCAGTTTGCAAATTATGAGCGTCATGGAAACGCAGCTATTGTCTGTTAATTCTCTAGCATGTTGAACTCTTCTCTAGTTGAGCTTTAAGAGATAAGCGAATTAATCACATCCTTCAAATAGCACTACAGTAGACGGTCTCACTGTCAAGGACTGTTACACAGGCTGAGGATGTCTGACTGCTAACACGAGCTCAGTCCGTTGACTATCTTTGCGTTGACTATCTATGCCATCTCACCGTGCGGCGCATGGGCCATCATCCTAACCATAATGTTTTGGAATGTTGCATATATGTTACAGCCATTCTGAAAATAGAAATACACACAAATTTTTATTAATCATTTTGATACTTATTGTGGCTACAACATATAATGGCACTGTTTTGAAGCTGTCTTCCATTATAGTTGCAGCTGTGTCAAAGGTTGGCTTGCAATAAAATTCACATTACAGTTATTTGGTATTAAAAGATTCACCTTGTCTTACTCTGTTATGTTGTAGGTGCAAAATATGTGAAAAGGGATTACAAGCTCTTAAAAGCTCAAAAACGAAAAGCCGCCATAGCTTAGAATCACTTTATTTCGATGACGTAACCATGAAGTTTGGTTATTGTCTTGTCACGAATGTTCTCACGCGAATTGAAAGGCCAATACAAAGCTCAATATAAAACTTATCGTAGTATTAGTTTATGACAAACACTTTGGGTTTTACCAAAGACCGCATATCAAATATAGATGCTCACTACTTTACAGTTTTGCTTCGGCCTGGTCTAATAGGCAAGTCATAATCTGATAATGTGACCCAACACTTCGCAAATAAATTTTGCAGCGCTTTTTGATCATCAAAAGTGACCAACAGGCTCGTCATGATTATCAGACAATGATATGTACTCCTTTGGGGTAAGGTTAAAATATTTAATGAACTTTTGCGATAAGTTATAAGATATCAGTGCTAAAAGTGACAGCATTACAATGATGATAAAACTGACGCGTAAGAACAATAGACATAGTTTGATTGAATGCGTGAAGTATATTTGTGAAAACATTTTGACGAATAAGATTGCATGAAAGTGTAAACAGAATCCATCTCTCACAACTACATCACGTTTGAGCCGTTTTGGAAAGGGAATCCAAACTACGGCGGTCTCGTGGGGCTGTGATTTTATGTTCGTTTTTGAGCTTTTAAGAGCTTGTAATCACATTTCCACATCTTTTGCACCTACAACACAACAGAGTAAGACATAGTGAATATTTTCATATCAAATAACGGTAATGTGAATTTTGTTGCAAGTCAACATTTAACAACTAAACACCTGGCCAGACATTTAGTTGTGCTGCCAAAATAGATGACTATGGTATATTTAAACCCACCAGTCTCATGTGCATCGCATCTCCATCATTCGCTCATTGAGCAATGCTATGGCTGTCCCAAAGTAGGTATTATTCATGGAGTAAGCTCTATGACTGCATGAACAGTAATCAATCAAAAGTTTACTATTTTAGTCATGTTTACCAGTTTGCCTCTTCGCTATGACATCACTCAATAGGCTTACAGTGGAAATGTCTTACGGTGTGTTTACACTGCAGCAACTACTATCAATTTTAGTTGCACATGAAATTGGCTGCAATCACATAGCTGCAACTTCCTACAACTCCACCGATGATTGCACAGTAAAATTTTAGATTTACCAGACTTATTTGTTTTTTGAAACATGTAAACAGTTAGAATTTATATTTTCGAAGCTTGATGCAGTTGCACGAGTGCATTGGGCGGAGTCATTGACTATCTTTGACATCAAACATCTTTGTAAGCTTTTGCCCTTACAGATGTTGTTACCCGCAGCTAAAGCTTGGAACATCAGCAGAATTTATAACAGAATCTTTGTGATTGCTTTTGTCATGTTATGGAGGATTTTGTTCACCCAACCTCAGACAAGCTGACTATTTTACAGCGCTTACTGCTTGCTGTTTGAATTTTTCACCTTTATTGCTCTTCTATATGAATAAACATGTTTCACCAATCATTGCAAATGCTAGTTGACTTTGATCATGTCTCATCGCTTTTCTTCTTTTCACAGTGTATGACTTAGTATGAGGCTTCCTAGTTCATCTACTAGCAAAGTTATGGTAGGGATACTTAACAATCACTTTCAATACGTCTACTTCATTTAAAAGCTACAGAGTGACAAATCTAAACATCTGAGGTATGCATGAGTTGACATTAACTGACTTGCCCTTAATTTGATTATGGAGCAAACTTTGAAGGCATGGTATCAAATGAAACCATATACATGTACCTCTGAAAGGTGTTATGAGGTCACTTAAGTTAAAGTTAAACTAAGCCAAAATAAATTTGGGCCTACAAAAACAACACTTGAGCTAAGGTTAAAATGGTCCGCTGCTTCTGTAAAAAGTATTCACAAAATTAGCCATTATTCTTCTTTGAGGTAGGTTTTCAGATAATATGTCACATATTTCAAACATTCATCTTGTTCATTGCTAATAAGACTAATATGCTCATTGCTAATATGATTAATTTATCTTTGCAAAACATTCCAGTTCATTAGAACATTGTCAAGACATGCACAACGCTTCATTTATTACTAAGTGAATGCCCTGCGTTGCAAGGGTAATAGAACTGCTTATAAACACTACATTACCTACTACATTACAATTACAGTACATTATCTGCAACTGTTTATAAGTTGTTTTATTACCCCTGCAATGCCAGGCATTCAGCTAGTGAGGCTATGAGCCCTGAAGCTAGATGGTAATTATTATCATTGCTATAACAGGACTACACTTAGACACAGATTAATATATATATATATATATATAAATATATATATATATATATATATTGTAATGGCTTGGCCCGGTAGCTGAGCCAGCCTTACTATCCTAACAAGCCGGTGCAGCCTGAACTCTGGGCCTTCCCCTCGTCGGCCTGCCTGACACACCTAGTGGTCTGATCAGGCCACGGCTGGTTGCCCCAATCTCAGGCTCACTTGGAACGCTAACACAGCCTGCTCTCTGAGACCCTATCTAGGCTAGTCTAGGTTCCGGGCTAGCTTACTGTAGGGCCTGATCTCTAATGCTATGGCATTTCTGATCAGGTCCTGTTGTAGCGTAGCCAACCCTTAGCCTTCCTTAGGTATCTCCCAAGCAGTCCATACTTGAAGCTAGATCAGTTTTGGTAGAATGGTCCTGACTAAGCCACCCAGGCAGGCATAAACGTGATCAGTCGGTGTGAGTGAATTTAGCCTATTTATTATATATAATCATGAATACATGTTGCACAGCGTCGCCCACTTACATAATGATTACATAACACCTAATTACGTTGCGGCAGGCCTGTGAGGCAGGCCTAGATATGCAGTGTTACATAATAGGGTATAATAGAAAAGCACACATAAGGTTGTAATACAGAACATTGATATCTAAGGATAAGAGCATAGTTAATACATTTGTCTAGTCCTCCACGATATATATATAAAAAAAATTGTTTCCACACCCCGGATAGTTGATTGCTGTTGGTATTTGGGCAAGCCACATTTTATGCGCCGGTGTTATTGCGCCCAGTGCCCCAATGACTACTGGGATTACAGTTGTTCTTACATTCCAGCATTTTTCAATTTCTTCTCCAGAAAGGGAGATATTTATATATCTATATATGTATCTATTTATATATCTATTTATGTATGTATATAATTATATATATATATACATATATATATACATACATATATACATATATATATATATATATATATATATATATATATATATATATATATATATATATATATATATATATATATAGACTGTTGTTTATTCATTAGGCTCAGCTTACTTTTGTAGTCTATCAAGAATCACATGTAAGCCCATGTCTATTATTTTAGTGACATCTGTGATTGACTGGTTTAGAACATCAACTAGCCAGATATGCAAAAAAAACCAGAAAATAAACGCTCCATTTGCAGATTATGGTTATGTACATAGTGTTGACACAAAATTTTGCATAAAACACGCAAATAAAATCACATGGAAAATGATAGCAAGTAGGCAAGCAAAAACCAAATGTGTTGACAAGCCTGAACAATGATGTTGTGTCTTCTAATATACAACCCTGATTCCTAAAGCTAAGAGCTGTCTGATGTGGACTACTGAGCCGTAGCGATACTAACTGGTAGTCTAAACATTTTACTTGAACATTATCTTTATGGTAAATGGATTATAATATACCTTAAATGCACAAACCCTATTACCCAAACAGACAATAGAAAAACCATTTGTGGTTGCATTGTACTATAGCCATTTTGCTTAGTATCCAATCTACATATGATGTATTTTAACAATTCTAAAGCCAAATTAATCTAGCTTATCCTTCAGGGTCCTATTGGGATCTGAACTGCAACATGATAAAAATGAATTTTTTTAAACTAATTTAATGTGAACTTGTTAAAGATTTTCATAAACATGACTTGACTTGGAGCTCTCTACATGCACATGTATTTTTCTGTGTAATGCAAAAACACTGATTCAGTTCAAGCATGTACTCAGCTGCAATCTATTTCAATAACAGATTACCCAGTTTTTTCCAGTTAGAGTTTTCCCTCCTTGGAAGGTTGCATCTATGAGGTGTTAATCATGCCTCATAGCATTTCTTTAGAATTACTAGCAATTATCTGATACAACCTCCGGTAACTTCTCTTACTGCACCCTAAAACTTATGCTTAGTACCATGTGATTCTGCAAAAGAGTTGAAACCTGACAACAACAGAAGCTATGAAACATCCTGATAAAATACACCACAGTATAACAACTCCTTACCAGGTCTTTAGTATAACTACTAAATTGATGAAAACTGCCATATTTGGTAAAATCATCATTTATTATTATTCTAACATTATGACAGTACTAAATTATTTAGCGGAATGAAAGGTATATACTTTCGATACTATGTTATGCAAATAAAATGTATGAATAAATCGAGTATTGAATAGTAATTTGAAAGTATTCAAACAATGTTGTTTTGGTATAATAAATCAAAACTCAAACCAAAAATGTTTAAAAATATTACACAGGCTCACAACAGCAGACTCAAGTCTTTTGAAATAATTTCAACAAAATACATTTTTAATTAATTGGTTGAAAACATTTAACTTACAAAACAAAATGTAAACATGAAAAATTTGTTTAAAATGTACTAATACACATATTAAACTTACTTGTATTTCGTCTATATAATTTGTAAAAGCTTTTAATGATAAAAAAACAAATATCTGGCAAGCCAATTGAATTATCGTTTTTGGAATTTCAGTATTTAATGCTACAATTTTTAAAACCTTGCCATAGTATTATTAATTCTCCTAAAACATATCAGTTGATGTTACACACATAGAATCAAAGTACTTGTTAATAAATTGTCGTTTGTCAATTTATATAAAGACTGTTTTTTGCATCATCATTACTTCTAAGAACTACAATTGTAGCTGAATGCTTTATGCCTATTTACCAAATGTATATGTAGAACAGTCTAAACAGATGCAACTACTGTGAACTAGTAAGTGCTGCAGCTTTATAACCTCGTTACATTTATATTACTGCTACACTTTCCTCTTTAGAAACTCTTTGTTTGCATTCAAACTTCTTTGCGTTGGCCTGTTATCAAATTAGCTAATGTTTTACTTTTTCAGCGCTCTCTGAAGTTAGTACCAGTATCAGTTGGTATTATTTTTGAAATTTGCTCTTTTCAACTATATTTGCATTTATCTCAAATTTTTAACAGGTTACTAATGAGGTTTTAACTACATTACTAATGAGTTTATGGTCAAAACGCATACAGCGGTAGTCTGTCATTCTTGCTAACAACTTTGTAGTATTATTTTACATACCTAGTATTTAGGATCTTCAGTTAATAGCATCTATAAACTGTATGCGAAGTGAATACAGTGTCTTTCTTTTTGTGAATTTTAGCAAGTCAATAATCGTACTTTCCATTTTATTGACTACTGCAGTTTAACTATGTTAGTTTCAAAAAACTGCAAGCATCAACTATTATAGCAATTTAATAAAAACGAGTTAATGTGAAACTAAAAGTTGTCCTTCTGTTAAAGCGTAATGGTACAACTCCCAAATTATTAAAACATCACTTGAAGTTACTGTATCTTGCTGCAAAATGAGAAGGTAACTTCTATGTAATTTTGTATGCAAAATATAAATATTGTGTGGCATGCTCCGAGCAAATATGTCAACAGCATTGTTGCTTTTAGATGCAAGCTCATAATTTGTTTAAATAGGTTTCTTTCTAAATATTATTGCATATCTCCCAGTTGAAAATTTGGGATCTAGAAGCGACCACTAGCGGTGGAAACCGTCATGGTCAGGATACACTTGCCTGACCATAATGTTCCTGATTGCAACTCATAATTAATCACATTTGGCTAATGTCTAAAACTCTCTGTACCATTGTGCTCGATTTCTCAAAATAATGAATATCGATAGAGCTATTAATAATTCCCATACAAAAATGAGAAAAGTAAAATGATTGCAGACAGCTGTTATGATGAAAAAGACAAATGATTGCTATCAATTGGTTTTAGTCAAAACAATATTTGCATAGGAGGATGGCAAAATGGGTAAAACTAAAATTAATCTTTTTTTTAATGGTTTGTTGTTCGCCTATTTATTAAACTACCAACAAAAGCTCTAATAGAACCAGTTATACAACTATGTACATATGTTACACCATAATGTTATAGCAACATAGCAAGCCAATGTTATACGCATGTTTACACTCCAACATCCCAAAGTAATGTTTTTGTAACATTGCTGGGACATTTATTTGAAAGTAAAAACAATATAACACCATAATGTTCTAACTACATTGCAAGGCAACGTTATATAAATGTTTACGCTGGAACATTCAAAGGTAATATTTTGGGAATATTCCTGGGACATTCATTTGAATGTAAATATGATGTCACACCATAATATTCCAACTACATAGCAAGCCAATGTTATATGAATGTTAACACTCGAACATTCCAGAGTAACGTTCCTGTGACATTTCTGGGACATTCATTTGAAGTTAATGATGATGTCACACCATAATATTCTAGCTACATTGCTAGCCAATGTTATATGAATGTTTTCACTCGAAAATTCCAGAGTAACGTTCCTGGGATGTTCCTAAGACATTCATTTGAAGTTAAATATGCCGTCACACCATAATATTCTAGTTACAATGCCAGCCAACGTTATGTGAATGTTTTTAATTGAACATTCCAAAGTAACGTTCCTGGGACATTCCTAAGACATTCATTTAAAGTTAAATATAATGTGACACCATAATATTCTAACTACATTACAAGCCAATGTTATATGAACATTAACTCTCGAACATTCAAAAGTAACATTCCTGAAACATTGTTGGGACAATTATTTGAATGTAAATATGATGTCACCCCATAATATTCCAGTTACATTTCAAGCCAATGTTATATGAATGTTTTCACTTGAACATTCCAGAGTAACGTTGCTGGGACATTCCTGGGACATTCATTAATAATGTTCGCTAACGACGTTATGATAACGTTTCCAAAGTATATTCCTGTAACATTCTGCTGAACGTTATGATAATATTATTGCACAACATTCTATGCAACGTTCCTGCGACATTGTTGAAACATAATTCCACAATGATCATCAAATAACGTTTGTAGAACGTTATCACAATGTTTTTTTTGGAACGTTATTTCAGCGTAACGTTACGGAACATCCCAGGAATGTCGTTTTTAGTTGGATATCCTGGTGAATGACAGGAGTTGCCCATTGTATTAGCAATTGTGAATGCAGTATAGAGTAGATATGCTGCTTTTACAATTATATTATATTCATGAATAAACTAACTTCTATTCATGAATAAAATATCAAATATATCCTGGGACATTCCTATGAAATTCATTTAAAGTTAAATATGATTTTACACCATAATATTCTAGTTACATTGCAAGCTAATGTTATATGAATGTTAACCCTCGAACATTCCAAATTAACATTTTTGTAACACTGCTAGGACATTCATTTGAAAGTAAAATTGAGGTAACACCATAATATTCCAACTACATTGCTAACCAATGTTATATTAATGTTTGCACTCGAACATTCAAAAGTAACATTCCTGAAACATTGCTAGAAAATTCATTTGAAGTTAAATATGATGTCACACCATAATATTCTAGCTACATTGCTAGCCAATGTTATATGAATGTTTCCACTTGAACATTCAAAAGTAACATTTCTGTAACATTGCTAGGACAATCATTTGAAAGTAAAATTGATGTAACACCATAATGTTCTAACTACATTACAAGCCAATGTTATATGAACATTAACTCTCGAACATTCAAAAGTAACATTCCTGAAACATTGTTGGGGCAATTATTTGAATGTAAATATGATGTCACCCCATAATATTCCAGCTACATTTCAAACCAATGTTATATGAATGTTTTCACTTGAACATTCCAGAGTAACGTTCCTGGGACATTTCTAAGACATTCGTTTGAAGTTAATTATGATGTCGCGCCATAATATTCTAGTTACATTGCAAGCCAATGTTATATGAATGTTAACCCTCAAACATTCAAAAGTAACATTCCTGAAAAATTGCTAGAAAATTCATTTGAAGTTAAATATGATGTCGCGCCATAATATTCTAGTTACATTGCTAGCCAATGTTATATGAATGTTAACCCTCGAACATTCAAAAGTAACATTTCTGTAACATTGCTAGGTCATTCATTTGAAAGTAAAATTGATGTAACACCATAATGTTCTAACTACATTACAAGCCAATGTTATATGAACATCAACTCTCGAACATTCAAAAGTAACATTCCTGAAACATTGTTGGGACAATTATTTGAATGTAAATATGATGTCACCCCATAATATTCCAGTTACATTTCAAGCCAATGTTATATGAATGTTTTCACTCGAACATTCCAGAGTAACGTTGCTGGGACATTCCTGGAACATTCATTTGAAGGTAAATATGACGTCACACCATAATATTCTAGCTACATTGCCAGCCAACGTCATGTGAATGTTTTCACTTGAACATTCCAGAGTAACGTTCCTGGGACGTTCCTAAGACATTCATTTGAAGGTAAATATGACGTCACACCATAATATTCTAGCTACATTGCCAGCCAACGTCATGTGAATGTTTTCACTTGAACATTCCAGAGTAACGTTCCTGGGACATTTCTAAGACATTCGTTTGAAGTTAATTATGATGTCACCCCATAATATTCCAGTTACATTTCAAGCTAATGTTATATGAATGTTTTCACTCGAACATTCCAGAGTAACGTTGCTGGGACATTCCTGGGACATTCATTAATAATGTTCGCTAACGACGTTATGATAACGTTTCCAAAGTATATTCCTGTAACATTCTGCTGAACGTTATGATAATATTATTGCACAACATTCTATGCAACGTTCCTGCGACATTGTTGGAACATAATTCCACAATGATCATCAAATAACGTTTGTAGAACGTTATGACAATGTTTTTTTTAGAACGTTATTTCAGCGTAACGTTACGGAACGTCCCAGGAATGTCGTTGTTAGTTGGGTAGCGTCTAAACAGGTTCTTTAGCAGAGCAAAACCTTTACCCGATGCTATCTGGAAAACATTTTGCTCAAATAATGACACAGACTTTAGTCTCAAAATATTCATACGGATTCCATCATGACTGTCAACAAGTTTTTTTAATTACGTTGAAGTATCAAGATCATGTTAAACAATGAACTAGTACGAGCTAGAACTAGTTACATTTATTAGTTATTGCTATGGTGTTGTTTTCAAAATCTTAACGAAAAAACTGTAAAGGTCTGGAGTAAAAAAATCAACTTCAAAGCAATAATAAAAAATATATTTTTATTGATGTAAACGAATAATATTAGTACCATTTTGTGAAAAATATTTTATTGATCACTTGCTATAATGGACTCATAAAGATCAAAGAATGTCAATGTGGCGGTCAAATAGAGTTGGCATTCAATCAAAGGGTGGTGCTCAACTTTCACCCCTGCTCCTATAATGGTGGCGTTCAAATAAAGGTAGCGTTAACAGAAAGGTTTTACCGTAAGCTATTTACGGCTGTTGAGTAGGTCGGTTGCTAGATAGTAGCAAAAGAGAATGTTGGGACTGTGTTAAAGTACAAAGTGTATTCCTTTGAATAATGTTAGCAAAGAAAAAAAGAGTTGAGAGAAAATAGATGAGAGAGAAAGAAGAAGTGAGGCTAGAAGAGTTACAACAAAAGAGTGGCAAAAGAGGACGAGAGAGAGAAGAGGTAGGCAAAATAAAAACAAAAAAGAGAGGACAAGTGATGGAGCAAATGACAGAAAAAGAGGAGGGTAGAGAAAAAGAGAGGAAAGAACAGGAGGAAGGAGTAAGTGGAGAGGCGGGAAAAGAGAAAAAGTGAGAGAGAGAGAAAGAAAAGGGGAGGAAAGGAGATGGGGCGAGGGTGGGGGAAAGTGAGAGAAAGTGAAATAGTGACCGAGAGTAAGAAAAAGTGAGAGAATGAGAGCGAGGAAGAGTGAGAAAGAGAATGATAGAAAGTGAGAGATAAAGAGTGAAAGAGAGGGAGAGTGAGAGAAAAATAGTTCGAGAAAGTGAGAAAGAGAGTAAAAGAGAAAGAGTTGGAGGGAGTGATAGAGAGAGAGGAAGATAGGCAAAGATAGATATTGAAAAAAAGAGATAGCGAAAGATAGCGATAGACGGCGAAGGATAGTGAGAGATAGCAAGAGAGAGATAGCGAAAGATGGCAATAGATAGCGAATGATAGCAAAAGATAGCAAGAAAGAGAAATAGAAACAGAGAGAGACAGTGAAAAAAAGAGAGATAGTGAGACAGAAATAGAATGAAAGAGAGAAAGAGATAGTGAGAGACTGAGAGAGAAATAGCGAGAGAAAAATAGTGAGAGAGAGAAATAGAAAGAGAGAGATAGCAAAAAAGAAATATAACGGGAAAGATAGCGAGAGACAGCGAGAAAGAAAAGGAAAGATATAGCAAAAGAGAAAAAGTGAGAGAGAGACATAGAAAGAGAGAGAGAGAGAGAGAGAGAGAGAGAGACAGAGAGATAGAGAGATAAAGGGATAGCAAGAGAGAGATAGCAAGCGAGAGAGAGAGAGAGAAGGAGAAAGAAAGAGAGAAGGAGAGAGGGAGAGAAGGAGAAAGAAAGAGAGGGAGAGAGAGGGAAGAGAGGGCAAGAAGGAGAGAGAAGGAGAGAGAGGCAGAAAGAGGGAAAGAGAGGGAGAGAGAGAGAAGGAAAGAGAAATAGAGAAGAAGATAAGGAGAAAAGAAGAGAAGGAGAGAAAGAGAAAGAGATAGAGAGAGATAGAGAGAGGGAGAGAGAGATAGAGATAGAGATAAAGAGAGAGGGAGACAGAGGGAGAGAGAGGGAGAGAGAAAGGGAGAGAAAGAGGGAAAAAGGGAGAGGGAGAGAGAGAGAAGAGAAAAAAATGGAGAGAGAGAGAAACAGAGAGAGAGGGAGAAAGAAGGAGAAAGAAGGAGAAAGAAGGAGAAAGAGGGAGAAAGAGGAAGAAAGAGGGAAAAAGAGGGAGAAAGAGGGAGAAAGAGGGAGAAAAAGAGAAAGAGAGAAAGAGAGAGAGAGAGAGAGACAGAGAGAGAGACAGAGTGAGAGACAGTGAGAGAGGGAGAAAGAGAGGGAGAGAGAGAAGGAAAGAGAAGGAGAGAAGAAGAGAAGAAGAGGAGAGAAGAAGAGAAGGAGAGAAAGAGGGAGAGAGAGGGGAGAGAGAGAGAGATAGAGAGAGAGAGAAGGAGAGAGAGGGAGAGAGAGGGAGAGAGAAGGAGAGAGAGGGAGCGAGAGGGAGCGAGAGGGAGCGAGAGGGAGAGAGAGGGAAAGAGAGGGAAAAAGAGGGAGAGAGAGGGAGAGAGGGAGAGAGAGGGAGAGAGAGGGGGAGAGAAGGGGAGAGAGGGGGAGAGAGAGGGAGAGAAAGAAAGAGAGAGAGATAGAGAGAGAGAGAGAGAGAGAGAGAGTAGAAGTAGAGAAGTAGAGAGATAGAGAGATAGAGAGATGAAAGTCAGAGATAAGAGCAATGGTATAAAATACTAGGGAATGTATCTTTATGGAAATATGTTTATAGCAAATACCTGAAGGTAATGTCTCCAAGTACCAGATTCTTCAGCTCTCTTTTTGTACTCTCTAGCCAATGTGTCAAGTAGGTTTAATTTATCATCTGCCATCATTTATTCCTCAGGTGTTTCTCCAATTTCAGAGCTGTACTGCAATCACATTGAATTTTGAGGGAACAAGAATGTTTACATTTTATGGTAATTAGTTATACAATTGTTTTTGCTCCTGTAAATTCAAACAAAGAGTTATAATTCATCAAAAATGGCTCTTTGTCTACTGATGATTAGTTGGTTAATTGGTTGTGGATGTACCACAACCAATTAACTTTGGTAGTTTCGAGTGCAGAAATTCTTTCAAGCTTGGCTTGCAACAAAATTTACATTAGAGTTATTTGGTAGCAAAAGATTCACCATGTCTTATCTGCTATGTTGTAAGTGCAAGATATATGGAAATGTGATTACAAGCTCTTAAAAGCTAAAAAATGAACAATTAATGGAAGCCATCACCAAAACGCCGTAGATTGTCATCCCTTTCTTAAACGGCTCAAATTGGAAGTAGTTAAACACAATGGCTTCTGTTTACACATTCATGCATTCTCATTCATCAATATGAGGTTGCATGAAAGTGAATACTTTCACAAATATACTTCTCCCATTCAATAAAACCATGTCTATTGCCCTTACGGGTTAATTTCATCATCGTTGTAGTGTTGTCACTCTGAACACTGATATCTCAAAACCTTTGATAAACCTTTCAGAAAGATTTACTAGCTCAGGTAATACGGGTTTCAAGAGTTTCAAGTTTAACTTCAATTATTGTATGCAGAAGCGATTCTGCTTTCTTATTCTTGCCAATCTGTTTATGGTCATAACATTCTTGGTCCATGGAAGCATATGCTCTGAGGTTCTAGAGAAAATAACCTCTCTGGAATACTAGGAAAGGCTCTGTTAAAGGTTGACTTGCAACAAAATTCACATTACAGATATTTGGTATCAAAACATTCACCATGTCTTATTCTGTTGTGTTGTAGGTGCCAAATATGTGGAAATGTGATTAAAAGCTCCTAAAAACACAAAAATTAAAAGCAGCTGTAGATTGGAATCTGTTTATTTCTTTGACGTAGTTATGACAGTTTGGGTATTGTCCTATCATGCGATGTTCTTACATGAATTGAAAGGCCAATAAAAACCTCAATATAAAACTTCTCGTAGCACTAGTTTATGACAAACACTTCGGGTTTTACCGAAGACTTCGTATCAAATATAGATGCCCGCTACTTTACAGTTTTGTTTCAGCTTGATCTAATCGGCAAGTGGTAATCTGATCATGTGACCCAATACTCCGCAAAGAAATTTTGCAGCATTTTTCGATTATCACAGGTGACCAACAGCGTCGTCTTGATTATCAGACAATGATATGTAATCCTTCGAGGTAAGGTTAAAAAATTAAATGAATTTTTACGGTAAGTTATAAGATATCACTGCTAACAGTGACAGCATAGCAATGACGGTAAAATAGACGCGTAAGAACAATAGACATGGTTTTATTGAATGTGTGAAGTATATTTGTAAAAATATTTCGACGAACAAGGTTGCATGAAAGTGTAAACAGAAACCATTTCTCACAACTACGTCACATTAGAGCCATTTTGTAAAGAGAATATAAACTACGGCGGTCTCGTGTGGCTGCGATTAACTGTTTGTTTTTTAGCTTTTAAGAGCTTGTAATCACATTCCCACATATTTGGCACCTACAACACAACAGAGTAAGACATGGTGAATATTTTGATATCAAATAACTGTAATGTGAATTTTATTGCAAGTCAACCTTTAAGCTTTTCATTCCATCAAGACCATTCAAAGGTCACTCACAGTCCTGAATAGGCATTTAATTATTTTAACAGCAGACTTCTCCTTTGCTTTGTGAGTGCCTTGGAGCTGAAGTGGTGTGCTTAAACTGACCCTGTTCTGTGCGCTGTCTAAACTCAAAGTTAGGTTAGTAGAGAGGATTATCACTATGCAACCACAAAAGATCTCCGTGTCTGGCAAACATTTCTTTGCATTCTTTGACTACTGCAGTAGCTTGTTCATCTACCAGGTGCAGTGCACTTGTGTTGTCAGACATGCAATCTACTACGAATCTTTCTCTGTTTCTTGAATTTCGTCTTCTGACAAGCTCTGCAAGTTCCTGCTTTTAGTTAGAGGTCCTCAGAGAATGATGCAAAAAGCCAGAGATATATTATACTGATTAAACATGTCATAGCTGATTGAAGGAGTGAAGCAAACTTTAAGGAGTGGGATGGAGACAACTCCTACTTCTAACGTATCTATGCTGAACCGTAAGCTGCCTACGATACAGTGGAGAAAACTTTTAGGAGTGAGGTGGGGACGACTCTTACTTCTAACGTATCTGCGCTGAACTGAAAGCCGCCGATAATACAGCCTGCTGAACTCAACAGGAAGAAGCTGAAACCAAATCACTTGTTATTTAATTATTTGTTGCAATCTTTTCTGAGATTGCTGATCATCTTTTAATAACGATAAAATGTTGATATTAAAAAAGTAAAAAAGAGAAAAAGTAACAATGGAACAATATTACTTAAATGACTTTAACAGCTAGTGCTTGATTGGAACAGATAGATTATTCTGATAAACAATTATATGAACATAAATATATCATTTGAACATGTGAACAGTAAAAATTAAATTTGGTATTAAAATTCATTGCGTACAAATTTTCTACAAATCCCGTTAATGACGTCTATCGTCTTTTCTTCAGTCTATTTCAAATAAAGGCTTATGGAGTTGCTCTCTAATGCTTTTTGTAAGATTATGACTCATTTTATAATTTGCTCGCTATAATAGTTAGCGATTCTTTAAGGTTTAACACACCATCCTCCCCTGAAACTTGATTATGTCCCAGAATGGTATTACTTCTCTAACAGACATCCAAGTGGTAATCCTGCAGATGCTGAGGTAATTTGATAGTTCGAGAGTGAGCTGATGTAACAATGAGAAGTCCTTCTTCTGTTGTTTCCCTGTTTTTCTGAAATGGAGAGATGCGCTGTTCCTTCTCTGAGTTGGGTGAGTGATCAGCTGACTGAAGTAGGCTTTCTCGGCAGTGCTCTGTAGTATGCAATCTAATATGACCTTCATGTTGAATGGAGGTTTTTTTCATTTCATTCCACCTCCTAAGTCTGATATCGTAAACACTTAGTATGGATTGCATATGGATTGCCTCGTATGTCTGTCACCGTGTGCAAGGGTAGAACTAAGTAGGTGTCCTTACAGCCAGTTCTTTCTGAAAAGTTCAGTAGTTGCTCACAAATGCTTCACAACTAGCCGTTCACCCTGACTACCCTTGTGTGACCATCTTTATCAGCTGTTGATATGTCGGGTCACCATCACCCTGCTGCCACATTCTCTGCAGTCTCGTGCCAGTCATATATGTACACTCAGTTGGGTTAGTATCTGCCAAACCTGTCAGAAACACCTTGTATCTTGTCAATGTGTCTTCTTCCTGAGCCACAGAGCTAACAGGGGATCATGACAGCATACCTGCTACTACCTGATGTGATTCTTAAATATACTGTAGGTTCATTCCATACCTCTGCAGGTATAGCAATATCTTTTGTAATCGAACAGGAAATTTTTTGTGAGTTTATTCTCCATAGGAGGCTGATAAAAAAAAACTGTCAAATATTTTTTCATAGATATACTTCCATAGATATACTGATCAAACTTGGTACAGCCAGGTATAACCATCAGATATTGGAGCTCTAGTGGATGATATTTTATTTCTGTATTGTTCAAACTCCTAGATGTATAACATACTGGTTTTTCATTGCATAGGGCACTTTTGTAGGCCCAGAACTTTGGCCCAATCAAGGGTAATTTCTTCAGCTGTCAAAATATGCCACATGTACTTAATTTTGGTAGATTCTGCCTCATCTTGTCCCTGTTTATTTTAATTCCATTCTAACGAAGTCTGTCCCTAAGTACTATAAACTTCTTATCATGATTCCAGCATGCTTCATCAGTGATCTCCCGAACATCATATATTAGTATATCATCAGCTATCAGCTCGGTATCGTTCAATCAGTCCAATATCTTGTGCAATCATCTCTGATCCTTTTCCGGAGCGGAGCTTAGTCTAAAAGGCAGTCGGTTTCAACAGTATCGACGTAATTGGGGTCATTTTGCAGGATCTCTAAGCTAACTTCACTTGTAGGAACCGATCCTTATCACATAGAAATAAAAAAAACATGTGGTTTTTGTGAGTTTGGGTAGAACCTTCTCCAGCATTGGAAATGGGTAATGATTTTTTTATAATTGCTCTTTTGAGATCTTTGGAGTCAAGACATGGTCTTACTTTTTATGCTCGCTTTCCGAAATGCCTTCGATGAGGGAATCCAGTCTGTAGGTTCATCAACTCTGCTTGTCATCCCAGCATTTTCAAGCTCTATTGTCTTAGCTATGACATTAACATTTGTGCTAAATTTAGCTCTGCTAAAAATTGTTTCGAATCTAGCATCGATCTGTTCTGCAGTACAGAAAAGTGTTGAGATCAGAAGACATTGGTAGAACTTTTGAACCAACAGAATATATTCATTCCATTGAAAGCAGCAATCAGAACGCAGCTATCCCGGCAAATGATGTATATATTTTTGGTTTGAAAACGTTAACTTTTGTTTCTGCGTATGTTATAAGTCTGGTTTGCTTATTTCATTATTTTATAAATATATATATTTGTAGCATTTGGTAGATTGTCATCATACAATTAGCAAATTTGAAGATTTGTAGCATCTTGATTATTTGATTGCTTTTGTGCAGTAATCTGAACTTACAATGGATCGACGCTCGCAACTCTTCTTCTATTGTACATAAAAAAATTAGTTTTAACTGCAAACTGTAGCAAACGTATCAATGAGTGCAATGAGCTTTTACGCACCATTGTTAAATATAGATATAAAATAATAATATGTCTTTAAATTTCGATTGAAAGGAAAATTGAAAGTTTTAATAAGTTGCAGTACACAGGCTATAATACCATTGCAAGTTAATTGCAAGCAATAGATATCAAACTGGTAGAAATATATCTCGGATACTGAATGCATATTCATTTAGAGATCTTTGACATTTGGAGGTAAGATAGAAGATGTATTGCAAACAAAAGGGTTAATATCGCTTTACCGGAAATAATTTATTAAATATAATAATTGCTGTCAGCATCTGATTTTTTAGTTGCTTCTAAAAACTGTGTGACTATTCTCCTAAATTTCTTCCAACGTTTGCCCAAATTGACATCTTTCAGTGCATCAGGCACTATTAGTCTCTCCATGTTGGGAAGTCCTTTCTCCTGACATCATATAAGCTGTATGGTCAACTTACCGGTGTAGGTTTAGCTGTGAATATAGATAAATAGTCTCAGCCTAGTCGTTATGCATGGCCATGTTGTTACATGTATATTGTATACGTGATGCCTGCACTGTCCATTGCCTCATTTAATGTAATCTCTATTTGTAGCCTCAAACAACGACTTCTGCCAACACTGCCTATGCTGTACCAGTCTACTACTGGTTGCTAATCAATGTTATCAACTGGTCACCATGGTGAAATTTTAACACAGATTACTCAGAATATTTTCATTGGACCTGTTTGACCAATCAGAGGTCTGCAAGGGGTGCCTGACCTTCATGCTTAGCCTTGTAGATTGAGGGCAACTGTAAGCAATCTCTAAATATAGACTAATAACTAACACTACACTGTGCCGAGGTACCAACTGATAAACTTCAATACAATGCATAGGTAAGCGAATCCTACACCGCATGCACTCGAGGTGGTTAAGTCATCTACTTACTATAATAAGAGCCGTCAGAAGCAGGAGTTGCTCATACATGTAATCCTTAATTACTTATGTCATACCTCACAGTAAGCGTCAAGCGTAACATCAGGCGTGCTTAGCATCTTGGAAGTTTTAGAAGTTTTATACCCATTACCTCATTATTATAATATGTCACTTTCAAATGTGCTGTTTTAATTGCTTGTTCTTCACAAGATCGATCGCTAAAAACGTTAAAACTAAAAACCTTTCATATGGACAGATGTATTTTGTGTGATGTAAGAATTTCCTCTACATTCTCTCTCTGTTTGATCAGACAAAGTACTTTCATGAACTTAAATGTTTAAGTGATGCATTTAATTCCAATATCTCATTCATATGTTTGTGCCAGTATTAAAATGTATTGTTGTATTCGAAAATTTGATGGGTAGTTTCTGTTACAACAGTAACCTTTTTATACACACACTTCTATGTACTCATTAATATTATTAATTCAACATATTTATGGTTTTTATTTTGTTCTATCAGTTCACATAAAAAGTATCAGTAACAAATAATTTTTCATTGTAATTATTATAACAGAACAGATTTTACCAAACCATTACTTGCAAGGTATTTTACAATTAAAATTTCTAGTTGTTTTGGTTTTTCTCTAAAATTAATTGCACAAAACACTTTTCTTGTGATATGAAGTTTAAGAATTAGTGTGGTAGACGTTGTATATGTTAAGTAAAATATACTATTAAAAGTGAAAAGTATATTTATATATACTAGTGAATGCCCAGAGTTGTCCAGGTAATAAAAAAGTCTTTCTACAGAATATTTATTTTTATTTAACATATAATTAAATTTACCGTTTCAACTTTCATTTTCATTCCATTAAAAAAGTGTTTTGTGCACTTGAAATAAATTAAGAGAAAAAAGAAAACAACTGTAAAAGTGTATAAATGTAAATGTGAAATAACTAGCAAGTAATGGCTATATAAAGTCTTTTTTGCTAGGATTACAATGAAAGTTATTTGGTATACAATTTTATGATTTTATTTCAATTTGGTTTTGTAGCAAAAATATAGAGTGTTATAGAAACCCGTAGTAATTAATCTAATGCAAACACCCCATGGTAAAAATCATTCAAATTTTATATACATTCTGTACATATTAAAAATTAGTAAAGACAACAATATGTCAACCTTATTAACTATAGTTATTTACAGTAACTTTAGTGTATTCGGTGGTTTTGATCTGCAAGAAATTGTAACATTACATGTACTACACACAGTATGTACCATGGGGAGTACTTACCATCGAGATAAACGTATAACATAAACGTTGAAATTAACTTAAATAAATTTAGCTAACTAAACACACACTGAAAGCTAAGTTTTAGTATGTATTTTATTGAACTGAACTTCAACTTTTTTACAGGCTAAGATTTTATCTCTTACCTGTTTTTGAATTCATTTTCACTATAACTTATAACGGATATTACTGAACTAAGATAGCAAGCAGCGTATATCTCTTTCAGACATTGTGGGAGCAATTTCGGCAAATAGCATATCAACACTTTTTGTTATTTTCTCGTAATCAGTACATCAACTGCCAAATTTTACCTTCTTGGGAGCTTTTTGTTGATATAGAATGGCAAAAAAAGTTTGAAAAAACGCCACGTATTGGGAAGATGGAAAACACATTCTGTTTCATATAGTAAGGCAAAAGAAAATCTTATAAAAAGGCATCATGACCCAAAGGTGCAATGTATTAATTAATAATCGAGCATATGGAATCAAGAAAATGTTATACAGTATATAGTAAGAGCGATTGAAATGGCAAGGACAGCTTAGCTTTGTAGTCAAGTGTGCGTGGTTACAGACTTGCATTTACAACCTTTGGGAGTTCAAATCCATTATGAAGCATATTGTTTGTTCTTAGAATTTAATAACTATAGCTGGACAGATGAATGACAAATAACAACTTTTAGATTTATATACATATAGATACATGAACATAGATATTATATAAGAAAGAGTTCAGGATCACAAAATAAAATTACTTAAAATACATTTTGGCATAATTATATTATTTTATTAATTATAATTATATTAAAAGCGGTTTGTTTCATTTCTCTAGCACCATACATTAGGCGGGGGATTTATGGTGGGGTTTATTTAGGTGGGGTGCAGATTTATAGCATATTATTTGATAGCATCATTGTGGTAATCTGATCATACAATGGGTCGACGCTCATAACTTGTCTTCTATTGTACAGAAAAACTACATTTGACTGCGAACTGCAGCAAACATATCAATGAGTGCAACGAGTTTTTATGCACTAATGATAAATATAGATATAAATTAAAACATGTATTCAAATTTAGAATGATATAAAAATTGAAAGTTCCAATAAAATGCAAAGCAGGTAAAGGCTAGAATATCATTGCAAGTTAATTGCAAGCAACATATATTAATGGGTAGAAATGTTTTTCAATTGAAGATTTTAGTTCAATTAGAGGTTTTACACTAGTTTGTTCTATTGCTAGATTTATCTTTCCAAAGTTCTGATGAGTCATTTGGTGAATAAAATAATAGCTTTTATATGAACGCCATCTCTATTTGACAGCCATTAAAGGGTTGAAATTAGAGCGCCATGGCTTTCAATCATAGGTTTTACAGTAGTTTGTTAACTGTCTCAGTGCCACTGCTGCTTACTTCATTTATATGCTCTTGAGCTGCCAGAACTGAGTCTAAGATTTATTAAGGTAGGAAGTGTCAAGTCACAAAACTTATCATATTCAGGGATCTTTTTAGCAGAGTCAAGCTTATCATTTCCTTGTAACTTAAAATTTTCCTAAATATAATTTTTTCTCTCCTATAATTCTCCGCAGTATGGCCACTTTAACCTTGCTGTAAGCTTCTGACTTTTTAGTCGCTTCTGTAAATTGTGTAAATACTCTCTTAAACCTTTTCTAATCTTTGGCCAAGCTGCCATCTTTCCATTTTTGTGTGAGCACCCAGTCACTCATAAATGTGCCATGCAGTGTGCATCCTTTACAGAGATACACAATGAATCTCTTAACCTAATAATGTGCTTTTCTTTTGTCTGGTGAAAGTATAATAAGCAATAAGCATTCCATTCCAATAGCAAAGTCAAGTACATGTTTGCTAATATAGGCAAATTAAGCTCTAACGGTTTCAAGCTGCCATGCATAGTCATCTCAAGCTCAAACTGTTTAAATTCAGAACACGCATCGCATCGGCAGTCTCAGACAGTGTCTGATTTACCTAGAAAATACGATAAAAGTTGTTCGTGTCAGTTATGGTTTAAACTAAGCCCCTGGTTTGTGTGGATCTGCTCAGGCAATCCCAGGTAGCAGAAGACCCGCTCATCTAGTGGGCTGGCGACCACCGGGACCGTAGGGTCAGGTAGTGCCAAGGCGTCCTCCTACCGGATGAAATGGTCGGCGAGAACCAGCACCCACCTGTTCCTCCTTGTCGTGACAAGAAATGACCCCACCAGATCCACAGCCACCTTCTGCCAAGGTCGTCCTGCATAAAGCCTCCTTTTTTCTTCGGCCGTCTTTGTCCCTCCATGCTTTGCAGCCTGGCACACCTCACAACTCTTGATAAGCCCCACGCGGCTAACGGCCCTTGTTTCCTTGCCAGCTCCTTTCGTGAGGGGCCCCGTCCTTCTGTTCAATGCTTGTGCATTGACGACAGTTCTTGCAGGTTTGCCTTCTCAATCCATCCGCATTCCCGTGGTAAGTCTTTGACCGGTGCTCCAGGATGATACGGAACTCCGCCAAAAGCTCAAGCCACCGGGCTACTTGGTTTGAGGGTTCCCTACTCATGCATAGCCACCGAGGTGATGTCTGGTCCTTCCGTAGGAGGAACTCCTACGGACAGACCACCTAGTGTTTGACTGCCTTCACTACCGCAAGTAGCTCTCATTGAGTGGCGCAGTAATTGCGTTCCAAGGGGATGAGGGTCTTGCTGTAGTAGGCAATGACTATCTCGCAGCCTTCCTGTACTTGGGACCACACGGCTCCCACTCTACATCCGCTGGCATCCGTGTCCAAAATGTACTGCCTCCAAGGATCCGGATAGCCCAAGATTGGAGCGGTGCTGATGCTTGCCTTCAGCGTATTGAAAGCTGTCCTTCGAAGTCAGTCGGTGCAAGGCGTGTGCTATAGTGGCGAACTTTGGGATATATCGTCGTTAGTAGCCAGCCATCTTGAGGAATCCTTGGAGTTCCCTCACTCCGCGCGGACTCGACCACTTTGCTACTGCCTCAACCTTATCAGGGTCTGTAGAGACTCCGTCCTGGCACACTATGTGGCCCAGATAGCAAACTTGGGGTTGCAATAGCTCACACTTGGAGGGCTTCAGTTTTAGTCCGGCCATGTGGAGTCTCTGGAAGACCTCCTCCAGCCGATGTAGATGCATATCAAAATCTGGGGCGATGACGATAATATCATCCAGATATAGCAGCGGCGTTCTTCAGTGAAGGCCAGGTAGAACGCGTTCCATGAGTCTTTGTTAGGTGGCGGGAGGCGGAAGTCAGTCCAAAAGGCAACATCTTTCACAGCTCGGATCGTATTGAGAAAGCCGATTTACTGCGCTTCTGCATCCAGGAGTACCTGTCAATACCCGCTTACCAGGTTGAACGTGCTGAAATAGCGACTGCTAGACAGGGTGTCCAGGCTGTCGTCGATCCTGGGTAACGGGTAAGCATCCTGCTTCGTGATGGCGTTGAGACGCCGGCAGTCAATGCAGAAGCGCCACTTCCCGTCCTTCTTCCGGACTAAGACCACGGGGGAGCTCCAAGCTCCTCCAACTGGCTCGATGAGTCCTCGTTTGAGCAGATCCTAGACCTGCCTCTTGGCCTCTGCCTCCTTCTCCAGTCCGAGTCTATAAGGGGGTTGTCGGATTGGCCAAGTTCCCTCCTTAAGTGGAAAAGAATGTTCTACCTCCAAGGTCTTTCCCACGTCGTCATCACCCGAACTAAACACGGTGGCATACCAACGCAGCAAGGTTGCCAACCTTGACGTTTGTCACATGTCCTCACAGTTTGACCGGGCCGCTTGGAACAATTTCCCAAGGTAAGCCGGCACTCCATTGATTGAAGTCGGACCGGCGTCACACAGTAAGGGATCATCTTCTTTGACCTGTGGGGTCTCCACTCCCGTGTACGTGCTAATAGTGGCTCCGGACTGAAAAATCAACGACCGCTCCTCAGTGTTCATGCAGCGGGTGATGACTTGTCCTTTGGGTCCCAGCTGGTTCAGGGTACTGGCTACGAGAGGTCTGTTAGAAAATCCTAAGATTAGTCCCATGGGGCAATAGTTCCGTGTGGTGATGCGACAGTGTATTGCCATCTCCGTCTGGGCAGGAACCATTACACCCTTTATCACCTGTACTTTGCTTTGTAGCAGCCGTTCATGCTGGTCCATGCAGACTAGCTGTTTGCCATCTACTCGAACCACCGGTTGCTCAAACTCGAAAGCGCGTTGATGGGCCACCAAGAATGGCATTCCGAGGATGGCATCCTCGCTCGCTCGGCTCACTACAAAAACTTCCTCCGTTTTCACATTTCTCAAGCGAATAGTCAGGCGCTCCTCCCAGAGCAGTGCCTCTACTGTGTCCGCGGCTGCTGGCTCCTTTTTGAGTTTCTTCCTGTAGGAGGTTTATCCAGTAGAAGCACACCGCTTCTTTAGGAAAATCCTGCCAGATCCCCTAGTAGGTTTCTGTTTCTGGAGCAGTGCATCTACCGGGTCCGATTGGTAAGCTTTTCACAGCTCTTTCTGGGTTCCTTCCGGTAAGAAGTTTTTCCAGTAGGAGCTTGTTGCCTCCTCAGATAAGTCCTTTTAGTAGGTTTCTGTTCCTGGAGCTGTGCATCTACTAAATCAAATCCTGTAAGGCTTCCCACAGCTCTCTCTGGGTTTCTTCCAGTAGAGAGTTTTTTCAGTGGGAGCGGTGTTGCTGTTTTTCAGGCAGCCCAGTTCATCCAGAGTCTAGTGATCCAGATGCGAGTCCTGTCGAGGAGTTCTTGGGATCGTTACCAATCCCACTGCTGCCACCAGTGGAAAGGTTTGTGCGACCTTCACTTTCCTCCTCTAGTAAAAGACTCGTGCATGAGTACAATACATATATTTCTGCTTAGTTCATCAAAGTGTACAAAAAAGAATCAAATAACAAGCAATGGACAGGCCTAGAACAGCTCTGCTCTTCCACACAAATGTTCGAGCTTATGTAGCTAGTAAGCTCCGCCTCCGTTCTACTTGGCTAGTTCCGCCATGGCTCTGGCTTGGCTGAACTCCGACCTCATTAACATGCCTGACTGAACACAGCTTGGCTCGGCTTAACGCAGCCCTATGCTCAGCTCCCAGTGGACCACATTCCACAACAACATTTCAATAAGGAGCACAAGTAAATTTCTTACCAATATTGGTCTCATGAAGACCATTTGCTTATAAAAACTCTATCTTACATAATGTTCTATACACCCAATAGAGTTCCAAAATTGTTATATTAAAACCTCAAGTTTCATTCGTAGGTTTCAAGACACAAGGATCAGCAAATACATACAAATGGTACCACTTGCAAGATAAAGTCAATGGGTTAAGATAGCTGTGGTAATGGTCATGATGAGAAAATCACTTTATTGTAATGCCGACATTTGTCTGAAAACATTCTATAAGCAAATCGAGCAGCAGAGCATTACAGTGGTTGTTTGTTATGAATAGATGGCATCTGTGGTGAAGTAAGATAGAAAATAAAAGGTAACCAAAACTGTTCAAGCGAGCGTATTGCAATCAGTATAGAGCTGTAGTAGGCAATGCAGCTGGTACAGTATGAATTACATAGAAATAAACACATTACCCTGAAATAGTGTAATGCCGTGAATTTAGCTAGTGTATGTGTGTATATATATATACCATAAAACCTCTAATTGAATGCCATGGAGCTCCAATTTTCAACTGTTTCTCTATAGTGGCGGTCAAATAGAAATGGCGTTCACATAGCGGCTAGCATTGTATTTTTCAAAAGCTCATCAGAATTTTGAGAAGAGAAATTTAACCTTTTTACAGGAAAAGTGAATTTCCCCTATGTTTTGGACTATCCTTCCGGTGGAGCGATATTGACTCTTTTAGAAGAAACAAATCTGCTAACTTACCTCCAACTTGTCAAAGATCTTTAAATAAATATACATTGAGAAGCCGAGAAATATATCTGCCAATTTATATTTGTTGCTTGCAATCAACCTGATGATATTATAGCCTTATCAGTCCGATATTATAGCCAAAATCAGTTTGAATTGGCTTACAGGCCAAATCAGACTGATTTAGCAAACCCTTCAGCGTGTTGAGAAATAAATAATAGGGCTAGTGCGTAGTAATACTAACAAGTTAATAAAACATACATGATAAACTCCAGAAATATAATAATATTTTATTTACTACTTTGAACGTACCGACTCACATTACTGACCATCAAGAAACCGGATGAAATAAAATGTTGAATTAGAAAAAAGTCATTGTGTTAATGGTATTTGTGATCCAACATGGAGCGGCCATCTTTGTTGGATCTTGCGAGAATTGTAAGTCACGTGATCTTGCGCAGACAAACGGTTACCTCAACAAAATGGAAAAAGTAGATGCAGTGCATCTAGTGTTCCAACAGCAACAGACTAATGACTTTTTAGTGGAACACAACAATAAACCTTTTTGCTTGGTATGTGAATACATTATGGTAGTGATAAATAAAGCAAATGGAACGCTATCACCAAACAAGGCATAGTGAACTGACAACAGTGTGTGGACAAGATCAATGCTTTTCAACAGGGTTTGAAATTACCACAAGCTGGATTTAATAGACTGCTAGTTGAGAATGAAAGTTGTTTCTGAACTAGTTATGCAATTAGTGAGTCAATTGCAAATAAGCTGAAACATCACAGAGACAGAAAGTTTTTGAAGGATTGCATTGTCACTGCTGCTGAACTGCTGGCACCAGCCAAAGTAAATTTGCTCAAGAACATCAAACAAGAAATAAAACAAAATCAAGAAAAAAAATCAAAGAATTTATGAAGATGAAAGGCAGGCCTATTATGGAGTTAGTTGACAGCAAGTATAGTTGTGTGATATTGCTTTCAAGGCCAAACCATTTATACGTGTCACATCAAAAGCTGCAATCAACTTATCAGGGCCTTACTGTCAAATGCGAAAGCTTTTAAAGCTGAACTAAAACTGTGCAAAGCGCAATTGGAAAGAGATAATAACTCACATTTGCCGACTTTGTAGCATCAAACTCCTGAAAGTACTACTGAATATGCTGATGAGTGTACAAAACTGTTAGATGAGTTTGAGTGAAGATTTGAGGATGTACAAGGTAAGCAAAGAGAGTTGAATGTCTTTGCTATACGATTCAGTGTGAAACCAGCTGACGCTCCTGAAGAGTTGCCAATTTAAGTAATCCAACTTCAAAGCAAGGATGAATTGAAAGCACGGTATGTACAGCAATCTTCCATTACTCGAGTTCTACATATGCTACATTATCTCCTTTAGAGTTTCCCTCATTAAGGAAATATGCCTTAAAATGTGCGCATGTTATTGGAATGATATATAGTTAGGAATAATCCTTTTTCAAACTGATATGAATCACATGACCGCACTCAACACCCACTGATAATATAGTGAAAACCAGTTGTCAGAAGCCACATCAATATTGGCGGATACACAAAAACTCGTCAAACAAAAGCAGTTCCAGGGGTCACACTAATAAGCTAATCATTCTGAATTGGGGTGAGCTAAACCTATATTTGTGTTTACATTTGTTTATTTGAAATTTAATTAATCCCACATTACACTACATATTATTGCTGTTATCGCATGTTGCCCTTAAGCGATATGGTAACAATTATCTGGCCTCAGCCATAATAAATTATGGCTGATTATTATAAAATATTATTATTAAATTATTATATATATTATTATTATAAATATTATTATTAAATTATGTCCTGGTTCAAAAGCTGGTATGATGTGTGTACTCGTATATGAAATTGCTGTTAACTGAATATTACACCATTTCGTCCAGTTTTGTGTCAACAAATGATTAGTCAAACATTCACTCCTCTGTTGAGTTTAGAGTGGACTTGTCAGGCAAAGGTCTAAATCAATTGTTTCATATATCTAGTCTCCTTTGAGATACAGAAACTAGGAGCACTAAGCCTAAGCCACTCCTACTATATTGTGGAGGACCGGGACATGCCTGTGTACTAATTACTGCACTCACATATATATCCACACTGTCGTTTGACCGAACCTCTCGAACTTCCCTTATTGCATGCTTGAACTGCCTTTTTATTATTATATAACTGTATCACTGAACTGCCCTTGTATTACTGAACTGCCCTTTTTATTATATAACTGAACTGCCCTTGTATTACTGAACTGCCTTTTTGTTACATAACCATCATGTTGTATCTGACAATTCCTTTGTGCTATAAATAGATCAGTAGGCGGAGTTAAACGATAGGCGCTGGCTATATAAGCCAGCGCGGTAGGCAGGCAGAGGTGTGCTTGATTTCACTCATACTTGTGCATACTTGTATTAAAGATATCGATAATAAACTGCTATATACTCATACGAACTGCTTCTATTGACGCCTGCCTGGTTGGCTCACCGATTGTATAAGCAGACTCAGTGCAACCAACAGACGGAACTGCCAGGGTGACTCTAAGAAGGCTAGGAGGCGATCCACGGCCTTGTCTAGACTTGATCAGGTGTGCCATGGCACTAGAGATCCAGTCTTAAGACCAGCCATTAGTGGATCCAGACTAGCCTGAGATAGAGATCTAGAGGCAGGCCGGGGGTTTGGTTTCAGAGCAAGCCTGACTACTAGATTCTTGTCTTGGACTGACTTGACCGCCACCGGCAGGTCAATCAGGCCTCGGACAAGGTCAGCCAGTAGCCCAGGTTGCGACTCCCTTGTTAGGACGTAAAGCTGACTCAGCTACCGGAGTCAGATCCTTTACACTGGTGGCAGCGGTGGGATTTGCTTAACCCACAACAGGACGACTAACAGGGACTAAAAAGACGACGCAGGTATGACCAGACAAACTCGCAGCGCGGAAAGACCGGAAGCTCTCCGAACGGAGGGACTAGGAGGTCTAGAGCGACTGACAGGTGTCTTGGAAAGACTGCTCGTCAACCAGAGAACACAGGGACCCCCTGCACCAAGAGAAACATTCAGAGCCCCAGAATATGACGGGAATAGCGATGTAGAGGCCTTCATCAGACAGTTCAACGATGTAGCCGTTGCAAATGACTGGGGGCCAGGGTCCGCGCTGTTACACATCCAAGAGAGACTGCGAGGGCAGGCTAAGGACTGTGGACACGGGCAGACCATACACGGCGTATTTAACAACCTCCGGGCCAGGTTTGGACTGACACCCAAGGAAGCCAGAGCCAAACTGCAGGGCCTAAAAAAGGAACAGCAAGCAACGCTATTTGAGCACGCCACCCAAATAGAGAAGCTGACCGACATCGTGTTTGGGGAAATGTCAGATCGCCTAAAAGAGGAGATGGCCGTAGACACGTTCTGTAGTACGCTGGGCAATGTTTATTTGCAGCGACATCTGCTAGCGGTGCCTACTCCTACGTTGGAGGCAGCCGTGAGAGCAGGGAACGAGTACTTACAGGTTCGACCTAGTATGGCGTCTCACCAAGCCCAACCCTTCAGGTCGGACGTCAGGGCAGTCCAGCCAGACGAGACAGGACAGGGCGAGGGAGAACGGGGCCCCAAAGAGCCGATTGTGGTGGCTAGGACTACCCCGAATACCCTCGAGCTGCTGCTGACCTCGGTGACGGACCTAGCCAAAGAAGTGGCCAAGTTAAAATTGTATATCCATCGACCGCAGTCTATTACAGAAAGCGGGACGAAGAAAAAGGAAATGGCGAGATGCTGGGGGTGCAACCAGGAAGGCCACCAGAGGAGAAGTTGTCCGCGGAGGCAGGCAAATCAGAGGACACCCTATAAGCAGGACCAGGGAAACGCTTACGGCCCGCAGCAGTAGGTCTACCTGCTGGCTGCACAAGGGCACCCGGACACGAAAAACACAGACAACGTAACAATACAAGTCGAAGGGAATCTGGAGTTGATCCGGAGGGTTGGCAGCATCCGACTAAAACGGCGGCACCAGTCAAGAGACCCCTGGTAGAAACGATTCTCGTCTACAACCCATACCAAAGTCTATGGGAACTGGACGAGGAGGAAGAGGGATGCGAGGCGAGTCCCCGGGACTCACCGCGGGCGGCCAAACAGGCGCAGCGGCAGTACCTCTACCAGATCCAGAGACTGGATGAGAAACGAAGAGTTTATGGACGTACCAGAGAACCAGAAAGGCCAGGGCGGAAGGGAGGTCCCACTAGGGCCGAGCACCCCGAGCGATCTGGACAGCAAGGGTCGGGACAGAGAGCAGATTCAGGGGTAACTGAAGCTCTCGAGAGACCAACACTGTACAGATCAGGAAGAAGGGAGCTTGCGACCCAGATGGAACCCCGCCGTAAGCCTAGACAAGTTAGGTCAGAGAGAGATGGCCCCACCGGCGCTGATCCGTTCAGGAGATCCGTATCAACCGGATCGGGATGGAACGAGGACCCAGCCATGGCGGTGCATCTCCAGAGACCGGAGTACCATAGACCCAGATACGAAAAGGGCTGGAATGAAGCCGAACCCCCGAGACGGGGGCCGACCCGAGGCGGCCATCTCCAAGGAGGGAATCTAGGTCAACCCACGAGTCCGGTGTCGGGTCCGACAGGCTGGTACGGGAAGAGCACAAGGCCAGCTACTCCCGAGGAAAGCCTGGAGGACCAGCTCGAAAAGAGTCCACCACCGGATAGGCCTAGGGGACGTCCGAGGAGGAAAAAATCGGAAGAGATGCTCGATACCGCCGCAACGGGGGAAGGGTTGCCAAGAGTTGGAGCTCTGGAAAAACCCCATAGGTCGAGCTACTTCCTACCGGGGAAGGTAGAGAGGCAAGACCTCCTGTTCCTCATAGACACCGGCTGCAACACTAACCTACTCTCCAAAAAGGTGTTCGACAGAATGCCGGAGCGAGTGAGGGTGCAGTTAGAAGAGAATGACCGGTATGGACTCATGGCAGATGGTAGCAAGCTCCAGTTTTATGGACTGATAAGGCTAACCGGAAGGATCAGGGACGTGGCTATAGAGGAGAACTTCCTCGTAAGCCAGATCAGCGAAGACGCTATTCTGGGTATGCCTTTCCTGATCTCCCACAAGTGTCAGATTGAATTCGGCCGACCCGTCATTTCCCTAGGGAATAGGCAACTTACTTGCACCGACAAATACGGGAGGATAATGGTGTCCAACGTTCACGCCTGGAAGAAAGTTACTATCCCTCCCTTGTCAGAGGTAAGAGTGACGGGGAAGATCTCCGTCAGAAATTACGTGCCGATGGGCTTGATAGAGGGCTCTGATCCACATCTACCCGTGGCATGCAGCCTGAACAGGCCTGGAGAGGGTGGTGATGTCACCATACGATGCCTGAACCCCGGACGTCAACCGATAGAGTTGGGCGCCGGACACGTCATTGGCTCATACACGGCTGTGGAAGAAGAGGACATACAGACGGATCTCTGGTCTGGGCCGGAACACGGGAGCCTCGACGAATCAGGAGTGGGGTGTGCCACTGTAAGGACGGGGGAAGCCGTCCCGGGTCACCTGGTTGAGCTATATCAGCAGGCCCTCCCAGGATGCCGGCACGAAGGAGAGAAGCAGAGCCTGGCCCATCTTCTGACCAGGTACCAGGACGTGTTTAGCAAGTATGATGGCGACGTAGGAAGGACCGACCGAATCGCCCACAGCATACCCCTGATGGAGGGTGCCAGGCCAGTCAGACAACCCCCCCACTGGTTGGGACCTCTCCAGGAGGCAGAAGCGGACATACAAGTACAGGAACTACTGGAAAAGGGTTTGATCGAGCCTGCCAATGGGGCGTGGAGTTCCCCAGTCGTCATGGTAAAGAAGAAGGATGGCGGATGGAGATTTTGTATTGATTATCGACAGCTGAATGCGGTCACCCAACAGGATGCGTACCCCATCCCTAGGATTGATGAAAGCCTGGACGCCCTGGCAGGAAGCCGATTTTTTAGTACGTTGGATCTGACCAGTGGATACTGGCAAGTACCGCTAGATCCGGACGCTCAAGAGAAATCCGCCTTTGCCACGAGAAGCGGGTTGTGGAAGTGGAGGGTGCTGCCCTTCGGATTGACATCAGCACCCGCCACCTTCCAAAGACTGATGGAGTCTGTACTTCACGGGCTCCATTGAAAAACCCTCTTGCTATACTTGGATGACATCATCGTAATTGCTCCAGACTTCGAGACCCATTTGGCCCGTTTGGGAGAGGTCTTCCAGAGACTCGCCGCCGCGCAGCTGAAACTGAAGCCCTCTAAATGTGAGCTCCTCCAAAGGAAAGTGAGGTACCTTGGCCATGTGGTGAGCCCGGAGGGAGTGTCCACGGACCCGGAAAAGGTAAAGGCAGTGGCCGAATGGCAGACCCCTCGAAATATAAAGGAACTGCAGGCCTTCCTGGGGACCACGGGGTACTACCGACAGTACCTGCGAGATTACGCCACAATTGCAAAGCCACTCACGATCTTGACTAGCAAAGGGAAGCCTTGGAGGTGGGGAGCAGAAGAGCAGCAGGCATTCGAGACCCTCCGACAAGGCCTGATCTCGGCACCGGTGCTGGGGTACCCCAACCCAAAGAGTCAATATACTCTGGACACCGATGCCAGTAATGTGGGAGTGGGGGCCGTCCTGTCCCAGAACCAGGGGGGCAGGGAGACCGTAGTGGCATACTACAGCAAGACCCTCAGCCCAGCCGAACAAAATTACTGTGTGACGCGCCGAGAGCTCCTGGCAGTAGTAAAAGCCGTCAAGCACTTCCGGCCCTACCTGTATGGTCAACAGTTTGTGCTCCGCACGGATCATGCCTCCCTGAGATGGCTGTGTAGGAGGAGGGAGCCGTCGGCTCAAGTAGCTCGGTGGCTGGAGATTTTGTCAGAATTCTCGTACCTACTGGAACACCGAGCAGGGGTCAGGCACGGGAATGCCGACGGCCTGAGTCGACAGGTCTGCCCAAACGACTGTCGACAGTGTATCCGAATAGAAGAGCGAGACGGAGGCCCTAGCAAACAGGCATTGCTGGAAGGAGAGTCCGACACCGTGGCCGCAATTAAACTACCAGGAGACCGAAATTTTCGACAGCTGGTACAGAGCCAAATGGAAGGGACACAAGCTGTGGCCAGGATGTACTGGGCAGTAAAAAATGATCAGGAGCTACCAGAGGAGGAGCTGACTCTAGGGAGTAACGAGCTCCGGGTCCTACACAAGAGACGGGAGGCTCTGAGGTTATCCCCAAACGGCGTCCTGGAGGTCAGACTAATGACGGACGGCCACCCCAGATGGTGTACCCTATGTCCTCGGGCGGACCGGAGCCGGGTAATGTGGGACACGCACAGGCTTGCCCACGCGGGGGTTCACAGGACGGTAAAAAGGTTACTACTCAATTGGTATTGGCCGGGACTGAATGCCGACGTGAGACGACTCGTCAAGAAGTGTGAGATCTGTCAAGTGGCAAAAACCGGCGGGAATCACGCAACTAGGAGCAGACACCGATTGTACGCCGGGCGACCATGGCAGAAGCTAGCGGTCGACCTGGTGGGACCAATGCCAGTGACTAACTGAGGGAACAAGTGGATCCTAGTGATTAGCGACCATTTCTCCAGATGGCAGGATGCAATAGCGATCCCGGAGGCAACTGCCCCGGTGGTAGCCACAACCCTGGACGAAAGGGTGTTCTGTTATTTTGGCCTACCCGAGGAATTACACTCCGACCAAGGGGCTCAATTTGAGTCTAAACTCATGGGAGAATTATGTAGTCTATGGAACGTAGACAAAACACGGACTACGCCATACCACCCCCAGGGAAATGGCATTGTAGAAAGAAACAACCGGAGCTTGGGAGATTCCTTGAGAGCCTTGCTCCTGCGCCGTGGGCCTACAGAGTGGGACTTGTTGCTGCCACAGATAATGAGGGCTTTCCGGGGCACTCCCCACTCCGCCACGGGAGAAACCGCGAATTACATGATGATGGGCAGGGAACTGCGATTGCCAGACCAGCTCTCAGACCCCGTTACAGTCACTGGCCAGGCGGTACAGCCCTACGTACTGGAACTGGCCAGCCGGCTGGAGGAAACGTATGAAATTCTCCGAGACCGCCAAATGAAGATCCGGGTGGAGGACGACGAAGAGCCCCCATCGTTTGGGACCGGTGACTTGGTGCTGCTGGTCAACAAGAGACGTAGACGTGGAGAAAACCCCAAGTTACAGCCCAAATATGTGGGACCCTATACAGTCACTAGGTGTAATCCCAACCATACGTACCAAGTAGAGAGACAAGGACAAATCTCAGTACAGAACGAAGAGAGATTAAAACCATACTACGTGTGTCCAGAGGCCGATGGGCGGGCCCCGGCCACTAAGGAACCCTCCAGGAGGCCAAACATGAGGGGTGCCACTGGACGAAGAGAGAGGAGGCTGGAAGAGTTAGGGGAGATACTGCCCGCAGTAGAGTACACTGGAAGGGAGCCTCCCCCGTTAACACGGCAGGAGAGGATGGAACCTCCCCCGGATATGGACAGTGACACGTTCAGGAGACGACTTCTGGAGGTCCTGGCCAGAGAAAGAGAGTCTGCCTCGGGCAGTCACGATCCCAACGGAGGGGTTAGGGAGGCAACAGAGCAAACCGGTATAACCAACGCGGAACCAGAGGAACCAAGTCTCGGGCCCTGTTCCGAACCCCCGGTGGAGCCCCCCGGACAAGAGTTGACGGAAGGAGAGACAGATAATACCACAGTCGACGAGGCCTCCGACTCCGGGGTCACCGAACAAAGGGATCCGCCCCAACCCGAAGTTTCTACACCAGCACCAGCTGAAGAAGAGGTGCGAATAAACACAGAACCCAGGAGAACAGAAAATGGTATGGGAGAAAGACGAGACGGGAGACCACGGCGAATGGCGGGCCCTCCTATCAGATACGGCGAGACTGTGTGCCACCAAATCGACCCTGAAGAAGAAGGACCGGAAGCCAGAGAAAGACAGGCCGAACTCAGGGAACGGTATCAGTCTACCAAAGCTATGGTGGAACAACTGGAGACCTTGATAGAGAGGGAAGGTCTGAGGACGAACTTAGAACTGATGTCTCAATATACAATTCTAAAAGAGTCGGTTGCCGAACTAGAAGAAATGATGGCCGCAAGCCGCCACGGAGGAGGGCAACCAGATACAGTCATACCTGACCGAAATATCCCGGGAAAGGGGACAGAGACGGAGGCAGACGAAGAAAACCAAACAGGAGAAGAACCATCCGGCAATGAAGGCCTTCGACAGCAGACTCCGAACGATAGAACAATTCAGGAACGAGAGCACGGTAGGACCGGAAAGCGGCCATCTTATGAAACTGAGACAGCCTCCAGTCACTTCAACCGTTGCGCACTAACGAAGAACCAGCTCTCTCCACAAACCTATATCACGAATATGAGACCAACTCCAGATGAAACCAACGCCATCGGGGATCCAGAACTGCAGGTATTATTAACAGAATTGGACGAGATCTTGGAAGGAACTGAGATAACGGCAGGGAACCAAGACGTCGATCAGGTAAAACTACCTGGGAATAATATAACCAAGGAAAATATCGCACCCATTGCCTATAAGGGAGCGAGGCCAGTAGAACCGGCGATAACCACTACCAGGATGGTGCAAATGATAGGGAACAGGGCGCCCCAGGACAAAGCCAAGCCAAAACAGGCCAGGCAAACTTCTGAGGGCCAGAGTTCCCAAGTCAGGAGCAGAGGTAAACCACTCCAGGGTGGCCCTCCGCTAGAGATTAGCCAGAGGCACCGACTGAATACTCAACAAGACCAAGGAACCTACCAGCAACAGGGTAACCAGGGCCATCGAGAACACACGGGCCCGGCGAGAAGAGTACAACCGTAGAGCGGGAAGAGAAGAGGACCAATACCGACGTTATATCCGGATGGCTGAGGAATGCCGGGTAGAAGCTCAGAGGTTGAGAACACAAGCGCGGCGTTTCCACTGAGTTCACTTAATTGTTCACCCCTGGCCGAACAATTGGGGGGGAGAGTGTGGAGGACCGGGACATGCCTGTGTACTAATTACTGCACTCACATATATATCCACACTGTCGTTTGACCGAACCTCTCGAACTTCCCTTATTGCATGCTTGAACTGCCTTTTTATTATTATATAACTGTATCACTGAACTGCCCTTGTATTACTGAACTGCCCTTTTTATTATATAACTGAACTGCCCTTGTATTACTGAACTGCCTTTTTGTTACATAACCATCATGTTGTATCTGACAATTCCTTTGTGCTATAAATAGATCAGTAGGCGGAGTTAAACGATAGGCGCTGGCTATATAAGCCAGCGCGGTAGGCAGGCAGAGGTGTGCTTGATTTCACTCATACTTGTGCATACTTGTATTAAAGTTATCGATAATAAACTGCTATATACTCATACAAACTGCTTCTATTGACGCCTGCCTGGTTGGCTCACCGATTGTATAAGCAGACTCAGTGCAACCAACAGACGGAACTGCCAGGGTGACTCTAAGAAGGCTAGGAGGCGATCCACGGCCTTGTCTAGACTCGATCAGGTGTGCCATGGCACTAGAGATCCAGTCTTAAGACCAGCCATTAGTGGATCCAGACTAGCCTGAGATAGAGATCTAGAGGCAGGCCGGGGGTTTGGTTTCAGAGCAAGCCTGACTACTAGATTCTTGTCTTGGACTGACTTGACCGCCACCGGCAGGTCAATCAGGCCTCGGACAAGGTCAGCCAGTAGCCCAGGTTGCGACTCCCTTGTTAGGACGTAAAGCTGACTCAGCTACCGGAGTCAGATCCTTTACAATATGTTACTGAATACAGTAAAGGCTTTGTATTCATGCGCTGTCACACTAGCAACCTTTTCTATTTTGAAACAAAACATCTGCACAGGCCTCCTTGTTAAACTGCTCACAATTAGCACCTTCAAGTTTTGGTACAGTTAGAAAACACCCCAAATTAACCTGTAGCTCAATGCTGCCGATGGATATATATCCTAGTAAACACAATGTTCTATATTGTATCAGAAGCCGTGTGTGAGTCACACAACGGTTGTAACACTATTTTTATTAGGCCTCAGATGAAGGCCTATAAATAGCCAAATGGTTGTTGTTTGCAGCCATGTTAAGGAGCACATTGAGATACGTAAACATGTTACACCATTTTGCAGAAAGAAATGCATAGTTTTACTCATATGATAGAACAGTAAAACAGGTGGATAACTCTCAACTACCAAAGCCTTGGTGTGTTTTGTAGTTTATTCTTTTGCATATGAGCTTAGCGATTATAAAGCCTCTCCTAATGTTGTCTAGTGTAAACTACCGACTAGTAGGCTGGGTTCCATTAAAAATGGAATGAATGAAGGCTGGTGCATAAAACTAGAATAAGAAGTCACGGAGTTGAACGCCTCCCTATAATAGAATTACAATCTCAGGCTATCAACCAACTATTGGAGCATCAGCTATATTCCAAAACTGAAGCGCGCGTTATCGTGGTAAAATATGATTGGTATAAGATACAATTCCAAGTGTTGGTATATGTAGTTTATCAGCCCATCTTCAATCTGTTCTTGTAAATGTTGCTAATAATTTTATAAGTTGTGGCTTGCACTCCTTACTGCATAACAAGCCGTATGTATATTCAAAAATCTATTCAAATACATTTATATTTACATGCATGCTCAGGATTATTATTTATATTGATATACTTTTATATTTAAATTATTGTACTTTTTGGTACCTTTAGGAGCCTCTGCTTTCATCTTCTGTTCGCTAGTTTGCTTGCTGCTGTCAGCAGATGACTGTTCACGTTTTGCACTTGTCTTGTTATTGAGGGGCTTTTTCTAATTTTTCTTGGCGACCTTCTGCAAAAAATTGTCACGAGGGATGAAGTTCTGTCTGAGCATATTAGCGCATTTCGGTCGCTCATCGGCATCTAATGCGAGAAATTTCTGTATAAAAGGTAAAACCACATTTGAAAAGTATAATGATCTATCTAATCAAAGGGAGACAGACAGCAAGCTGGTTTCAATATTGGAGTCATCTCCTTTTCAAAAAAAAGAGCATAATCATCAGCTATGTAGACAGCTTTTAGTAAATGTGTTGGAACATAGGCTTTAAGCAGGTGATAAACAGCTACAACCTTTAAAATCTTCATAAACATTGAAGAAAATTGTCTAATTTTTTTTCTAAAATCTACCTTTTCAATCACTGGGAACTTGGTTCCTGCAAATGCTGGATTTCTCAAAGATATCTCTTTGTACCCTGCTTTCAGGTTGCCTGTAAGAAATGACTACACTAGATCAGCAGATTAGTGTTCATATATCAATTATTATTTTTGTGGAGAGAAGTCTATCAGTGTTTGATCTGGGATTGCTGGATCAATTTTAAGTCAAAACGGTTTGAATATTTATGGCAACTCATTCATGTTTTAATAGATAATTTAGATGCGCTAAAATTACTTAATCGTTTTAGTGAGTGTCTAAACCAGTGAACTAATTTTTCTAGAAAGACACTCTTTTTCTTCTACTAGCTCATTCTTGGTGTCTTTCTGTTTCAGGTGACTTTATGAGTAACTTTAAAATTTCCAATTTTCTATTATAAATACAATTATGCTTGCAATCTCGTGTGCTGAGAAAGATCATTGTGTGTAATAACTATGTGCATAAATATTCCAATATGGCAAAATGGATGCCTGGTGCAGTGGTTATCGTGTCAGTCTACCGAGCTGTATATCTGAAAACAATTTTCTGTGATGTATACTTATGAGCACTCTGAGTGAAGCTTTGGACAGAATAACTTACGTAGCTCTTATTATAGTATAGGTTTTGAATGGAAGCACCAAATATTGTAAGGTAGCGCTTTTGACAATTACCAATAATTTACTGCCGAGTTGGTCATGGTAGTTTTGTAGCAAAAAATACATCATATTGTTTTTAGAGATAATAAGTTTTTGCGTATATCGGTGTTATTGTAGGACATTATTTATTTGAAAGCACCTCAATATTTTATAACTAACATTTGAAAGGAAACAAAATATGCTTGAACTCTAGATTTATATTATCAGACGTTGTTTTACCACAATGCTTACCAGTTACCAATTACTATATGTTATTGATTGTCTTCAAAGTTCTTTTAGAAATAGATAAATCCAATTATCGTACAGGATGAATTTATTCGTGGAGTTATATTTCGCGGCTACGCACATTGCGCGTTTTGTTTTCTAGTTAGCTTACAACTACGGGTGGATCGTGCTAAGCCACAGGTGTCAAACACATGGCCCGCGGGCCACATGTGGCCCGCCACCTCATTTTATGTGGCCCGCGAGGGCTTCATTACTCATTCGCCCGAGACTCTTTCTCCCGTATTTATAACGTTGCTAGGCACGCCAACGCGAGTTATCTTGTCTCTGAAATTTGTCTATTCCTTGTGTTGTTATTTTTACATTACATTAGAATAATTTCGATTAGTCAGTAAAAAAAATTTTCTGGCCAATCAAACGAACGTACATATATACCTCCATGATCTCTCTGGCAAAAGTTATAACTAAATTACTGCGCCCATTGCGACATCTACCGAACTGAAAATCGTTGCTGTCACTTTAAAATTTATCGTTCGCGATCAATTTTTTTCAACTCCAGAAGTAAATATGCAGATTCAGAAGGGGTAAGACAGTGAAAGACTGCATAAATCAAATTGAAACATTATTTTTAATGTTTCAAAGTTTTTACTGTGTTGCGGAGAACCGGATGTCTGGTTTGCGACGAGAAAGGGAGATGGCGGCATCTTAACTGCGAGCACGCGAGAGGTAGGACGCAAAAACCAGGTACGTTAGATGGTGTCAAGAGTGGCGACTACAAGGAAATTTCAGTAAGTCAACGATAATAGTAGCGATAATAATCAAATTATTAGGCAATAGCGAATAATTGATGATTAGAGAGAGAATTGGCGAGGATAATAGTTGAAAAAAAAAATTATAAGTTGTACAATAGTGAATATTGAGGAAAATAACTTGGAAAATGAGTGACAGACACAATAATAGTATTTTCGGGAAGGGGGTTAAGACACCCGAGCTGAGACTAGAAACAGGAGCCGAATTGGAAGGATGGAGGAGATTTATTAAGAGATTTGAGATAGCGATTGTGTCGGCAGGATTAAAAAGAAAGGAACACACCAGGGTGACAAGAAAAGTAGAATCAGAAGTATACGATTTAGAACAAAAGAAGGCAGCGTTTCTGTTGGACTGTATGGGAGAGAAGGGGTATGATATTTTTGAAACATGGGAAATAAAGGTCGACGCCATGCAATATGACAACATTAAAGAAAAATTTGACGATTATTTTTCTGAGAAGGAAAATATAGTAGCAACGAGACACAGATTATTTACTATGAAACAGGATAATTGTGAAGATTTATGCAGGTTTATAGAAAGAATAGAAAGGGCAGCAAAACAATGCAGGTTGGAGGAGTTAGAAAAAGATCTAATACTGCAGGTTTTGATAATGGGTATGAATGATGATAAAATGAGAAAAGAGTTGTTACTTAAGAAGAATATCACCCTAGAGAAGGCAAGAGCTAGGTGCAGTCAGTACGAGTCGGCCACAATAGCGGCGGGGATAATAACAACAAGGGAAAAAGAAACGATAGATCAAGTAATAGGAGAAGAAGAGGACGATGAGTTAATACAAAGGATAGGAGGTAGAGCTGACGGAGGAGCAAGAAACAAAGGTAATATCGGTACAGGGAAATCTGGAGTACAATGCTATACATGTGATAGATTCGGACACATCTCAGAAGATTGCTTCAGGAATAGAGGAACTGGGTATAATAGAGGATACAGAGGACGAAACTTAACCAGGGGGCAGGCAGTCTAAGAAAAAACGATGAAAGGTCACCTATCACATGCTATGCTTGCTCGGAAACAGGACATATGGCAAGAAGCTGTCCTAACCGGCTAACAGATAAGAAAATAAGCATGGTTGAAAATAATGCATCGGAATATTCAGAAGATTCATTATGACTAAAAGAAAAATTAAAAAGATTTAAAGCGGCCAATGACTTCCTAATCAGCTTGAAAACTAAAAACAAATACATAAACTTCGAGATAGACACAGGAGCTGATGTAACAGTTATGAGTGAAGCAACAGCAAGGAGGATAAACTGCAAGATTGAACCAACTAAACGAGTACTGAAAGGGGCAGATGGCAAGAGGTTAGAGACGATAGGCGAGTCAAAAATTGAGTTGATCTCAAAGAGAGAACAAAGAATAATAGCGAGGATCAGTGTTATGAAGGGAAACAATAATAATCTGTTAGGGAAACCGGAAATAATAAAGTTAGGGCTAGTTAAGACAATTCAAAGAGTGACTAGGGTAGAGGACGAGATGGCAAAGAAATACCCAAATTTGTTCAAAGAGCTTGGAACACTACCAGACGTGTTCCGGATAAATTTAAGGGAAGATTCGACACCGGTGTGTCTCCAAGTGCCAAGGAGGTTGCCTATAGGTCTGAAGGAAGCAACGAAACAGGAAATAGCAATGATGGAAAAATTAGGAGTAATAAAGAAAATAGAGAAACCAACAAAGTGGTGTTCAGGAATGGTAGTAGCGCCAAAGAGTAAGGGAAAAGTCCGAATTTGTGTTGATCTGACGCAGCTAAACAAGAGTGTGCTCAGAGAAAATTTCCCACTGCCTACATTGGAAGAAACAATAACCGAGCTAGAGGACAGCGTCATTTTTAGCAAAATGGATGCTAATTCAGGATTTTGGCAGACAGAATTAGCGGAAGAGTCACAAGAGCTTACTACATTCATTACACCATTTGGTAGGTATATGTTTCAGCGAATGCCGTTCGGTATTTCGGCAGCTCCAGAATTTTTCCAACGCCAAGTGAGTAAGATAATAGGGCAACAACAAGGAGTCGTTTGTATGATGGATGACATTCTGGTAGTAGGAAAGAACAAAGAAGAACACGACATAAGGCTTCACGAAGTGCTAGACAAGCTTAATAGAGCAGGGTTGACACTTAATACAGAAAAATGTCAGTTTGGAGTTGATGAAGTCAAGTTTTAGGTCATATCCTAAACAAAGAAGGAATTCGGATAGATCCAGAGAAAGAAAAAGCAATCAAGGAGATGCCAGCACCTATAGACAGGAAGAGTTTGAGAAGGTTTTTGGCGATGGTAAACTATTTAGGAAGGTTTAGCCCCTTTTTAGCAGAAGTGGAAAGACCATTGAGACTATTAGACAAAAACAATGCAGCATGGTGTTGGAATGAGGAACAGCAGAAGGGCTTCGAAAAGATTAAGGAGATCATCTCTACGGCACCAGTCTTGACTTTATTTGATAATAGTAGTAAACACCGGATAACAGCAGATGCCAGTAAACATACATTGGGAGCAGCTTTGCTGCAGATGAATAGAGAAGGGAGATGGCAACCAGTAGCCTGTGCCTCAAGAAAAATGAGTGAAGCAGAGCAAAAGTATGGACAAATAGAGAAGGAGGCACTGGCTGTAGCATGGGCATGTGACAAATTTGATTTCTACTTGGTGGGGAAAGACTTTGAAGTTGAGACTGATCATTAGCCACTGGTTCCGCTGCTGGGAAATAAAGATCTGTCAGACTTGCCATTAATGATTCAAAGATTTAAGATGAGAATGATGCGATACAGATATAATATTTTTCACACACCAGGAGACAAGATGTTTTTGGCTGACCTGTTATCAAGACCAGCATCTAAAAAAGACGAAATAAAATTACAAAGAGTGGAAAACCATGCTAGTAGGATAGTAGCAGCAATAGAGGATGTGCAAATAGAGAAAATTAAAGGGTACGCGGAAACGGATGAAACGTATCAGACAGTGATGAAAGGAATAGAAACAGGATGGGAATATGCAATATGCGGCGAGGCAAAAAAGTTGAAGGAAAAGAAGGATGAGCTCAGCGTGGTAAATGGAATGATTATGTGGAACGCCAGGGTTTACATACCTATTAATTTGAGAAAGGAAATAATGGAAAAATTCCATAGTGGACATCAGGGCCAGGTCAAGACGTACCGAAGGTGTCAAGATTCAGTGTGGTGGCCAGGGATTAGAAAGGTGATAATAGAGATGGTGGAACGCTGTGAGGTATGTATGAAAAATAGAAGGATATCACATGAGCCGATGTGTAACACTCCATTACCAGAGAAACCTTGGCAAGAGATCGAAACAGACTTGTTCGAGTTCGAAGGAAGGTGCTACGTTATTTTCATGGACTACTACTCGAAATGGATAGAGGTAGTTCAGATGAATAACCAAACAGGAAGAGAATTGGCGTTGAAATTCGCAGGAATAATAGCAAGGTTGGAAGCCCCATTAAAAGTACGTAGCAATAACGGACCATGTTACAACTCACCCGAATGGAGGGAAATTTTGATAAGGTACAACATAATAGGAGAAACTAGTAGTCCTAGATATCCTGAAAGTAATGGCTTAGCGGAGAGAGCGGTAGGGATAATAAAAAGTTTGTGGAGGAAAGAGAAGGACAAGAACCTGGCCTTGCTAGCCTATAGAACTACCCCACTGGAAAGTGGAAATAGGCCAGATGAGTTAATGTATAATAGAAGAATTCGAAATGAGTTACCAGGACAGCACTTAGTCATACCCAATCTCGGACAGTTCAAAGAAAGAGATAGACACCTCAAAGAGAGACAGAAAAGCAATTTTGATTGGGTAAAGAGGCCAAAGAGATTGTCCGTATTAAAAGAAGGGGATAGAGTATGGGTGAAAATAAACCACGAAGATGAAGGGAGAGAGGCAACAGTTATTAAGGAGGCTTGAGAACCAAATAGCTTCTGGGTGGCTATGAACGGAAGAAGAGTAAGAAGGAATAGGAAACACCTGAGATTATTATTTGAACAAGCTTCGCGCTACATGATAGAGTCTCAGGATAAGGAAGTAGTTAGTAATAGTAGGGAAGGGAATAGAAAAAAAACATGGGTAGGAGATAATAGTAATAGTAACCCAATAAGAAAGAGTACTAGAGATAGAATAAATAAACGTGACAATGGTTTTGTTTATTCCAAATAACTTCTGTTGTAGACACTTAGAATACTACAACCAAAGTTGGATTCAATAGAAAGGGCTCAAAGTAAAAGAAAGGCTTGACAATAGAAAGTGAGGAGGTTAACAACACGGATAATAGAAGGGGTTTAATAGAAAGAGAAAGAGCAATAATAATAGAAAAAGTAATAATAGAGATGGAGGACTACACCATAGTCGGGAACAGCATAGCTCACTACATCACGCCACCAGTGGGGGTGAAAAAAATTGCCCTAGGAGGAGCCACCCTGGAGGAGCTGTTGTACAGGTGCGGAATCCCCGAAATAAAGATTGTCATTTCAGGAGTTCCCGACATCATGAGCCGAAGAGATGACGCCGTGGATGGGGACAAGGTTTCCAAGTACGAGCAGACCTTGAGAAGGGCATCAAATAGATCGGGAGTAATCCTTTGCTCCTTTTACCCCTCTACCAGGGTGCCAGCTGCACAGTACGGCATTATAGGTCGCCTAAATAGGCTCATATGTACCCTCAACTCCAACAAGAAGGAGGGCACGCCGAACTTGTGCACCCGCCTCTTCGGAAGAGGTCAGGATAGCCTGTTTTTTTTCAACAAAGAACATTTGAAGGACGAAGTCCACCCTATCGACCACTGGGCGAGGGTGTTATCTGAGACTATGTGTAAATACATAGCGACCAGGAGAAAAGGTGCGAGGGACTTGAGGGAACGTCTGTATCGGCCTCTAAGGAGAGAGAGAGAGACACTAGGGCAGGGACAGAAAGAGGAAATGAGAGAAAGGAGATTAATAGGGAGAGGTTAAATAGAGATGGAAGTTCGGAGGAAAGGAACGTCGAAGCTGCGAGGGAAACCCAAGAGAGAGAAGGTAGTCAACAGGAGGAAGAGAGCATATGGAGGAGAAGAGAAAGAGAGGTGATAGAAAGAGCAAGACAAGATAGAGAACAAAAGAAAGCGGAAATAAGAATAAGGTTCGAAAGCGAAATGGCAGCAGTGGAAAGAGAATACGAAAGAGATGTGGTAAGAGCTAGAGAAGATAGGCAAATAGCTGAAAGAGCTATTGAAAGAGAAAGATCCAGGGGGCAAGACGCAGAAAGGGTTAACAGGGAGGAAAAGAAACAACAAGAAATCAGAAGGACAGATAGAGAGACAAGGGAGAGAAAGTCACCAGTCAGGCAGCGGAGAGTTCGTTTTGCTGAACAACCAGAGATAAGAAATAGAGACATCCGGCTAGATGTCCCTACTCTTCGGGAGTATGTGAGGTAGAAGGAATGAATGGGAACAATAGTCAGGGCTTAAGGAAAAGGTAATAGTTTCAGAGAACAATAGAGCGGATAATAGACAGGGCTAAAAACAAGAGATAAAGGGAAGAGAGAGAGGGAGATGTGATGCGGAGAACCGGATGTCCGGTTTGCGACGAGAAAGGGGGATGGCGGCATCTTAACTGCGAGCACGCGAGAGGTTGGACGCAAAAACCAGGTACGTTAGATTTACTAACTTTTAATTTTGTCAATTTGCATCGTTACACTCGAATAAAAATGCACTTTTTAGGCTGTCAACCGTAGTCAGACAAAACTTATCATTCAATCTCGATAGGATCATATTCATTCTTAGAGTGGCCCCAGAAGTCTGAAAAGTCAAGAACAGAGTTACTGAACATAATTTCATTGTTTGAAACATGTTAATGACAGTTTATCTGAGTTATATTGGGATGTAGATTTGCTATGAAGATAATACTCGCGAGGAAAAATTCGAAATTATAGTTTCGTGATTTTCATGTTCATGACTAACTGTACATGTATAAATAATATTCATAACTTTGTATTGTATGTAATAAATTACTAATTTTAGTCAAACACTGTATATTTTGTAATTTCTTTGGTGCAAGTTTAACTTTGTTTCAGCAAATAGCAAATAATTTTTTGGATTTTTTGCTGCTTACATATTGATTTTGTGTTGCTGCGGTTGCAATTATTTAGTGTTTGCAGATTTAATGTGTGTATGCCAACAAATTCATGTTTTTAGCAGCTCACAATTTTTGATTTTACTGAAAGTATGCCCATGTTGATGGGTATTGTGTAACTTTTCTGATTTTTTTTTCGAAAACAAGTGTTCTGCATGTTTTGCTGTGCAACTGTTCTGTTTGCAACTTTAAGTAACTAAGTCAGAGTTATTTAATATCAAAGACTAGTTTAAGTTATTTTATATTATTCGATTACATTTCATTACAATTATAAGTTACATCTGGCCCTTTGAGGACAGCCATTACGCTGATGTGGCCCTCGGTGAAAATGAGTTTGACACCCCTGTTTCACGAATATTCATAGATTTGGAGGCCTTTGATGAACCAACAATTTGTGGTAAGTAATGAGTTTTTTCTCAAAACCATTTACTTAATTAGTTGAATTTTACTTTGGTTCTTCGGTATAACGCAATATTTATTTTTTCCATCCTTACCGCTTCATTATTTGTTTTAGTGTGAGAGAGATATTTTTCATCATACACGCGAGCACAATGACTGCAAGGGTGGTATATGTCATTCTTAAAAGATCACCAATTATTCAGGGAGGTCTGGAAAATGAGGTAGAAGTGACTGCAGCTACTTACGAAAAGAATATATCTGTTTAAAAAAGGAACAAAAACGCCTTTACGTGCACGAATCTTTGGCTAACCGGCAGAACTTTGCAATAGTAAGCCACAAGGTGAGTTCTGATGATAACTTCCTTACCAGCTATGTAGTAGCGAGAGAATCGCCTTTCACATCTACTCAAGACAGTGACAGTGATATAGAGCTGCTATTCCCACAATAACTAATCAGAGAGCACCATTACACACTAGTATTCACTTATCAAGAGTATCAGTTTGATTTTATTGCTCTAGACAACCGCCATATAGACTAAACTGTTTATATTTACTCCATTCATCGTTTGTAAAGTTGTATTTGTTTTTGAAACATTGTATTTGTACACTCAAGTTTGTAATAAATTATAATATATCTATACATAAAATAAAATATATAATTTAATCATGTTTGCTGCAGCGATATCAAGGACTTGTTGTCGATGAAGGGGTTGACTGGTTGCTTTTCTGCCTGGTTGCTTTGCTTCTAGGTTGACTGGTTGCTTCTCTGCCAATATTTCTGCCACGATGAATATCACTACTTGTCTCTAGTTTTCGTATTCGGAGTAGGTTGTTTCATTCTCAATCTGCAGCAAACACAAAAAAAAATTAATCAGTGTTAAGAAAGTACAAAAACAATACCTGAAGTATTTAATGAAAGCGATCGGTTTTTAAACAAACGAATTAACTAATGCAGTTGGTTATAGAAAAAACGTATCTTCACTACAAAACAAATACATACCATAATGTCCAGATCATAATCGTCCTCAACTTTGGTAATAGAGATTGATGGAGTTGATTTCAATGTAAAAATACTGGGAGAGATTTTTTGCGATGACGAAGCCATGCCGAATAACTTGTGAAAACCTTGAATAATTTTGTAAAGTTTGATGCAATGGCAATAAAACTCGAAGCCCAGCGATGATTTTAAAGAAGTTTTGGAACTCGGCTACGTTTAGTACTTCTGCCTAGTGGCTATTTTTGTGATGACGCCATTCTGCATATCTTGTGACAACCTTGAATAATTTTGTAAAGAAATGTGATGCATTTGCAATGATGTTAGCTCAAAGCCCAGGCAATGATTTTAAGAATGTTCTGAAACTCAACTACGTTTAGTAATTATATCAAAAACCAACCTAGCGGCTAGTTTTTAATTTGATGCAGTAGTTATTCTCCCTTGTGATTAAAAATAGAACTAATTATTCACGGAATTTTATAATTCGCGGAGTTGTCTGTTCGCGAAATCGCGAATTTTTATGACCAACGAATATTTTTATCCTGTATGGTAGTATCAAGCTGAGTCACACCAGGCAATTTTGCTAACCGATTTTTGTGAACAATTCAATTGAAGCTATTGGCCAGATTATTTTCATTCACTCTAGGTTTTTCCTTCAACTCAGTTTTTATTGGCAGGTCAGATAACTTGAGCTGCTATATTTTAATGAGTCATACTTTGTATTTTGTTGACTGTTTCCTACCAAGTTTCTCGCATACGTTTTTAGCCAGTTTTCTACTGATTTTGCTCTGCCCAGCTCAACACTTATAATGCATAAACATAGGGAAGACAATCTTTTGATAACCTCATCTCAGCTCACTAATAATAATGGATAACTATCGTATCGGGAGGACGATCGTTTGCTAACATAATAGGGTTTAACTACTATAGCAATGGCACAATAATTGGAACAGGTGCTTCAGTTATGACACCGCTGCTATATTAATTGAACCTGAATAGTAATTAGGCTGAGAGCACCCTTCAAGGGGATCAACAACATTATTGCTCGCGAGTGAAGATATGACAAAAGCCTGCACAAATGTGAAGAGATTTGTATAGCGTTCACTTTAAATGACAATGTGTGACTTGCTGTGAGTGTCATTTTATTGGCTACTCAAATTGATAATCAGTCTAGAACTGGCCATCAATTGGGCACTGCCTAATAAAACCTCTCTCTGTAGCAAATTGGTCTGAGGCCTGCTCTGTTCACATGATGTGAAGTTTAGTCAGTGGGAAAATCGGGCAAAAAATTGGTGTAAAATCAGCTGATGTAAACACGGCTTTACCTTGAGTGTTACACTTTATAGTCCAGCAGTTCCCAACCTGGGGGGAATGCCCACCCCCTCCCCCCCCAGGGTGTAATTTGGCATTTTAAAGAGGGGAATTTTAGTTTTTATAATTTCGCATTTTTTGAACACGCTTTTAACCCTAACAAAACCCTAGACGTGTTTTCTGTTCTCATTCCTCTTTTATCACATGTTTATTCTGGCTGGGGTAGTAGACCAAGTACCTTTTATTGTACATTCATTGTAATACAGTCTGCATGTAGGTACTGTAAATGTAATAATCTTTGCCAACAATTTGAAAAAATTCGAATAAGCCAGCTTGACCTTAATTAATGACCTGAGTAACTAAGGTCAAACTAAGGCTTAGTTTGACATTATGCTGCTCACAGCGCACATGTATTTGACACAAGAACACACAAGTTCATCAACTAGATACTGCATCACATGTAAAGGAAAAACAATCTGTAAGATTCTTTGTACAAATATAATTATTTAGATGCTCACATTATTGTTTCCTATTATCACTCATGTTATGTCTTGCTCGCTTTTCTGCCAATAAGTCACATAATCATGCATCAATAGTAGTAGATCAAATGAAAAATATTAATACAGTCACAGATGATTACTATTGTACAAACAGTTACTAGATCGTTTGAATAATATTTTTCAGCCGCCGCTTTATTTTTACAACTATTAATTAGTGCAAGATGTCAAAGGCAAAAAAACGAACCTACACTGAGAGTTACTTGGATTATGGGTGTTATTGGTGTATGATAGATATGTGCATGACACATCCATTGAAGAGGAGTTTTTGTTTTGTCAGCCCTCGCTTGGAACAACTTCAGCAAGAGATGTGTTGAAAGTAATCGAAAATTTCCTTGAAAAGGCCAAGTTAGGTTGGGAGAAGTTAATATGTGTATGCACTGATGGAGCACCGGCCATGTTAGGATGTAGATCAGACTTTGTAAGACAGATCAAGCAGAAGAACCCTGATATAGAAAGAGTGCATTGCTTCATTCACCGTGAAGCATTAGCATCAAAAACTCTTCCGCAAACGTTGAAATCAAACTTGGTTGTGAACATAAAAGTTGTGAATTACATCAAAGCATCAGCACCAAATACCAGATTGTTCTCAACACTATGTTCTGAAAGTGATGTCATGTTTACAACTTTTTTATTTCATACTGAAGTGAGGTGGTGGTCCAAGGGAAACATGGTAGACAGGCTCTTTGAGCTACGTCCGAGGTTATGAAAGTTCTTGAAAGTAAAGGCAAGCATGAACTTTTAGCAGCCATGAAAGCTGATAACTATGTATTTGAGACCGCATACCTGGTTGATACATTTGCTTCACTTAACAAGTTGAACTTGAAGTTACAAGGGAGCAATCATCATTCTATTGCCTTTCATAACAGCATTGATGCTTTCATAGCAAAGCTGGTACTGTGGCATACACGAACCTGCACTGGGAACACGGTATCCTTTTCCACACTCACTGAATTATTGGAAGACAAAACCTGCTCCTGGTAGTCTAGTGGCAACCATTACTGACCACCTGTCTGATGTCATAACAGAATTTGGATGCTACTGCCCTGAGCTACCTCCAGAAAATAAAGATGCTCAACATCACATGAAATCCATTTCAATGCACTGTTGAAGAAATTCCAGTGGAGCTACAATAGGAGATTGTTGAGTTGGTTAACATTTCTGTACTGAAAGATGATCTCAGATCAATGTCTATTGACCAGTTTTGGCTCTCAGCAAGAAACATTTTTCTACTCATTGCTGAAAAGGTAATAAAGATTCTGATGCCATTTAGCTGTACCTACCTACGCAAAGTAGGTTTTCATCAATGCTGCACCTTAAAAATGAGAAAATAAATCGACTTGACCTTAAGAGCAACTTGAGATGTGCATTATGAAAAACAAAGTCTGATTTGCGTAAACTTGCACAGAGGCATCAGCAGGAGCGGTCTCATTAAAATTCATAATTTCACCCCACACCCGTTGATTGTACCGGAATAACACTATTGTTGACGTGATTTATTACTATATATGCTACTCTCAGTTATTTAACAAATAAATACATGTATATATGCTGCTGACCTACATGATGTACCTGTGCAGCCCTTTCAGTGAATACAATATAGTAAAAGGTTCACACTCTACATTTTCCAGGAAGGGGTGTTTGCATTTGAAAATTTTGCAAAGGGGTAAAAGCAGAAAAAGGTTGGGAACCACTGCTTTATGCATACACACAGAACATATATCTTACCTTGTGTGCTATACTTTATAGATACACACAGAACATATCTCTTACCTTGAGTGTTATACTTTATAGATATATACATAACATATCTCTTTCCTTGTGCGTTATAATTTATAGATATATACATAACATGTCTCATATCTTGAGTGTTATACTTTATAGATATATACAGAACATATATCTTACCTTGAGTGTTATACTTTATTGATACACACAGAACATATATCTTACTTTGTATGTTATACTTTATACATACACACAGAACATATATCTTACCTTGAGTGTTATACTTTATAGATACACGCAAAACATATCTTACCTTTTGTGTTATACTTTATAGATACACACAGAACATATATTTTACCTTGAGTGTTATACTTCATATAGATACACACAGAACATATCTCTTACCTTGAGTGTTATACTTTATAGATATATACATAACATATCTCTTTCCTTGTGCGTTATAATTTATAGATATATACATAACATGTCTCATATCTTGAGTGTTATACTTTATAGATATATACAGAACATATATCTTACCTTGAGTGTTACACTTTATTGATACACACAGAACATATATCTTACCTTGTATGTTATACTTTATACATACACGCAAAACATATATCTTACCTTGAGTGTTATACTTTATAGATACACGCAAAACATATCTTACCTTTTGTGTTTTACTTCATAGATACACACAAAATATATATCTTGCATTTTGCGTTAAACTTTATAAATACACAGCACATAGCTCTTACTTTGTATGTTACACTTTGTAGATAAACACTAAACATATATTTCACCTTCTGCGTTATACTTTTTGAACACATACAAAACATACATTTTACCTTGTTCGTTATGCTCTATATATACCCACAGAACATATATCTTACCTTGAGTGTTATACTTTATAGATACACCCATAACATATATCTTACCTTGAGTGTTATACTTTATAGATACACCCATAACATAGATCTTACCTAGAGTGTTGTACGTTATAGATACACACATAACATATCTCTTTCCTTGTGCGTTATAATTTATAGATACACACAGAACATATATCTTACCTTGAGTGTTATACTTTATAGATACACACAGAAAATACTTGTTCTTGTGAATTGAAAACATGTAATTGTAACATGTAAACTTAAAAGTTCAAACTCGTACTTGAAAACTATTGTACTTTATGTTTTATACTTAATAGATACGTAAATAACATATCATTTACCTTGAGTGTTATTTTTTATAGATACACACAGAACATACCTCTTACTTTTTCTTTTATAGATTTTGTTGCCTATTGCACCTTGGCTACTTTATCTAATGCTGTATTCCAGTATATATGAATGCTTGGCCAACTCTGTTCTCTCCTTGTTCATCTAGGGATAGTGAGTTTTACAGTCATATTTTTGGAAGGAACTTTTTTATTTCCTCATTCTAAATTGTTGAATAATTTCTGCCAACTTTCAGCACACTTTTGTTTTTCTCATAAATTTATTAGTATCAAACAACTTTCTTGGTAATTAAGGAGCGTTTTCTTTACTCACATTAGGCAAATCTTCATGGGGAAAGTCGAAAATAAGTTTTCTTACTTGACACGTTCTGTTGAGTGCTTTAAACTGAGTCACCCCAAGCAGTTCAGATGAACAGCAACCACCCTATTCTTGCAAGGTAAATGACAAGCTATTTGATTAAAAAGAAACTGATGACTTAAAACAGTCAAGTAATATTGAATTGTGTGTTTAAAAGCTTTAACCTGTGTGCAGGAACAAAAATAATACATTATTTGCAGACTACATGCATCTACAACACGAAATACAATCTTCATGGTGAAAGTATCGCTAGCTCTATATCAAATATATACATGTGACAATGAAGATGCCGTAAGCTTTAGAAGACTGTGTCAGGCTGTAGAACTCATAATCTGATATAGGGTTTGTAAACACTATATCAACTAAACTGTCGAGTAGCATATTATAACTCTTTCATCACATATTTATGTACCTAAGGCTGGTGTGGTTTGGCAAATATTTATGGCAACTGTCTAGGATTTTCATTAACCATATCTTCTAGCGTTGTAATTGGTCTTCCTATTTGTTAATTAGTGTTCAGTAAAAGTTATGACTCATATTTTAGTAAAGATCTAATTTATATAATGATACTCCATGGTTTGGAGACTATTTTATTTTAGCAATAAATGAACTTGTGCAAGTGTACAGTTGAATAGAAGCCAAGCAGTGTTATCTTCAACATATATATGTATATATAAACAAGGGACAGTACCCGTTCACTATGATATGTTTTTACTATATTAATGATATGGTCATACTATATTAAACCAAGCGAACCTTTGTTTCATTGAGACCCAGTCTTTAGTAAAAAATGCCCAGCACCAGATTTGCACCTAAAATTAGGCTTCTGTCAAGTTTATGTTGGTAATCTCGTTGTTCTCCGCCTTGATCTCTATTTTAGTATTCATTTTAATTTTTTTCAGAGAGGAAGCAGGTGGTCTTTTTAAACACTCAGATACTCATTTACCCTCACAACTCTTTGCTGTTTCACTTTTTCTCACAAAAGTGGATCTTCAAATGAATACACTTCAGATAGAGTTCTGAATGTTTATGTACATTTCATCTAAGAATCTTTATCAGACTAACAGATATGTTATGAGACTAATCCTCAAGCAATGTCTACTAGGAAGGTTTGTAACTACTCTATGCCAATCTGTCAATATGGTGTAAGCAATTACGGGTAAATGTGGTCTGTTAATGATTTGGGTAATTTGTTGATATATCTGGACTAGCATGCTATTCGGTCACTTTGTATGGTGTAAAATTAAAGTCATTTCTTGTTTAATTAAAACATAAATAAGTACATGTATCCTAAGTATTTTATTACAATAGCTTATATCAAATGGCACCTACCAGTGCCTCTATCTGTAAGTCCTCATAATTGATGAGTAAGAAATCATTTATAAACCGTATATATATATATACATGTATATATATATATATATATATATATACATGCTATATATATATACATACTATATATATATATATATATATATATATATATATATATATATATATATATATATATATACATATATATACATATATATATATATATGTATATATATATATATATACAAGGGTGATACAAATTATGGAACCGCCTTTGTGTTTTATTGGATAATGCGCTATTACGGCTCTCATATTCACTGGGTTTGGTCTGGAGATAGAAAATTATATATCATTAGAAAGGAAATTTTACCAGCTGTCACATTGTCTAATTTTTCTTTGCATTCCAAAACAATTCCATTTCTAAAGCAGTTGAAGGTGTAACTAGTCAGGGTGTACTATAACTAGTCACTCTATCTCATAGCTAGTAGTCTAATGAATGATGTGTAAAATTCCTAAAAATGTTAATCAACTAAGTTTAACAAACATTTAAGACAATACTTACATTGAGTGAGACATTGTGCATTACATCATGTAACCCATGTAATATTTAAAAGCCCTTCTGCTCTGAGTAAAAGTCATACTAGCAAGTTCACCTTTCTGCCTCAACATCTCACAAAAGAAAAGCGTGCTGTAATAATTCACCTTCACCAGCAGAGGGAAATTGTAAGAGAGCTTGATTGCTCCAAGAAATGTGTTTTTACAACAACTGGCAAATAAAAGGAAACTGGTTAAGTTGAAAATACCACTGGTAGAGGAGGAAAAAAGTTAGCAACAGATCGAGTGACCAGATGTCTATGGGACTTTCCTTGGCTGATAAACATCTAACCAGTCCTCAAATGGCCAGAAAATTGAAGGAAATAACAGGTACAGAGTTAGCATAATCAACTGTTCACAAATCATTAAGAGATATTGGCATGCGAGGCTGTAAAGCCTATAAAAAACCTCTGCTATCATTTTGTCAAAAATTTCCCATCTACAATGGGCACAGGATCATGTTAACTAGTCACCGGAAGAATGGACAGCAGTAGTATTCAATGATGAGAGCACATTTACTGCCAAAAGCCACTCTGGCAACAGCTATGTAAAAAATTAATGAAGAGTTTAAACCAGAATATATTCTACCTATGATAAAGCATCCCACCTGAGTAATGGTGTGGTATATTTCTCTGCTGCTGGTCCTAGTAAATTACATTTTGTTGATGGCATGATGAATGCAAAGAAATATTGCGAAGTACTACAAAGTGTGATGATACCATCTGCTAGAAGTTTGTTTGATAAAAAATGCCTGTTCCAGCAAGATAATGCTCGATGCCACACAACCGGAAAAGTCAGGAGGTGGTTTACTAACAACAACGTTAGCACTCGAACCTGGCCTGCTGAGTCACCAGACCTTGACACAATTGAGAATTTGTGGAAATGAATAGGCAACCTCATAACCAAAAACAAACCAACTGATAAGTGAAGATAGATAGAGCCGATTGCGCAATCTTGGCATCAAGGAGTGACGCCTGAAGAGCTTCAGACGCTGTCAGATAGTATTCCCAGGCGCTGCTGAGCAATGATTAAAAATAAATGTTGGCCACCCAAATGTAGTGATCAACTTATGGACCGAAACAGCTCTTTTCAAGGCCACTAAAGACCTGTCTTTAGTTTTGTTCACAATAAATGCACTGTCAAAAATAGAAAAATTGTGTTTATTTAATTTTGTTCTGTTGTTATTTGATAGAAATAACAACTGTTCCACATTTTTATAAAATGCCTTCAGTAAATCTCTAATAATATTTTATAGAAAACAAGATTTGGTTTTTAATTAGTTCTTTCAAAAAGCCAACACTATGACATTTCAAATGATATATAATTTGGTATGATTATTTAAATTTCTGAAGATGAAAAAGACAAATACAACTCACAACTCATTGCTACGCAACACAAGTTCGAGGCGATTCCATATTTTGTATCACCACTGTATATATGATTCGTTAAGATGCGTGGCCTTCAATAGACAGATTACGAGTTCTATTGAAACGCTTTATATCTGAAATCAGCTTAATTTGAGATTCATTTAAGATTTTTAAGTTTTACTGATTCATTGTTAATGAAAAGTAGGTTATGAATCAATGTTAAATTGTTCAAAATGATCCAGCACAGTATGGATGTTAAAGCCTTTTATTTTTGTAATTACACACAAAAAATATCGTGATTAAAGCTATATATGACCTTAACACAGCCTCTTACCAGTGTTCCTGACTCACATCAGACTCACTATTTAGGTTTATAAACCAGTATAATCTACATTTGAGTAGGAGGATCCTACTTAGTAAATGTTAAACTATGGATAGTCAGTTATATATTAGTTTTATGTAGTCTGTTGTCTTCTCTTGTTTACAATGATATCTCTATGGAGATGATGATGTTTGTATTTTCTTCATGAAAGCGAGCATTTTTATATTTTATATTGTCAACTATTGTTATTGTAAGTTCTAGCAACTTCACCATGGCAAGTGTCCTTTCAGTACCCAGCCATTAACATGTCTAATGCTTGCTTCTTGTATTCTCTCGCTTCTCTGTAGTGGCCAAGTGAGTCGTGTGCTGAGCTAATGTGTAAATAGCAAGACACAACATGCTTATGATTGGAATTGTTTCCATACATGGCCTTTAGCATTATTAGTGCTTTTTCGTAACATTCTAATGCTTTTCTGTAATCACCCAGTGAGTTGTGTGCTGAGCCAATGTTATTGTAGCTACTAGCAATATCGGCATGATTGGTGTTCTCTCCATACACAGCCTTTTTTATCGTTAGGGCTTTTTCATAATAATCTAATGCTTTTCTGTAGTCACTTTGTGAGTAGTGTGCTGAGCCAATGTTATTGTAGCTACTAGCAAAATCGGCATGATTGGCGTTCTCTCCATACACAGCCTTTTGTATCATTAATGCTTTTTCGTAATATTCAAATGCTTTTCTGTAGTCACCCAGTGAGTTGTGTGCTAAGCCAATGTTATTGTAGCTAGCTGCAATATCGGCATAGTTGGTGTTCTCTCCATACACAGCCTTTTGTATCATTAATGCTTTTTCGTAATATTCTAATGCTTTTCTGTAGCCACCCAGTGAGTTGTGTGCTAAGCCAATGTTATTGTAGCTAGTAGCAATATCGACATGGTTGGTGTTCTCTCCATACGCAGCTTTATCTATCATTAATGCGTTTTCGTAATATTTCAATGCTTTTTTGTAGTCACCCAATGAGTTGAGTGCTGAGCCAATGTTATTGTAGCTAGTAGAAATATGGGGATGATTGGTGTTCTCTCCATACACAGCCTTTTGTATCATTAATGCTTTTTCGTAATATTCAAATGCTTTTCTGTAGTCACCCAATGAGTCGTGTGTTGAGCCCATGTTATTGTAGCTAGTAGCAATATCGACATGGTTGGTGTTTTCTCCATACACAGCGTTATTTATCATTGATGCTTTTTCATAACACGATAAGGCTTTCCTGTAGTCACCCAGTGAGTTGTGTGCTGAACCAATGCTATTGTAGCTAGCAGCAATATCAGCATGGTTGGTGTTCTCTCCATACACAGCTTTATTTATCATTAATGCTTTTTCAAAACACGCTAAGGCTTTTCTGTAGTCACCCAATGAGTGGTGTACTGAGCCAATGTTATTGCAGCTTGCAGCAATATCAGCATGGTTGGTATTCTCTCCATACACAGCCTTTTGCATGACTAGTGCTTTTTCGTAATGTTGTAAAGCTTTTCTGTAGTCACCCAATGATTTGTGTACTGAGCCAATGTTATTGTAGCTAGCAGCAATATCCGGATGGTTGGCATTCTCTCCATACACAGCCTTTTTTATCGTTAGGGCTTTTTCGTAATATTCCAAAGCTTGTCTGTAATCACCCAGTGAGTTGTGTGCCGATCCAATGTTACTGTATCTAACAGCAATATCGGCATGGTAGGTGTTCTTTCCATACACAGCCTTTTCTATCCTTAATGCTTTTTCATAACATGCTAAGGCTTTTCTGTAGTCACCCAGTGAGTTGTGTGCTGAGCCAATGTTATTGTAGCTTGTGGCAATAATGGTATGGTTGGTGTTTTTTCCATACACAGCCTTTAGCATTTTTAGTGCTGTTTTGTAACATTCTAATGCTTTTCTGTTATCACCCAGTAATTTGTGTGCTAAGCCAATGTTATTGTAGCTAGTAGCAATATCGACATGGTTGGTGTTCTCTCCATACACAGCGTTATTTATTATTGATGCTTTTTCATAACACGTTAACGCTTTTCTGTAGTCACCCAATGAGTTGTGTGCTAAGCCAATGTTATTGTAGCTAGTAGCAATATCGACATGGTTGGTGTTCTCTCCATACACAGCGTTATTTATCATTAATGCTTTTTCATAACACGATAAGGCTTCTCTGTAATCACCCAGTGAGTCGTGTGCTGAACCAATGCTATTGTAGCTAGCAGCAATATCAGCATGGTTGATGTTCTCTCCATACACAGCCTTTTGTATGACTAGTGCTTCTTTGCAATGTTCTAATGCTTTTCTGTAGTCACCCAGTGAGTGGTGTACTGAGCCAATGTTACCATAGCTAATAGCAATATCGACATGGTTGGTGTTCTCTCCATACACAGCGTTATTTATCATTAATGCTTTTTCATAACACGATAAGGCTTCTCTGTAATCACCCAGTGAGCCGTGTGCTGAACCAATGCTATTGTAGCTAGCAGCAATATCAGCATGGTTGGTGTTCTCTCCATACACAGCCTTTTGTATGACTAGTGCTTCTTTGCAATGTTCTAATGCTTTTCTGTAGTCACCCAGTGAGTGGTGTACTGAGCCAATGTTACCATAGCTAATAGCAATATCGACATGGTTGGTGTTTTCTCCATACACAGCTTTATCTGTCATTAATGCTTTTTCATAATATTCCAATGCTTTTTTGTAGTCACCCAGTGAGGCGTGTGCTGAACCAATGTTATTGTAGCTAGCAGCAATATCGGTGTGTTTGGAGTTCTCTCCATACACAGCCTTTTGTATGACTAGTGCTTCTTTGTAATATTCTAATGCTTTTCTGTAGTCACCCAGTGAGTGGTGTACTGAGCCAATGTCAAAGTAACTGCTAGCAACATCTCTGTGGTTTTGGTCCTTTACATGTACAGTCTTTAGAATTTCGAGTGCTTGCTCAGAGGCGTGTAATGCATTTTTATAATTACACAGTGATCGGTGTGTTGAGCCAGTGTTACGGTAGCTGATTGCAATGTCAGTGTGGTTGGCATTCTCACCATGTACAGCCTTGTGCATCTGTAACCCTTTGGTGTGATAATCTAATGCTTCTCTGTAGTTGCCCAGTGAGAGGTATGTTGAACCAATGTTATCATAGGATTTTGCAATATCTGTGTGGTTGATTTTCTCTCCATACATATGTTGATTTATCTTCAGTCCCTGAGTAAAATACTTCATTGCTTTCTTGTATTCACATAATGATAAACATACTAAACCGATATTATTATACGCGGTGCTCTTATCTCTGTGCTTGCTTTTGTCCTTATTTAATTCCTTGCTTTTGGGTTCACTTTTACCTTTCATCATATCAGACAGGCATTCATCTTCCTTGACCTGTAAACACACACACACACACACACACACACACGCACGCACGCACGCACGCACGCACCCACGCACGCACGCACGCACGCACGCACACACACACATGTAACTATAATTTCTTTACATGCAAGTACTAGACATTGATAATTATTTGTTACTGATAAACAGATGAAGAGGAAACATGCTAAATTTATATTGATTCCCCACCACTCTAGAGTACTTTGTTAGATGTTTAGATAAGTTGGAATGTAAGTGTATAATCAGAGCTGTTAAACATACCTAGTAAGTTAATAGCAACTACACACATCCGGGTTACGATACAGTTGTGGAGTCTCTACCAACTTGTCACAGGTTTAATAGTACTAATCTATATACATTTCAGTGTTCGTCTGTCATCTATCATTCGTTTGTAAATTTATAGTGATTAACATCTAGGAATGAAAAGTCTGCATTGCACTTGATTCGAACTCAGAACCTCGTGTCTGCAGGCACCTGTATCTAAACATAACACCAAACTATCCTTATCAATTTTAAATATCTTATCTATTGCTGGGCAAAATCTTTTGGTTCAGTATAGTTTTCTTGCATTACATCAGTTCGGCATGTAGGAGTTGTGTTACCGTTTTCACTTGTAGCCGTGATTGTAGGATACAAGTTAGTTATGTACTTGTTATTATTAATTACCATTACTTTTTGCATTTGTTTTTCTTTTGAAAGTTTTTAAAAGGCCTATATTCAAAACCTATTTTTTCAGCTTGTCATTTTCAAATTTACTGTTTCAATTTACATTCCTTCAATTTTCAGTCCCACTAACAACTATTCTTAAGATGAGTCATTAAAAACTCTGAAGACTAAAAACTTTTTACATAAATATTGACAGCTTACTTCACATACGTATGTTGTACTTTCTTGAACAGGAATTGCCTCTAAATTTTTTTCATTTTGTCAGACAAGGTCTCCTTGTGCGCTATACTGTTTCAGGGATATCTTTAGATGCTGCCGATATCGCATTTTGTAAAAGGTCAGCTATATTCAAAATTTTGATAGATAACTTCTGCTCCAAAAGGAAACTTTTTAAACACACACGTTTATTTACTCATTAGTATTAATTATTCAAAATATTCATAATTTTGATTTTTTTTCAGTTCCTATTAATTGTAGAAGTATTCAATAATTTTTCATTGTAATTATTGCAGGCCGACTTTAGCCATCTATTGTTTATTATTTCTATTTAAACACCTTTAAAATTGCTTAAATTGTTCTCTAAAATCATTTGAACTAATCAAAACACTTTTTACATAGAAAGAAGTTTAAAAACTAGAATGGTAAATGTTGTATATGTTAAATAAAAAAAAGGTTTTGTGCAAAATCTCTTTAAATACCAGAGCATTGCTGGGCATTCAGTTAGTTTATATATATAAATATCAACGTTTGTCTGTCTGCATGTCCAGATATGGCAATGAAATTTTATGAATGAAAAATTCGCTGCGCATTGGATTTGAACTCAAACCTCCAATTACACAAGAAGGGATTTATCCAATACATTACACTGTCCGACTGGCTATACTTTCCAATAAAGGGACGCATACTTTTTACAAATGCCAACCTTTCATGACTTTGTGCTTATTACTGCAGCTGGCATTATGCGTGAAGCCATATCAGAAGAAAAATACGTGCTCATACTTGCAAGAAAATGCTTCAACTCACATAGCCATCATGACTATTGCAATCAGTATTGATCCGTAGTATAGGCAATACAGCCCATACAATAGGAGTTACAGAGATGAACACAGTACACACAAATAAACAAAACACTTTCAATTAAAAGTTAGAATAATAAATGTCACATATGTTGAGCAATTTTCTGTGCAACATTTTTCATTACCTGTGTGATAGTCAGCAATTCAGCTAGTTTATAAATAGTATCTCAATGTTTGCTGATTGTCATTGGTATGGCCAATTATAGCAATAATGTTTAGGAATGAAAAACCTCACCCCATACTAGATATCAACTCACATCCTCCAGTTTCCCGGATGTGCATTTTATCCATTACACTAAACCATCCAACAACGCTAATAGTAAATGGTTATATTCTTATTACTCCGGTCAATCAAAGTGCGTGTAGCTTTGCATCCGCTCATCTGAATGTATGCTCTTAGCTGACTTTGGACAGCTATTTAGACAGTGTGGCACAATTATTAAATACGGACAAAACTTTGAATTTTCTCTTTACTTACATTTTTGATGTTATTCCTTTAGGTATTTTGATTAAAAGTAGTTTTTCATAGCTATATTTAATCAATTTCATTCAAAACATTGATGTTTGTATAAACATTGCTCATTTGTGATATATATTTTTTAGATATATTACATGATGCATTTCCTTTGCTCAACAGACAAATATTTAGCTCCTTACGCATGTTTATTATATAAGTTCATTACAGTATTTGTTTTGTGTATTAGCTTACACAGTTCTTCCTTCGAGTTCCTCAAATCCCTGATTTAATCAATCACACTTTTGAACCAACATGTTTACTGTACCACTATACTGTATCATTATACTGTATCATTATACTGTACCATTATACTGTACCATTATACTGTACCAGTATCCTGTATCATTATACTGTACCATTATACTGTATCATTATACTGTATCATTATACTGTACCATTATACTGCACCATTACACTGTACCATTATACTGTACCATTATACTGTATCATTATACTATACCACTATACTGTATCATTATACTGTATCATTATACTGTACCATTATACTGCACCATTACACTGTACCATTATACTGTATCATTATACTATACCATTATACTGTATCATTATGCTGTATCATTATACTGTACCATTATGATGTACCATTATACTGTATCATTATACTGTACCATTATATTGTACCATTATACTATATCATTATACTGTACCATTCTACTATACCATTATACTGTACCATTATACTGTACCATTATACTATACCATTATACTGTACCATTATACTGTACCATTATACTATATCATTATACCGTATCATTATACTGTACCATTATACTGTACTATTGTGTAAAGCTATAATTATCAGTTATCCCTCACCCTCCTATATTTCTTAAATAGTTATTACATTTATAAAGTTCTAGAAATTATTAATATTATTATTATTTCACAGTTATGTGTAGTGTAAACATAGTTGGATTATTGTGTTTTTTGTAAACATAAGTGGATTATAGTGTTTTTTGTAAACATAATTGGATTATAGTGTTTTTTGTAAACATAATTGGATTATAGTGTTTTTTTGTAAACATAAGTGGATTATAGTGTTTTTTGTAAACATAATTGGATTATAGTGTTTTTTGTAAACATAATTGGATTATAGTGTTTTTGTAAACATAATTGGATTATAGTGTTTTTTGTAAACATAATTGGATTATAGTGTTTTTTGTAAACATAATTGGATTATAGTGTTTTTTTGTAAACATAATTGGATTATAGTGTTTTTTGTAAACATAATTGGATTATAGTTTTTTTTGTAAACATAATTGGATTATAGTGTTTTTTTGTAAACATAATTGGATTATAGTGTTTTTTGTAAACATAATTGGATTATAGTGTTTTTGTAAACATAATTGGATTATAGTGTTTCTGTAAACACAATTTGAATAGAATTTAAGTTACTCAAATTCATTGGGTAAAGAAACAGCCAATTAAAAATAAATTTTCTCTGCAAAAACGTTTTCATTGCTCGCGCAGTGCTGGGCATTCAACTAGTGTTATTGTAAAGAAAACTACCGGTTCCTCTTGCCTTCTACAAGACTCAAATAATAACAATGTGTGTTAAGTGGCAATGAGATATATATATATATAGGTGATAAATAAATATATACAAATACATGCAAACAAAGAGCATACATGCGGAGAGCGTGTGCGTTACAACTCTGCCTTCCCCATGATTTCTGCTCCCTTTTTATATATTTGCTCGTAGATTGTGCTCCACCCCTTTTTTTTACCCGGGCCTCTTTCTGGTCCCCCGCTTGTTTCTCTCAAGCCCTCGGCCTCCTCTCTCGGTCTTTTGGTCTCCTCTCTCAGGCCCTGGGTTTACTCTCAATAACCTGGTTCCTCCCAGTGGCCAGGCCTGCCTCAGCCCATTGTAGGCCCTGTCTTATGGCCATGGTGATTGAAATATTTTTTGTTATTAGAACAGCCTTGGGCATTACGCTCTGCCGTTACACTCTCCCACCTAGTGTAGGCCCTGACGGTCATCCACTCTGAGCTAGGAGCAGTGAGTAGTTGCGACTAGAGTTGTTGTTGCGGAGCAGTGTACGCTAACTTGGCCAACTATGTCTCGGCAAATTCCCAGTCTGCTCTTTCAGGTTTCTGGCCCTGATGAGCTGACTTGTCTGTAGCGTCAGTCATTGCCACTGCCAACTGTTTGCTAATTCCTGTCAGGATCTCTCTTCTTGTCATCTGTATAGCTTTTTATCAGCTGATGAAACGCCGAAGAGGCGGACTAGTCGCTCCACCTGGCCTTCGAACTGCATTTACTGGGTGGAAGTGTTTTGTACCGATTCGTAAGCCTGATTACTTTTTTATGAAAAGGAAGTCATGTGCTCCTGGTTTTGCTAGACTCAAATAAACCGGGCTAATGGCAGCCTGTGGGAGGCCCTGTGTCGCTGCTCCCTAGTTTTTCTTTCAGCCAAACGCTGAGTTGTCGACTCTCTAGGGGGACAATTTGCCATCGTCAGTGTTGGCTGGCAGGGATGCATCTCCACATTGATGGGCTACCCTGTAGCACGCAAGAAGGACTGTCAGTAGGCTCGGCCAACCAGGGCCACTGCGCCACCCCATTAGGTCATTTGATGTGTCTTCAGGTGATCAATCAGCTGGTCCCTCAAGACGTGTTGGTACTGACAGGGGCAGGCGTATATGGCAAAGTGTTGTGCTAGGTGTTGCCTGCTTATGCGTCCACTCTTGGTGACACCTCAGATGTCACAAGTGCCTGGTTTCCCCATTGCATCCTCCACACAGTCCCAAGGAATGCCGCTGATGTATTGTTTTGTCGGCAAGGTTTCCTTGCGTTCCGGCTAGACCGTGGTTGGTTTCCGCGAGGTGGATGTACGGGGGTTGGTGGCTGAACGGGCTCGGTCTTAGTAATGTATGAGACCTGAACCGGCTTAGTGGCCAACTCAGCCTTTTCCACCTCTACCTAGTCTAGTCTCTCCCGTATCTCCAGCGTTGCCTCGGTGGGTAGGCTTTCTTGCATCTTCTTGAAGGGTATGATTCATGCAGGAACTTTTTGCTGTATCGTAACTAGTTTCGACCAGGTGTGCCTCAACGCTAGCCTCTATGTTGATAACAGATTGTCCCAAGGAGACAGTCTGGTCAGAGCAGATTTTCGAGCTGCCAGGGAGCTCTGCTGCACTTGCGGGGAGTAGGTGGGCCGTGCTCTAGCACGCAGGTGCAGTCTTCTCTCCTGAGTCTAGCAAGCACACCAGCAGCTCCTCTTCCCTATTAAAGTCCATCGTCTTTAACATCTCGATTAAGGAGTAGAGGTCTTCCTCAGAGCTGGCCATATTAAACTCACCAAAAATTTTAGCAGTTTTGTTTGCAAGAACAAATCTGTACTTGACTGGCTCCTTTGACAGTGCAGAAACAAAAGGCGTTATCTCATTCGTGTCATCTGAACCCCTGCTCACTTTAACTTTGGCAGCACTGTCCCTGTTGTGTTCATATTGGCTCTCACAATGGCTGACCACTCACATTCTCCATAACGTTCAGGTGGCCAAGTGTTTCTAGCTGGTTAGGGGTTGTTAACCTAATGACCTCAGGTGATTTTTCTCTTTATGCTAAGAAGTAAGACTGATGTTGGGCTTGCGGACTCAACTGGCACTCCTGAAATTCCATTTTCTTGTTGCTTCAGTTGTTTCCTTAGTTCCCTGCTCCTTTGGAGCTTCTGCAGCCAGCCTTCTAGCTTTCTGCTGAATATGCAAGGAAGGGAAAAGCCTCTGTCTTTGGTTTTACCAGCTCTAGCTTGGCTTTTTTCTCCTGTCTCCTACTCCTTGCCCATTTCATGTTTGGCCCTCTTCTAGGCTTTATGAATGCTGGTGCTTGTTCAAACTTCTCCGGGCAGGTATGGAACGGTTTCTGCCTGTTTTCACTTTGCAGTGAGGACTGGCCTTGTCGATTTACCAGACATGTATGGTTTGGCCAGGCCTTCTTAACTTGGAAGGGCCCTACAAATTCTGCCTGCAGTTTTGGATTGTTCCCTCACTTTGTTCTTTTATTTAATAGCTAGACCCAATCTCCTGGTGCGTTTAGGGGAATCTCCTTTTGGTCCTTTTACTGGATGGCCATCTGCTTCTCTCTGAGAGTCGTGTACGCTGCCTCTAGCCATTTCAGCATTCTTACCATTCATTCATGTGAGGGCTGAGTCTCTGATGATGAAAGATTCAACTCCAGCTGGCCAAGAAGTCGCAACTCCAATCCCCGCATCAGCAGATTGGCTGTTTCTCTAGTGCCTTAGTGTAGCGTTCCACGATATGCTTGCATTAGTTGAGGGAACAACTTGTCCCACTCCTCCTGACCTTTGGTCAACAGTAGTGCTTGCAGAGAGTTGCCCAACAGTCGATTGTTTCATTCGACCACAAAATTGGTTTGCGGGTGGTAGGGTGTTGTGCGTGTCTTCTCCACCTGCCAGAGTTGACACAGCTCTGTCCTCAGTTTGCTCTCAAACTGTGCACCCTGGTCAGTGTAGATCTGCTCAGGTAACCCCATGTAGCAAAACACTCTCTCGCCTAAAGCACTCGCCGCCACTGAAGCAGTAGCTTCTGGGAGGGCTATGGAATTCTGCCACCTCGTTAAGTGGTCTGTTAATACCAAGATCTACTTATTCTCTCAGGGTCACCTCTCATCCACCTTATGCAAGGGGCACCCAGCATAGAGCTTATGTCTGTTACCGGCTGTGTTGGTGCCGCTGTGCTTTGCCTCCTGACAGACTGTGCAGCAATTGATCAGTCTCTTTACTTTGGCTTTCATCTTTGCCCAATACCAAGGCCGTCACAGCCGGCTGATCCTCTTGCCCACTCCAAGGTGAGCAAGGGCGTGAGTCTGCCAAACAGCCGTTTTCCTAATGGCTAGTGAGCATATTGCACACCATCATGGTTGGCCATTAAGGGAGGTCTGGGTCTCCACAACTCTGCTAGAGTTTAACCTGAAGAACAGACAAATTTTATGCAGTTGACAGAGTTCCTGACCTCTTAGCTCCAACTGCTTCCGAGTCAACTCCTCTGACCACTCGGCAGCACAGTACATGGTTGCCACTGACCCTTGGCCTGTGGTTTGCATCTGTGTCAGTTCCCTCTTGGTGGTTTTTTGAGTTTTTACAAACTGCGCCACAGAGTCCCAGAGTGGCTTTGGTCGATCCTGGGCTAGCTCCACCTGCTGCCAAAGCAGCGAACAAGTTCAATTGGCCGACCGTCTCGTGCGCGGTTCTGGCAACTGCCAGCACGGTGAACGGGCTTCCTTTGAGTCTTCCCGAGAGGCACTGACCATCTAAAAAGAGTACCTTGTGAGTCGGTATTTCATCTCTTTGCTCGATGAACTCGCATTGCCGGCAATCGTCACAAGTCTGTCGGCTGAGTCTGATGGCTAAGTCTGTTGGCTGAGTCTGTTAGCTGAGTCAGTCAGCTGAATTTGTCGGCCGAGTCCATCAAGGTTTCCATAGTGCAGACTGGCCCAGTTCTCAAGTGTAAATTTGAATTTGGTCAGAATCTTCAGCTACCTGGCTACTTGGTTGGAAGGCTCTTTTTGGCAAAGCAGATATTGCAAAGAGGCGTGGTCTGTTTGTAGGAAGAACTGCGTGCCATATAAGTATTACTGGAAGTGCTTTACGATCTTTACCATGGCAAGCAGCTCTTTCCGGTCAGGCAATAATTTCTCTCCGCGGAGGTTAGCATTTTACTAAAGAAAGCTATTATGTGTTCAGGTCCTTCTTGCACCTGGAACAGCACCGTGCCAAACTCGCAGCCACTGGCATCCATGTCCAAGATGTATGGGAAATTTAAATGTGGGTATCCCAACACCGGGGCCAAAGCGAGGTGCTCCTTCAGTCGGTTAAACGCCACCTGCTTGTCCTGGCCCGACACCCACTCATCTCTCCTTCTCGTGAGTCGGTTCAGAGGCTGAGATATACTGCTGAAGTTAGGTATGTACTGTCTATAGTACCTTATCGTTCCCAAAAAGCCCTGAAAGTTCGTTTTCACGTCCCGGGGTTGCTTGGGTATCTGTACGACTCCGTTAAAACAGCCTGGTTTCATCTACCATGAGTCCGTGGCTGTCGTGTTCTCCATTAATACCCTCAAACAAGCTTGGTAATAATGTGTTTGTTTAACAGGTTGACGGTGCACCCGATGTCAAGCAGAAACTAGACAGATCGCCCCTGCAACTTCTGGAGACAAAGTAGTAAGTGGGGTGAAGTTGGCTCCGTGCTTGCGGCCGAAGGGGCTCAATACCACTGCTGGCCCAAGCTAAGCATACCTATCTTGTTTGAGAACTTCTGAAGCTGCTGGGGCAGCATTCTGGAATGCTTTTAAGGTCCTACCGGTTTTACTGAATTCAAGGTAGACCTTCGAAAGCGTACCGGGCTGTCGTTCTTTGTCTTGGTTCAGGGGCACGACCCAGGAGCCACACTTCTAGAGCAGGCTCTTGAAGTGTCGCATCAAAGGGCGTAGATGACGGGAGACAGATTGGCTCAGCCGTATTGGTAGGTGTCTAATGCTGTACTGACCGTTTCTTCTTCCTTCGAGCTGCCGACTTGCATCTAACTGGGCAGCTGGTTGCAACTCAACTCAAGCACGCCGCGGTGTTGAGCCCGTCCTCGTAGGGTCGGGACTCTGGATCCTCCAGGATCTGGTAATAGTTTTAGACAGTCACAGTAGGAGTCCCTTTCACCATAAGCCTGACAGGGGCAGACAATTCCTTTGATGGCTCTTGGTCTTGACATCGGCACTTTGGGTCTGGAGCTGGAGCCTTGGTCAGATCTTTTCAGTCTTGGCCTGGTCAGGCCGCTATGGCGAGGCTTCGACACAGGGTCAACAGATTTTCTTTTGCTAATGGAAAATGGGTTTGGGGCTTCGGTCCACCTAATAGTTGGCACGATTTTTGTGGCCTGCGCTGTTTCCCTAGTATACTGTCTTCTTCAGACAGCGCTGGAACATGTGCTCGAGAGCTCCACAGTCCCAGCACTGTAGAGCATTTGACTCATTCCTCTCTGGAGTCTGGTTTTTCTCTTACTGCAACTTCTGCACTTGTTGGATCATCTGCTCCATGAGTTGGGCTAACTGATCGACAGTCTGATGCTGTACCACAAATGCCTTTTTCTGCATGGATGTCTCTACAGTCTTTATGTAGGTCAATCTCCATTCTGTAGATGCAATCCGCAGGAACTTCATTTCGGTGTGCATGGCTTCTTTGAGAGTAATCGCAGTCATAGCCAGCATGTATTGCTGCAGACTGACATGGTGGACCAAGCTGCAAAATTGTTGTTTGGCCATGTTGGTCCTTTGTGGCCGACACGCCACCCTATGCCACCCAGATGGCCTTTCTATTTGGCAATCATGCTCTTGAAGAGAGGTTGCTGCAGCTCACTCAAGGGTGCTCAGCTTGTTGTGAGCCTGCCTTGGCAAGAGGCCAAACCGGGCCCAAAGTGTGTCAAAGACAGCCTCCACACGGTCTGTCCGTAGTCTTCAGCATCCTCATTCAAAGCGGCAGGCAGGCTTTTTTGGTTCAGGCGTTGGTTTTGGCTATCTTCTGGAACCAGATGATAAAGTACTCTATTCCCTGTTGCCGAATGCTGAGGTACTTAAACTGGGAGACTGGGGCTTGAGTCTGGGGAGCCATGGCTAGCCATTTCAGAACCTCTGCCAACTTATCCGTTCCTCTATCAGCGCTCCTAGCAATCTGTGCCCTGTTCATGCTAATTTACTCAGAGAGTTTGACGGGCTCTGGATGACGCTGCTAATGCTATGCTACTGACTTTGCTTATGTCTCTGCGCATGTCATGCTTCTGCCATGCTCATGCCATTGCTGCAATGCTGGTTATGCAGCATGGCTTACCGAGCTCCAAGAAGACTTCTTCATTAGTTGAAAAAGCTTGGCAAACTCCAGGGCGGCGTTGCTCACATGACACGGCCTACCGAGTTCAGGAAAATATTTTTTCCTCCGAAAAAAGCTCACCAAACTTCGGGGTGATGCTGCTCTTGCAAAACCGCCTAATGAGTTTAAGGAAATTCTTTTCAACCACTCACTCTAGCAGAGCTCACCAACCGCTGGGGGACAATAATGCTGCTTCCAGCCCATGGCTTATCAGGGATCAGAGATGCTCTTGCTTTTTGGCTCAGTCTTGTGGAGCCGGGATTATCAACTCTACCACTGCCAACAGTGTAAAAGAAACTGCCGGTTCCCTTTCCTTTTTGCAAAACTGTCAAATAACAACGATGTGTGTTAAGTGGCAATGAGGTATAAATTTACATGCAGAGACATATATATATCCAAAGAGCAAATGTGCTATGACTATGCCTTCCCAACAATTTTTGCTCTCTTTTTATATTTTTGTTTGTATTTTGGGTTCCACCCCATTTTCTGTGTTTTTTTTTTACACAAGATGTCCTCCCTATCCCTGCGCTGCTTCTCTTGGTTTCTCGTCTTCTTCTTTCATTCCCTCGGCCTCTTCTCTCAGTCTCTCAATTTACTCTTTGTAGCCTAAGTCCTCCCGGTGGCTGGGCCTGCCTCGGTCTCTCATAGGCCTAGTCGTACGACGGTAGTGGTTAAGACATTTATTATTGTTAGTACGACCCAGGTCACTATGCGCTGTCGTTACAGTATTACAAAAATAGATAGTCGCGTAGATTTTTAATTATAATAACAAACAAATGTTTTGCAAAGTTTTATGTAAGAATTTTAGCAGATTCTGTATCAAATGCTTTCAATCATGTTGTATCCATAAACATAAAAGATAAATTTTTTGTAGCAAACCACTAGTTTAGCAAAGACATTTTGGATAAAAATTAATTGTATTGGAGTATATAATAAGCAAGTATTTGAGGAAAGGGCATTCAAAATATAATATAGTATTATATTATATTATATAAAACTAATTATTGTATATTTTATTATTTTGAATATAGAAATTCTATAGTCGCTAGAAATTCCAATGTCATACCGCCCACGACCAAAGTGATATTGGAAAAAAGAAAGGGTACTGATGGTTGAGAAATGCAATATTAGCAGTCAAATAGGATAACTGCAATGGTAGCTGTAATGTACAGGGTGTGGGTTTTATTATATACAACAAATAGCAATAATGAAAGGAAAATGTTATATGTTTATATCTCTACTCCTGCAAAAAGAGAATTGCAATATTGGCCAATATTAGAAGTAAAATGCACTGATACTATTAGAATAACCAATATTATTTATATAGTAATAATATAAAACCAATGCACAATTTTTTTTTACATTTCAAAACGGCATAGCTAACAATATCACGAAGTTGTGATATTTATATAGATTTTTAGAAAATCTGTACTACTAGTCATTGTCCTGTAGTCATTCAAACTTATAATTAATTATTGTGATAATCTCATAAGAAACGTTAAAAAAATATCATCCTCATTTGCTGTACTTACACTGCGTTGGACATTAGTTAGAATGCAAAAGTATTCAAATGTGTAGGCAAATGAAAATATTGAAATCAGCAAAAATGAAACGATTTGTACTCCTATGTTAATTGCCGAAACCTTCGGCAATGCTATAGACTGGTGAAAAGTGCACGTTATTTTTTCGTGAAATGCGCAAGACTTTATCGTTCTATTATCTGTCGCTCGGCGTTTCAATTTCCGGTCTTAACTTTTATTAAACCAAGCTTTTCAAGCATTTTGTGGCGATTTTCGTTGAAATTAATCTGTGTATTTGTGTATAATCCGATCAGATGGGTTAGTTTTAGGAATTTGTGGTAAACCTTCAAAAGCTTGGTAACATTTAAATAGGTTTAAATGTGTTTTGTATCGTTATTATACTTTAACGACTTTACAAAATGATGCTTAAATTTGTTGATGAAATTTTTTGACGAGGGTTCGTCTCATTGTTGATGAATAATTTTCGTAAGTTGTGTGCACATGCATTTATCATAAAAACTCCTACACTTCGCTCTGCTCGTTTGTTCGTGGGATAAATATTAATTCAAGCTGTAGACCTAAACTACTGTACATAATTTAAATAACAACAGCAATAATGAAATATGTTTATTATATCTTTTATTATATTGAAATGCAATATTAAAAGTAAATGGCAAGCTGCCGTGTAATATACAATTTGAAAGTTGGTTGTTGGTTAAAATAAATATTAATTCAAGCTGTAGACCTAAACTACTGTAAGTAATTAAACTAACAACAGCGATAATGAAATATGTTAATTATATCTCTGAAATGCAATATTAAAAGTAAAATATATTGTAATATACAGTTTGAAAGTTGGTTGTGTTGAATGTAGAACGGTTTTGACAGCGATAGGCCTATGTAACAGAAATAAATATTAATAAAATAAATATTTAACTATCTCAAACTTATGTTTCACAATAATAAAATAAATATTAATTCAAGCTGTAGACCTAACCTACTGTATGTAATTTAACTAACAACAGCAATAATGAAATATGTTTATTAAATCTCTTATTATATTGAAATGCAATATTAAAAGTAAAATGGCAAGCTGCCGTGTAATACACAATTTGAAAGTTGGTTGGTTGTTGGTTAAAATAAATATTAATTCAAGCTGTAGACCTAAACTACTGTACGTAATTTAACTAACAACAGCAATAATGAAATATGTTTATTATAGCTCTGAAATGCAATATTACAAGTAAAATATATTGTAATATACAGTTTGAAAGTTGGTTGTGTTGAATGCAGAACAGTTTTGACAACGATATGTAACAGAAATAAATATTAATAAAATAAATATTTAGCTATCTCAAACTTATGTTTTACAATAATAAAATAAATATTAATTCAAGCTGTAGACCTTGTTAGATTGTTTGTTTGAGGCTGTTGTGCATTAATTCTAGCTGAGAAACTATTCAGTTTAATAAATCAGAACACTCGTGATTTCAGTTTAGACCGTAAAACCTTTCTATTTGTACCGATCAAAATAGTGGACTCGCCACAAATACAACATTTCACCCCGAGATTAATATGAAAGTAATAAACAAAAATAAAACAACGAATAATTGATTGTGTTAAACGTCTCAGCGTGCTGGTTATGTGCGGCTCATCAGAGCTGATAGTCAGAGAGATATGGCGGGGGTTTAACGATTCTACCGGATCGCGAGACTCTCGTGACAGTAGGTGAAGGGGTCTCAGGATTAGCAGCGAGTGAGATAATATCAGAACGGTTGCGTCGTAGGCAACTACCATTATCCATCTGGACCACAGCAGATCTAGTGAGATCATCGGACGGAGTGATGACAACTCCTTCACCACGAGTGGCTCTCATTACCACCGAAGCATCCTTGTTTACCGGGCGAAGCGGAACGGCTTTGTGGGCATCATCGTGACAGGCTTTCGAATTCTCCTTATACTCATCATTTCTAGCCTTGAACACCTCGTGGTCTGGAAGTTGAAGTCTTAGGTTGTCCGGATGGGTGACCACAGCGGTTCGAAGCTTTCTACCCATCAGTAGCTCTGCAAGAGAAAAACCACCAATGATAGGCGATGCTCTGTATGACAACATTGCCAGATATGGATTGGAGTCTTTCTGAAGCATTCTCTTTATGGTCTGAACTGCACGCTCAGCAGCTCCATTACCCCGGGCATAGTGAGGGCTGCTAGTGACATGAGTGAACTTATACTCTGCAGCAAAACTGGAGAATTCTGTGCTAGCATATTGCGGACCATTGTCCGAGACTACTGTATCCGGTATCCCATGCCGGGAAAAGAAGCTCTTGAGTTGGGTGATGATTTTTCTAGAGGTAGTACCATCATCGAGGAGTGCTACTTCTAGATACCTGGAATAATAGTCGACTACCAGTAAGTACACTGCTCCTTTGAACTGGAACAAATCAGTTCCTACTATTTGCCACGGTCTATCAGGAGTGGCGATAGGTCGCAGTGGTTCAACAACTTTGTTAGCCTCAGTTTTACAGACCTGACACTGAGATATCATGTCCTCGATAGCCTTGGCCATAGACGGCCACCATACACTGTTCCGCGCTCTAGATTGACACTTGGTGATCCCCAAGTGGCCCTGGTGAATGTCCTGAAGCACCCTGTAACGCTCCGAGAGAGGGACTACAATCCTACTTCCAAGCATAAGGAAGCCCTTATTCACTGTTAGAAGTTCCTTGCGATCATAGTATGGTCTCAGAGCGCTGTCCACTGAGGACAAATAGTGTGGCCATCCATCTTTCACCAGACTGACTACCTTCCGGAGCCCCTCATCATCCCTCTGAGCAGCCTTCATCTCTTCCAGTTGACTATCCAGACCGTTCAATACCACCGTTTCGTTAACAAAGTGTGTGGCCTCCTCCTCTCTTAGCTCATCAACCTCCTCTCCTCTTGAGATACTAAACCTAGACAGCGCATCAGCTGAGGAGTTACGAACACCAGAAATATGCTGGATTGTATACTGGAAACGTTGCAGTCTCAGCTTGAAACTCTAGATTCGGGGAGGTAACTTGTCCAAGAATCTGTTGCCAAAGAGACTGATCAGGGGTTTGTGGTCTGTTTCGATAACCACACTCTTCATACAAAGTATGTAATGCGAAAACGTTTCCATCGCCCAACATACCTCAAGCGCTTCTTTCTCGATAGCAGCATAGCGCTGCTCTGTCTCAGACAACGACCGACTCGCAGCTGCAACCAATCGTCGTGAACCATCATCCTGAACTTGACTCAAAGTGGCACTCAGTCCATGATTACTCGCGTACGTTGATATGATGGTTTCTCTATGCGAGTTGTAAGCAGCTAACACAGGAGGCTCTTTGAACAGCTCCTTGATGCCTTGAAAGGCATCATCCTGTGCCTCTCCCCATGTCCAAACAATGTCTTTCTGTAAGAGCTCACGGATGGGTTTGCTCACCTCTGCTAGGCGGCAGGAAAATCGGGCATACTGATTCACTAGGCCAAGAAAGCTCCTCACACTTTTAACATCGGTAGGCGTTGAGAAATCCAAAATTCCCTGTATTCTAGGGCCAGCGTATATACCTTGCTCATCAATCAGATGCCCCAGAAAAGACACACGTTTCACTCCAAACGCGCACTTTGACTCGTTCAATGTGAGACCTGCCTTTTCGATTTTACCCAGAACCTCTCTCAGCCTCGAGTCATGCTCTTCCTTAGTCTGACCAAACACAAGAATATCATCCATATGAATGACTACGCCTGCTATATCCTTCAGTATTCTGCTCATCTCGGCTTAAAAGATTTCTGGTGCACTACATAGACCTTGAGGTAACCGAAGATATCGATATCGTCCCTGATGAGTCAGGAATGTTGTAAGTTTGCTGGACTCTGCATTCAACGGAATCTGCCAAAAGCCATTATTGGCGTCGATCTTGGAAAAGATCTTTGCCTGACCAATAGAAGCCAGACTATTTTCGACAGTGGCCATGGGGTGAATTTCTCTCATAACAAACTTGTTTAGTTCGGTATAGTTCGTGCAAATTCTAACCTTGTCCTGACCTGGTTTGGGTACTACCACCATCAGCGCTACCCACGGGGTTGATTCCTCCACGGCTGTTATTACACCCTGCTGTACCATATCTTCTATGGCCAGTTTAGCTTTATCGCGTAACGGAAAAGGTACAGGATGAGGGACATTGATAGCAAAAGGCTTTGAATCATCTTTTATAGTGATAGAATACTCTCTGGCGACTTTTCCTAGACCTCGGAACAGCTGTTTGCTCACGGTCACCGATTCAACAGCACACTTTTCCTAGTCTATTGTAATCAGCTGAAGGTTCTCACAGGCCTTTCTACTCAGAAGCGGTACAGTCTGATTATCGACCACGTAGATGTCTTCTGAAAGAACACGACCACCTGTGCCGACAAGAGAACTAATAACTCCCAGACATTTCAGTGGTGTTCGACCTGGTCTAAATAACCTTTTGTTAGTCGGTTTCATCTGACCAATCACATGTCTAGGTCCACATACACTCAACGCCGCACCACTGTCAAGCTTGATGAACTTAACAGACTGCTTAGACTTCTCTCTCGTACCAACATTGAGAACCGAATACCACGAACCTGTGTCAACATTATCTATTTGCACTATTTCTCCAAAATAGACCTCTTGAGTAGAGTTATTCTCATCCTCAGACAACTCATAAACAGCTGGTTCACCTCTGCAAACACTAGCCCAGTGTTTTTTTCCTTTGCACTTGTAGCACTTAGAACCAAATGCAGGGCATCTGTTTGGGAAATGCTCTTTCCCACACTTTTCGCAGTGTACCTTAGCCTCTCTTCGGTCCATATTAGTTGGACGACCTGTTTTTGGTCTACCTCCAAGAGCAATCGCATTCACATCAACAGACAATTTCTCACTCGACTTTGCCACCTTAGCTGCCTCAGCTACTCGAATAGCCCTGATAACGAAATCTAACGAAAGTTTCTCATCGGACTCTCTCATCAATTTCTCTATAGTCTTGCTATCATCCAGTCCGAACAGCAGCTTGTCTCTCACAAGGGAATCACGTTAATCACCAAAATCACAACTTTCTGCCAAACGTCTCAGCCTCATGAGATAAACATCTACCGTCTCACCATTCTGGGAACTGTTATGGAATTCATACCTGGAGACTACAATGCCAGATCTCGGGTTACAGTACTCACGGAATCTCTTTAGGACATCCTTCAATTTCCTGCCTTCTGTACCCTCATCTATATCCTTAGTCTCACCATCTACCACCTTAGTGAATTCCATTTGACTGTACACTTCACGTACATCTTCCCCACCGACATGGCGAAACAAAGCTAACTTTTGTTTCTCGGCAGCCAAAGTCCCTGCAGTCACATCAATAGCTAGAAGATAATCCTCAAAAGCCCTGGACCATTTTCTCCATTCACCAGCAATGTCCTTAGATCTCAAATCAAGCTGACCCGGAGGCGAAATACCATCCATAATAGACGAGTGGGTAACTATTTACGCTGCCACCATGTTAGATTGTTTGTTTGAGGCTGTTGTGCATTAATTCTAGCAGAGAAACTATTCAGTTTAATAAATCAGAACACTCGTGATTTCAGTTTAGACCGTAAAACCTTTCTATTTGTACCGATCAAAATAGTGGACTCGCCACAAATACAACAGACCTAACCTACTGTACGTAATTTAACTAACAACAACAATGCCAACAATAAAGAAATATGTTTATTATATCTCTGAAATGCAATATTAAAAGTTAAACGGCAAACTGATGTGTAATGTACAGTTTGAAAGCTGGTTGTGTTGCGATGAATGTAGAATGGTTTTGACAGCGACATGTAACAGAGAGCAAGCGTTGGCATTTACGCGTCTGGAAGTTTTATGCAAACTGGAGTGAAATAAAGAAATATTCTTGTCATAAAAGGGCGTTGTAGTAACGCCCTACCTTGTAGATAAGATGTAAAGAAATCTGGCTGATGTTCTAGATAATTTGAAAAACCTTCGGTAATTGGACAAAAACGTAGGCTGATAAACTGTGTACCACATTTTTGTACCTGTAAATCGGTCTACGCCTCAAACAGTACACAAACAGTACACAGTAAACAGGTCTACTATCTGTCGCACGGCTTTATTGGCGTTTCGTAGGTCGGTCGAAACTATTAATAAACCAAGCTGTTCAAGCGTTTTGTGGCGATTTGTGGCAAGACTATCGTTCTATTCTCTGTTACTCGGCGTTTCAATTTCCGGTCTCAACTTTTATCAAACGAAGCTTTTCAAGCGTCCTAATAAATCTGTCTATTTATGTATAATCCGATTAGAAGGGTTGGTTTTAAGAATTTGCGGTAACCTTTCAAAGGCTTGGTAACATATTTAAATAGGTTTATATGCGTTTTGTATCATTATTATACTTAAACGACTTTACTGAAAAATTGTTAAATTTGTTGATAGGATTTCGTTGCAAGGGTTTGGTGACGGCCGTTAACGGATAATTTTTCGGGAGTTGTGTGCCCATGTGCATTTATTATAATTCTCCCAATCAATCGTTTCACTCTTGTTTGGTCGTGGGAATACTAATTATTGTATATTTTGTTATTTTGAATATAGTCTAAATATATCAACCCTACATAAGCTTAAAAAAACATTTTTTCGCAATTAATCCATTTTAGGTACCTGAATATTATACGAGCTTTATAAGTATACTACAAGAAGACCAAAGTAGGTGACAAATGAATGTTGGATGTTTGCTCCTAAATATAAACATAATTATCTGTAACTATTTTTTTTGTTAGTATTAAACTTGTATCTTATAGTTCTGGTAAGGTTATAAAATTAGGATTTAGATGGGTATACAATTTGCATTGTTATGAACAAAAATTTTATAACACATTTTCGCCATAAAAATTTTGATAATCCTGTAATTAAATGAAATATAAAATATAACTGAAGTTACACACAGATAAATATGTGATTGCCAGTGACAAATTCAAATAGTACAGTATATAGCGAGTTGAGTAATACATAGCTAATATATACTACCATTTACTGTACTACGCTTTAAGCTTCTTTCTCATTTTGAAAAGCAATTCAAGATTTGATGGTTTGCTTATTTTGGTTGTGAATTATCATTTGAAGATATACAACAAATTTAAGAAAATAAAAGGCTATGAAGTAAAGACATATTGACTTTAAAAGAACCAAAGGATTATAGAAGGTATTCCAGAGGGTTGCAATTGATTTTAGAAGTTTAAATTATAAAGCGGAGAGAAAAGTGCATGTAAGCAGAAAGCATATACAATTGTCACTAAACTACATGTAATTGGTAATGCTGGTGGCAGCTTGAAGATAAATTAGGTGATATATTTTGTAACAGTAATACTTTTTCTTAGTGATGGTAACTGCTGATACAATAATATTGCTGTAAGAAAAAGCAATTCATTTTTATTGTGTTACTACCTATTGTTTTGTATTTAATTTTGATAAGCCGTGAAGATTGGTCAAGTTTTAAATAAATGCAATTTTTCATATGTTAATGTTCTAGTTTTCAAGATGCCATTTATTTCAACCAAAAATGCACATGTTAGTTGAAACTCTTCAAAGGTTGTTGCAAAATTTGAAATATCATAAAACATTGATTTTTTGACAATGACCAAAAAGCAACTTAAGTCAAACTGTCAGTAATTAACTAAGCTCTTTTTTAGTAAGACAAGATCACTTTGATCGAGATATTATTTCCCTACAATTACAATCAGCTGCTCGAGGTGGCTAGATCAGAATACAAGCAATGCCATCACCTGTAAATATCTATCTTAAGAGTATTAAAGACATACCTCTTTGAGCAGTTGCTGAGCAGCTTTGTAATCTCCTATCTCTTTACTGCAGTGAGCAGCTAGAAGTGCCCAAAGACTATGTCGATCATTTCCTTTGAGAAAATGTTTAAAATATTCTAACGCTAGTTTATAGTTTTCAGTGTAATACAGCAGATACGCGCATAACTCGATGCGTTTTGTTTCAAAAAAGGTCGTTTTGTGAATTTGGTTGAAGTGATAATGGTTTGCTCCTGAGCAATTCACAACATGAAGAGCAGCTGGTTGAATCGATTGGTTTGCCAAGTGCTTTGCTTATCTCTCTTTTGGAATCAGTATATTGACCTGTGAAGTAAAGAACTTCTGCTTTTACCCAGGTATCAATTTTAAGGATGCTAATATTTTCAAGTAATGAAGATATTTCCAGTCGTTCTTTATCTTCAGACGAATCAGCTGGCTTAGGCATTTTGGAGTTGATAAGTTCCTTGATAGGAATGAGTAAGCAGCCCAAAAGTACTACCAAGTGTGCTGGAACAATGTAAGATAACTCCTGATCACCTTTATAATACTGATCAATCTGTACAGAGTCAGTCTGTGATTTCATCTTGAGATAAGCTGAAGTTCGTATGTATATAGAGAGAGCGAGGAGAATATTCAGGTGCTGATGCGTGTCTGGTGACAGAAGGCTTTGCTGTTGAAGCTCTGAGTAGATATCCCATGAATGACAACAACTGAGTCCGAGACACATCTTCATGTTGTTAGCAAGAAGAGTCGGATATCTGAATATCTCTTCCTTCACCTTGACATTCAGATTAGCTGGTGGTTGAAACTCGACAGACTCGGGCAAAAAATCATATTTATCCATGTCTTTTACGAATGATTCTAAACGTTTCATTGTGACAGACTGATTTTCTTTCGCAAATTTTGCATGCAATACTCTTTTATCAGTAAACTGTGTGTAGAGCTGACTGTTGCCTTCTGCTTCTTCACTAGAAAGTAAAACAATGGTAGAGGAAAGCATGTCAGATTTATCTCCTGCAAATCCATCGAATGGTCTCTCTGCTTCTTTTTTGTAGAGCTCCATAAACTGTTCTACTGTTAGTGTCAGACTCAAACCTCCCTCCTTACCATTACCTGTTGGAATGTTGCCAGAGTTTGTAGTGATTCCATCTATTCTGTATCCAGTGACAGCCTTCTTAGCTAGCTTACTTAACTCACTGTTTGTCTTCAACTCATCAATATCAAAGGACTTCAGAGGACTCTCACCTAGATTTCCTATTCTGAAGTAGCTGTCTACTGCTATTTTTTCAAAGTAATCTGATTCCCTCTCCGCGATGATGGCATATTCTAGATCAGAGTAAGGAGTTGCATCCCCCTTAGCTATAGAACCCAATCCAATGATAGCAAACTTACACGGAGCTTCTTCATCTTTCTTCTTCAGCACATCAATGCTGGATCGGAGAATCTTTTTAGATACTTTCGCTAGTCTCTCACTGCAGGTTTTGCTTGCTGAAAATACTTTCTGAGTAAAAACATTTGCATTTCTAAGATTTTTTTCACTGAATATGTCATCATCACTCACAGAACTTCCTAAAGCATCAAGAGCACTAAAGTCTTTCTTAGTATATTCTCTGTACTTCTTTAGAAGTGCCTTATGGCTACTAATCATCTGCTGATGTTCATCATAGCTGAGAGGATGGTTTCCTTTGTACCAACTTTCTTCTATGTCATAGACTAGTCTGCATCTGTTGTTAGTTGGATTAAGAGTCACACTGTAGTTAGCTAGGCCATGTGCCTGTAAAGCAGTATTTTAGAAGCTATAATTATATAAGTTTAGAACTAATAGCTCGGGCAAACTAAGAAAATATTGAATATAAAAAGAGATTTTAGAAAAAAAAACTTGTTTAGCTGCAATTTAAAAAGAGACGCTGTTCATATTTTCCTTGTTGCTAATTTCAGGAAAAGAAGTTGGCTCTTTTAGGGCACTTTTGGGCTATAGTTTTTTCGCAATGATGAGCAAATCATAAAACCTTTATATGAATGAGATGGCACTCTATGCTCAGCATGATGTTCTATTTTTTATGTATCTATATTCTATGTTCTCACATGGTGGCACTTTGTTATAGTAAAAGTTCAAATGTTCAATTAATGCATGTAAAGCGTTGCTTTGTATCTTTCTAACAGTCCGTCAAAATTTTGGTAAGATAAATTCAACTCTTTTACGGGCGACGTAAATGTCAACTATACTTTGCACTCTCCTTCAGGCAAAGTGATGCTAACTTTTTTGACACTAGAAACCTGATGTGACCCACCTTCAACTTGTCCTAGATCTCTAAATAAATATACAGTGAGAAGCTGGTAAGTATCCCTACATATTTATGGCTTTCGATTAAGTTAAGATGATCGTAGAGCCAGCGTTGCAATTTGTTGGAGCTCTCTATTGTTTATTTTATTCTTTGTTTGAAGGCAGTTTTTTATAAATATATTTAACAATGTTGCGTTAAAGCCCATTGCACTCATTGATACGTTTGCTACTGCTTTCAGCCAAACCGGCTTTTTATGTGTAAGAGAAGAAGAGTTATGAGCATCAATCCATTGTTAGCCAAGTTTAGATAACCGCAATGATGCTATCAAATAAAATGCTATAAACTTGAAAATTTATCAGTTACATAGTAAAAATCTATCAAATTCTACAAATATATATTTAAGAACAAGTGACAATGTCGAAACATATTTAGTAGAAATTCCCTTGTCATACTGATCACGACCAAAGTGATAATGGAAAAAGAAAGGGTAGTGCCGGTTGAGAAATGCAATATTAACAGTCAAATAGCACTGCAGTGCAATAGGAGAACTGCAATGGTAGCTGCAATGGTAGCTGTAATGTACTGGGTGTTATTATGTACAACAAAGAGAAATAATGAAAAGAAAATATTATATGTTTATATCTCTCTCCTGCATTAGGAGAAATGCAATATTAGAAGTAAAATAGCAGGCTGCTGCGTAATATTATTACACAGACTGGAGGAGGGAGGGGCTGTATATCATTGGTCATAGCAACCAATATCAGGAAGTTGTGATATTTATCTAGATTTCTGGATTTATATCTAAAAAACTATGTTGAATTTAAAAATCAAAACAAATCTTAGCTGGTTTTCATAGAAACAGATGTATATCTATATGAAAATTTAGGCCTATTACATAAATTTGCAGATATTAAAAACTGCTTGGCAGTTTCGGATATTGGGCACAGCCGCAGTATCAACAACCAAAGCTTTAGGAAAATAATAACACTAACATATTGCACACCATCGGTCACTATATACTTCGATCTTGTAAATCTGAATGATTATTCTTATAACTAAATCTCATAATAATCTTATAAAATCAAATAATTATTCTTACAATTAAATATTGTAATAATCTTATAAGTATCATTAGAAAAACATCATCATGATTTCCTTTATCTTCCCTGCTTTGGACATCAGTTGGAATACCAAAGCACTCATTATAAGTGTCCAAATGTCAAAAGTCCGGTAGAATCGGCAAAAACGAAACGATTACTTTTTAGTACTTTTACGTTAATTACAGAAACCTTCGGCAATTGGACATTGGCATAGACTGGTGAAATGTGCACGTTTTTCTCGTGAAATGCGCATGACTTAATGGTTCTACTCTCTGTCGTATGGCCTTATCGGCGTTTCGTTGGCCGATCTTAATTTTGATTAAAAAAGGCTTGTCAAGTTTTTATTGCGATTTTAGGCCAAATTATTCTGTATATTTATATGCAATCCGATCAGATGGGTTAGTTTTAGGATATTGCGTCAATTTTTCAAATACTCGGTAACATATTTAAATATGTTTATATGTGTTTTGTATCATTATTATACTTAAAGGAGTCTACCCAAAAATGGTTAAAATTTTTGATGGGATTTCGGTACAAAGGTTTGGTAACGGCCGTTGATGAATAATTTTTTGGGAGTTGTGTGCGCATATGCATTTATCATAAAGCTGCCAAATGATCGCTTTGCTTGTGTTTGGTCATGGGATAATACACACAGAAACGAAAATTAACATCTGTGAAACAAAAGTACTTGCAATGCGTTCTCGGCCAGTTGCCTTCTGATTGTTGCTATCATTTGGCCCCATTTTATCTTTTTCTGGCTCTAAAATACTATTCAGTGTCTGGTAGCTTTAATTCTGGTGATGCACTGCTGAACTAATAGATATTCGCATTTGAACAATTTTTTTAGCTGAGCAAAACTTTTACCCGATGCTATTTGAAAAACTTTTTGCTCAAATAATGAGAAACTTTTAGGCGCAAGCGAGCTAAACACAAATTTTTGTCTCAAAATAGTCATACGGATTCCATCGTGACTGTCAACAAGTTTTTTAATTACGTTGAAGTATCAAGATCTTGTTAAACAATGAACTACTACGAGCCTGTTACAGTTATTAGTTATTACTATGGTGTTGTTTTCAAAATCTTAACGGAAAAACCGTAAAGCTCTAGAGTAAAAAACAGACTTTGACATAAACGATCACAATAATAAAAATGATTGTTGTTGATATAAACCAGTAATTATTAGTAAGATCTTGTGAATACTTTTGTATTGATCGCTTGCTATTATGGGCTTATAAAGATTGAAGAATGTCAAAATGGCGATCAGATAGAAGTGGCATTCAATTAAAGGGTGGCGCTCAATTTTTATTCTTGCTCTTATAGTAGGGGCATTCAAATAAACATAGCACTAACGTAAATGTTTTATCAAAAGCTATTTATTGTTTTGGAGTGGGTTGGTTGGTAAATATTGGAAAGGAAAAATGATGGGGCTGTGTTAAAGTAAAAAGAGTGTTTCTTTGATTCATGTTAGCAAGAAAAAGAAGAGGTGAGAGGAAAAAAAATGAGATGGAATGGAGAGGCGAGGCTAGAAGAGTTGCAGTAAAAGAGTGGCAAAATAGGAGAGGTGATCAAAGAGAAATGATGGGAGAGGGAAGAGGCAGGCAAAATGAAAGATGACAAAGACTGGACAAGTGATAGAGCCAATGACAGGAAAAAGAGAGGGGAGACAAGGAGAGAGAGAGAAGGAAAAAGAAAGAAAAGGGGGAAGGGAAAAGAGAGCGAAAAGTGGAAAACAAGGAGCGATTAGGAGGAGAGCTAGGGTGAGGGAAAGTGAGAGAGAGAGAGAATAAAACAGTGAAAGAGAGTGAGAGGAGGGAAGAGAGAGAGAGAGAGAGAGAGAGAGAAAGAGAGAGAGAGAGAGGAGGGAAGAGAGAGAGAGAGATAAAAGAGGAAAGACAGAGATAATAGTGGTGGCATGAAATGTTAGGAAATGTATGTTTAAAGTACTTTTTAAAGCAAGTACCTGCAGGTAATGTCTCCAAGTCCCAGATTTTTTAGCTTTCTCTTTGTATTCTCTAGCTAATGTGTCAAGTTGGTTTAATTCATCATCTGCCATCATTTATCCCTCAGGTTTTCCTCCAACTTCAGAGCTGTACTGCAACCACATTGAATGTTGATGGAACAAGAATGTTTACATTTCATGGTAATTAGTTACACAGTTGTTTTTGCTCCCGTAAATTCAAACAGAAAGTTGTAGTTCATCAAAAAATGGCTCTTTGTCAACTGATGGTTAATTACATCCACAGCCAATTTACTTTGGCAGTTTCAAGTGCACACAACTCTTTCAGAAAAGTTTAAAAGCACAAGATGTCCAGTTTTCAAGAGTGTTAAGCTTTAACTGCTATTATTGTATACATAAGCAATTCTGCATTCTTATTCTTGCGAAATGTTCTGTTAGGAGAGGCTCTCCATTCCATCAAAGCCATTCGAGGGTCACTTACAGTCCTGAATAGGCATTTAATTATTTTAACAGCAGACTCAGCCTTGCCAGTGCTTGGTGAGTGCTTCGGGGTTTAGGTCATGTGCTTAAACTGCGAACTCTCCAAACTCGAAGTTAGCGTAGTAAAGAGCACTATCGCTATGTACCCACAAGAAAACCCTGTATCCACGAAATATTTCTTTGCGCCCTTGTAATACTGTACTAGCTCGTTCATCTACCAGTTTAAGTCTCTGCTTTTAGTTAGAGGTTCTGTGACATGTTTTGCCAGTATAACATATATCTGGCTTTGGCGCCTCATGCTTTCAGCTGACTGAAGGCTCCCATGGAGGGTGTCAAATTTCTCTGTCATCATGTTTAAGGGTAGCCCTAAGTAAGTGATCCTATAGACAGGTCAATCCTTAAAAGTTGACCTGCAACAAAATTCAAATTGCAGTTACTTGGTATCAAAAAATTCACAATGTCTTACTCTGCTGTGCTGTAGGTGCAAAATATGTGGAAATGTGATTACCAGCTCTTAAAAGCTCAAAAATGAACAGTTAATCGCCGCCATCATGAACGCAGTGTAGGTTGAAATCACTTTATTTCGATGAAGTACTCAAAGATTGTGGTTATTGTTTTGACACATGATGTTATTACGTGAATTGAAAGATCAACAAAAAACTCAATATAAAATTTTTCGTAGCACTAGTTTATGACAAACATTTTGGATTTTACTGGAAAGCCCTTATGAAATATAGATGCTTGCTACGTTACAGTTTTGCTTCAGCCTGATCTAATCATATAGTCATAATATGATCATGTGACCCACACTTCCTGCCAAACAGCGCAAACATTTCTGCAGAATTTTTCGACTATCACAGGTGACCAACAGGATCTTCATGGGTTTATCAGAGGATGACATGCACTAGTTCGAGCTAAGGTTAAAAAATTAAACGGTTTTTTACGGTAAGTTTTGTGACAACAGTACTCAAGGTGACAGCATTACAATAATGATGAAATATACGGGTAAGGACAATAGATGTGGCTTTATTGAATGCGGTTAGTTTATTCGTAAAAATATTTTTACGGATGAGGTTGCATGAAAGTGTGAACAGAAACCATCGAGTTCAACAACGTCTCATTTGAGCCGTTTTGGAAAAGGATATCAACCTACAGTGTTTTCGTGATGGCTGCGATTAACTGTTAGTTTTTGAGCTTTTACAAGCTTATAATCACATTTCCAAATATTTTGCACCTACAACGCAACAGAGTAAGACATGGTGAAATTTTTGATACCAAATAACTGTAATGTGGATTTTGTTGCCAGTCAACCTTTAACAGAGCCTTTCCTAGTATTCCAGAGAGGTTGTTTTCTCCAGAACCTCAGAGCATATGCTTCCATGGACCAAGAATGTTATGACCATAAACAGATTGGTAAGAATAAGAAAGCAGAATCGCTTCTGCATACAATAATTGAAGTTAAACTTGAAACTCTTGAAACCCGTATGACCTGAGCTAGTAAATCTTTCTGAAAGGTTTATCAAAGGTTTTGAGATATCAGTGTTCAGAGTGACAACATTACAACGATGATGACATATCAACAGCCTGCTCTTTCTAAAAAGCGCAGTAGTTCCGCACAAATGCTTCACAGCTAGCCGTTTACTCTGAGCTCCCTTGTGTGATCATCTTTACCAGCTGTTGATATGTCGGGTCACCATCACCCTGCTGCCACATTCCCTGCAGTCTCTTGCCATTCATATATGTGCACTCAGTTTGGTTAGTATCTGCCAAACCTTCCTGAGCCACAGAGCTAACAGGGGATCTTGACAGCATACCTGCTACCACCTGATGTGATTCTTAAATATAATGTAGGTTCATTCTATATCTCTGCAGGTACAGCCACATCTTATTAATGAGTTTGGTCTCCATAGGACGATGACCAAACAAAACTGTCAAGCCGTTTTTCCATAGATATACTGATCACATTTGGTACAGCCAAGTATAACTGCTAGAAATTTGAGCTCTAGTGAATGATACCGTAAATCTGTGTTGTTCAATGTCTTAGATGCATAGCATAGTAGTTTTCCATTTTGTATCATCACTGTTCAGAGTCTTTTTGTGTTGGCACCACATTCTATGATTACTGGCTTCTGTGGATCAAAGGATTTCTGCAGTGTGTTTTCTGATATCGATTTCATGATCTGGTCTCATGAGTCTTTCTCTGCTTGTTCAAAGTTAAAATCAGCTTCCTACTGGATACTCCTCAGCGGCTCCGCTCTATTGAGATCTTTAGGATCAATACATGATCTTAGTTTTTCATTTCCTCGCCTCCAATGAGGAAATCCAGTCTGTAGGTTCATCAACTCTGCTTGTCACCCCAGCATTTCCAAGCTCTATTATCTTAGCTATGATATCAAAATTTGTGCTAAATGCAAAGCGTAAAAGTTTGGCTCTGCTAAACAAAATTGTTTAAAAGCTAGTATAAACTAATTCAGCAGTACAGCAGAAGAAGAAATGAGATCAGAAGACATTGTGTGAAGTATTGGACAAACAGAAGATGTTTGTTCCATCGAAAACAGCAATCAGAATGCAGCTATCCGAGCGAAGGATGTAAACATTTTTGTTTTAAAACATTAACTTTTGTTTCTGCATTTATTATAAATCTGGTTTGTGAACATCATGTGTTCATGAATATGTATATACTTGTAGCATTTGGTTGATTTTCATCATATAATTTATAAATTTGCAGATTTATAGCATATTATTTGATAGCATCATTGCAGTAATCTGAACTTACGACGGATCAACGCTATAGTAACTTATCTTCTATTGTACATAAAAAACTAGTTTTGACTGCAAACTGTAGCAAACATATCAATGAATGCAATGAGCTTTTATAAACCGTTGTTAAATGTAGGTATAAAATAGAAATGAGTCATTAAATTTAGAATGAAATGACAATTAAAAGTTGCAATAAATTGCGAAACAGGACACAGGCTATAATATCATTGCAAGTTAATTGCAAGCAGTAGATATCAAACTGGTAGAAATATTTCTCAACTACTCAATGCATATTTATTAAGAGATCTTTGACAAGTTAGAGGTAAGTTAGTAGATTTATTGCATCCAAAAGGGTTAATATCGCTCCACCAGAAAGAGAAGATTAAATATAATGAACTGCTGTCAGCATCTGACTTTTTCGTCATCTCTAAACTTTTGTGAACTATCTCATAAAATTCTTGAAACCTTTGGCTAAGTTGCTATCTTTCAGTGCATCAGGCACTAATAGACTCTCCCTCCATATTGCTTAATCGTTTCTCCTGACACCATAAAAATTGTATGGTCAACTTACCAGTGTAGGTTTAGCTGTGAATGTACAGTAGATAATGTAGATAGTCTCAGCTCACTCGTTATGCATGGCCATGCTGTCGTGATGCCATGTCAAGTGATGAGACGTGATGCCTGCGCTGCCCGTAGCCTTTATTATTGCCTTTATTAACCTTTATTATAGCCTCTATTTGTAGCCTCAAACAAACGACATCTGTCAACACTGTCTATACTGTACACATCTATACTAGCTGCTAATCTTTGTTATCAACTGGACACGGTTATAAAATTTGAACATAGATTAATCAGAACATTTTCATTGGACCTGTTTGACCAGTCAAATGTCTGCAGGCATGACTGAAGGTCATGCTTAGCCTTATAGATTGAGGGCAACTGTAAGCAATCTCTAAACATAGATTGATAACTAACACTACGCTGTGCCAAGATACCAACTGATAAACCTAAACCATAACTGTCACATACAACTTTTATCATATTATCTAAGTAAATCAGACACGCTGATTCCGATTTTGTACTCAAAATAAAGATTGGTTCACTAACTTTCAGAGTATTGAAGGCTTGTTCACAGCAATTTAATATTGGTCTCGAAAACAACACAATCGGCATAACAAGCTCCGCCCATAAATATGTGACAAAACCTAGCTTTTTCAGGAACGGAAATTAGAGATGTTTAGTCCGATTTAGAATAATAGAGATGGGTGTCTTAAAACCCGCTGTTAATTAAATCCAGCCTGCAAAATAATCTGCTCTAAAACTAACTCGGACAAATCTGTGATGCTATTCATATACACGTAGATTGCAACACGTAGTTGGTTGCTGGTTAAGGTCAAAAATAGGTCACCAAGGTCAAACTCGCTGCTCAAAAGAACAAAGTTGTGTGAAGAGACAAAAACTACGTTTCATCATGTAGTCTGGTTGCCAAACATCATTAATTGTCTCAACAGGTGGCAGAGAATGAGGCCTATCATGGTGGGCATTTGCTTCTATCTATAGCAGTTAGATATTTAGTCTGTTTCCGGAGTTATTATCGAATGTAGGGGTTCTCAATTACTCGAACTAAAAAGCGGTAAAAATTAATAATATAAATGAACTGCGTGAGCGGCTGTACATCGCTCTATGAGCTATCCAAAGCAAGATGACAACTCCAATTTTTAAGTGATAATTGAAAACTACCAATATCTTATATAATACCGGTATTGTTCGGTTAGAGACTGTCGTTAAGGCTAGTAGTAGTAGTGAATGTTTTATATTTAAGCCTTGTTCTCATATCAAATTCGAGACCCGGCAGTAATTTTGTGCAGCAAATTACTGACGGCGCTAGGTTCGGCGGCTAATGTTTACATTAAGGTGTGTCACAGCTATACCGTCTCGAAAGTGCTGACCTTCATCTGTGCAGCGCTTTTTGGAAATTTTTGCTCGTGGCTCTTCCCAAAAGTTGAACAGCGCTGAACTCTTGCGTTGGCTGTCGGCGATTGACCTATCAGCTGTACTTGGTGCACAGGTTCACATTTCACCGCTGATAGCCCTGCGGTACTGTCGTCGGTGCTTACGGCGTATATGGGAACTAGGTTTGATTGATTATCACAGCTAACTATCATGGATTGCATCATTTTTAACAATGGAGTATCATATCTTATTAAAAGTTGACTTGCAACAAAACTCACATTGCAGTTATTTGGTATCAAAAGATTCACCATGTCTAACTCTGTTGTGTTGTAGGTGCAAAATATGCGGAAATGTGATTACAAGCTCTTAAAAGCTAAAAAACGAAACACCTAAGAAACGAACGCCGATTGAAATCAGTTTATTTCTCTGACGTAGTCATTACAGTTGGTTATTAACTTGTCACGTGATATTCTCACGTGAATTGAAAGGCCAATAAAAAACTCAATATAAAACTTCTCGTAGCACTAGTTTATGACAAACACTTCGGGCTTTACCGAAGACCCCGTATTAAATATAGATACTCGCTACTTTACAGTTTTGTTTCGGCTTGGTCTAATCGTCTAGACGTAATCTGATCATGTGACCCATACTTCGTGATTAATTTCTGAAGCATTTTTCAATTATCACAAGCGACCAACAGGCTTGTCATTTTTATCAGACAATGATATGCACTCTTTTGAGCCAAATTTGAAAACAAATGAATTTTTACAGTAGGTTATAGGATATCAGTGCTGAAAGTGACAGCATTACAATGACGATGAAATTGACGGGTAAGAACAATAGACATGGTTTTATTGAATGCGTGAAAGATATTCGTGAAAATAATTCGACGCATGAGGTTGCTTGAAAGTGTAAACAGAAGCTATCTCCTACAACTACGTCACATTTGAGCCATTTTGGAAAGAGAGTCCAAACTACGGCGGTCTAGTGTGCCTGCGATTAACTGTTAGTTTTTTAGCTTTTAAAAGCTTGCAAGCATATTTCCACATATGTTGCACCTACAAGACAACAGAGTAGAACATGGTGTATCTTTGGATATCTAATAACTGTAATGTGAATTTTGCTTGCAGCAAAAGAGTCTTGACTTGCAGCTTAAAGGCTGCAAGTCAACTTTTAAGCTAACATGCCTTACTAATGGAAGAAAGCCTGTAATTGGAAATTTTTGTGAGCTATGGCTTTTCGAACACTATTTATAAAGAGCCTGCAAGCAAGATAAAGTAAGATAAAAAATAAAGGGTTACCGAAACCGTTCAATCGCTATCCCAAACAGACAGCTGCGATCTTCGGTCATAGTTGCAAATGTAGTGAGTAGCCATGGCTGCCTCTAGAGACAATGGTTGAAATATCATTCAACTATTCTAATCATCTGACCATCAATTTCACATGTTCCCTTTAACCGCCATTTAAAGATGTGGTTGCGTCAAAAAGGTCGATTTAAAGAAACTAAAACCAATAAAAGGCTAAAACGTCAGCTATAATTTGATGTCATTTTTGTCTTTGTAGACCAATCCTGTCCAGAAATATATGCGTTTGAATGAGGCCATCTTTTAGAAAGTTCACATTCCAGCGGTTGCTTCATTCTTGACGTAACTAGTAATACATCTGAAAAGAGTCTACAAGCGATAAATATAAGGTCGCTTCATTAGCCAATCATCAGCACAAAATTTTTTATAGGTTGTATAATAAATGTTATCACTCGTAAAACTCGTTGTCTGTGATAACTCAATTTAGGGATTTTACTCTATTATTGAATCGCATGGACATCGATATTTACTAAATTAATTAACATCGTTACTTTAATAAATTACTCGATCGACACGTTTTATTGATGATCAACGGTATTTTAAAAATTGCTGTAAAGTTACTGCGAAGGTGACTCCGAGTTTTTTTGGCATCAGGTGATTAAAGTGTTACGGAGGAAGATAGGAGAATGGAGGTAAATTTATCTTTTACTTTGAGTCTCCTATATAATAGATATACTGTTGAATTTACATTCAGATTATATTTCCCTGTTTGAGGTTACAATGTAATTTCCTGTGCGTGCGAAATACGTATGTACAGTCAGTTCTTGACGGCTTCTTTTTAATCCATAGCATCTAGCAATACAATGGCTTAGATCGATGAATATACTAAAGGTAATATTTTTAGTACTCATTAATACATGTACTAATTAATAAAATTTTAACTTTTTGCTATCACCAATCATCGCTATATAATTTTTTATCGTTTCACTGAGATATATTTGCTTCAAATTTTCTGTGGCAGTTTTATCTAGTAAATTAGATTTATGATTTGACTTGAGATGTTCACTTTTCACTTGTAGAAAGTGAAGAAAATCGATTGATCAATGCATATCTTTAACTTCCAGAACCAAAGCTTTGAATTGTTAGCTTGGCGTACTTATGCCTTTGTTAGACATTTATTCATTTTTAAAATTACACTCGCATTCTATCTACAGTAACTCCCAGTTTGAAAGCTTTCAGTAAATACGCGTTAGAATGACATATCTATGAATGACAAATATTTATTGCATTTGTTCTACTGATTACATGATGTTTATGTGGCCCCCACCAGCAGAAGCAGCTTTGTCAGCGCGGAAACTGCCATAACTGGGAAAGACCGACTTAAATGTGTGATGCATAAACCATGATGTTTTGTTTGAGTTTGCTGCAGAAGATTAATTTGTCTTCTTTTATCAGCTGAAACTAAGTGAGTGGCCACGACTTGATGGACATTTTTAATAAAAGCTTTATGCCGAGATAAAAAGATTTTGCTTGTAAAAATTATATAATAAAATAATATTGTTGAAGATAATGCAAAAAATGATTTGCAGAACATTGAATATATCATAGCCCAGTTGACACCTGTGCTGAAATCTTTTTTGATAGATGGATTTATGAAGTGCAATCAGAGCTGCATGGACAGGCACTTTTGCATAGCTCGACCATTGTTTAGTACTTGAATCAGCTAATCAAAGTAAGAAACTAGTTTTCAGTGTGGGCTATGATATGCAGCTTCAACCCCAGGATAGGCAATTGGCATAATGTGGGCGGGGCTTTTGGAGGCTGTGTTTCGTTAGTGTGTGTAGCGACCGAACTGTGCCGATACAAAGACCTTATTCTACAAAGTTTGCTCAAACATAATTATCATAGACTGGTAGAATTGGTAGTCGGTACTAAGATGTTTACACAGCATTTAGAAGCAGCTGGTATGACAAATTTTTAATTTTTCTTGTTTGAGGCGTTTGAGACATTGGTAATAATATATCTGTAGCTGGAATTAGAATTTTATTTTAGCCAACACGAGCAAATACAAAATAAAATATATGCCAATAGAGCCGCGTAAGACTAGACTTTTATCGCACATAGCCGATGTGACTACGAGAAATAAAGACAGGTTGTATCAGGCGTTACATCATTTTGGGCAAATCTAGGCATGTTTTTTTGGCCTGAGCGTTTTTACTGCGATCGAATTTTTTCGATTTTAATATTCAAATATCTTGACAATGAAATTGCCTAACACAACAAGCAATATATCAACTGATAGACAAAAAAAATATTTTCTTTTAAAATCAACTCAAATATGACGCAACCACACCTTTAAGTAGCAACTGCTAGTTTACTTTTGATTCTCTCAATTACAGAGATTTACTGAGTCGCATATCGTTTTTTATATGTGTTGTTTTCTCTGTTAGACTATTACCATATACTTTATGAAGGCTTGAATGGTGCAGAATATCCATATGATAAATACATTGGGCTGTATTGTTATGTAATCCGCTCAACACGGCTCAAACAACTCATTGGCTGATGTGGTTTAGATAGAATTCTGAAACTTGGTCTTGTGAGAAGTTTTTCTAGACATTGAGCGTTGTGAGATCTGAAGACGAACAGAACTCGGTAGGCTTTTAGATTAGCACAGGGTTCATGAGACATCTGTAGTTGCAAATATATAAACCATGTGGGTACAACAACAATACCTAATCAAAAGCGGACAGTAGTTTGATGTATAGTTTATCACCTATATTATGTACGATGTGGAATCGTAATCGTAATAAAAACGTCCGATCACCGATTTTGTTTCTATTTGCAAAGTTCATCAGCTTGCTAAGATGTGGTACTTGATTATAATGAATTATGCAATCTGTGATAGCTAGCAGTGGGAATCTATAGAAATAGAGATATATTTCTATTCATCCTTTAAATTGCTAATTGTTTAATGGTACAAGCTGGATTTACTAGACTGTTTTTTGAGACTGAGTGTTGTCTCTGCAATAGTTATGCAAGTATTGAGTTAATTGCAAAAAGCCGAGACCTCACAGTCATGGAGACTTTATAAAAGAGTAAATCATCACTGCTGCTGAGCTGCTGGGACAAGCAAAAGTAAAGTAAATTTTCTCAAAAAACTCAGCCAAGAAATCAAAATACAATCAAGAACAAGAAATCGAAATGCAATCAAAAACAAGAAATTAAGAAACTTATGGAGATGAAAGGCAGGCATGTTATGATGCTAGTTGACTGCGAGTGGTTGTGTGATCTTGCCTTCATGGATGACATTACAAACAATTTATCCGAGTTTATCCAAAACCATAATCAACTTCTAAGTGCCTTGCTGTGAAATGTGAAGGTTATCAGAGCTAAACTAAAACTGTGCAAAGCGCAATTGGAAGGAGATAACAACTCACATCTTCCGACTTTGCAGTATCAAACTCCTGAAAATACACATGAATAAGCTCATGAGTGTGCAAAACTGCTAGATGTGTTTGAGTGAAGATTTTATTATGTGAGAGCTAAGCAAGGAGATTTGAATGTCTTTGCCATATGATTCAGTGTGGAACCAGCCAATGCTCCTGAAGAGTTACAACTTAAAGTAATCCAAATTCAAAGCAATGATGAGTTAAAAGGAAGATACGTACAGCAATCGCCCATTACTTGAGTTCTACAAATGCTGCATTATCTCTCATGAGTTTCCTCACAGTGTAAAGTGTAGGGAAACTGTATGAAAAGTGTAACCAGTCAAAAGTACACAATCTGCGACAAACAGGGTTGCTGTTACTCATGCGTAGCAAAACTCAAAGAGTTTGTACACTTTCCTAAGACTAATGAAAACATGAAAAAGATGGGTATAAAACTTGTGTATAAAAGTGATAGATATATTAGTTGATGCGTTGGCCACTGTCTATGACATGGTTATACTAAATGATGCAGAATCAATGAAATGAATACTGAAGTTGAAATGTCAAAGATGCTAAGAGAACGTTTAAATACCAGAGACCTATGTTGACATAGCTTCCTCTAATTCTAAGTCTCAATATACTGTTATGGATATTGCCTCAATACTGGAATATAAGTTCAAAAAGCAAGAGGAAACTCAGAAAATAGATGCACTAAAGTGTAACTCCATCATATATGATTTGTTAAAAGTCAGCATGAAGACACTGAACAGATAGTTAAAACAACAAATAAAGACTTGAAGATGCATGGTTCTGACATAATGTAGCATACATAATATAACATCACACTTGAGTAGGATGATCCTAGTTAGTGAGTGTTAAATTATGAATAGTCAGTTACGTATTAATTTTATGTAGTGAGTTGGGTTCTCTTGTTTACATTAATATCTCTATGGAGATGATGATGTTTGTTTTGCCTTCATGATAGTAAAGGATCTTTTTTTATATATTGAAGCATGCGTGCGCTTGCCTATGCATTTGTGCACTTAACTAATGCCACTGTAAACTTTAGCAACATCAATGTGGTTAGTATTGTCTCCATAAACAGCCTTTAACATGACTAGAGCTTTCCCGCAATATTCTAATCCGTTTCTGTAGTCACCAAATGAGTTGTGTACTGACCCAATGTTATTGTAGCTAGCAGCAATATCGGCATGGTTGGTGTTCTCTCCATACACAGCCTTTGACATGACTAGTGCTTTTTCATAATATTCTAATGCTTTTTTGCAGGCACCCTGTGATTGGTATGTTACACCAGTGCTATTGTAGATACTAGTAATAGCATTGTGGTTGGAAGGATCTCCATACACAGTCTTTTGCATTACTATTGCTTTCCTATGATATTCTAACGCTATTCCGAAGTCACCCAATGAGCTGTGTGCTGAGCCAATGTTATTGTAGGTGGTAGCAATATAAATATGGTCGGCAGTATCTCCATACGCAGCCTTCAGTATCACTAGTGCTTTGCTAAGATATTCTAACGCCTTTCTGTAGTCACCCACTAAGTTGTGTGCTGAGCCAATGTTGTAGCTAACAGCAATATCCGTATGGTTGGTGTTCTCTCCATACACAGCCTTTTTCATGACTAGTGCTTCTTCGTAATATTCTAATGCTTTTCTGTAGTCACCCAGTGAGTGGTGTACTGAGCCAATGTTACTGTAGCTAATAGCAATATCCGTATGGTTGGTGTCCTCTCCATACACAGCCTTTTTCATGACTAGTGTTTCTTCGTGATATTCTAATGCTTTTCTGTAGTCACCCAGTATGCAGTATAGTGCACCAATGTTACTGTTGCTGTTAGCAATATCAGTGTAGTCGGAAGCATGTTCATATAGAGCTTTTCGCATAACTGGTGCTTTGCTATAATATTCTAGTGCTTTTCTATAGTCACCCAAAGAGCAGTAGGCTGAACCAAGATGGTTGTAGTTGAAAGCAATATCAGTGCGGTTGGTATTTCCTCCATATACAGCCTTATGAATGGTTAGTGTTTTTGTAAAAAACTCTAATGTTTTTCTGTAGTCACCCAATGCATAGTGTACTGATCCGATTTTATTGTAGCTGGCAGCAATTGAAGCGTGGCTTGTATTATTTCCATACACAGCTTTGTGTATGTCTAGTCCTTTGGTAGAATAATCTAATGCTTGGTTGTAGTTACCCAAATGACGATGTGCTAAACCAATGCTATTGTAAGCGCAAGCAACATCTGAATCATCCATATCTCCATATATACATGTAGTTTGAACCATCATTAATGTTTCAGTACAATACTCCAGTCATTTCTCATATTCACCTATAGTGTCAGATATACAAACCCTACATTCTCATAGGTGATTGCCATATCTATTTGATCGCTTTCATCTTTTCCTTCACAGTCCATAATACCTAGCAGGCTCACATCATCACCCACCTACAAACACAAGGAAGAGTAAAAAGTCTGGTTTAATACCAGCAGATGCATAATTTAAATTTAAATGTTGGTGTGTGTACTCTCAAGAGTTATCTACTCTATGTTCTGTCTGAGCATTTTGGCATCTCATGTAAACCGTTATAGCTATAATTGCTATAGTTATATTTATGGCTGTCAAGTCTTTATAAATCATTCGATGTCAATTTTTCTCATAATTAGATACTGTAAATCTGTGAACAAATATGTAGTGTACATTAATAGTTGAGATAACAAGAGGTTACCGAGGTTGTTTGTTTTAATTACAGATGAGTTTATTTTGTAACCAAACTCGGGTTTACTTTGTCAATGGTAAATTGAATTTACAAGCATACACTTTTGTTGATGCATAGATGGAAGTTACAAGCGAGAGATATACTTTTCAGAGATGTTCATGTATATGAGTTTACCTAAGGTATACTAGAGTGTATCTCTGCTTATATAAACAACCAACCTCTTTAATCAGTTGATGAGCTGCTCTGTAGTCGACTCCATGTTGTTTGTGGCAGTGTGCAGCCAAAAGCTTCCAGAGTCCTTGGTGCTTTTGTTCTGAGAGGAAGTACTGGAAATACTCTAATGCATACTTATAGTTATTTGTATAATAGAGAAGATATGCACACAGTTCTATACATTTTTTAAAGTTCTTCCTTAGTGAATCTAGTTGAGAGGATGTTGAACTGTTGACTATCTCACAGCAAGCACAAGGGCAGCTGATTTAGTTGGCAGCAGAATATTGACCAGTGAAATAGAGAACGTCTGCTTTCACCCCGAATTCATTTTTTTTGAGACCTCCATTTTTTAAGCATTGTAGTGAGATGTTCTTTAGTAATGGTTGGATCAGAGAGTTGAGTGAGTTTGTATTTTACAGACTGTTTAATATGTGTGAGTAAGCAGCCCATATGTACTACCAAGTGCACTAGAACAGCATAAGATAATTCTTGGCCACCATGATAACACTTGTCAATCTGTGCAAACACAATCTGTGATTGCATCTTAAGATATGCTGAAGTTCGAATGTATATATAGAGAGAGAGCGAGGAGAATATTCAGGTACCGATGAATGGCTGGTGACAGAAGGCCTTGCTTTCGAAGCTCTGAATATATATCCCATGAGTGACAACAACTGCTGAGTCCGAGACACATCTTCATGTTGTTAGCGAGAAGAGTTGGATATCTGAATATATTTTCCTTCACCTTGACATTCAGATTAGCTGGTGGTTGAAACTTGATAAACTAATTCTAAGTGTTTCACTTTGACAGCTTGTTTTTCCTTTACAAACTTCGCATGATTCTCTTGCATCGGTAAACTCTTCATACATGTCTAGTGCCTTGTTCTTCTCCATTGGAAAGTAAAACGGTAAAATGGTAGATAAAAACGGTTCAGATGGTCAAATGGTCTAACAGTCAGATTTATCTTCTGCAAATCCATCAAATGGTTTCTCTGCCTCTTTCATGTAGAGTTCCATAAATTGTTCTACCGTTAATGTCAGACACAAACCTCCCACCTTACCATTACCTGTTGGGATGTTACCAGAGTTTGTAGTGATTCCATCTATTCTGTATCTAGTGACAGTACTCTTAGCTAGCTTACTTAACTCACTGTTTGTCTTCAACTCATCAATATCAAAGGACTTCAGAGGACTCTCACCTAGATTTCCTATTCTGAAGTAGCTGTCTATTGCTAATCTTTCAAAGTATTCTGATTCCTTCTCAACAATGATAGCGTATTCTAGATCAGAGTATGGAGTTGCATCCCCTTTGCTATGGAACCCAATCCAATGATAGCAAACTTACACGGAGCTTCTTCATCTTTCTTCCTCAGCACATCAATACTTGATTGGATAATCTTTTTAGATACTTTCACAATTCTCTCACTGCAGGTTTTGCTTGCTGAGAAAACTTTCTGACTAAATTCTTCTGCATTTCTAAGATTGTCCTTACTGAATATGTCATCATCACTCACAGATTTTCCTGAAGCATCAAGAGCACTAAAGTCTTCCTTAGTATCATCTCTGTACTTCCCTAGAAATGCTTTATGGTTACTGATCATCTGCTGATGTTCATCATAGCTGAGGGAGTGGTTTCCTTTGTACCAACTTTCTTCTATGTCATAGACTACTCTGCGTCTATTGTCAGTTAGATTAGGAGTCACACTGTAGTTAGCTAAGCATGTGACTGTAAAAAAGTATTTTAAAAGCTATAATTGTAACAGCTTAGAACTGATAGCTCTTACGAGCTTAAAAAACATCAAATATAGAAAAGGATTTCAGAAAACAGTTTTTAAAAAAAAATCAAGTTATAATTTGCTATATTTACTAATTTCAGAAAAAGAAGGAAGTTCTTTCGGGGTATTTTTTGCTTGTCTATGCTTGCCGTATCATTCTCATTTGGCGTGTATTAAAAAGGTCTGTAACTACTCGATGTACATCTCTCTAAATTGTAAACCTACATTATAGTACTTACTGAGAGCTGACTTCCTTGCCGTATTATTCTAAGATTGTGTCTACTAGGAAGGACGGTCTGTAACCACTGTTTGACTTTACATATTGAATATTTAATTTACGAGTGATTAGTCTGTTTACTGTAACGAAGGAATACACTCATTAAACTGTCTATTCATTAAAACTTTATCTCATCAATCAACATATTATAGTAACTACTATATGTTCATCTCTGAACACGAATGATTTGTTTTGATACATTAATGCTGAGCTGTAGTCAGATGATGAGTTATACTCCATGCACACTGCACTGGTATGATTGTATCCACTGGAAATGTTAATAAAGCTGGTGTCTTTTCTATGTACAGGGGTATTTGCTTGCAGCAGAGGATAACAATAAAAATGGTTGTTGTGAATTGAATATGAAAAAACTCATATAAAATTTACGAATAGTGGATTATTATAATATTAATATCCTAAGAAAAATATTAAATTAGTGCATAAAAAGAGAAAGAAAAAGAAATTATTAGCTATAACCAATTTAAAGAATTTCATATATCCCATCCTGATAACTGGCTGATGCTATATTTAACCTTAACACCGCCTCTTACCACTGTTCCTGACTTGCATCAGACTCACTATTTAAGTTTACAAACCAGTTTAATTTACATCTGAGTATGATGATCCTAGTTAGTAAATGTTAAACTATGGATAGTCAGCTATATATTAGTTTTATGTAGTCAGTTGTCTTCTCTTGTGTATGTTGATATCCCTATGGAGATGATGATGCTTGTCTTGCCTTCATGATAGCAAGTAATCTTTTTTTGTATATCGAAGCATGTTTATGCTTACCTATGGATTCGTAGACTATACTAATGTTATTGTAAATTCTAACAACATCGACATGGTTGGTATCTCTTCAATGAACAGCCTTTAACATGACTAGAGCTTTCCTGTAATATTCTAATGCTTTTCTGGATTCCCTCAGTGGGTAATATGCTAATCCAATGTTACAGTAGGTAGTAGCAATATTGGTATGGTTTCTGTTCTCTCCATACACAGCTTTTAGTATGACTAGTGCTTTTTCATGATATTCTAATGCTTTTCTGTAGTCACCCAGTGAGTTGTGTGTGGAAGCCATGTTATTGAAGCTAGCAGCAATATTGGTATGGTTGGTGTTCTCTCCATACACAGTTTTTCGTATGACTAGGGCTTTTTCGTGTAAATGTAATGCTTTTCTGTAGTCACCTAGTGAGTGGTGTACTGAAGCCATGTTATTGTAGCTAATGTCGATATTGGTATGTTTGGTGGTCGCTCCATACACAGCCTTTTGTATGATTAGTGGTTTTTTGAAGTATTCTAATGCTTTTCTGTAGTCACTCAGTGAGTTGTGTGCTAGCCCAATGTTACTATAGATAACAGCAATATCGGTATGGCTAGCTTCTTCTCCATACACACTCTTTTGTATGACTATGGCTTTTTCGTAATATTCTAGTGCTTTTCCGAAGTCATCCAGTGAGTTGTGTGCTGACCCAATGTTACCATAGCAAACAGCAATATTGTTGTGGTTGGTGTTCTCGCCATACACAGTCGTTTGTATGACTAGTGTTTTTTCGTGATATACTAATGCTTCTCTGTAGTCACCCAGTGAGTTGTTTGCTGATCCAATGTTACCATAGCTAACAGCAATATTGGTATGGTTAGTGTTTTCTCCATACATAGCCTTTTGTACGATTAGTGATTTTTCATAATATTCCAATGCTTTTTGTAGTCACCCAGTAAGTTGTGTGCTGACCCAATGTTACCATAGCTGACAGCAATATTGGTATGGTTGGCGTTCTCTCAATACACAGCCTTTCGCATGGCTACTGCTTTTTTCCTGATATTCCAAAGCTTTTCTGTAGTCAACCAGTCAAGTGTGTGCTGATGCAATGTTACCATACCTAACCGCAATACTATTATGGTTCGTATTCTCTCCATACACAGCCTTTTGTATGTCTAGGGTTTTTTCGTAATATTCTAGTGCTTTTCCGAAGTCATCCAGTGAGTTGTGTGCTGACCCAATGTTACCATAGCAAACAGCAATATTGTTGTGGTTGGTGTTCTCGCCATACACAGTCGTTTGTATGACTAGTGTTTTTCCGTGATATACTAATGCTTCTCTGTAGTCACCCAGTGAGTTGTTTGCTGATCCAATGTTACCATAGCTAACAGCAATATTGGTATGGTTAGTGTTTTCTCCATACATAGCCTTTTGTACGATTAGTGATTTTTCATAATATTCCAATGCTTTTTGTAGTCACCCAGTAAGTTGTGTGCTGACCCAATGTTACCATAGCTGACAGCAATATTGGTATGGTTGGCGATCTCTCCATACACAGCCTTTCGCATGGCTACTGCTTTTTTCCTGATATTCCAAAGCTTTTCTGTAGTCACCCAGTCAAGTGTGTGCTGATGCAATGTTACCATACCTAACCGCAATACTATTATGGTTCGTATTCTCTCCATACACAGCCTTTTGTATGTCTAGGGTTTTTTCGTAATAATCTAATTCTTTTCTGTAGTCACCCAGTGAGTTGTGTGCTGAGCCAATGTTATTGTAGCTAACAGCAATACTGGTATGATTGGTGTTTTCTCCATACACAGCCTTTTGTATAACTAAAGTGTTTTTGTAATATTTTAATGCTTTGCTGTAATTGCCCAGTGAGTTGTGTACTGAGGCCATGTTACTGTGGCTAGCACCAATATTGGTGTGGTTAGTGTTTTCTCCATACACAGCCTTTTGTATGACTAATGTTTTTTTGCAATATTTTAATGCTTTTCTGTAGTCACCCAGTGACTTGTGTGTGGAAGCCATGTTATTGAAGCTAGCAGCAATATTGGTATGGTTGGTGTTCTCTCCATACACAGTTTTTCGTATGACTAGGGCTTTTTCGTGTAAATGTAATGCTTTTCTGTAGTCACCCAGTGAGTTGTGTACTGAGCCAATGTTATTGTAGCTGGTAGCAATATTGGTATGGTTATTGTTCTCTCCATACACAGCATTTTGTATGACTATTGCTTTTTGGTAATGTTCTAATGCTTTGCTGTAATTGACCAGTGAGTGGTGTACTAAGGCCATGTTACTGTAGATGGTAGAAATATTGTCACGGTTAGTGCTCTCTCCGTACACAGACTTTTGTATGACTAGTGCTTTTTTGTAATATATCAATGCTTTTCTGTAGTCACCAAGTGAGTCATTTGCTGAGCCTATGTTACCATAGCTATCAGCAATATTGGCATGGTTGGCGTTCTCTCCATACACAGCTTTTCGCATGACTAGTGCTTCTTCGTAATATTGTAATGCTTTTCTGTAATTGCCTAGTGAGTTGTATGCTGACCCAGTGTTACTGTAGCTGGTAGCAATATTAGTATGGTTAGTGTCTTCTCCATACACAGATTTTTGTATGACTAGTGCTTTTTCGTAATATTGTAACGCTGTTCTGTATTGGCCCAAAGAGCTGTGTACTAAAGCCATGTTGTTGTAGCTAACAGCATTATTGGTATGGTTGGTGTTCTCTCCAATTACAGCCTTTTGTATGAAGAGTGCTTTCTTGTGATGTTCTAATGCTTTTTTGTAGTCACCCAGCGAGTTGTGTATTGAGCCAATGCAAGAGTTCAAGCTTAAAACATCTGTGAGGTTTCTATCCTTTCCATGTACCACCTTTAGAATTTCAAGTGCTCGCTCAGAAACGTGTAATGCTTCTCTATAATTACACAGAGATTGGTGTGTTAAGCCAGTGTTGAGGTAGCTGATTGCAATATCAGTGTGGTTGGCATCTTCACCATACACAGCCTTGTACATCTCTAGTCTTTTGGTGTGATACTCTAATGCTTGTCTGTAGTTGCCCAGTGACTGGTATGTTGAACCAATGTTATCATAGCATTTTGCAAAATCTGTGTGGTTAGTTTTCGTTTCATACATTGTTTGATTCAACTTCAGCGCTTCAGTAAAACACTTCATTGCTTTCTTGTGTATCCAGATTCACATGAATCCAGATATACTATACCGATATTATTATATGCGGTGCTCTTATCCCTGTGATTGCTTTCAGATTCCTTTTCTTTATTCAGATCCCTGCTTTTAGGTCCACTTTTATCTTTCATTATATTTGACAGGAATTCCGCTTCTTTTACCTGTAGACACAGATGTAACCATCAGTCATCTATATACTAGACATTTCTCATTATCTTTTATTGATGAACAAATGCAAAAAAGACGTGTTAAACTTATATTGATTCCTACCACTCTAAAATGTCCTGGTAAAAGTTTATATAAGTAAGTTGGTAAGTAAGTGTATAATCAGATTTCTCAAACATACCTAGTAAGTTTATAGCAATCAAGCACATACAGGTTATAATAGAGTTGTGAATTCTTTATCAATTTGTCACAGGTTTAGTAGAAGTAATAGAGTATCACGAAAGTAGCTGGTAGTTCAAGCTTTTAATTATAATAATGAACAAATATTTTCCAAACTTTGAAATTGAGTTTTAAGCAAATCCTGCATCAAATGATTTCAATCATGTTGTATGCACATAGAAAGTTTTTTGGAAAAAACCACTAGATTACCATAGTTATTTTGGTGAAAGAAATTACTGCAATGAAGTAGACCTATAATAGGCAACAATTTGAGGAAAGCCCATTCAAAATACAACATATTAATCATTATGTGGTTTTTCATCGTAATTATCACCAAAATAAACCAACTCTACAGAGGCTTAAAAATATGGCACTTTTTCTCAAATTCAAAATTTTATATGCCTAATATTTATATGGCATTAATTATATACATTCATTTTTGGAGCTTCATAAGTAAACTGCATGGGGACAAAAGTAGGTGACAAATCAATGTTAGATGTTTGCTCTTTAAAGATATGGTTTCGTCAAATTTGAGTTGATTTTCAAAGAAAGTATTTTTCTTTGTCTATCAGTTGATAGGTTGTTTGTTGTGTTAGGCGATCTCATTGTCAAGATATTTGAAGATTAAAATCAAAAAAGTTTTATCGCGGTAAAAACGCTCAAGCCAAAAAAACATGCCCAGAACTGCCCAAAATGATGTAACGCGTGATACAAGCTGTCTCTATCTCTCGTATTCACATTGGCTATTGCGATAAAAGTCTAGTCCTACGTGGCTCTATTGGCATATATTTTATCTTGTATTTACTGGTGTTTGCTAGAATAAAATTTTAAATCCAGCTACAGATACATTATTACCAATGTCTCAAATGCCTCCAACTAGTAAAATTAAAAACTTGTCATATTAGCTTCTTGTAAATGCTGTGTAAACAATTTAGTACCGACTACCAATTCTACCGGTCTATGGTAATCATGTTTGAGCAAACTATGTAGAATAAGGTCTTTGTATTGGCACAGTTCCGTCGCTACCCACACTAATGATATACAGCCCCCCAAAAGTCCCGCCCACATGATGCCCGTCATCTATCCTTGAGGGAGGGGGGCTGTATATCATCCCCCACACCAAAAACTAGTTTCTTACTAAGTAAAATAAGCAAGCCACGTCTTTGCAGAGAATATGTGGCAAAACCAACTACATCCCTAAAAGTCATGTACATTGTATAGTCGACTGTCAATGCTATCGAGTCATTATTGGTATAAATGTGCAGAAATTTACACATATCTTTAGCTATTTTCTTTATTACAGCCACATTTATTTGTACCTGTTTTCTCATTTAGTTTCAAACTTGCATCTTAAAGTTGCATCTTCTTGCTAGGTTAAACAATGATGATTAATATGGGTATACAATTTGCATTTTCAAGTCAAATAATACATACTAGCTAGCATTTATTACCATTTACTGTACTATCTATCTCAAGGTTTATTAAAAACATACCTGTTTGAGTAGTTGCTGAGCAGCTTTATAATCTCCTATCTCTCTACTGCAATGCGCAGCTAGAAGTGCCCAAAGACTATGTCGATCATTTCCTTTGAGGAAGTGTTTAAAATATTATAACGCTAGTTTATAGTTTTCACTGTAGTACAGCAGATATGCGCATAACTCTATGCGTTTTGTTGCAGAAAGGTCATTTTGGGAATTTGGTTGAGGTGATAGGGGTTTGCTCTTGAGCAATTCACAACACAAAGAGAAGCTGGTCGAATCAATTGGTTTGCCGAGTGCTTTGCTTATTTCTCTTTTGGAATCAGAATATTGACCAGTGAAGTACAGAACTTCTGCTTTTACCCAGAAATCATTTTTAGGGATGGTAATATTTTTAAGTATAGAAGTTATCTCAAGTCGCTCTTTATTTTCAAACGGATCAGCAGGCTTAGGCATCTTGGAGTTGACAAACTCCTTGATAGGATCGAGTAAGCAGCCCATAAGTACTACCAAGTGTGCTGGAACAGCGTAAAATAACTCCTCGTTACCTTGATAATACTTGTCAATCTGCACCGAGTCACTTTGTGATTTCATCTTAAGATAAGCTGAAGTTCGTATGTATATAGCAAGAGCGAGGAGAATATTCAGGTACTGATGAATGTCTGGTGACAGAATGCCTTGCTGTTGAAGCTCTGAATAGATATCCCATGAATGACAACAGCTGAGTCTGAGACACATCTTCATGTTGTTAGCAAGGAGAGTTGGATATCTGAATATCTCTTCCTTCACCTTGACATTCAGATTAGCTGGTGGTTGAAACTCGGTAAACTCGGGTAAAAAACCAAATTTATTCATGTCTTTTACGAACGATTCTAAGCGTTTCATTTTGACAGACTGCTTTTTTTGTACTCTCTTCATATGATGCTCTTTCAGCAGTAAATTGTGTGTAGAGCTGACTAGTATCTTCTGCTTCTTCACTAGAAAGTAAAACAATGGTAGAGGAGAGTATGTCAGATTTATCTGCTAATTCCTCAATGGATTTCTCTGCCTCTTTTTTGTAAAGCTCCATAAACTGTTCTACCGTTAGTATCAGACTCAGACCTCCTTCCTTACTATGACCTGTTGGGATGTTACCAGAGTTTGTAGTGATTCCATCTATTCGGTATCCATTGACACCCGTCTTAGCTAGTTTACCTAACTCACGGTTTGTCTTCAACTCATCAATATCAAAGGACTTCAAAGGACTCTCACCTAGATTTCCTATTCTGAAGTAGCTGTCTACTGCTAGTTTTTCAAAGTAATCGGACTCTTTCCCCACGATGATGGCATATTCTAGATCAGAGTATGTAGTTGCATCCCCTTTTGCTATAGAACCCAATCCAATGATAGCAAACTTAAATGGAGCTTCTTCATCCTTCTTCTTCAGCATGTCAACACTTGATTGGAGAATCTTTTTAGATACTTTAGCGAGTTTCTTACTGCAGGTTTTACTAGCTGAGAAGACTTTCTGACTAAATTCTTCTGCATGTCTAATACTGTCTTCACTGAATATGTCATCACCGCTCACAGTGTTTCCTAAAGCATCAAGAGTACTAAAGTCTTGCTTGGTATCTTCTCTGTACTTCTCTAGAAGTGCCTTATGGTTACTGATCATCTGCTGATGTTCGTCATAGCTGAGGGAGTGGTTTCCTTTGTACCAACTTTCTTCTATGTCATAGACTAGTCTGCGTCTGTTGTCAGTTGGATTAAGAGTCACACTGTAGTTAGCCAGACCATGTGCCTGTAAAGCAGTACTTTAGAAGCTATAATTTTATAAGTTTAGAACTAATAGCTCAAGCGAACTAAGAAAAATTGAACAAGGAAACAAATTTTAGAAAAAAGTTTGTTTCGCAGCAGTTTAAAAAAAGACGCAACATATATTTTGTTAAATGCTAATTTCATGGAAAGAGGTTAGTTCTGTTTGGGCATTTTTGTGGCACGATTTTTTGCAATGATGACAGACTGTAAAAATTTTATTTGATCGCGATGGCGTTCTGTTTTTTAGCCCTTTTAATATGGTGGAACTTTATTAGAGGAGATGTTGAAATAAAGCGTTTTATTTTTCTAGAGACTTTGTGAAGGAGTGCATCATCACTGCTGCTGAACTGCTGGGACCAGCAAAAGTAAGTTTGGTCAAGAACATCAGCCAAGAAATCAATATACCATCAAGAACAAGAAATTAAAGAATTTATAGAGATGAAAGGCAGGCCTGTTATGAAGCTAGTTGACAGCAAGTGGCTGTGTGATCTTGCCTTGGTTGACATTACAAACCGTTTATCCGAGTTCAATCAAAACCATAATCAACTTTTAAGTGCCTTGCTGTCAAATGTGAAGGTTATTGAAGCTAAACTAAAACTATTGTAAGTGCAATTGGAAGGAGATGACAACTCCCATTATCCGACTTTGCATTAGGAAACCCCTGAAAGTACACATAAATAAGCTGATGGGTGTACAAAACTGCTAGATGTGTTTGAGTGAAGATCTGAGGATGTACAAGCTAAGCAAAGAGAGTTGAATGTCTTTGCCATACGATTCAGTGTGAAACCAGCCGATGCTCCTGAAGAGTTGCAAATTGAAAAAATGCAGCTTCAAAGCAGTGATGAATTGAAAGCAAGGTACGTACAACAATCTTCCATTTCTCGAGTCCTACAAGTGCTACATTATCTTCGATAAGTTTTCTTCAATAAGAATGTAATGGCGTGCTTCTGTCATGTAGTGACAATGCTTGGTAGTGTTCTCTAGTAGAGAAACACACCGCCAAGATTAGGTTTTTTATAAGCTACATTGGGTGGCCCTAACACTTATCAAGGGCTTCTTTTGGAACAGTCAGATTAATCTGAAGGGATACATTTTTGTAACACGTCCAGTCTGACAGAGCCAGGTAGCCATTTAAACTTGTTCAATAAGAAAACAGGCATTAAAATACGCGTTTGTATTTGAAAGGACGTATAACTGTGAAAAAAGTTTTTCCAAGCTGATATTAACCAAAAGTAGACTGAGCTCATGGCTCACTGACGATAATGTAAAAACCAGTTGACAGTAGCCACATCATCAATATCAAATGATACACCACAACTAGTCAAACAAAAGCAGTTCCAGAGATCACACTAATAAGTTAATCATTCTGAATTGGGCTGAGCTGAACATATATTTGTATTCACATTAATCACATTTATTTTACATTTGAATAAAACCACATTTCACTGCATATAATTGCTGTTATCACAAATGGCCTTTTAGTAATACGGTAAAAATTATTTAGCCCAGACATGATAAAGGTTTCTCACCTCTGATCTAGACACTAGCATATATTGCATGTACTTGTATATGACATTGCTGTTAACTGAAGATTACGCAATTTCATGTCAGCAAATGGTTGGTCAAACATTCACTTACGTGTTAGTTTAGAGTGGACTTGTTAGGCAAACGTCTAGATCAACTGTTTCATATATTTCCTTTGAGATATAAAAACTAGGAACACTAGCCCAAGCCACTCCTGCTAAATGTTACCATTAACAACAAAGGCTTTGTTTTAATGCGCTGTCATATGAACAACCCTTTCTATTTTAAAACATAACCTCTGTACAAGCTTCTCTCCTGAACTGCTTACACAAAACATGATTAGTATAAGATACGATTACAGATGTTAGTATCTGTATTCTATCAGCCCTTCTACCATCTGGTCTTATAAATGTTGCTAAGTATTTTATAAGTTGTGGCTTGCACTCCTGATTGTATCACAAACCGTATGTATATCCAAAAAATTATTCAAACACATTTACCGTAAAGCCTCCAATTGAACGCCACCTCCATTTGACCACCCCTTTGATATTATTTGATCTTTACGAGCCCATAATATCAACTGATCAGTAGAAAAGTGTTCTCAAAATCTTATTAATAATGAATCGTATAAATCAATAACAATTAATTCTCTCGTTGTCCAATTCTAAAGCGTTTCATCTTTTCATTAAAGTTTTGAAAGCAACACCATAGAAATAATTAATAACGGTCTCAGGCTAGTATTAGCTTTCTGTTTAACGCGGTCTTTCTACTCTGAACTGGCCTGCATATATAAAAAATGACTTAAATTTACAATGGTAGATGAACTTTGAAAGCAATGCTATAGAAATAACTATTAATTGCCTTAAGGCTAATAGTGTTTCCTTTTTTAACCCGGTCATTATACATTGAAAGACAAGCTAATAAAACCCGGTTCGCAAATTTTGGACCAACGGTTACGTTATCGAGCAAACCTTTACGCGTTGCATTACTGCTGAATGCAGCGTGTATAAGTTTTTCTCCGTTAAAAAATTGTTTGGACGATAATATTGACTAGTTCAGCAGTTCAGAAAATGAGTTGAGGCCAGAAGACAATGTAAAAGATATTTGACAACTAAAAGATGTTCATTTCATCGAAAGCAACAATCAGAATGCAGCTATTTGAGCAAACGATAAAAATATTCTTACAATGGATCGATGCTCATAACTTCACTTCTATTGCACATAAAAAGCTAATTTTTGGCTGTGAACTGTAGAAAACATATCAGTGAGAACAGTGAGCTTTTATTCAAAAATGTTAATTATAAATATAAAATAAAAATATGTTTTCAAATTTAGAATAAAAAAGAAAAGAAAATGCCAACAAATTGCAACGAAGGAAACAGGCTATAATACCATTGCAGGTCAATTGCAAGCAATAGATATCAAGTGGCAGAGATATTTCTCGGTTTCTCGATGCATATTTATTAAGATATATTTGACAAGTTGGAGGTAAGTTAGCAGATTTATTGCATCTGAAAGCTTTAATATCGCTCAACCTAAAGAAGAGAGCAAAATATAGGCCACATTCGCCTCGCCCGTAATGGGGCTAAATTTATTTTCCGAAAAATCTGCCAAGCTGTCTGAAAAATAGACCGCCAGCCTCTATTTGAACACCGCCTCCAATTGGCCGTTACTACAAAGGAAGGGTTGAAAAATAGAGCGCTATGGCGTTCAATCAGAAGTTTTACAATATATTTACGTGCTTGCTTATGATTATTATTTATATTGATGAACTTCCATATTTAAATTCTTTACCGTCTCGGTAACTTTGAGAGCCTCTGCTTTCATCTTCTGTTTGCTAGCCCGCTCGCTGCTTTCAGCAGATGACTTTTCACTTTTTGCACTTGTCTTATTATTGAGGGGCTTTTTTTAGTTTTCTTCGCGACTTTATGCAATAAATAGTCAAGAACGACGAAGTCTTGTTTTAGCAAGTCAGTGCATGTAGGTCTGTCATCGCACAGAAAGCATCTTTTATTTTGAGTGTTATACTTTATTATCAAATGATAATAATGGTTATAATAAATTATAGCTACTATTCTTTCCATTCATAAGTCTTTATAATTGATGAACAAGAAACAATTTATGTGCATTTGATTTGTTGAAATGGGTGATCCTCATTGGATAGATTGTAAGTTTTATTAAAATTCATCACATCTGAAATCAGCTTCATTTGAGATTCATATAACATATTAACCAATTCATCATTAATGAAAAGCGATTTATAAATCAATATTAAATTCTGAGAAATGATAAAGTGCAGTATGAATATTAAAGCCATTTTTTGTGTTTACACAAATAAACATTCTGATAACTGGGTGATGCTATATTTGACCTTAACACAGCCTCTTACCACTATTTAAGTTTATAAGCAGTGTAATCTAAATTAGAGTAGGATGTTCCTAGTTAGTAAATTTTAAGCTATGGATAATCAGTTATATATTAGTTCCATGCAGTCAGTTGTGTTCTCTTGTTTACATTGATATCTCTATTGGAAACGATGGTGTTCGTTTTGTCTTCATGATAGCAAGTGATCTTTTTTAAAATATTAAGGCATATATACCCTTGCCTAAAGATTTGTATACTAAACTAATATTATTATAAATTCCAGCAAAATCGACATCGTAAGTGTACTTTTAGTACCCGTCCTTTAACATGTCTAATGCTTGCTTCTCATATATTCTCGCTTCTCTGTAGTGACCCAGTGAGTGGTGTGATGAAATGATGTTCTTATAGCAGGCATCAACACTTTGATGATTTGCGTTCTCTCCAGACACAGCCTTTAGCATGGTTAGCGCTTCTTCACAATGTTTTATTGCTTCATTGTGCTGACCCAGTGAGTTGTGAGCTGCACCAATTTTACCATAGCTAAGAGCAATATCTGAATGATCGGTGTTTTCTCCATACACAGCCTTTTGTATGGCTAGTGCTTTTTCGTGATATTTCAATGCTTCTTTGTGCTCCCTCAGTGAATTGTGTACTGAGCCAATTTTATCATAGCTAAAAGCAATATCTGGATGATCGGTGTTTTCTCCATACACAGCCTTTTGTATGGCTAGTGCTTTTTCGAGATATTTCAATGCTTCTTTGTGCTCCCCCAAAGATTTGAGTGCCAAGCCAATGCTACTATAGCTAAGAGCAATATCTGGATGATCGGTGTTTTCTCCATACACAGCTTTACTCATGGCCAGTGCTTTTTCGTAATAACCTAATGCTTCTGTGTACTCTTCCAGTGACTTGTGTGCTGAGCCAATGTTATGGTAGCTGGTAGCAATCGCGGCATGGTTGGTGTTCTTTCCATACACAGCATTTAGCATGACTAGCGCTTTTTCGTGATGTTGTAGTGCTTTTTTGTGCTCCCCCAGTGATTCGTGTGCCGAGCCAATGTTACCATAGATACGAGCAATATCCGGATGATCGGTTTTTTCTCCATACACAGCTTTACTCATGACCAGTGCTTTTTTGTAATAATGTAATGCTTCTGTGTACTCACCCAGTGACTTTTGTGCTAAGCCAATGTTATTATAGTAGGTAGCAATCGCGGTATGATTTGTGTTCTTTCCATATACCGCCTTTAGCATGACTAGCGCTTGTTTGTAATATTGTAGGACTGTTTTGTGCTGACCCAGTGAATTATATGCCGAGCCAAGGTTACTATAGCTAAGAGTAATATGTGGATGATCGGCGTTTTCTCCATGCACAGCTTTGCTCATGGCTAGTGCTTTTTCAAAATAATATAATGCTGTTGTGTACTCACCCAGTGACAGATGTGCTGAGCCAATTTTATTGTAGCTGATAGCAATCGCGGTATGATTTGTGTTCTTTCCATACACGGCCATTAGCATGACTAATGCTTTTTCATAATATTTTAATGCGTCTCTGTAGACACCCCCTGAGTTGTGTGTTGACCCAATGTTACTATAGAGACTGGCAATATCTGTGTGGTTGGTTTTCTCTCCATACATATTTTGATTCATCTTCAGTCCTTGAGTAAAACACTTCATTGCTTTCTTGTGTTCACATAATTTCAGATATACTAAACCAATATCATTATATGTGGCGCTCTTATCACTGTGATTGCTTTCTGATTCTTTTTCCTTATTCAGATTCTTAGTTTCTGGTCCACTTTTACTTTTCATCATATCTGACAGGCATTCATCCTCCTTTACCTGCACACACATATGTAGCTGTCATTCTCTTATATACTACACATTGATATTTTTTCACTAATTACTATATGCAGAAGAGACATGTTAAGGTTATATTGATTCCTACCACTCTAAAATGTCTTGTTAGAAGTTTAAATAGATAAGTTGGCAACAAAGTGTATAATCAGAGTTTTTGAAAATACCTTGTAGGTTTATAGCAAACAAGTACATCCAGGTTATAATACAGTTGTGGACTCTCTATCAACTTGTCACAGATTTAGTAGTAGTACTAGAGTAGTAATCGTGATGATCAGTTACAGTGTAAAACACTACATTATAATTATTTAACTAACAATTTAGCATGTTAAATAATACATACTAGCTAATATCATTTACCATTTAGTGTACTATCTATCTTAATGGTATTAAAGACATACCTCTTTGAGCAGTTGCTGAGCACTTTTGTAATCTCCTATCTCTTTACTGCAATGTGCGGCTAGAAGTGCCCAAAGACTATGTCGGTCATTTTCCTTGAGAAAGTGTTTAAAATATTCTAACGCTGGTTTATAGTTTTCAGTGTAGTAAAGAAGATACGCGCATAACTCGATGCGTTTTGTTGCAAAAAGCTCATTTTGTGAGTTTGGTTGATGTGATATTGGTTTGCTCTTTAGCAATTCACAACATGAGGAACAGCTGATCGAATCAACTGGTTTGTCGAGTGCTTTGCTTATCTCTTGTAAAGATTCCGAATATTGCCCTGTGAAGTAGAGAACTTCTGCCTTTACCCAAAAATCATTTTTCGGAACGGAAACATCTTCAAGTATTGAATATATTTCAAGCCGCTCTTTATCTTCCAATGAATCATCTGGCTTAGGCATCTTGGAGTTGACATGTTCCTTGATAGGAATGAGTAAGCAGCCCATAAGTACTACCAAGTGTGCTGGAACAGCGTAAGATAACTCCTGATCACCTTGATAATACTTGTCAATCTGTACAGAATCAGTCTGTGATTTCATTTTGAGATAAGCTGAAGTTCGTATGTATATAGCGAGAGCGAGGAGAATATTCAGGTACTGATAAATGTCTGGTGACAGAAAGCCTTGTTGTCGAAGCTCTGAATAGATATCCCATGAATGACAACAGCTGAATCCGAGACACATCTTCATGTTGTTAGCAAGGAGAGTCGGATATCTGAATATTTCTTCCTTTACCTTGACATTCAGATTAGCTGGTGGTTGAAACTTGGCAAACTTGGATAAAAAATCATATTTATCCATGTCTTTCACAAATGATTCTAAGCGTTTCATTTTGAAAGATTGCTTTTTCTTTGCACTCTCTTCATGTGATGCTATTTCAGCAGTGAACTGTGTGTAAAGCTGACTGGTACCTTCTGTTTCTTCACTAGAAAGTAAAACAATGGTAGAGGAAAGCATGTCAGATTTATCTCCTGCAAATCCGTCAAATGATTTCTCGGCTTCTGTTTTGTAGAGCTCCATGAACTGTTCTACCGTTAGTGTCAGACTCAGACCTCCCTCCTTACCATTGCCTGTTGGGATGTTACCAGAGTTTGTAGTGATTCCATCTATTCTGTATCCAGTGACAGCCCTCTTAGCTAGCGTACTCAACTCACTGTTTGTCTTCAACTCATCGATATCAAAGGACTTCAGAGGACTCTCACCAAGATTCCCTATTCTGAAGTAGCTGTCTACTGCTAGTTTTTCAAAGTAATCTGATTTTTTTTCCACGATGATAGCATATTCTAGATCAGAATAAGGAGTTGCATCCCCCTTTGCTATAGAACCCAATCCAATGATAGCGAACTTACACGGAGCATCTTCATCCTTCTTCTTCAGCACATCGATGCTTGATTGGAGAATTTTTTTAGATACTTCCGCGAGTTTCTCACTGCAGGTTTGGCTTGCTGAAAATACTTTCTGACTAAATTCCTCCGCATGTCCAAGATTTTCCTCACTGAATATGTCATCATTGCTCACAGCATTCCCTAATGCATCAAGAGCACTAAAGTCTTTCTTAGTATCTTCTCTATATTTCTCTAGAAGTGCCTTATGATTACTAATCATCTGCTGACGTTCATCATAGCTGAGAGGATGGTTTCCTTTGTACCAACTTTCTTCTATGTCATAGACTAGTCTGCGTCTGTTGTCAGTTGGATCAAGAGCCACACAGTAGTTAGCTAGACCATGTGCCTGTAAAGCAGTATTTTGGAAGCTATAATTTTATAAGTTTAGAACAAAAGGCTTGTGCGAGCTAAGAAAGATTAAATATGGAAAAGGACTTTAGAAAATATTTGTTTTGCATCAGTTTAAAAGAAGTTGCAAACTATACTTTGTTAATTGCTATTTTCAGAAAAAAGAAATAGTTCTGTGGTCACATGTTATGGGCACAGTTTTTTCACAATGATGAGTTAGGCCAGTTTTTTATTTTCAGTGCATCGGTTGCTCAATATTGGTAAGAGAGAATGATAGTACTGTGTTAAAGTACAAATTGTATTCCTTACGGTAATTTTAAATAAAAAAGAAGATATTAAAAAAAAGGAGATGAAAAAAAGAGAGGTGTAAAGTTAGAAAAGAGTAAGAGAGAAGCGGCAAAAGACGGGAGGTGATAGGGGGGAATTGAGAGGAGAGGCATAAAAACTGTGAGGTGAATAAGAAAAAAGATGAGCGGAGATGAGGGAGAGAGGAAAAGAACAAGAAAAATAACAGTATAAAATGCTAAGAAAAGTGTTTATGAAGTGATATGTTTAAAGCAAATACCTGCAGGTAATGTCTCCAAGTACAAGAGTCTTCCGCTCTCTTTTTGTATTCTTTAGCTAATGTGTCAAGTTGGTTTAGTTCATCATCTTCCATCATTTGTTCCTCAGGTTTTCCTGCAATATTCAGAGCAGTGCAACAATCATATTGAAGGTTAACAGAAAAAAAAGGTTTACGCCTTGTTTCTGCCATTATTTAAAAAAATAAGCTGACAATGTGTTCAGGTGATGCACCTATAAGTATCACAGACTCTTTTCAGTTTGAAATGCCTGTTTTGTTACTCGCACACGCATATCATAATCTAATATTTGACGAGTCAAGTGGTTGAGATAAACTTATTAATAACATTTTTTGTCTGGGTCTATGTTAATCTGTAACATCGACTACAAGTTATGTTGTACTGTATTCTTGAAAAGTGTTCTCATCGTTAATCAAAATGCTTGAAAGTTTTTAGGTAAGATTGTAAAGCACCTTGCGGACAATTCTTAAAACAATGAATCATATTTAGACCTTTGTGGCATTGAATCAGGGTGTAGTTTTGGTAATTGTGACAATCGATCTTTTCAGGTAGACTGTCACTAAAATTATGGCAAACACTAAAGCAACAACAAAAGATTTAGTTGTTAGTGATGTAACTGAGTTATTATTGGTAATACTTGGTGGACACCTTTTTACTGATCACTTTTTATTATGGGTTCATCAAGATCAAAGAATGTCAAAGTGACAATCAAATGAAGGTGGCATTCAATTAAAGGGTTGCGTTGTATTTTTCAACCATCCTCTTGTAATGGTGTTTTATTAGAGATAGCTTTCAAATAGAAGTTTAACAGTAAGTTATCTAGGAATAACTCATGGTAAAATGACTCACACAATTTTTTTACCATAAGTTTGACATTTTCCAAAGTACTGATGTGATTGCACGATGCATCAGAAAGACAATGGTAAGAATAAGCAGCACCCATGCTAGCAGCATTTATATTTAACAGCCTGTCCTAGAGATGAAAATGGTTTTGCTCAACACCTTTGGCTCCTCCCAGACAGTCCTGGTGGCACTTTGATGCTCTTTGCGGAGTAAACGCTTTTGCATGGAATGACTAGAAATATAGTTGTTTAAAGGTTGATTTGCAACAAATTCACATTACAGTTATTTGATATCAAAAAATTCACCATGTCTTACTCTATTGTGTTGAAGGTGCAAAATATGTGAGAATGTGATTACAAGCTCTTAAAAGCTAAAAACGAACAGTTAATCGCAGCTACACGAGACTGCCGTAGTTTGAATTCTCTTTTCAAACCGGTTCAAATGTGATCTAGTAACATTTGAGCTTGACTCGCTAGTAAAGGTACACATTTGTCATGCATCAGGGTTCTGCTCAACTTTACGATAAACACGACGTTATTTATCTACTGCAAGATTTGACCCTGAGCTCTGTAGTAACTATGTGGGCTTTTGTGAGAATTCTACTATCTTACTCTAGTAAACTAAATAAAAGGAAGCTGATAGGTATGTTTGTATGTCTCCCAAGCATTTACTTCTATTCAGTGTTTTTCTGTTGTATGAATTAACTTGCACATTGTTTTGTTCTTCACAACAAATTGTTCAAATTGTTCAAAGCAAGATATATTCTAGCTCAACAACACATATTCATATAGCACACATTTAGATCATAAAGCCAGGTTTCATATTAAAGCTGACTATCGAGTGTATGGTCATGGCTCGTGCTGATTGTTGCATAGTTGCTGCCACTATGAACATTTCTATGCTTGTTAATTTTACTAACAGTTGAAAAAATAGGGAAGTCAATGTGCAATGGCAGCATCAGCTGAAACCTGTACTGACTTCACTCATTCCGTTCGAGCTCTGTAATGCCTGGTTCAGGCTGATTTCGTATGTATGGAATGCGAGGTGCTATTCCCTCGCACAACCACACAGAACAAAGCTCATGTAGAGTGCGCACAGGATTTAGTTGCGTCATTCTGTGATTATTTCGCTATCGCGCATCTGCATAAGATTGCATAGCAGGGAGCAGCACCTCACATGACATTATTCTGAACCAAGCAAAACATTGGATTGATGATACAAAGGTCAGAATTTAAAGGCATCAATATTCAGCTAGAGGCATCTCTCTGATGAATTTAAAACACTTGCACTGGTTACAAAATTGTCTGCAAATCTTTTTCTACTTTAATCAAAACATAATTTCTCCTAACCGTAACTTTAAAAAGAGAAAAAGTTGGCATGCAACAACAAAAATGGTTGATGAGATGGGAGTAGTGCAAATGAAGGGTTCTTAAACACCAACATGCCGATCTTAAAATCAAAGCCACTGAAAGCATAAGCTAAACTCTGGTTTCTGCATCTGTGGTAAATATATAGATATTGCATAGAGATACCACATGTAGACTGCTTACTATTCTGGGTACCTCCCTATTAATTAGGAGGCTAGGGTGAATCAGTTTTCTTCTCACAAGTTTCAAACATATTAGGCCTTGATTTTAATATGAGACTTGTCATGCAATGTGAAATTGGCTGTAGAAATTCCAATTCAGAACCAACGGATGTAAGAGTAAGGACTTACTGGATGTACTTTATTGATACAGGAGTGTCAGACACAAATGTGTTTAGCACATGCTACTGATGCTATCAGCGCTTTGTAAAGCATATTGATGGTTGCTCAGAGGCCTTTGAGCTTTATTGATTCATTCAGTTAGCAATGGAAGCACGCTTTGTACAAAAAGAAAAAGTAGCACAAAGGAAAGATTACAAAGCGTGAATAATATTTAAAGGTAGTCATGAACAATTTAGTCATGGCCAGTGTTTTTGGTTGTCAGTATTACAGACAGGAAGCTGTTGTAAAAAGGTTGGAATTGCTGACTTTAGGCGTAAGATAAACAGAGCCTGGGCTGGGGCAGTAAGACAAGCTAGAAAGATAACAAAGCTGAGGGAAAGTTTGTTACATAAATTCACTATTAGAATGTCAGGCGGCACAGCTTATAAAACGGTGGCAGAAACACATAAAATAGCTGGAGACATTGCCAATGGCTAATTTGAGTAAGCCAGTATCTCTGAACTCACTAATAAGAGCCGAGAGAGCAAGCATAAAATGGCATTGCGCTGTAGCGCAAAGCTATTTCATTATAGCACAGCCAAAACATTCTTGCTAAACGGTTTTCCACAAGCGTCAAATTATAATACCGAGTTGACCAAGGAGCTACCTGCATTAAAACATATTAGATGAAGACATTTTTTACCGGTTCTAATGATGTTACTTTCAAAGTTTTAAGGAAAAAACGTTAAGCTTTGGTGTTAGAAAATGAACATTGATCTGTTGTAGCAATGACCGCTACTACGTCGTACAGTGTTTCTGGAAAGTATTCTCATCATTCATGACAATGTTTTATTAAAGTTTTCAGATCAGGCTGTACATCACCTCCTAGACAAATCTGAGAACAATGGATCGAATTTAGACCTTAGTGACTTCCAATTAGAGTGTAGATCTAATGAATGTGACGATCTATCTTCTCAGGTACACTGTCACTAAAATCATGGCAACTACTACACCAACAACAGACAAATTAATTGTTACTTCTCTAACCAAGTCATTATTAGTGCCAGTTTGTAGAAAATCTTTCATTAATGACATTCTATTATTATTAGTAAAGAGTAAACATAATAAATGTCAAAGTTTCAGTGTAATAAAATGGTGTTTAACTAAAGGATGGCCGGGTATTTTTCCACCCTTCCTCTATAATGGAAGGGTGGAAAGAGATTAAAAATACACCTTCCCCTAATAAAAGTTGCATTCAAAGAAAGGTGGTGCTCAAGTAGTGATTTTTCCATAAGCTGTAAACAAAAAGAATCAAGGAAAAGGCGCTGATAGAAGACGGGATAACATCAAATAATTGTGAGAAAGTTAACACATGAAGGTATTACATAAAATGTGTGTTAATCATATAAACGGTTGTTCTTGGGAACTTGGAGAAAAATGTACACTTTTAAAAAGTAAAGATTTGTGAAATCAACTCTAATACACATGATTGATAGAAACTTTGTATATACATATATATCTTTAAACTAAGTCTATGACTTTTAGAGACTATCTTTACCCAAAGGTAGTCTGTCACATGTCTGATACAGTGTGTCATATTAACATCTGTTGATATCAGCAGGTAGATACTCTTTATAAGGTCTCCCTCTTACTCTTTATAGTATTATTATTATTATTATTATTATTATTATCATTATCTGTCTCTATAGTATAAACAGGTAGATACCCTTTATAAGGTCTCTGTTACTCTTTATAGTATTATTATTATTATTATCATTATCTGTCTCTATAGTATAAACAGGTAGATACCCTTTATAAGTTCTCTCTGTTACTCTTTATAATATTATTACTATTATTATTATTATTATTATTATCTGTCTCTATAGTATAAACAGGTAGATACCCTGTATAAGTTCTCTCTGTTACTCTTTATAATATTATTACTATTATTATTATTATTATTATCTGGCTCTATAGTATAAACAGGTAGATACCCTTTATAAGGTCTCTCTGTTACTCTTTATAATATTATTATTATTATTATTATTATTATCTGTCTCTATAGTATAAACAGGTAGATACCCTTTATAAGGTCTCTCTCTTACTCTTTATAATATTATTACTATTATTATTATTATTATCTGTCTCTATAGTATAAACAGGTAGATACCCTTCATAAGTTCTCTCTGCTACTCTTTATAGTATTATTATTATTATTATTATCATTATCTGTCTCTATAGTATAGACAGGTAGATACCCTTTATAAGGTCTCTCTGTTACTCTTTATAGTATTATTATTATTATTATTATTATTATTATTATCTGTCTCTATAGTATAAACAGGTAGATACTCTTTATAAGGTCTCTCTGTTACTCTTTATAGTATTATTATTATTATTATCTGTCTCTATAGTATAAACAGGTAGATACCCTTTATAAGTTCTCTCTCTTACTCTTTATAGTATTATTATTATTATTATTATTATTATTATTATCTGTCTCTATAGTATAGACAGGTAGATACTCTTTATAAGGTCTCTCTGTTACTCTTTATAGTATTATTATTATTATTATTATCTGTCTCTATAGTATAAACAGGTAGATACTCTTTATAAGGTCTCTCTGTTACTCTTTATAGTATTATTATTATTATTATTATTATTATCTGTCTCTATAGTATAAACAGGTAGATACCCTTTATAAGTTCTCTCTGCTACTCTTTATAGCATTATTATTATTATTATTATTATTATTATTATTATTATCTGTCTCTATAGTATAGACAGGTAGATACTCTTTATAAGGTCTCTCTGTTACTCTTTATAGTATTATTATTATTATTATTATCTGTCTCTATAGTATAAACAGGTAGATACCCTTTATAAGTTCTCTCTCTTACTCTTTATAGTATTATTATTATTATTATCTGTCTCTATAGTATAAACAGGTAGACACCCTTTATAAGGTCTCTCTCTTACTCTTTATAGTATTATTACTGTTATTATTATTATTATCTGTCTCTATAGTATAAACAGGTAGATACACTTTATAAGGTCTCTCTGTTACTCTTTATAGTATTATTACTAGTGTTATTATTATTGTTATTATTATCTGTCTCTATAATATATCATTATATACTTTGTCCCCAAAACACTCTACCTACCTTTACAGACAGAGAAGGGTTCCTGAGTCACAAGTTGATGATATAGGAATACTAGCTAGTAGACATACATCTATGTATAAATTACTATCAATAAGACGACTGATTACAAGACTCCTTCCAATCTCTGTCACCGTTTAAGCTCACCTGTTTCTAGCTGTCACTAATGAATATCGTTAATCCATTTTCATTCCCTTGTTGTTCCAAGTTAATTATTAATAAGGCAAAAAAAGCTTTACAATGGTTGACAACAAAAATTGTTCATCACTCAAATATGGGAATCTTATTGAATAATAAATGCAAACAAGGTAAATCAATAAGGAAATATAACTATTGTCTTATTGATATTGAATGCTTGATGGTATTGTTGTCAAGTCGATCATGTCTGTATGAAAAATCAATTCTTGTTTAGTGTGATGACATATAGTCCATTGCATACTGGGTAAATTCATACGTTGCTTCATATTGACTAACAGTCTTTGTACGCTATAGTAAATTGTCAGACATCATTACGAGCATTTTCAGTGGAACAATTTTCTCTACTTCACAAGAAACATACTAAACTGTAGCAATCCAATGACAGTGACTTTTACTGCCAGCATCTTAAAAATGTTACTTGCTTCTAGTACTCTGATTGTCTACATATTTCCTTAGAATTCTACAGATTTCCTTTGATTCTTTGATATTATTATCTAAACTATCATATTATCTACCTTTAATGTTATTTTACAGATGTCTTTTACTAAACATACATAGATTATTACAATTTGTTAAGCAGCAACTGTTGTACTTATAAGGATAAAATTTGACCAATAATTTAATGAACAAATGTATTTCTGAACGACCAACACTGCTAAATTTAAATGTTTAATATTTTCTAAAACTGATAAAATAACATTGAACTTTGTTTTCCAACTATACTACCATTATTGTCTTATTAGAATATAAGGTTGTTTTTATAAATTAACACTTACATCTAAGAATCTAAGAATCTGTAAGAATCTGTAAAAATCTATAGGCAGCCACAAGTTCAAAGTAGTCTGATCAGTTTTGGCTGTGGTTACTAATAGAAACACAGAGAATTAGGTTACATTTTCATTTAGAGGAATTATTGAGGTATCTTACTTGATCAATCTTACCTTATCTTGTATCTTGTCTTGCCTATCTGCATCTATAATTTATAATACCATGACAGTTGATATTGATACAAACAGTCATGCTATGTTATTTTTTTCATACAGCTAAAATACATTTGCTAAGCTAGTGCCATGATGTCTAGTATCTAGTCTAAATACAGAATGTCTCCTGGTCATTATAATGATTTTTTTATAGAAGGTAACTTTAAAAATTATACCAGAAGAAATGAGAATTAAGAGAATTTTGTAGAGAAACTGGAATTGTAAGTTGAACTAATGACTTGATTTTTAACTGGATGCGCTTATCCTGAGCTAATCCTGCGCTTATATATTGTACTTATGGTTGGTTACACCTGTTGGTGTGGCTATTGTTGAGGCTTCCTTTGCGCTGCGCTGTTTGACCTTTGTTCTTGTGGACTGTCTTACAGGGTAGCTAAGTTATAATATTACCTTAGCGTACCGCAGCGAGTTACCCATAAGTTAATGTAAAGTTACTATAAAATATGTAAGAATATTACGAGGATTGTTCAAAGAGACAAAGGTCAGTATCATTTACATTTCTATTGAATAAACCCAACAATATTAATACTGCATTTTCACTTTAACCTCGACTCACACTTTTATTCTTCATATTTAATATTTTAATTTAATCTTTAGTTTAATTGATTAATGTTCTTGCTTTTATTGATTTGTTATTTGTGCTTTTTTGTCGGGTATATTTTTTTCTGTTAGTATTGTTCGTGAATAAATATAAAGGAGGCCAAAGCGCATTTACAATTTCATTGTTACACTCGCGTACTTTCATCACGCATCAATCTATCATAAGATTGATGGTTGTTTGTTTAGAACTTCACAGATTTATTTCAAGCAGAAAGCAGCTGCAGTGTTTAGTCTGTACGAAACCATAAATCTTTGTGGTGGTGTTGGTCAGCTGAAGTTAGGTAAAGATGTGGAGAAATATTCAGCGAAGTGGTAAACTTTAACCATAACAATGATAATAAACTTTTGTTTCTCAATAACTTGACGTTTATAGTGTGGTTATTTCAAAGGTTTGAAATACTGAGTCCTTCCAATGTTTGTATAACAAGTAGTTTATTCGTAGCTTGAGATCAGACTGATGATTACTGAATGTGATTTCATTTATACAGCAATTTGTTAGCTTTATAGGTAGAAAAAGCGTAAGTATCAAAAAGCATTAATGAATAATAGAAATATAGCCTCTAGTTTTTCAGTAATAAAATAATTGATTTCTTTGCTTTCAAGTATCTCAACATAAACTTATATCAATAAAGTAGAGCAGGAGGAACCTTGTACATAGTGCAAATTTAAATTTAATAGAGTAAATCTATGTGATGCCATGATGGTAAGGTCTCTTTATTCTATTGTATCAGAGTAAATCTATGTGATATCATGATGTTAGTAGGCAGTGGGCTAAATCAGTCTATATTTTATCTCTGTTAGCACTTCTTTTCAGTGGCAGTTTCTTGCAGTTACCAGATAGATTCTGGATAGGTGTAAAACTCTTATCTAATGAGTTGCCAAGCCTACCATTTCCATTAGTAGAAGAGTTTTTACATTGTGGGTTTGATAGGTTTTAAGGAGTTATCTCCTTTTACACCAAAATGTATTTGGCTCGTTGCTGAGTGAGTCACAGTTTTCCCATGCATTACGAAGCTCAAAGAGTCGTCTGCTGAATTTCTTTCTTTGTCATGCATAGTTTGAGCTTTGACCTGGCTTGTATAGCCCACATGCATAGTTCTCAAAAAATAATTTGATAAATTTGACCGAACACACAACTCAGGCACTTAGTCACTGACTAGATAGTTTAAAAAACAATTTAAAAAGCCTGAAAGGCCTGTTTCCAGGGGTGTTTGTGTTCAACTTGTCAGCAAGGCCTCTCAAATTCACAGATCATGCTAACAGAGGCTGACTAACAGAAACAAAATTGAGCTTGCTAGGAAAGACCACTTGAGGTGAGTATTTTTCTAGACTCGAGATACTTTACCACTCAAACAGTTAAGGTTAGATAATATGGTTTATAATTATTCTATACAATGATTAGTTTGAAATTTAATGACATGAATTAATAATTATAATAAAATAAAGGAATGTAGACACAGTAATCTGTACAAAACTGTAGTGGTGGCTGCTGATCAAAGTGATTTTTTCAGTTTAAAAATAACTGAATTCCAATCTAGCCTGTTAGGAAGCATTAGTTGTGCTCTTGTTTATTAAATAGACAAAGCATACATGTATTCACCCTGACTGATTGGTTTTAACTTACTAAGTTATAGTGATTTTACATAGTTATTTCTCCGGTCATTAATGTTGTTCTGACATTCATTTAGCCACACGAATGGTGCCAAAAACCTGCTACTCATGTTACACCTTGTCATGATGAGCCACCAAAGAAAGCTTATACAGTTGTCACAGCTCTTATACACACAAAACTGCTCAAGAAACAAATAACTGGCTAGGAATAAATATACAGTCAAACTCGAATAACTCGCCCTCGGATAGCTCAAACAGATGGTTAACTCGAACGGATTTGTTTGGTCCGCTCCCACGCAATGATAAATTGCTTTAGGTAACTTTACCTTAACATCATTAACTCGAACAGTTTTTTTTGCCCAACAGCTACAGACCGAGACGGTTGTTAACCTTTTAAACTATCCCTTTATTTTAGGCCATTGAGCTAATCAACTTTTAGTAATTCTTAGGCGTCGTTATTATCATCATCGGCAAAATGTTTTTTGCCAATGATGGTAATACTATTACAAACCTTTTGTAAAGGTTTGTAAAAATTCAAATTTTACCAAACATCTGCTTTGTGATAGCCCTTTGAAGGCAAGGAAAAGCGAAGTAACCTTCGAATAAACTTATAATAAAATCGGCAAAATTGATCTTGATTAAAACGCTCAGGAGAGAAAGGTGTCTTTTTTCTGAGCGTTTTAACCGCTATCAAGTTTTGCCAATTTTAACCTGAGGACGTTTTGGCAGTCACATCACCTAAAACAACAAACAAATCTCAAGTGATAGAAAAATATCTATACGTACTGATAAAAAATTTTTAAACCTTCACATGAGAGACCCTTTAACTTGCAACAAGCAATCTATGCTTTTGATTTATATATAGTTTGTATATCCACACCTATCTACTGATAAATACATGCACTTGTGACAGTGCTCTGGTAACTTGAACGCTCTGATACTCGAACACCTTTGCTCGGTCCCGTGAAGTTCGAGTTGTCAAAGTTTCTCTGTACATGTAGGTCTAGCTTTATAAACACTAACAATTAAAGCATGAATAATACTATAGCCAAATTTCAAGTTATTTAAGAGAGCAATATAACTTCAAATGATTTTTATTTGTATCACAAGCAACTTAACATAAATATTTCCTGTTTGTTAAGTTAATATGCGCAAGTTTAAGCTAATTGTCTTTAAATATATATTATAGCTTCTCTAGCTTTTCACTCACAACCCTTGTTCTCTACTGAGTTGAATTCATGTCCAAGATGAGTATCCACTGTTGTTTAAAGCAACATGAGTACTTTCATCATTGAAGGTAAAGAAATATAAGTACTGCGAACCTTATTTCTACAAGCAGTTGGAGCCTATGTGAGCCAACATGGTCCTAATTTAGGTACTGTGGTGTCATCCACTCATTTCACGACAAGAGACTTGGTCTTTGCCACCACGAGAGCTTCCGCTTTCAATAGTAGTCCTCTATTCCAAAGACTACGTAATGCTTATGAATTTGCTCGCTGCCTTCTGAGTTGCCATCTTTGTATTCTATAAACAGTCCGAGATGTAACCACTAACTTACTGTACCTTCATTGGCCGGTTGAGCAGAAAATGTTTAACACACACTATAGGATGGTGTTCCGTGTTAGCCTTTTTCCAATGACCCTTTTTAGGGGTTCCACTTTGAATCAGAGAAAACTTCTTTTTTGCTTATTGATCCTTACTTCACACTGTCTTTAGACTTTTTTTAAAATATGGCCATATTTAGAGCTGGCCTAGCATATGGTATATGGCTTTTAACTGTCTGAGTTTTTGATGTAAAATGTTCAATGAATAGTAATGTAAATAGTAGCCCAATTCAAGTTTGACAGGTTAAATCCTATTCATATGTAATCGTGAAGTTCCTTCAGATTGATAAACAGTAGGAATAGCAATTGGTAACATAAAATTGTGTGGTCACTTATCTACATTACATTGAAGGTCAGAAACCAGTAAATAACTAACTCATTGTTCTATTTATTTGATTTCGTAAAATATCGCTGTCTGATAAACAAACACTTGTTTGCTACAAAATTTCAGCATCATCAAACAGTCTTAAAGAAGCTCTTTTCATGGGAAATAGTCAAAGGCAGTTAGCTATGTATAATAAAAACAACAATAGTTCCAGGATACAACTTTTAGAAATCCCTTGTGTAGGCAGATAAAAACAGCCATGAGTAATCCAGTTTTTATCAGTCTCATCAGTTCAGTATACCAGTTTCTTATTTAAGCTATTTTACAATCAGCACACCTTTTTATGTGAACAGACACATGATTGAGATATTGGTCTGCAGTTTGTCCCTTCTGAAAACCAATTTTTAAAAGCTTGCACAGGATAAAACCTAGAATGATGGAAGAGGTACTCAAGTGTTTTAACTTGATGAGAAAAGACCTATTTTTGTGGTCAAAGGTTTAGAAACATTTTCTACCCTGGTGTCAGATGTAAGCTATTAGACGAATTACATGCATAGCCATGTCTTCTATAGCAAGTGTCATGCTTGGTCCATCTTCACAATCTATGAATTCTTTTGCACATATTTTTCTTGTTCAGGGCACTGACCACGTACACCCTCTCGTCTGGTTTATACGAGCATCTCACTCAAAAAGAGCAATACTATGTATGTACTCACTCTTGACCTTGATAATGCTGGTAAAACAACTTGTATTGAACAAAAACAGACAAGGTTCAATGAAAACTATCGCCTTAAAAATTTAGCGCGATTTACTACAACAGTTTGTCTGAACATTGGTAAGATAAATATCGGTAAGATCAGGTTCAACTTTTGGGACCTCGGTGAGCAGGAGGAACTACCGTTGCTCTGGGATAAGTACTGCGCAGAATGCCACACTGTTGTTTACATGATTGACTCGGCAAAAACCAGCAGGTACTTGTAATCGCATATGCATTTTCTTCAAGCTGAGATGCATTGGCATGTGCTACCTTACCTACTGTGAACCTTCCCACCTTTTTGCAGGTTACAAGAGTCTCTGGCCTCTTTCAATAAGACGATAGCCAATGAACATTTGAATGGAGTGCCTCTTCTTGTTATAGCCAACAAATAGGACTTACCAGAAAGCATTCACATTCCTGACATAAAAGCAGCGTTCAACACGAGCGCTAGTAAAATTGGACTTCGGGACTGCAGTGTCATGGCTGCCAGTGTCCTTAAAGGAGATGGTATTGATGAAGGTATAGAATGGCTGGTGAAGTGTGTGTCTTGCAACAAAACCACCGTCTTGCGACAGATCCTGAGCATTGATTTGAATTAATTTATTAACCGATTCACATTTTTCTTTTTAACGTCGACATAAGATTAGATATAGGAAGATCGCTTACTTCTATAATATTTGATGTTCATATTTGTGCTTTTCAATTGTATAGTGATAGTTTGTTAGTCAGTGATAACTAGTTACATGAATATATAAATTATTCTTGATAAAGAGTTGCAATCTCCTTTAACCATAACAGATCATGGATCGATATTTTCTCTACACTAAATAGACTATTACAGCTGTATAGCAATGTTTATTTGTTTATAAACAGTATATTATAGCAGAGTACTTGAAATAAAACTAACTGCATTTAACTCACTAACTATTGTGGATTTTTGTGTAAAGCATTGTCTAATCCAGGGGTCGACAATCTTTTCCACTCAAAGAGCCATTTGAACTCGTTTTCTGCAGGAAAGAACCCAGTGGGAGCCACAAACCTCCTTTGATATTTTAAATTAAAAAAAGAAATACTACATGTAGCGTTTTTTTTTAGTTTTTAATGCTTTTATACCATATTTACATCATAAAACAAAAAGGTGTCATTATACACGCTAGGTGTTTGATGATTTAACTGCTGAGAAAACAAAACTACACTTTTGCAAAGAACAATAAAATATTTTTGGCCGTTTTATTGGCGCTTAAATTGTTGTAAGGTGTACTACCTGTATTAGTGTTGTTTATCAGTAGTGTTGTTGACGATAATGCGGACCTTTGTGGCTGACCAGCCTTACTAGATTTCTAATTGTTTTACCAAGTTGGTTGATATAATATCAGAAGGTATCTCGTAGTGATCTAGTCCTCCATACAAATCCTGTAGTACGTTTTTCTTTACTTTAATGTTAAATTTGGAGCCATGGGACGATCATGTGATAATGTACTAAAAACATAACATAAATAATGACGCATAACAAGTGAAAATGTTTGATTTATCACCATAATTACATTTTTTAAAATTATGATACAAAATCTTGTGATAAAACTTCTAGATTTTTATGAATTACTTTGCATATCGTAAAAAAAAAGAAAAAAGAAAAGAGGAAAAAATTCAAGGTCAGAGGGAGCCGCAGCAAAGGGATGAAAAAGCTGCATGGCCTCTGAAGCCGCGAGTTGCCGACTCCTGGTCTAAACAGTATGCACCTAGCTCAAATATGAATATCATAGCAAGCAAGGCTGCTACGAGAGGTTTTCACATTTGGTCATGTCCTTCTAGGATCCATTGTTCTTGAGAGTCGTATGAGTCAGTCTTCTCAAATTTTTATAACCATTCACAAGATGCTGTCTTACAGTGTGTGTTTCAAATAGGTATGTCATAAGTGTGTTATTTGTTAAACTTCAATTGCCAAGGTTAACTTGATCAAGTGCTACGCTACGTTTAGTTTAAATCACAATCATGTTGAACGGTGATTAGATTGTTGCTGACCGATATATCATGAGTAACAAGTTTTCTCCCATGTTTTATACTTAGCACACCAAGAGAATCAACTGACAACTTTTTTGCATTATTTCTCTCAAGGAGGAGAAAATATTACATTTAAATGACCTAAATTTAAAGCTGCGATTGAGTTCTGAATTGTATACCACTTATTCAAATCCTTTCGTGCTTATTTAACATTCACTATGTTTCCATGATGTGCAAGATTTGTGTGCAAGATATCTAAGTATTAACTTGTTACCCAAAACCAAGCGTCTGTGTTGAAGACATACTAGCCAAAGGAAAGTATGATGCACCAATTTTTTTGTAACTGTTCGCAGTATCGGCATAGTTGGTGTTCTCTCCAAACACAGCCTTTTGCATGATTATTCATTTGATGTAATATTTCAACACTAATCTGCACTCATCTAGAGTACCGCATGATGAACCAATTTTATCATAGGTGTGAGCAGTATTAGTATGGTTGGTGTTCTCACCATACATGGGTATTTGAATGTCTAGCTCTTTCATGTAGTATTTCTATGATGAATTGTAGTTTCCTAAAATCTAAAGGCCGAGCCACTGTTAATATAGTTGACTTAATATAAATAAGGTAGTATATAGATAGGGCTGTTGAGGTTACGCCTGCTGAGACACGAGTGTTTGATAAAATAAATTAGGCCTTCACCACTCCCTAAACCTGAAGATGAATATTCGCAACCTCATGATATATTTGTGAAAAAATTTTGACGAATGAGGTTGCATAAAAGTGTAAACAGAAGCCATCGTGTTCAGCTACGTCCCATTTTAGCCATTTTGGGAAGGGATTCCAATCTACGGCGTTTTCGTGATGGCTGCGATTAACTTCGTTTTTGAGCTTCAAAGATCTTGTAATCACATTTCCACATATTTTGCACCTACAACACAACAGAGTAAGACATGGTGAATCTTTTGATACCAAATAACTGTAATGTGAATTTTGTTGCAAGTCAACCTTTAAGTTAATGGCTAAATACTAAAAATATAAGCTAACATTTGGCTCTAAGTTTATTGGCATATACTGGAACGTGCGCATCAATGCCTAAGAGAATATCTGTCTGTAAAAGATATATTACTTACAAGAGAATTAGATATATGAAAACAAGCACCAAATTAAATTTGTTTATCTATCACAAATCTAATACTACAGGTTTTCCAGTATTCTTTGATGACTGCAACTTTACAAACCTCCCTGATGCCTCGGTAATACTTTGTGTAGACAATATTCTTATTGTTTTGATAAATGTATTTGTTAAGTTTTTGACACATACACAAACATTATCATCATAGAGCTGTGCGCAATATTAGATTAGAAACCACAGCTATACAAACAAAGCTACAGTCACACTAAAGTGTCTCTAAAGTATAACATATATACTGTTACTGCAAAAATGAGAGGAGCATCCAAAGGAAAAAAGTACATGTAGTTTCTATAACAAATAAAACTAAATTCTATATTCACCTAAATATAATGACACAAAGTATAGGAGAATAACACACATTCACATCTGAGTAGGATGATCCTAGATAGTAAATGTTAAACTATGAATAGTCAGTTATATATTAGTTCTATGTAGTCAGTTGTGTTCTCTTGTTTATAATGATATTTCTATGGAGATGATGACGTCTGTCTTGCTTTTATGATAGCGAGTGATCTTTTCTTGCATAGTGAGGCGAGTGTGCGCTTACCTATGGATCTTACTAAACTAACGTTCTTGTAAATTCTAGCAACATCAATATGGTTAGTGTCTTTTCAGTTGACGACCTTTTCTAGGGCTTGTGCTTTTTTGCTATATTTTTTTGCTTGACTGTTGTCACCCATAAAATAGTGTACACATGCGATGGTCTGGTAGCTCTTCAGGATATCTCTATGTTGGGAATCCTCTCCATATACAGCCTTCTGTACCTCTAGCGCTTGGTTGTAATTAGTTAATGCATGTTTGTACAGATTCATCCAATCTTGTGTACGCAAGCTTGAGCCATCGCTTTTTTCTTTGAGTTTATCAGCCAGCGCTGAGTATTCTGAGCCAATTCTCTCGCAACATCTAGCAACAGGTATACGGTTTGTGTTTTCGCTATACACAGCCATCAACATGGATAGTGCTCGCAGATGATATTCTAATGCTGTTTCTCGCTCACCCAGTCCACTGTGTGCTCTGCCAAAGCTCAAGTAGGTCTTAGCAATATTGACGTGGTTGGTACCCTCTCCATATACAGCTTTTAGCAGGTCTAATTCCTTTGCATGATATTTTAATGCTGTTTTATCGCCATGTTGCTTCATGCCGTGTGCTGTGCCAATGCCATTGTAGCTGATAGCAATTCTAGGATGATTGGTATCCTTTTCATACACAATCTTTTGCATGCGCAATGCTTTGGTGTGATAGTTTAATGCTTCTTGGTCATCACCGTATGCAAAACCGATGAGGTTGTAGGTATGAGCAATTTCGCAATGGTTGGCATAATCTCCATATACAGCCTTTAGCGTGTCTAACGCTTTTCTGTGATATTCTAATGCCTGTTTGTATTCACCCATATCAGTGTACACTAAACCAATGCTATTGTAGGTGATCCCTATATCTTTTAGATTGTGTTCATCCCTTACGTCACAGTCCATAAGGTCTAACAGGTTCACATCATTTCCCACCTGCAAACACAGAGCAGATTGAAAGCTTGGGTACACACCAACTTGTACATCATTTATTAGTTTGAGGAGTTATTTACCCATGTGCCCAAACACTTTATCTGAACAATGTGCCATTGTGTGTAAACCTTTATAGCTGTAACTGTTATAGTTATATTTATGGCTGTTTTTTCTTTATAAATCATTTTATTTCAATTTTCCCATATTCGGATAAGTCTATGGGTAGTATGCATTAGTAGTTAAGATAACAAAAAGTTGCCTACTCTCATTAGTTTTAATTACAGATTACGCTATTTTGAAACCAAACTCAGGTATATATATAGTTTGTTGATGAATAGATGGCAGTTACAAGCGAGAGATATACTTTTCAGAGACTTCAATAAAGTGAGTATACCCAAGGTTAACCAGATCATACCTCTGCTAATGTTACTACCCTTATTAAAACAACAAACCTCTCCGATCAGTCGACGGAAAGCTTTATAGTTTCCAATTTCTTGATAGCAGTGTGCAGCCAAAAGCTTCCAGAACTTTTGTCGTTTGGGTTCTTTGAGGAGATATAAAAAATACTTTAATGCATACTTGTAGTTCTGTGTGTAATAGAGTAAATATGCACACAGTTCTATACGTTTTTTGAAGGTCTTCTTTGGTGAGTCTAGTTGAGTTGATGTGGAACTGGTGAGTATCTCACAGCACAAGGAGCAGCTGATTGAGTCAACTGCTTCACCAAGTGCTTTGCTTATCTCTGTTTTGGCAGCAGAATATTGTCCGGTGAAATAGAGAGCTTCTGCCTTTACCCAGAAGTCATTTTTGGGAACATTCATATCTTTAAGCATTGTAGTGAGATGTCCTTTCGTATCGGCTGGAGAAGGTAGCTGAGTAAGTTTGCATTTCACAGACTGTTTGATAGGGGTGAGTAAGCATCCCATAAGTACTACCAAGTGTGCTGGAATAGCGTAAGATAACTTCTGACCACCCTGATAATACTCGTCAATCTGTACAGAGTCAGTCTGCGATTTCATCTTGAGATAAGCTGAAGTTCGTATGTATATGGAGAGTGCAAGGAGAATACTCAAGTACTGATGAATGTCTGGTGATAGAAGGCCTTGTTGTTGAAGCATTGAATAGATATCCCATGAATGACAACAATCTCTGAGCCCGAGACACATCTTCATATTGTTAGCGAAAAGAGTCGGATATCGGAATATCTTTTCCTTCACCTTGACATTCAGATTATCTGGTGGTTGAAACTTGACAAACTCAGGCAGAAAAACATAGTTATCCATGTCTTTCACAAATGATTTAAAGCGTTTTTTTCTGACAGCTTGTATTTCCTTCACATCATTTTCACACGATTCTCTTGATTTAATAAACTTTTCATACAGTTGTCTGGAGCCTTGTTCTTCTTCATTGGAAAGTAAAACAATAGTAGAGGAAAACATGTCGGATTTATCTCCTGCTAATTCTTCTAGTGGTTTCTTTGCCACTTCTTTGTACATCTTCATGAATCCTTCTATCGTTAGTGTCAGACTCATACCTCCCACCTTACCATTTCCTGTTGGGATGTTACCAGAGTTTGTAGTGATTCCATCTATTCTGTATCCAGTGACAGCCTTCTTAGCCAGCTTACTTAACTCACTGTTTGTCTTCAACTCATCAATATCAAAGGACTTCAGAGGACTCTCACCTAGATTTCCTATTCTGAAGTAGCTGTCTACTGCTAGTTTTTCAAAGTAATCTGATTCCTTCTCCACGATGATAGCGTATTCTAGATCAGAGTAAGGAGTTGCATCCCCCTTCGCTATGGAACCTAATCCAATGATAGCAAACTTACACGGAGCTTCTTCATCCTTCTTCTTCAGCACATCAACACTTGATTGGAGAATCTCTTTAGATACTTGAGCGAGTTTCTTACTGCAGGTTTCACTAGCTGAAAATACTTTCTGACTAAATTCTTCTGCATTTCTAAGATTGTCCTCACTGAATATGTCAACATTTTTCAAGGCAATCATCTGTTTATCAAGAGCACTAAAGTCTTCCTTAGTATCTTTTCTATACTTCTCTAGAAGTGCCTTATGTTTACTGATCATCTGCTGATGTTCATCATAGCTGAGAGGATGGTTTCCTTTGTACCAACTTTTTTCTATGTCATAGACTAGTCTGCGTCTGTCATCAGTTGGATTAAGAGTCACACTGCAGTTAGCTAGCCCATGTGCCTGTAAAGCAGTATTTTAGAAGCTATTACTTTATAAGTTTAGAACTGATAGCTCGGGCAAACTGAAAAAGATTAAATGTAGAAAAGTATTTTTGAAAACAGTTTGTTTTGCATCAGTTTAAAAGAAGACATAAATTGTATTTTGCTATTTACTAATTTCAGAACAAGAAATTAGTTCGGTTGGAGCATTTTCTGCACACAGTTTTTCTACGATGATGAGTAAGGCTAATTTTTTTCTTTTGAGTGTGTCGGTTGCTCACATTTGGTAAAAGAGAATTATGAGACTGTGTTAAAGTACAAATCGAATAGCTTGGGCTATTTTTAGCTAAAAAAAGGTGAGAGAAAAAGGAGATGAAAAAAAAGGAGAGGTGAAGCTAGAGAACGAATAAATGAGACAGAGCAGTGATAATAGAAGAATGGTAATAGAGAGAAATGATAAGAGAAAGAAAAGGCGGGAGAAACGAGAGGTGAGGTAAAGGAAAGATGAGAAAGAGAGAAGATGAACAAGAGACAGGGAAAAAATGACGATATAAAATCCTAGGAAATGTATTTTTAAGATAATATGTTTTGGAAAAATACCTGCAGGTAATGTCTCCAAATGGGAGAGTCCGAAGTACTTGAGTCACAAGAAATACTCTCAGCTCTCTCCTTGTATTCTCTAGCTAATGTGTCAAGTTGGTTCAATCCACCATGTGCCATCATTTATTCCTCAGGTTTTTCTGCAATATTTAGGGCATTATGACAACCATATTGAATGTAGATGGAACAAAAAGGTTTACATTTTGTTTCTGCCATAATTAAAAGAACCTATGTTGACAAGGTGTTTAGGTTATGCACCCATATGTATCACACACTCCCTTCACTTTGAAATGCCTGTCCTGTTAATCACACACACATATCATACTCTAATACTTTGCTAAGGTTCAATGGTTGAGATAAACTTATTAATAACATTTGTGGTGTGGCTCTATGATAATCGGTGAGATTGACTATAAGTTCGTGTCATTGTTTGACTTATTTTGTAGAGATAATAAATTATCTTAGTTAGCTTCTGTAATGTCATATACAGGTACGAAACCATTAGGCAAGGATTTTCCAGTAACAAACAAAGAAAGCCTCTCAAAAAATAAGGCCCCTACAACCCATTTAGATGTGATATATAATATGCTCTGTATGAAAATCTGCCATGTTTTACCTAATTTTTGCAGACAGCAGAGAATTTCAGTTTTTGTTTATTATTATAATTCTTTGTTTGTGTCTAAATTGAAAAATGTATTCTGATATTTTAAATTCGCATGTTGTGTAAATTACATCCTTTATATGATATAGACAAGTAAATGTGTGCGGATATCATAAATTTATTTGCTTGTTTTGATTTAGTGAATCGGTAGATATATCTAAACTTGCAGTCATTTGTTTATTGTGGAGTAGTCTAAATCAGCGATGACATTCAACTGAACAGAGAATAGTCTCATTTTACACAAATTTTTATCAGACAGAATATACTGCACGTCATATACGTATATTCAATATATACTTTCTTATATAAAGATGTATATTTGGTGTATACTTTCATGTAACTTATGTTGAAGTATCAGACCGAGTTAAACAAATAACTACTTTGAGTAAAAAGACATTAGATGGATACTGTTGTTAATTATTTTGAAAGTACCGCTTTCAAAGGTTAAATAAAACCGTCAAGCGTTGGAGTTAGAAAACGGGTTTTGGTATGTCATAACAACGGCAGCCATTACGCCGTACTGTGTTCCTGAAGCATATTCTCATCACTCATCATAACACTTTAAAGTTTTTATGTAAGATTGTAAACCACCTAATCGACAATTATGAACAATTCTGAAAACAATGGATCAGATTTAGACCGTTGTGGCTTTGAATCAGAGTGCAGTTCTGCTGATTGTGATGATAGATATTCTCAAGTATACGGTCACTAAAACTATGGCAAACACTACAGCAACAAAGAAAAACTTAAATATTATTGATGTAACCGAGTCATTATTAGTACTATTTTGTGGAAACTCCTACTGATAACTTTCTGTTATGAGTTCGTCAAGATCAAAGAATGTCAAAGTGATGGTCGAATAGAGGTGGCGTTCAATTAATGGGTGGCACGGTATTTTTCAACTCGTTTCTTTTGGTGGTGGTCTATTGAAGGTGGTATTCAAATAAAAGTTTTACAATAATTTTTTTAGAAATAACGCAATGTGCAATGACTCTCTTAATTTTGTACCATAAATGTGACATCTTTTAAGGTACTAATGTGATTGCGCAATACATCAGAAAGTCAATGATAAGAATAAGCAGCACCCATGCTAATGATAATTATTGTAGTTACCAGCCTGTTCTGGAGAGGAAAATGGTTTTGCTCGACACACGTTGGCTCCTTCCTCACAGCCCTGGAGACACTTTGATTTTCTATGTGGGGTTGTTTGCTTTCACGAGTGGAAGTGCTTTTGCATGGGATGATTAGGAATAGAGTTGTATAAGAGAAGGGTTTCTCTTGCTTACACTACTGTCCAACTTTTTTCTGTCACAGTTCTCTGCCCCTGCCAAGCTTGGCTCCCTTTATAGTAAACAGAAACCCTTCTACAGTAGCAAGCAACCAAAGGGAATACTCATGACAACCTGGTATCTTATCTTCTGCATGCTTGGAGCTTGAACTCTGTAGTGTAGTAGCTCTAGGTGGGCTTCTGTGAGAATTCTACTATTCTACTCTAGTAAACTAAATATTGTTGTTTATAAAGTTTGAATATTCGGTTTATTGACAAAAACCTTAAGAGAAAGCTTCATATAAAAAAGCTATGGGTACCAATAGGAAACAAGCTTTCAAAAAGCGCAATGGGAAAGCACTATCAAAACCATGAAACTGAATTTATTGAAATAAATATAAGGAAGCTGGTAGGTACGTTTGTAAGTCTCTCAAACATTTCCTTCTATTCAGTGCTTCTCTATGTTGTATAAATTAACTTGAACTTGGTTTTGCCTCTCACAACAAATTGTTTTTTTACATATTTTATTGCATGTTTGATTTAGTTCTTAGAGTAAAACCCAGAAATTGCATGCTCAATCTCTCCAATGGCAATTTTTGTTGCGGAAAACAGATCTTACAACAGCAAAATTGTATATAAGATTTTTGCATTCCGCTTTGTCTAATAGAGTGCAGTTTGATTACAAATGCAAGTCTATTATTTTGTCCAACAGCATACAAACAGTCTTCATAATGTGCCAATTAACTAGTAAACTCAAGTACAGGAAAAGGTATTTAACTTTACACTCTCAGTCAACTTTAAACTCACTTGATGGAACATTCTTTTCAGAAAGCAAACAGGGAAAAAGCTCAGTGTGTTAACCGCACATGATGATGATGGGCAATGGCTTGTAGCCACGAATTTTGTAATACTTTAGGGTGGTGTTCAGGTTTTTAGCGCTGTTTCTTTACAAATTCTTTGTTACGATGTTTATTATTGAGCTTTATGGCAGTGTCAAAGTATCATGATTTTATTGAAATAAATACCAATATCACAATAAAGGTAAATACCTGTTCTTGTTCATGTTACTATAAAAAGGTGCTCACATTACAAATTAATCACTTTTGTTGTCAGTAGTCTAATAGGTATATCCATGTTATCTATGCTCAATTCTTACAGTTCTAGTGAGAGGACTCTTCTCAGATTATTCAGTACTCACTTGCTATTCCGAGTCTATGCATAATAATTCTACTATCATTCAAAGTGAGCGATTGGCTTAGCCAGGTGGCAGAACTGAATGCCATAAGAAATCATCAGGTGTGTCAATAAAGTACAAACAATATGTATACAGTAAGTCCTCATGCTCAAGCCACGCGGCTTGTGCTCACAAACAGATGATTCAAGAAGAAAAAAATAACCCTCCAACAAGCCGCATACGCACTACGACAGACCACAGACCGCGGCTACGACTGAGGTTTTGTTGTCCTTGACCTCTTCGGGAGCAAACGTGTTGAGATGGGTTTCGCTATACCTCTGTCCTCTTGAATAAGAAAACAGGCTACATCAGTACATGTGATAATAATTTTCTTTTACTTCCAAGTTCGAATTAAAATTCCTGAACCCTTGCATCAAGAACTTACTTGCCATGTCTCAGCTAGATTTTTATTGCGCTGTTCGAGGGCTTCATGTGTATGGAAAGATGTCGATCAAGAATGAAAAGGTGTTAATAACCTATGACTGTGGTGAGTTAAACATACCTCATCATCTTCATAAATAGATACAAAAAAAACACCCAAAAAATCTAATGTCATGAATTCAAACTAAATAAATTCTTTACTGATAATTTGAATAAGATCGTAAGGTTAGCTTATCCAGTTTGTCTTTGTCTGTCGTTCGGCTGAAAGAAAACCCCCACATTTTAATGCAAATTAGAAAAAAAACATAGCTACCGGTGATAATATGATGCAATAAAAATTAAATAAATTTTCGCATTTATTTAATTTATATCTAGTACCGCATTCATCAAGAATTTATTGAGAAGTCGCCCTGAGTCCCATGTAAGTTTTAAAAGACTGGCCTTTAGCCGCCGTCTATGACCTTGAACCAGAAGCCGCGACCAACGACAAGCCGCGCGGCTTGAGCATGAGGACTTACGGTATGCACGATGGCTTTGCCGGGTGGCAGAGCAGAATGTTATAAGTTTAAATCTCGCATGAGCCAATCTTTTTTCTAACCTTCAACTCTGGCTTTAGATCGATGAACAAGGATGGTTCTTATAACAGTACAAGTTATTTCTAGTATAACTTTTTTTGTAATTGGTTTGTTTTAGGTACATAATGTAATTATCTCCACCTTCAACACTTTGAAGTCTAACCTTGTATCTACAAGCAAGTACCCTGATCCTAGACCATAGTTCCAACATTCTATTGACTATGAAAGCACTTATGACTACCTAATTTATTTTAATTGAGTTTTATATCAAAACTCTCTTTTTAGAGCTCCAAGCTTTTAGAATACAATAAAGAAAACTTGTTAAAATACAGCAACATTTTTCAAAGAAGTGATGGTGAGGTGATAAAAGAAACAACGGTTTCTTCTGAGAATGAAGACTAAAACTTTGCATTCCTGTGTAGAGTCGAAGTTCGAAAGTATAAAATGTACTAATGTACAGCCAGCAGCCATCTTCCATTTTTCGATCAGTAAAACTGCCTTCGGTATTTTGCTAATATCTAAAGGACTAATTGTCCAACTTGACACTTTGAAGTTATACTAAAACATAATATAGCACAAAGTGATTAAAAATACTTGTAATCCTATATAAACCAGGAGTACGAAACCATGAAAAGGACTAATATTCCGTCAGTGGTCATTTTTCATACTTCCATTGGTTAAAAGTACCCTTGATATTTTGGTAATATCTCAAAAACTGATAATCCACTCGAGTTGAAACTTGAAAAGTTGTATACCAGACTGAGTACCTTAATATTCATAACCCTACCTGAGTGAAAAGTACTAATAATAAAGTGAAACCACTAAACTGAGTTTACTCGGATGTAAAATCAGGGGAGATAATATTTCCCTGAATTAACACTGGTCCAGGCTTCAAAGTATTAATGTATTGTTAGCTGAAGGGAGCCTAATTGTGGACTAAATTAATTTATTGTGACATCTTATGAAACTGTCATTATGGTGTGTTAGAGACGATTAAAATCGGCTGGTTAGATCTAGTTTAGTAAATAAAATCTAAAATCAGCTAATGTTTTCTTGCTTCAATTCTTCAAAGAAAATATTTTTAAAAGCCATTTGAAACAAAGCGAAACAATAAGAATTTGAGGAGATTAGATTTGCTATGAGATAGTTGAACATTTCACATCTAAAACTGTTTACAAGAAGAGACTTGGCCGCTTCTTTAGAATACTTCCCGTTACTGCTAGACCCTGGACCAATAAGCTTGAGCTCAGCTGAGTTGAGTTTATTGTTAACAGAAAACCACATTCACAAAATTATATATTGTTAGAGGAGGATGTTGCAAAATGGTTTTTGTCTCTGACAGTGTGTAGGTGCGGTTGTTTCTACCCTTGCTTTGCTGTGCAATCATTGCTCTCTCTATATTTTACTTTTATTCCCACAACAACAAAATATGATATCTAGCGTCCACAGAGCTATGCAATTATGGAACACAATGACTTCATAACATTATGTACCTAGCAACTTCTATTTCATTGTACCCACTTGTTAGCATATTTACTCAAATTTCAGCCATGAATAGCTGTGCACACCACTAACCACTGCATATACGCTGGTTAATTCTATAGCATTGATTTCTAACAAATATTTTCCTTGCCAACATAAATAGTTACCTTCATGTTGTACATCCAAGGTGCGTGACTGAGTGATGGCTTGAATCAATTAATGAAAAAGCTGAAGAGTATAGCATGAGCAACACCAATTCAGGGTTTCCGTGCTTCGAATAGATTCAGCGTTGACCTCTGCAGATAAATTCCCATCTTACCTTTCCAATGATTCAGAGTTGAACTTTATCGATTTTTGCCAAACTAGCGATGTACTCCTTATAATAGATATTGTTGAAGTAGCCTCGCTTTTGGGTCATGATCGCTTTTCAGTTCATGTTTCCGTACAACTTGTTGCACTAGATTAGCCACAACGCCTGCTAAGTATTTTCTTTTTGTTTTCTTTATTTTTGCCCTCTATATTTCAAAACTGTAACATAATTTACTACTTCCTCTATAGTTATCACTTCAAAGGTCAGAGGTCACATGGATAATAGTTTCTTTTATGATGCGGGTGAATTCTATAGTAAATTGAGTAGGAAAAAACCTCTATTTGCAGACAAGATGAAAGTTTGATATTAATCAGATAGATAATGTTGTCAAAACCAAAAATATATTGCAGGATGCATGTAACCACAAACCATAATAAAATAAATGAAAAGTAATGACTTTGTCATTGTCATATGAGCAGTCTATTAGTGGCAATAGTAGTTTGAACATACCTTCTTGGTATAGTTGGATAAAGTGCTCTGAATTTTTATACCTCCACTGGAGAAAGCTTCACTAGGTATTATCGATTCGAATCTATCTGCAGTTAGTGTTTCACACTGTGAGTACCTTTGCACAAATTTTGCGGAGCGAAATGGTGTCAAATTCGTTTGGATTTTACCGTTTCTACGATTTGTAGTGGAAGAAACTTCGAATCCATTTGAAGCATGAAAACTCAGTGTTTCAAGGCCTACCAAGCATTTTTAGTTCATTTGGTTTTTGTGGAGAAGGCACTTCACACCCGAGCTAATATTGCTTCTCATTTTCGTGCCAGCTGTGCATCACCTGGTGTTACAAGATTTCTTTGTGAAACCGCCAAATAATAAATCCCTAACAGTACTAGTAGTTAAGGCAATTTCTTTCCCACGAGCCACTATTAAACTTCAAGTAAACAGTTCGAAGCTATTTTCACTAAAAGGTATTGGACATTGATTTGCCTGAAACTGCTTTTTTCAACAATTGAATGTTTTGATAATTTTTACTGATTTTAATTTTTGAGCTAAACATGATATGGCACAACGCTTGCTAAAGAAAGCAACTACAAAAGTAACAGCTATAATTGAATATATCAAATCGGCAAGAAACCAGAAGATTTGGAAGCAGATCGGAGTTACACGTATGTTTAGAATCTACCATGTTTTACCTGAATTGTAGAGGGGAGATAAGTTGCAATAATTTAAAATTATAAGTTGTTAGAATCTACATTCTTTTGGTTTTTTTTAGTTTATATCTGTAGATTGACTTACCAATATTTAGAATAACATAGAGTAAATCAAGACATACTCCAGCTCAACAACACATATGTCATATAGCACACATTTAGATCATGGAGCCAGATTTCATATCAAAGCAGACTACCGAGTGTATGGTCATGGCTGATGCTGATTGTTGCTGAGTTGCTGTCACTATGAACATTTCTATGATTGTTCATTTTACCAACAGTTGAATAAGTTATAAACCTGTAAACCTGTACTGACTTTACTCATTCCATTTTAGCTTTGTAATGCCTGGTTTAGATTGATGTCGTAGGTATGTCGGGGGAGGTGCTGCACCCTCGTATGACTACACAAAACAATAGGCCAACAATGCTCTTGTATAGAGTGCGCGTAGCAATTTAGAAATTGTGAAATGAAGTCTACGACATAATACCTCATTTTTATATAAATATTAGCTGAGCTACCTGGCGTTTCCTGGGTACTAAAACAGTCTTTGCACAGAAAATTGATATGGATTTAACATATAACAACATTTGCCATTCAAACTTTCACACTGCATATCATGAGAAAAGTGTTTTGTTTAGTTGAAATGAATTAGGAGATAAAAAACAACTATAAAAGTTTTCAAGCTTTATCAAACAACTGAAACTTTCAAACTTCATAACTTAAAAGAAGTGCTTCGTTTAAATAAATTAGGAGCAAAGATAAAAATGTAAAGGTGTTTAAATGTGAAAATATTAGCAAGTAATGGCTAAATATAGTCTGTTTTGCTACGATTACAATTAAAAATTATTTGGTACACAATTATATGATTTTAGTTCGTTCCCGTGTTGGCATGCAAAAGTTGGCATTCCAATTTTGCCATGCAAAAATGTTGTAGGCTATAGACGTATATAGAGTGTTATAGAAACCCATAGTAGTTATCCAATGCAATCACCTCCTGTTAAAATTTTTCTAAATCAACATCATTAAAAATAGTAACAAAACAATATGTTAACCTTAGTAACCATAGGTACCTACATTGACTTTGGTGCATTTTGTGGTTATGATCAGCAAGATAAGATAACATTACAATATATTACGTGGAGAGTTCTTTATCAAACTTTATCAAACAACTGAAACTTTTAAACTTTGAACTTAAACATGAACAAAACGTTTTGTGCAGGTCAAATAAATTGAAAAGAAGGTAAAACAACTATAAAAAGGCTTAAATCTAAATGTGTAATGATCAGCAAGTAATAACTAAATTAAGTCTGTTTTGCTACGATTTCAATAAAAGAGGATTCGGTAATTATACAATTAATACGAACTGAGAAAACAAAATTAAAATTCTGAATATGTTTAACTAATAATAACAATTCCTGCATAGAAATGTGTGTATAAAAAAGACTATATTGTTCCACCAGAAGCTATTCATCAAAACTTTGAATACAACGGTACTTGTACCTCTCGATGCTGGTACAAATGTATATATGAGATCTCATACTGTCTTTGTCTTACTGAACGGTGAGAGAATTTTGAAGCTCTTCCTACGAAGAAACTACTATTTTTCGCGTAAAAAGAAGTTTCTCTGACCACGGATATTGAAACCGAATTGAAACCGAAGAGAGAAGTTTAAGAAAACACAAAAAAACATTGTGTTTTATAGAGTTAAATAGAATTCATAGAGTTTCAAATAATACGCCATTTAGCGTGTGCATACGATAAAGATACGGATATGATAACAGTCAGTATATGATAATTTTTCGATCATTAAACTTTTTATGGCTCAGCGCATCTGGATTTTCAACTTGTGGAAACCCTCTCCGTGAGTTCAGATCCATCAGATTGCGAAATTGTAATTCCAAGGTTTTAATAGCTATATCTAGACATACACAATGAAGAATAGACAGACAAACTTTGAGAAATATATATATGTAGATATGGATATGTATAAAACCTCATATATATACATATCTTTAAAGTAAGTGTTCAATTTTTAAAGGTTAGAACTAAGAGCAAACATAATAAATTTCAAAGTGGAAGTGTAATAAAATGGCGTTTAATTAAAGGATGGCCGGGTATTTTTCAACCTTTACTCTATAATGGAAGGGTGGAAAGAGATTAAAAAATACACCTTCCCCTATTAAAAGTCGCATTCAAATAAAGGTGGTGCTCAAGTACAATGTACAATTAGTCATGAACATAAAAATCACGAAACTATAATTTCGAATTTTTCCTCGCGAGTATTATATTCAAAGCATAGCAAATCTACATCCCAATATAACTCAAATAAACTGTCATAAACATGTTTCAAACAATAACAATATGTTCAGTAACTCTGTTCTTGACTTTTCAGACTTCAGGGCAGCTCTAAGAATGAATATGATCCTATCGAGATTGAATGATAACTTTTGTCTGACTACGGTTGACAGCCTAAAAAGTGCATTTTTATTCGAGTGTAACGATTCAAATTGACAAAAATAAAAGTTAGTAGAAATTTTGAAACATTAAAAAATGTTTAAATTTGATTTATGCAGTCTTTCACTGTCTTACCCCTTCTGAATCTGCATATTTACTTCTGGAGTTGAAAAAAATTGATCGCGAACGATAAATTTTAAAGTGACAGCGATGATTTTCGGTTCAGTTAGATGTCGCAATGGGCGTAGTAATTTAGTTATAACTTTTGCCAGAGAGATCATTGAGGCATATATGTACGTTTGTTTGATTGGCCAGAAACTTTTTTTCTGACTAATAAAAATTATTCTAATGTAATATAAAAATAACAACACAAGGAATAGATAAATTTCAGAGGCAAGATAACTCGCGTTGGTGTGTGCCTAGCAACTTTATAAATACGGGAGAATGAGTCTCGTGCGAATGAGTAATTAAGCCCTCGCGGGCCACTTAAAATGAGGTGGCGGGCCACATGTGGCCCGCGGGCCATGTGTTTGACACCTGTGCTGTAGGGTAGTATATTGTTATATAAATTATCCTCAAAACACTCTACCTACCTTTGGAGACAGAGAAGGTTTCCTCAGTCACATGTAAGTTGATGATATAGGAATAGCAGCTAGTAGACACACATCTATGTATAAATTACTATCAATGAGACAGCTGATTACAAGCCTCCTTCCAATGTCTGTCACTTTTTAAGCTCACCTGTTTCTAGCTGTCACTAATGCATACCGGTAATATTTTCTCATTCACTTGTTGTTCAATGTTAATCGTTACTAAGGGAAAACAAAAGCTCTACAAATATTTGCAAACAATAGTTTTTCATACACTGCTTTATATCGAGTTACAGCCTTTGCACATTATAGTAAAATGTGTCCGATGTCACTAAGGACCTTTTTTGTTGAACATAAAAGTGACGAAATAGCAAAATTGTAAAAATCTTTGTATTGACGTAACTCCAAGCTATGACACATTGAAGTCTAGTTATCAGACAACTAGATGTAGGCGAACCACTTGCTCTACTATATAGGAATCTATTAAACTGTAGCACACCATTGATAGTGACCTTTACTACCAGCTTCTTTAAAAATGTCACTTGATTCTAGTATTCTGATTGTCTCCATATCTCCTTAAAATTCTACAGTTTTACTTTGATTCTTTTATACCATTATTTATATTATCATATCATTTGCCTTTTATGTTATTTTACAGATGCCTGTTACTGAACATAAATATATTACAATGATTTGTTGGACAGTAACTTTTATGATCATAAATAATTATAAAATCTGACCAACAATTTAATGAACAAATGTATTTCTGAGCAACCAGCGCTGCTAAATTTAAATGTTTAATATTTTACTCAAAACTCATAAAATAATATTAAACTTTTTTCCCAATTATACTACTACTCTTGCGTTATTAAAAATATAATTTATTTAAAAGTTAATGCTAAAATCTAACAATGCAAAAATCGGTGAGAATCTATAAATAGCCACAAGTTCAAAGTAGTCTGATCAGTTTTGACTGTGGTTATTAATAGAAACACAGAGAGTTGAGTTACATTTTTATATGAAGGAATTCTCAAGGCATCTTATTGCCTCTATTTATAATTATATTTATCTTGCATTTATTTAAAATACCAAAACATGATATTGACACAAACAGTCATGTCACGGTATTCTTTTCATTAGACTAAAATACATCTGCTAAGTTAATACCATTATGTCTATTAACTAGTCTGGATACAGAAGGTCTGCTAGTAATTGTAATAACTTCTTGTTAAAGAAGGTGACTTTAAAAAGTCTACCAAAGTAAATGAGAAATAAGATAAGTTTGTAAAATAATTGGAATTGTAAGTTGAACTAATGACCTGCTTTTTAAATTAGTATGCCTATTCTCAGCTTATCCTGTACTTATCTCCTGTATTTATGGTTGGTTACAACTGTTGGTGTAGTTATTGTTGAGGCTTCCTATGCGCTGCTCTGGTTGCCATTTGTTCTCATGGCCTGAGTTACAGGGGAGTTAAGTCGTAACAGGCTCTTAGCTTCCTGCCTAGACTTACGCATGACTTATTGTAAAGTGACCATGGAATATGGTAGGAATATTACGAGGATTGTTCAAAGAGACAAAGGTCAGTATCATTTACATTTCTGTTGATTAAACCCAACAATATTAATATTGTGTTTCACTTTAACCATGACTCATACTTTTATTCTTCATATTTAATATTTTAATTCAATCTTTAGTTTAATTGAATAGTATTTTTGATTTTATTAATTTGTTATTTTTGCTTTTTGCTTTTTGTTTGTTTTATTTGTGAATAAAACAAAAGGGGGGCAAAAGGGGAGAAAACTCCCATTTTGACGTGACAATGGGGAGTTACGACGGAGCAGAAACGTGCGAATTAATTGGCTCATTCTTACTACACGAGATCAGTAAGAAGCACAGCATCAACCTAGGACTGTATAGAGATGACGGTTTAGCAGTAACATGATCTACACCCCGCCAAGCCGAAAAAATAAAAAAAGACCTTTGCCTTATATTCAAGAAGCACGGACGAAACATCACAGCCGAAACCAACAAAAAAGTGACACACTTCCTAGACGTCACCTTCGACCTAACAACTGGGAAATACTCACCGAACAACAAACCCAATAACATCCCGTCATACATCCACACTCAATCCAACCACCCACCCTGCATTATAAAGCAGCTACCTCAAGCAATCAACCACCGACTATCAGCAATCTCATCCGATGCTAATGAGTTCAACCGAGCAGCACCACCATACCAGCAGGCATTGACAGCAAGCGGATATACACACCAGCTGAAATTCGCACCCCATGAGACCACTACACCAACTAAACAACACAGGCGACGAAGAAAAATCACATGGTTCAACACACCATATAGCAGAAACGTGGCAAATAACATCGGCCAGACATTCATCAAAATATTAAATAAATCTTTTCCGAGCAATCACCCTCTAAGAAAGCTATTTAATAGAAACAACACAAAGATTGGCTACAGCTGCATGCCTAACATCAAACAAACCATCAACAATCACAATAAGAAGCTCTTGAACAACGCCTCGACGCACCCAGCAAACAACAAAACATGCAACTGTCGCGCACCAAATGAATGCCCTCTCGAAGGAAACTGTCTTAGCAAGTCGCTCATTTACCAAGCTGTAGTCACCGCAGACGACGGTAGCAAACCTACAAAAAGTTATATTGGCCTCACAGAAAATACCTTTTAAGACACGACTCAGCGGCCACATATTATCTTTCAGGCACCAGGACAAGCAATCTGCCACAGAGCTTAGTAACTACATCTGGCAGCTAAAAGGCCTGAACACACCGTATACAATTAAATGGAAAATCGTTCAACACGCAAGGCCATACGACCCAGCCACCAAGCGTTGTAACCTGCGCATATCAGAAAAGTACATCATCCTCACAAAACCAGAAATGAGCTCACTCAACAAGCGTAACGAGTTAGATTCCACATGCCGACATTCTACTAAATACACACTACGAAATGCAATTACATAGCTATCAGTCGTTATAGTAATTGCACCTCTCTTACATATATAACTCAGTTGGACCAAAACAATTTTATCTGATGATTGTCTGCGTAACAGACATGAAACTAATAGTAATGAAGTTGTTTTTTATCTAAGGTTTTACATGAATAAGTTTTATATTTAAGGTCTGACCACTCATTGAGCACTATCTGGCAGCTTTAACACACTACATTGGAATATATATATATATATATATATATATATATATATATATATATATATATAGATATAGATATATATTTAGATATAGATATAGATATATATTTAGATATATATATAGATATATATATATATATATATATAAGTACAAAGATGGAAAAAGATTTTAGCAACAGTTTATTACTTAAAGTTTCATGATGCAAAATGATGTTAAGTTTGCACCAATCTTCAGATAAAAAATTGCATGACACAAACACAAAACCAAGAATACACTAAGAACACCAAAATGAAGAGTTACCTGTATAAGTACAAAGACGGAAAAAGATTTTAGCAACAGTTTATGACTAAAAGTTTCATACTGCATGCAGTAATCATCAGATGCTAATGTGAAGTGCTTGTGTAATACTTGGTCAAATCAAGTATAAAAGCTTAACTATTAAATTGGTTAATTGGTGAGCTTAGCCTTAGATAGGTAAAATTTGGTGACGTGTCTACAGGATGTTACTATATCACTTCTCTGATTCAGGGTAGCCATGTGAGGTTGGAAAATTATAAAGTACTTCTCAGTTAAGCATAGATTGCACTTCGAAACACCATTCTGACAGGCCTTAGCTCTTGTTATTACTTTCCAATCAATACTAAAATCTTTTCCCTCGTCTTTTAATTGCCATATATATCTGCTTAATTCGGTGGTCTTTCTCTTGTCACTAATACCAAAGGATGTTTTGTGGTTGTTGAATCTGTCCTTAAATTGCCTCTCTGTCAATCCGATGTATGTTTGACTGCTTCTGCCGTCTGTGTCAACTGTTGCTTGGTAAATAATAGAACTCGTGAGACACTGACCATTTAAAGGGCATTCGTTACGATTTCGGCAATTGCATTTTCTGCTGCTTTCGTCTGTCGTAAAGTTCGCTAGCAATTTGTTGTTGTGCTTGCCTATAATTGATTTTAAATTAGGCATACAGCTGTAGCTAACTTTCACAGTATTTCGGTTAAAGATTTTGTTTAACTTATTGTTCTTAGGAAATATATATATTTTCTTTAATATCCTGGACACAGAGTTCCTTAAATCACACGCTCTTCGTAAGATCTTCAATAGAAACTTTGTGAAATTAAGCTACAGCTGTATGAACAATGTGAGCAGTATCATTAGCGCTCATAATACCAGATTGCTGCAGCATCACAATGAGACCCCTATAACTACAGAACCAAGAGAATGCAACTGCCGACATAAGAATGGCTGCCCACTACAAGGAAAGTGCCTGAGCAAGTCAATCATATATAAGGCGACAGTCACCACCAATGATCAATCTGCGGACGAACATTACATAGGATTGACTGACACCACATTCAAACAACGATATTACAATCATATGACAACCTTTAGAAATGTAGAGAAAAGATCAAGCACCGAGCTCAGTAAGCACATATGGACCTTAAAAGACCAAGGCATAGAATATAACATCAAGTGGAGCATAGTCAAAAGAGCTACATCATACAACAAGACCACAGGCAGATGCAACCTATGTCTGTATGAGAAATTTTATATTATATACAATCCTAACATTGCTACCTTAAACAAACGCTGTGAACTAGTTTCAACATGTAGACATGCTGGCAAATTCCTTTTAAGCAATTTTAAGACTTAACTTTTAAACTTCTGCATTGTTGAGGCTTTAAATCGTGTTGCTTGCTAATTTTAATCCTACGTATCAGTGGTGTATTTAGGTATTTTAAGACCTACGCTTTTATTTCCATCTATATATAAGTCGTTTTCAGTGCTAACAATTTTATCTGATGATTATTGCATGGCAATATGAAACTATTAGTAATAAAGTTGTTTTAAACTTAACTTTAACTTTCATTTTTACCCAATTTTATATAAAAAAAAAAATTGTTTCCTCACCCCGGATACCCCGTATGGGTGGTAAATTCTGCTCTAACTCGGGTCTCCTACCAGAGACCTGGGAGTTTGAGCACTCGTCTCAAGATCTTAGCTGTTCCCAATAGCGCACTTTTCTGCAACTCACCTGAGTTGATTGTTGTTGGTATTTGGGCAAGCCACATTTTATGCGCCGGTGTTATTGCGCCCAGTGCCCCAATCACTACTGGGATTACGGTTGTTCTTACATTCCAGCATTTTTCAATCTCTTCTCCAAGAGGGAGATATTTTTCTACCTTTTCTTTTTCTTTGCTGGCTATATTGTAGTCATTGGGTACTGCTATATCTATTATAGTAGCCCTCTTGTTCTCCTTGTCTACCACCACTATATCTGGTTGGTTTGCTAGGACATGCTTGTCAGTTTGGATGTAGAAGTCCCAGAGGATCTTAGCGCGGTCATTTTCATTGACCTTACCAGGAGCTTCCCACCAGTGTTGTGGTTTATTAAGGCCATACTCATCACATAGACTTCTATACACAATACCTGCGACATGATTATGCCGCTCAGTGTATGCGTTCCCTGCTAGCTGTCTGCATCCACTGATGATGTGTTGGATGGTCTCAGGTGCATCTTTGCACAGTCTGCATCTAGGATCGTCTCTAGTGTGATAGATTTTCGTTTGGAGTTGCCTTGTTGGGAGCACTTGCTCCTGGGCTGCCATGATTAGCGACTCTGTATTGGCCGTTAGGTTTTCTTTGTTCAGCCACATATATGTCTGGTGAAGATCGCCAACCTTAGATATTTGTTGGTGGTAAGTACCATGAAGAGGTTTCGTATGCCAGTCAATTTCCTCATCATCAGGGCATAGGTCCGTTGTGAGAGCAGCCGATTGAAATTCAGCTAGCAAATTATCTGAGATGGCCATGGAGGCTGCATATGCTTTGATGCTTCGCTCCTCCTCTTTCACTGTCTGCTGTACACTTTTGAGTCCCCTACCGCCATCTTTCCTATCAAGATACAATCTAATAGTATCAGATTTTGGGTGGAGTGCTCCATGCAAGGTCAGCAGTTTACGAGTTGCTATATCTGTTTCTTTGATGGCTTCCTCAGTCCACTTTATTATGCCTGCTGGATATCTTATTACTGGCAGTGCGTAGGTATTTATTGCCATGATTTGGTTCTTGGCATTGAGCTGGCTCCGTAAGACCTGCTGAAGGCGTTTCTTGTATTCGGAAATGGCTTTGTGACGTACCTCGGCTTCGTGGTTGATGTTGCTTTGCATAATCCCCAAGTACTTGTACCCTTCTTCTATATCTTTGATGGTACCGTTTGGCATTCTTAGGCCATCTGTGAGCATAGAATGGCCTTTCTTAAGAATTAGCCTTCCACATTTCTCAATACCGAAGGTCATTCCGATGTCCCTGCTGTATACCTGAGTGAGGTGTATGAGCGAATCAATGTCCCTTTCTTTGTTAGCGTACAGCTTGATGTCATCCATGTAGAAGAGGTGGTTTATCTTGGTGCCACTCTTAAACTGGTACCCATATTGAGTCTCCTCCAGCATATTGCTTAGAGGGTTTAGGCATATGCAGAAGAGCAGCGGTGATAAGGAGTCACCTTGATAGATGCCTCGCTTAATTTGTATACTCGCCAGCTTTTTGCCATTAGCCTCCAGTTCTGTCTTCCATTTGGTCATTGACATCTTGATGAATGCCACAAGAGCAGGGTGAACATTGTACATACTGAGGCACTCAAGTATCCAACTATGGGGAATTGAGTCATAGGCCTTTCTGTAGTCAATCCAAGCCATGGCAAGATTGGTTTGCCTTCTCCTGCTGTCTTGACAGACCGTCCGATCCACCAGTAACTGATGTTTAGCTCCTCGGGTGTTGCGCCCAATTCCTTTCTGAGCACTGGTCATATAGTGACTCATGTGCTCTTCCAGTTTGTCTGCAACTATTCCTGAGAGCAGTTTCCAAGTGGTGGGCAAGCACTTATATATATATATATATATATATATATATATATATATATATATATATACAGTCAAACATGGATAACTCGTCCACAGATAGCTCGAACACATGGTTAATTCGAACATTTCCTTTGGTCCGTTCCCACGTAATGATAAATTGCTATAGATAACTCGAACTCAACACTGTTAATTCGAACTGTTTTTTTGCCCAACGGCTACCGAAACGGTTGTTATCGCTTTAGAAAATCACTTTATTCAAAGCCATAGAGGTAAACTTCATCTTTTTGTAATTCATAAGCGTCGTTATTACCACCATCGGCAAAATATTTTTGTCAACGACTTTTCTGAAAGTTTGGTGAAATTTGATTTATACTGCGATACGATGAATAGCACGGGCTAGCCGGGTCACGCGCGCAAGGATTTTTGCCACGCACATACAAAACAAAAATCGCATGTTCTTTTGTATGTGCGTGGCGAAAATCCTTGAGTGCGTGACCCGGCTAGCCCGTGATGAATAGTTTTCCGACGTTGATTCCGTGTTGAATCAACGTCGGAATGTTGAATGTTTAAAACGTCTTAAAATTGTTGTAATACGTTGTCTGAGCTACAAAAAACTATTCATCGTTTGACCTAAACACAGAATACGTATGTACATTCAATAAGTATCTATTTAAAAAGCATGAGTGATATAGAATGTACCGTAAAGCCTCGTAAAACTTCTAATTGAACTGCCTCGGAGTGTTGCTCTTAACGAATCCCAAGTAATGTAAGGTAATCTGCATAAACTTCAAGAAAAAACAGCAAAATTGATCGTGGGTAAAACCCCAAAACAGAAAAATGTCTTTTCTTTTGAGCATTTCAACAACGATCAAGTTTTGCCAATGTCAATCTGAAAAATGTCCTGGCAATAACATCACCTCAAACAACAAACCAATCTCAAGTGATAGAAAAATCTCTATACTTTTTCATGAAAACGTTTTAAACTTTACATTAGAAGCATTTAATTTGAAACAAGCCATTTGTGCTTTTGATTTATATTGTAGTTTGTATATGTACATGTATCTACTAATAAATAAGTAAATATATGGACTTGTGACAGTGCTTTGATAACTTGAACGCTCTGATAATTCGAACACTTTTGCTCGGTCCCTTGAAGTTCAAGTTATCCATGTTTGACTATATATATATATATATATATATATATATATATATATATACAGTGATGATACAAATTATGGAACCGCCTTTGTGTTTTAGTGGATAATGCGCTATAACGGGACTCATTTTGGCTAGGTTTGGTCTGGATATAGAAAACTATATATCATTAGAAAGGAAAATTTATCAGCTGTCACATTATCTAATTTTCTTTTGCATCTAAATACAATTCCATTTCTGTTGCAGTTGAAGGTGCAACTAGTCAGGGTGTCATATAACTAGTCACTCTATCTCATAAATAATAGTCTAATGAATGATGTCTAAAATTCCTAAAAAAATTTAGTCAACTAAATTTACTAAACATTTCAGACAATACTTGCATTGAGTGAGACATTGTTCTTTACATAATGTTACCCATGCAATATTTAAAAGCCCTTCTGCTCTGAGTAAAAGTCATACTAGTAAGTTCACCATTATGCCGCAATATCTCACAAAAGAAAAGCGTGCTGTAATAATTCACCTTCATCAGCAGAGGGAAATTGTAAGATAGCTTGATTGCTCCAAGAAAGGTGTATTTACAACAATCGGCAGATGAAAAGAAACTGGTTAAGTTGAAAATACTACTGGTAGAGGAAGGAAAAAGTTAACAACAGATTGAGTGACCAGATGCCTAGTAAGACTTTCCTTGACTGGTAAACATCTAACCAGCCCTAAACTGGCCAGAATGTTGAAAGAATCAACAGGTACAGAGTTAGCATCATCAACTGTTCACAAATCATTAAGAGATAATGGCTTACAAAGTTGTAAAGCCTATAGAAAACCTCTGCTATCATCTCGGCAAAAATGGCTCGTCTACAATGGGCACAGGATCATGTTTATTGGTCACCCAAAGAATGGAGAGCAGTAGTATTCAAAGATGAGAGTACATTTACTGCGCAAAACCACTCTGACAACAACTATGTAAGAGGTTAATGAAGAGTTTAAACCAGAATATATTCTGCCTACGATACAGCATCCCACCTGAACAATGGTGTCGGTATGTTTCTCCGCTGGTCCTGATTGTTTACATTGTGTTGATGGTATGAAGAATGCAGAGAAATATTGTGGAGTACTACGAAGTGTGTTGATACCATCTGCTAGAAGTTTGTTTAATAGAGAATGCCTGTTCCAGCAAGATAGGCCCAATGCTCGATGCCACGCAACCGGAAGAGTCAGGAAGTGGTTTGTTGATAATAACGTTAGCACTCTTAGCTGGATGGCTGAGTCACCAGACCCTAACACAATTGAGAATTTGTGGAACAGAATAGCCAACCTCATAACCAAAAACAAGGCAACTAATAAAAGAAGATTGATGGAGCTGATTGTGCAATCCTGGGATTGAGTAGTGACACCTGAAAATTTTCAGACGCTGCCAGATAGTATGCCCATGCAGGCGCTACCGAGCATTGATTGACAATATGATGTTGGCCAACCAAGTGTAGTGATCATCTTATGAACCAAAACAGCTTTTTTCAAGGTCACTAAAACTTGTCTTTAATTTTGTTTACAATAACTGCAGTGTCAAAAATAAAATAAAATGGTATTTATTTAATTTTGTTCAGACACTATTTGATAGAAATGACAGTTGTTCAAAAAACTTCTAAAATGCCTTCAGTAAACCTCTAATAATATTTTATAGAAAATAAGATGTGGTTTTTAATTAGTTTCATCAGAAAGCCATCACTGTGACCATTCAAATGATATATAATTTGGTATAATTATGTAAATTATTGATCATAGAAAAAGCAAATACAACTCACAACTCATTGCTACGCATCAAAAGTTTGAGGCGGTTCCATATTTTGTATCACCACTGTATATAATAGGTTATTATATATATATATAGGTTGCGGTTCTAGTGAACCGCAACCTTCTTCTTCATCAGTATATATATATATATATATATATATATATATATATATATATATATATATATATATATATATATATATATATATATATATATATACTGATGAAGAAGAAGGTTGCGGTTCACTAGAAGAGAGTGATCAATATTAAAATAAAGCATTTATATAAACTATATTAAGAACTGAAAACTTTTAAAACATTTTACAACTTAAAGTTTCATGGTTGCTACTATTCATCAGGTAAAATTAAAATGAACTGAAGCTCATATGACTGTACGTAAAAACACATCGAGTAGCTTAACGATAAAGGCCAGCTACATATACGGTAATACAACAATTTAATTGGTTCATGTCACAGCATTGCAAATTAAGTGCTTATTTGAATGTCTGCACTTTGACACAAGCTCGTTTCTTGAGTTTAAGCTTGCAAGCTCAAGTTAGTCTAACATGAAGTATTTCTCCCAAATACACAAATTACAGCGTTTACTGGTCTTATTGTAACTACTCGCTTTTTTCAATACTCTCCACTTGATGTCGTACTGGATGGATCGATCTTTAAGCTGCCACATATAATTACTTAGTTCTGTTGAAGTTCGTTTTGATGGATTGTGGAAGCTGCTACGATGGTTGTAATATCTTTTCTTGAATTATTTGCCTATTTCGCTGTTTGTGGTACATGTATGTCTACCGTAGGCAGCAGAATGTTTACTGTGTTGCTACCATGTTTACATGTTTACATGGCATGTTTTGTGGCAGTCAACAAAGCAATCCCTTTTCTCAACAAAACGGGTAAACAGAGTCACTCGAATCAGGTGAATACAGAGCACTCGAATCAGGTGAATACAGAGCACTCGAATCAGGTGAATACAGAGCACTCGAATCAGGTGAATACAGAGCACTCGAATCAGGTGAATACAGAGCACTCGAATCAGGTGAATACAGAGCTCTCGAATCAGGTGAATACAGAGCACTCGAATCAGGTGAATACAGAGCATTCGAATCAGGTGAATACAGAGCACTCGAATCAGGTGAATACAGAGCACTCGAATCAGGTGAACACAGAGCATTCGAATCAGGTGAATACAGAGCACTTGAATCAGGTGAATACAGAGCATTCGAATCAGGTGAATACAGAGCATTCGAATCAGGTGAATACAGAGCACTCGAATCAGGTGAATACAGAGCATTCGAATCAGGTGAATACAGAGCATTCGAATCAGGTGAATACAGAGCACTCGAATCAGGTGAATACAGAGCACTCGAATCAGGTGAATACAGAGCACTTGAATCAGGTGAATACAGAGCACTCGAATCAGGTGAATACAGAGCACTCGAATCAGGTGAATACAGAGCACTCGAATCAGGTGAATACAGAGCACTCGAATCAGGTGAATACAGAGCATTCGAATCAGGTGAATACAGAGCACTCGAATCAGGTGAATACAGAGCACTCGAATCAAGGTGAATACAGAGCATTCGAATCAGGTGAATACAGAGCACTCGAATCAGGTGAATACTGTTACACTTGTATTAGTGTTGTTTACAGATCACAACTTGCATTGCCCTCAATTTCTCTCTGAAGTCAATTCATCCAAGAAACCAGCAAGTTTGAGACTCGTCTACTCAACATAATCAAACACATCAAGTTCAAGAATTTAAAGGATAATTTTTTAAGGAAGATGCAGTCTGAAATTAAACAACATGCAAAGAATGTCAATACCATTCTAGTACCTGCAGACAAAACAACTAACTACTACAAGCTGGATACCAACACTTACAATGATCTTCTCAAAAACAGTATCACCAAGTCTTATAGCAAGGTCGATAATACCACTATATCCTCCATCACGAGAGAAACAATGGAGATAGCTGATTCTCTTAACATCAGTGACAGGATAGATTCATTGGCAACCAATGATGCCTTTATCACTTTAAAAGACCACAAGGCGAGTTTTGCATCTAAACTATCTTGCCGCCTAATCAACCCTACTAAGAACGAACTTTGCATCGTAAGCAAGAACATAGTAGAACGCATAAACTTTAAAATAAATAGCGCCATCAGCATAAATCAATGGAAGAACACACATGACGTAATCACATGGTCCAATGCTATTCCTAATAAGAAAGAGTGTAGATTTCTATCTTTTGATGTTGTTGAGTTCTACCCCTCCATATCTGTTGACCTTCTATCTCTAGCTTTAGACTTTGCTACCAACTACGAGACTATAACATCTGATGAGCGCAGAATAATCTTGCACACCAAAAAGACCCTGCTATATAGTGATCATGAAGCATGGGGGAAATAAGGACATGCAGACTGCTTCGATGTGGCTATGGGCTCCTATGATAGAGCAGAAATATGTGAACTGGTTGGCTGCTTTATGTTACATCAGATAAACCAAATCACAAAAGAGACTTTTGGATTATACCGAGATGATGGATTTGGCGTAGTGAGAGCAACTCCTAAACAGACTGAGAAGCTCAAGAAAAATCTGTGCACATTATTCCATCGATATGGGCTGAAAATATCTGTAGATGCAAATAAAAGCATCGTTGACTTTTTGATATATCGTTAGATCTACAGAATGAATTTTATAGACCCTTCAGCAAGCCTAATAATGTGCCTAGATACGTGCACACAAGATCTAACCATCCACCTTCCATCATCAAAAACATTCCAGCATCAGTCAACCTGCGCCTCTCCGCAATATCATAAAATCAAGATATATTTAGACAAAATACAAAAGAGCACCAAGAAGCCCTTAATAGAAGTGGATACCATCATAAACTGACATTTAGTGAGAATATAACATCGCATAACACCAGAAGCAAACGCAGGAGAAATATACTTTGGTATAACCCCCTTTCTCTAAAAATGTTGCCACCAATATAGGAAAGTTTTTTTTCAGAGCTCTGAGTGAAGAATTTCCCAAAGATCACAAACTTTATTCGATATTTAATAGAAACAATTTAAAACTTAGCTATAGCTGCATGAAGAATATTGGACAGATTATTACAAATAACAACAAAGCGCAGCTATCAATCGAAAAGCCAACAGCAACATGCAACTGTCGAGATAAAAGTACTTGTCTACTGCCAAATGCATGTTTGTCCAGTTCCGTCATCTATCAGGCTACAGTTATGACCAAAGAACCTAATGCTACCGAACAGACATATGTTGGCTTGACAGAGGGCTCATTGAAGAAAAGATATTACAACCATCGTAGCAGCTTCCACAATCCATCAAAACGAACTTCAACAGAACTAAGTAATTATATATGGCAGCTTAAAGATCGATCCATCCAGTACGACATCAAGTGGAGAGTATTGAAAAAAACGAGTAGTTACAATAAGACCAGTAAACGCTGTAATTTGTGTATTTGGGAGAAATACTTCATTTTATACAAACCTGAGCTTGCAAGCTTAAACTCAAGAAACGAGCTTGTGTCAAAGTGCAGACATTCAAATAAGCACTTTATTTGCAATGCTGTGACATGAACCAATTAAATTGTTGTATTACCGTATATGTAGCTGGCCTTTATCGTTAAGCTACTCGATGTGTTTTTACGTACAGTCATATGAGCTTCAGTTCATTTTAATTTTACCTGATGAATGGTAGCAACCATGAAACTTTAAGTTGTAAAATGTTTTAAAAGTTTTCAGTTCTTAATATATAAAAAAAATTGTTTCCTCACCCCGGATACCCCGTATGGGTGGTAAATTCTGCTCTAACTCGGGTCTCCTACCAGAGACCTGGGAGTTTGAGCACTCGTCTCAAGATCTTAGCTGTTCCCAATAGCGCACTTTTCTGCAACTCACCTGAGTTGATTGTTGTTGGTATTTGGGCAAGCCACATTTTATGCGCCGGTGTTATTGCGCCCAGTGCCCCAATGACTACTGGGATTACGGTTGTTCTTACATTCCAGCATTTTTCAATTTCTTCTCCAAGAGGGAGATATTTTTCTACCTTTTCTTGTTCTTTGCTGGCTATATTGTAGTCATTGGGTACTGCTATATCTATTATAGTAGCCCTCTTGTTTTCCTTGTCTACCACCACTATATCTGGTTGGTTTGCTAGGACATGCTTGTCAGTTTGGATGTAGAAGTCCCAGAGGATCTTAGCGCGGTCATTTTCATTGACCTTACCAGGAGCTTCCCACCAGTGTTGTGGTTTATTAAGGCCATACTCATCACATAGACTTCTATACACAATACCTGCGACATGATTATGCCGCTCAGTGTATGCGTTCCCTGCTAGCTGTCTGCATCCACTGATGATGTGCTGGATGGTCTCAGGTGCATCTTTGCACAGTCTGCATCTAGGATCGTCTCTAGTGTGATAGATTTTCGTTTGGAGTTGCCTTGTTGGGAGCACTTGCTCCTGGGCTGCCATGATTAGCGACTCTGTATTGGCCGTTAGGTTAGCGCAGTTGGTAAGGTATCGGGACCGTGATCATTAGGTCCTCGGTTCAAACCCCAACAACTGCACTTTTCTGGTGGTCCTTAGACAAGACCTTTGCTTGTATAACGTCTACAACCTCTATGATGAGTGCAATAACCAAAGCCATGCCGGCTCGGACGTCGCCCGGTCAAACAAGGTCCGCGCTGCCTGTAGCTGAACCAGGACAAGGCAGTGAAAAATGGGCTACTGGTTCAAAACGGATGAAATGGACTCGGACTGATATATATATATATATATATATATATATATGTATATATATATATATATATATATACATATGTATATATATATATATATATATACATGTATATGCAAGCAGCTAGCAGGAAACGCATACACTGAGCGGCATAATCATGTCGCAGGTGTTGTGTATAGAAGTCTATGCGACGAGTATGGCCTTAATAAACCACAACACTGGTGGGAAGCTCCTGGTAAGGTCAATGAAAATGACCGCGCTAAGATCCTCTGGGACTTCTACATCCAGACTGACAAGCATGTCCTAGCAAACCAACCAGATAAAGTGGTGGTGGACAAGGAGAACAAGAGGGCTACTATAATACATACAGCAATACCCAATGACTACGATATAGACAGCAAAGAAAAAGAAAAGGTAGATAAATATCTCCCTCTTGGAGAAGAGATTGAAAAATGCTGGGATGTAAGAACAACTGCAATCCCAGTAGTCATTGGGGCACTGGGTGCAATAACACCAGCGCACAAAATGTGGCTTGCCCAAATACCAACAGCAATCAACTCAGGTGAGTTGCAGAAATGCGCGCTATTGGGAACAGCTAAGATCTTGAGATGAGTGCTCAAACTCCTAGGTCTCTGGTAGGAGACCCGAGTTAGAGCAGAAATTACTACCCACACGGGTTAATCGGGGTGAGAAAACAGTTTATATATATATATATATTTATATCTCCTTATCTAGATATATGTATATATATATATATATATATATATATATATATATATATATATATATATATATATATATATATACTGTATATAAATTGTTTTCTCATCCCTTCGGCGAGTCCTACAGAGCCAGTTCAATGCCAGGAATCAAGTCATGGCAATAACAGAAATTTCCCTGTCACACAGCCCACGACCAAAGTGATATTGGAAAAAAGAAAGGGTACTGATGGTTGAGAAATGCAATATTAGCAGTCAAACGACACTGCAGTGCAATATGATAACTGCAATGGTAGCTGTAATGTACTGGGTGTGGGTGTTATTATATACAACAAACAGCAATAATGAAAAGAAAAGATTATATGTTTATATCTCTCCCCCTGCAATAGGAGAAATGCAATATTAGCCAATATTAGAAGTAAAATGCACTGATATTATTAGATTAACCAGTATTATTAATATAGTAATAATAGAAAACCAATGCACAAATTTGTTTACATTTCAAAGCGCCATAGCTAACAATATCAAGAAGTTGTGATGTTTATATATATTTTTTGAAAATGTATCTAACAAAACTATTTTAAAAGAAAAATAACAGTAACATATTGCCCATCATTGATGTTGTTAGTGTGACTATAAAACTTCAATAGTCATCAAAACTTATAATTAAATATTGTAATAATTTCATAAGAATCGTTAGAAAAAATATCATCATCATTTCCTTCACTTTCACTGCTTTGGACATCAGTTAGAATACCAAAGTACTCAAAAGTGTCAAAAATGTCAGTTACTTTGAAATAGGCAAAAAAACCTATTTCAGTACTTCTACGTTAATTACAGAAACCTTCGGCAATTCGACAATGCTATAGACTGGTGAAATGTGCACACTATTTGTTCGTGAAATACGCACGACTTAATGGTTCCATTCTCTGTCGCTGGCTGTTTCATTTGCAGGTCTTAATTTTAATAAAAGTGAGGCTTAGCAAGTTTTAATAACATTTTTCCTTCAAATAAATCTGTCTATTTGTGTATAATCTGATCAGATAGGTAAGTTTTAGGATAATAACGACAGTTTACAAAGACTTGGTAACATATTTAAATAGGTTTTTATGTGTTTTTTGTAATGTTTTTATATTTAAACGACTCCATTGAAAAATGGTTAAATTTTTTGATGATATTTCGGTACAAGGGTTTGCGACAGTATTGCTGAATAATTTTTGTGAGTTATGTGCACATGCATTTATCATAAAACTCTGAACCAATCACTCTGCTTGTGTTTGATCGTAGGCATACCTACGCACTGGCAGTAATAAGATATTCAGCAGGCATAATAAAGAGGACTGAGGAAGCCATTAAAAACAGATATAGCAACTCGTAAACTGCTGAGCATACATGGAGCACTCTACCCAAAATATGATACTACTAGAATGTATCTTGATAGGAAAGATGGCGGTAGGAGACTCAAAAGTTTACAGCAGACAGTGAAAGAGGAAGAACAAAGCATCAAGGCTTATGCAGCCTCCTTGGCCACTTAAGATAAGTTGATAGCTGAATTTCAATCGGCTGCTCTGACAATGAAGCTTTGCCCTGATAATGAGGAAATTGACTAGGCACATGAAACCTCTTCATGGTGCTTACCACTGACAAATATCTAAGTTTGGCGATTTTCAACCAGACATATATGTAGCTGAAGAAAGGAAACCTAATGGCAAATACAGAGTCGCTACTCATGGCAGCCCAGGAGCAAGTGCTCCCAACAAGGCAACTCTAAACAAAAATTTATCACTTTAAAGATGATCCTAGATGCAGACAGTGCAAAGATGCACCTGAAACCATCCGACACATCATCAGTGGATGCAAGCAGCTAGCAGAAAACGCATACACTGAGCGGCATAATCATGTCGCAGGTGTTGTGTATAGATGTCTATGTGATGAGTATGACCTTAGATATATATATATATATATATATATAGATATATATATATATATATATACAAATGTATATATATATACATATATATACATATATATATCCTATATATATCCTACATATACATGTAGCGCAGTTGGTAATTTATTGGGACCGTGATCATTAGGTCCTCGGTTCAAACCCCAACAACTGCACTTTTCTGGTGGTCCTTGGACAAGACCCTTGCTTGTATAACGTCTACAACCTTTATGATGAGTGCAATAACCAAAACCATGCCGGCTCGGACGTCGCCCGGCATATTTTTGGTGTAGCTGAACCAGGACAAGGAAAAATCTAACCACAGTTTGGAGTGTCCAAAAAATGAAGCCACAATAGAAGCTACTGGTTCAAAAATGCGCTACTGGTTCAAAACGGATGAAATGGACTCGGACTGACAACACGGACCTCATGCAGTGTTACTTTATGAGTGAACCTCAAAAGTGGGGTTACATGGGAAAGATGCATCAACTGTGGATAAACGTGCGCCCTGAATTGCCACTAACCGCTAAGCAACTTGTAGCTCAGAGGAGTAACATAATCAAGCAGCACCTCAACCAACGAGGAGTGCATATCAACACCTCAACTGAACCTCAGTTATGTGCACATGCATTTATCATAAAACTCTGAACCAATCGCTCTGCTTGTGTTTGATCGTAGGCATACCTACGCACTTGGTAGGTATGCCTACGATCAGTTGGTAATTTATTGGGACCGTGATCATTAGGTCCTCGGTTCAAACCCCAACAACTGCACTTTTCTGGTGGTCCTTGGACAAGACCCTTGCTTGTATAACGTCTACAACCTCTATGATGAGTGCAATAACCAAAACCATGCCGGCTCGGACGTCGCCCGGCATATTTTTGGTGTAGCTGAACCAGGACAAGGAAAAATCTAACCACAGTTTGGAGTGTCCAAAAAATGAAGCCACAATAGAAGCTACTGGTTCAAAAATGCGCTACTGGTTCAAAACGGATGAAATGGACTCGGACTGACAACACGGACCTCATGCAGTGTTACTTTATGAGTGAACCTCAAAAGTGGGGTTACATGGGAAAGATGCATCAACTGTGGATAAACGTGCGCCCTTAATTGCCACTAACCGCTAAGCAACTTGTAGCTCAGAGGAGTAACATAATCAAGCAGCACCTCAACCAACGAGGAGTGCATATCAACACCTCAACTGAACCTCAGTTATGTGCACATGCATTTATCATAAAACTCTGAACCAATCACTCTGCTTGTGTTTGATCGTAGGCATACCTACGCACTGGCAGTAATAAGATATTCAGCAGGCATAATAAAGAGGACTGAGGAAGCCATTAAAAACAGATATAGCAACTCGTAAACTGCTGAGCATACATGGAGCACTCTACCCAAAATATGATACTACTAGAATGTATCTTGATAGGAAAGATGGCGGTAGGAGACTCAAAAGTTTACAGCAGACAGTGAAAGAGGAAGAACAAAGCATCAAGGCTTATGCAGCCTCCTTGGCCACTTAAGATAAGTTGATAGCTGAATTTCAATCGGCTGCTCTGACAATGAAGCTTTGCCCTGATAATGAGGAAATTGACTAGGCACATGAAACCTCTTCATGGTGCTTACCACTGACAAATATCTAAGTTTGGCGATTTTCAACCAGACATATATGTAGCTGAAGAAAGGAAACCTAATGGCAAATACAGAGTCGCTACTCATGGCAGCCCAGGAGCAAGTGCTCCCAACAAGGCAACTCTAAACAAAAATTTATCACTTTAAAGATGATCCTAGATGCAGACAGTGCAAAGATGCACCTGAAACCATCCGACACATCATCAGTGGATGCAAGCAGCTAGCAGAAAACGCATACACTGAGCGGCATAATCATGTCGCAGGTGTTGTGTATAGAAGTCTATGTGATGAGTATGACCTTAGATATATATATATATATATATATATATATAGATATATATATATATATACAAATGTATATATATATACATATATATACATATATATATCCTATATATATCCTACATATACATGTCCTATACATGTATCCTATACATATCCTACATAGCATATAGGACATGTATAGGACATGTCCTATACATGTATAGGACATGTCTAGGATGTCTACATGTATAGGACATCCTATACATGTATAGGACATGTATAGGATACATGTCCTATACATGTATCCTATACATATCCTACATAGCGCAGTTGGTAATTTATTGGGACCGTGATCATTAGGTCCTCGGTTCAAACCCCAACAACTGCACTTTTCTGGTGGTCCTTGGACAAGACCCTTGCTTGTATAACGTCTACAACCTCTATGATGAGTGCAATAACCAAAACCATGCCGGCTCGGACGTCGCCCGGCATATTTTTGGTGTAGCTGAACCAGGACAAGGAAAAATCTAACCACAGTTTGGAGTGTCCAAAAAATGAAGCCACAATAGAAGCTAATGGTTCAAAAATGCGCTACTGGTTCAAAACGGATGAAATGGACTCGGACTGACAACACGGACCTCATGCAGTGTTACTTTATGAGTGAACCTCAAAAGTGGGGTTACATGGGAAAGATGCATCAACTGTGGATAAACGTGCGCCCTGAATTGCCACTAACCGCTAAGCAACTTGTAGCTCAGAGGAGTAACATAATCAAGCAGCACCTCAACCAACGAGGAGGGCATATCAACACACACTGTCACGCATACACGATCATGTGTTGACTCGCGGGTTAAATTTTTTGATGATATTTCGGTACAAGGGTTTGCGACAGTATTGCTGAATAATTTTTGTGAGTTATGTGCACATGCATTTATCATAAAACTCTGAACCAATCGCTCTGCTTGTGTTTGATCGTAGGCATACCTACGCACTGGCAGTAATAAGATATTCAGCAGGCATAATAAAGAGGACTGAGGAAGCCATTAAAAACAGATATAGCAACTCGTAAACTGCTGAGCATACATGGAGCACTCTACCCAAAATATGATACTACTAGAATGTATCTTGATAGGAAAGATGGCGGTAGGAGACTCAAAAGTTTACAGCAGACAGTGAAAGAGGAAGAACAAAGCATCAAGGCTTATGCAGCCTCCTTGGCCACTTAAGATAAGTTGATAGCTGAATTTCAATCGGCTGCTCTGACAATGAAGCTTTGCCCTGATAATGAGGAAATTGACTAGGCACATGAAACCTCTTCATGGTGCTTACCACTGACAAATATCTAAGTTTGGCGATTTTCAACCAGACATATATGTAGCTGAAGAAAGGAAACCTAATGGCAAATACAGAGTCGCTACTCATGGCAGCCCAGGAGCAAGTGCTCCCAACAAGGCAACTCTAAACAAAAATTTATCACTTTAAAGATGATCCTAGATGCAGACAGTGCAAAGATGCACCTGAAACCATCCGACACATCATCAGTGGATGCAAGCAGCTAGCAGAAAACGCATACACTGAGCGGCATAATCATGTCGCAGGTGTTGTGTATAGAAGTCTATGTGATGAGTATGACCTTAGATATATATATATATATATATATATAGATATATATATATATATATATACAAATGTATATATATATACATATATATACATATATATATCCTATATATATCCTACATATACATGTCCTATACATGTCTCCTATACATATCCTACAGTGTTACTCATGCAGTGTTACTTTATGAGTGAACCTCAAAAGTGGGGTTACATGGGAAAGATGCATCAACTGTGGATAAACGTGCGCCCTGAATTGCCACTAACCGCTAAGCAACTTGTAGCTCAGAGGAGTAACATAATCAAGCAGCACCTCAACCAACGAGGAGTGCATATCAACACACACTGTCACGCATACACGATCATGTGTTGACTCGCGGGTTGAAGAAAACATGCACTTGGACCTTGACCCAAGGGTGAGAGAGCTTGCGGATAATATCATCAACAAGATGTCAGCTGCTAATGATTATGGAAACAGGATACCACTACGAAGAGTTAGCAAGGCCATACCTAAGAAGCTGTTAGAAGACATTAACTTGGCACTGGAGTCGATCTCAACTAGATCAATCAGTGAGACTAATGCCTTAATCTACAGTACAGCAACCGTCATCTTGGAGGAGATGGATATTAAGCCACTGTCAACAAGGCTTCAAGCCATTCCATCTTGGCAGCTGAGGCCACAAAATAAGATCAAGGACTTGCGCAAGAAAGTTAGTAGGCTCAGTGAAAAATCTAACCACAGTTTGGAGTGTCCAAAAAGTGAAGCCACAATAGAAGCTCTAGAATCTGCCAAACAGCAGCTAGTAGCACTCTCGGCACGACTGAAGCGGTACACCAAAGACCGGGATAACAAGAGAATGAACAAAGTGTTCATCCATAATCCATCTAGAGTGTATTCCCAGTTCAAAGGTGAACTGCAGAGGCCAATGTCTGAGCCTCCCCGATCTAGCACTTCAAAGTTCTTCATATATACCACTGCAAATTGGCTGAAGAGGCTTAAAGAAAGCCATCAACACACTGTGGCTCAGCAAGGACTCACCATCAGCAAAGAAGACATCAAGTGCAGAGTGCAGCGTATGAAGAACTGGGCAGCACCTGGCCATGACATGATTCAAGCCTTTTGATTAAAGAAACTGACATCACTTCACACTAGAATGGCTAAGCAGATGGAATGCCTAATAGAACAAGGTGACCATCCAGAATGGCTGACCAAAGGACGAACTGTACTTCTGATAAAAGATCCAAAGCAGGGGCCGATTCCCAAAAACTGTCGACCAATAACGTGCTTGCCCATCACTTGGAAACTGCTCTCAAGAATAGTTGCAGACAAACTGGAAGAGCACATGAGTCACTATATGACCAGTGCTCAGAAAGGAATTGGGCGCAACATCCGAAGAGCTAAACATCAGTTACTGGTGGATAGGACGGTCTGTCAAGACAGCAGGAGAAGGCAAATCAATCTTGCCATGGCTTGGATATACTACAAAAAGGCCTATGACTCAATTCCCCATAGTTGGATACTTGAGTGTCTCTGTATGTACAATGTTCATCCTGCTCTTGTAGCATTCATCAATATGTCAATGACCAAATAGAAGACGGAACTGGAGGCTAATGGCAAAAAGCTGGCGAGTGTACAAATTAAGCGAGGCATCTATCAAGGTGACTCCTTATCACCGCTGCTCTTCTGCATATGCCTAAACCCTCTAAGTAATATGCTGGAGGAGATTCAATATGGGTACCAGTTTAAGAGTGGCACCAAGATAAACCACATCTTCTACATAGATGACATCAAGCTGTACGCTAACAAAGAAAGGGACATTGATTCGCTAATACACCTCACTCAGGTATACAGCAAGGACATCGGAATGACCTTCGGTATTGAGAAATGTGGAAGGCTAATTCTTAAGAAAGGCCATTCTATGCTCACAGATGGCCTAAGAATGCCAAATGGTACTATCAAAGATATAGCAGAAGGGTACAAGTACTTGGGGATTATGCAAAGCAACATCAGCCACGAAGCCAAGGTACGTCACAAAGTCATTACCGAATACAAGAAACGCCTTCAGCAGGTCTTACGGAGCCAGCTCAATGCCAAGCACCAAGCCATGGCAATAAATACCTACACACTGCCAGTAATAAGATATCCAGCAGGCATAATAAAGTGGACTGAGGAAGCCATCAAAGAAACAGATATAGCAACTCGTAAACTGCTGACCATGCATGGAGCACTCTACCCAAAATCTGATACTACTAGATTGTATCTTGATAGGAAAGATTGCAGTAGGGGACTCAAAAGTGTACAGCAGACAGTGAAAGAGGAGGAGCAAAGCATCAAAGCATATGCAGCCTCCATGGCCATCTCAGATAAGTTGCTAGCTGAATTTCAATCGGCTGCTCTTACAACAGACCTACGCCCTGATGATGAAGAAATTGACTGGCACACGAAACCTCTTCATGGTGCTTAACACCAACAAATATCTAAGGTTGGCGATCTTCACCAGACATATATGTGGCTGAACAAAGGAAACCTAACGGCCAATACAGAGTCGCTAATCATGGCAGCCCAGGAGCAAGTGCTCCCAACAAGGCAACTCCAAACGAAAATCTATCACACTAGAGACGATCCTAGATGCAGACTGTGCAAAGATGCACCTGAGACCATCCAACACATCATCAGTGGATGCAAGCAGCTAGCAGGGAATGCATACACTAAGCGACATAATCATGTCGCAGGTGTTATGTATAGAAGTCTATGTGATGAGTATGGCCTTAATAAACCACAACACTGGTGGGAAGCTCCTGGTAAGGTCAATGAAAATGACCGCGCTAAGATCCTCTGGGACTTCTACATCCAGACTGACAAGCATGTCCTAGCAAACCAACCAGATATAGTGGTGGTAGACAAGGAGAACAAGAGGGCTACTATAATAGATGTAGCAGTACCCAATGACTACAATATAGACAGCAAAGAAAAAGAAAAGGTAGAGAAATATCTCCCTCTTGGTGAAGAAATTGAAAAATGCTGGAGTGTAAGAACAAATGTAATCCCAGTAGTCATTGGGGCACTGGGCGCAATAACACCGGCGCATAAAATGTGGCTTGCCCAAATACCAACAACAATCAACTCAGGTGAGTTGCAGAAAAGTGCGCTATTGGGAACAGCAAAGATCTTGAGGCGAGTGCTCAAACTCCCAGGTCCCTGGTTGGAGACCCGAGTTAGAGCAGACTTTACCACCCGTACAGGGTATCCGGGGTGAGGAAACAATTTTATATATATATATATATATATATATATATATATATATATATATATATATATATATATATATATATATATACATGTACGTGAACAAGTGACCTAAACAAATAATATTTATGTTATATGCAGAAACACAAATTAATGTTTTTAAAAACACAATATTTGCATCGATTGCTCCTCTATTTGCGTTCTGATTGCTGCTTTCAATAGAACAAACATTTTTTAGCTGTTTAGTACCTTCCACAATGTCTTTTGATCTAAACTCTTTTTCTGCTTTGTCGTTTGCTTTATGTTGTTGTGTAAAGGTTTTGTGTGCTACCTGTACTGCTCCACCAGTACAAAAATCAGTGCCAGAGTTTATACATATATTTGTCTGCTTCATTCATAAGAGGTTACAATGATAAGCATGCAACAGGTAATGAACAGGCCCAGAACAGCTCTGCTCTCTAGCACAAACGTTCAATCTTATATAGCGAGTGGTCTTCTTGCCTCTTGTTCCACTTGGCTAGACTTGACAGGACTGTACTCGGCTTGGCTCGGCTCGGCTCGGCTCAGCTCAGCTCAGCTCAGCTTAGCTCGGCTCGGCTCGGCTCGGCTCGGCTCGGCTCGGCTCAGCTCAGCTCAGCTCTGACCAGCTTAACTCTCTCCACCTCGCTATTCCGCATGGCCGAGCACAGCCGGGTTCGGCTTAGCTCAGCCCTAGGCTCAACTCTCGGTGGATAACATTCTACAACAGTTGCTTTCATTTTAACCAAATAAAATGAGAAGCTTTAAAAAGGACGCTGAGAGAGTTTATTATTATTGATGTAAACGATTCGTTATTGATACGATTTTGTAGACACCTTTTTGGGTTCAAAAAGATCAAAGATAGTCAAAGTGACAAACAAATGGAGGTGGCGTTCAATTAGAGAGTTGCGCTCTATTTATATATATAATATAAAAAAATTGTTTCCTCACCCCGGTTAACCCGTATGGGTGGGAATTTCTGCTCTAACTCGAGTTTCCTACCAGAGACCGGAAAGTTTGAGCACACTCCTCAAGATCTTAGCTGTTCCCAGTAGCGCATTTTTCTGCAACTCACCTGAGTTGATTGCTGTTGGTATTTGAGCAAGCCACATTTTATGCTTGGTCTTGCTGGATCATTTTCAAGTCTATCAGTATCTGATCTGGTCTTGCTAGATCATTCTGAAATTGAAATTGTTAGAATATTTATAGCAATTCATTCATGTTTTAATGGATATTCAGATGCACTAAAACTCTTTCACAGTGCATTGTGAGTCTCTGAACTAACAAACTAATTTTTTTGGTGTGACACTTTCTTTCTTCTAATAGTTATTCTTGGTGCTTTTCTGTTTCTGTTGACTATGAGTAATTTTACAATCTCCAATTGTCTATTATAAAGACAAGTAGGCAAGCAGTCCAGTATGCGAAGAACAATCATAATATGTAATAGCTATGTGCATAAATATTCCAATGTAGCAAAGGCGCTGCCTGGTGCAGTGGTTATCCTGTCGGTCTACCAAGCTGTATATCTGAGATCAACTTCCTGTGATGTACTTTTTATAACACTCTGAGTGAACCTTTGGACAGAGTGACTTACATAGCTCTTGTAATAGTAAATATTTTGTAGAATTTCTAGTATTATTAGTAGAATTCTTTTGAGAATTACCAATAATGCATACACAGATTGGTCATGATAGTTTTGTAGAATAAAGTACGTCATATTGTTTTATCGATAATAAGTTATTTTTCTATATTGGTGTTAGTGTATGACATTCTCTACTTGAAAGCACCTCAATATTTTTATAACTAACATTGGAAAGGAAACTTGATATGCTTGAGTTCTAGATATATATTATCAGTGGTCTTTCTACAACAACTCTTACTGTTTGACATATGTTATTGGATACCTTCAAAGTTTTTTTAGAAATTGATAAATCCAATTAGTATCAAGCTGCATTCACACTCTTACCCAGGGGTGTCCAAACTTTTTGCAAAGGGGGCTAGATTTGGTGTGTTAAAAATTTAGGGACCAACCTTGGAGAACATATATTTACATATAACAGCAATTAATCTAAATACATTTAACCGAGTCATTCTGTGTTTCACATTTTCTTATTGATTTTATGTTCAGCTATCTTAATCATGTGTTTTGGTTCATTTGTAACATACATATCAAAATTGAATTAACATTATAATTGAAGTTTAATGTTCACTTAACTTCACCTTTTTAGCACTTTGCCACAGTTTTACGTGCCAGGCAGACTTTGGCAAACTCATACTGCTCACGACAGATATTTTTTACCATTTTCATCACATGGTGTTTGATAGATTAACCCTCAGTGAAAGTTTGACAATGCTTTGTGATCAGCGCTTCTACCTCGTAACGAGCCTTTGTAGCATTCTCATTCAACTCTCGAGCTTTTGTGAAATATTGCTGTTTGGAGATTGAACTAGCTTCAAGATGTTTCAATTTCTCGCTGCATTCATTACCTGTGATCATGTCATATACGTCAGCATTTTTTGTTTGGTAATTTCTCTTCACATTGAATTCTGTTAAAACAGCCACTGTCTTTTTACAAATGAGACAGACACAGTTGTTGCGTATTTTAGTGAAGAAACAATCCAATTTCTACCCCTCCTCGGACCGTCGGCCCTCGATGTCAACTTTCCTCCTTTTGTTGCTTGTTGCCATTTTAGAAAAGTGGGAGTTCATTCAGTCAATTAATCATATACTAACCCTTTGAATCCTGGCCATTTTTGTCAATGCCTGTCAGTAACCTGGGCAATCTGTCCAGCGATCCAAAGATTTAAACTTGTATTAAATATAATTAAATGTGCTTATAATACAATGATATTTAGTAAAACACTAGTAAAAAAAGTTGGGCAACCCACAGCAAATGTCATCAAACAGAAAAAACAGTACTTCGCCATCATTCAGGCTAAAACTATAAAAGTTTGCACGATTTTTAAAAACTTGAAAAAACGTTTAAAGTAGCACCATATCTATAGAGCAGTTGTTTATCATCATTTCATGATTCAAAATATACTGGAAAATTATAGTTAGTATCATCAAAATCTTTAGTCGCATCACAATTATTTATTACCTACCAACAAACAAAATCGCTCTAATAAAGGTTGTTGTTAAAATGAAGGAAGTGGGTAAAGATACTTGAAACTGCTACAAATGGAAGTGAGATTTTTAGTCTAACATCCTGCGCAAGAATTAATTTTATTGGTTTACATAGTTACTTAGAAACCGCTTTTGTTAACAAAGCCGTGTGAATGCCGTTGGGATAGACTAGACGCACTTAGAACTTACTACTTATTAATTTTGCACGCATGCCAGACATTATGGATTTTATGATGGAGGCTGCGGGGCCTGACGAAAATTGACCACAAGCCGCATTTGGCTTCCGGACCAAACTTTGGACATAGCTTCTTTTACCGATCCACTTTTTACTTCAACCCAAACTTTGACTACAGGTGCAAGTGTGCCAGTCATGTTAAACGGCACAGGTGTGCCAACAATAGTGCCTGGTACCGGTGTATTGGTCGCATCAGATGGCACAGGCATGTCGGCTGCGACGATTGGTGCAGGTGTGCCAGTCGTGTCGGATGGCACAGGTGTGCCAGTCATGTCGGATGGCACAGGTGTGCCAATACAGTCTGGTACAGGTGCCCACTCATAACCCAGATAAGACAAAACACTGTAGATGCAGGGCAAACCGGGGTATTTATGTGGGCACAGAGTCCAATGGTGAGTAGTAGATTAGCCAAATATACCAGAATTTTCAGGTGTAACAGGGCTCAGGCCAACTAATTGTAGGTATCAAGCTAGCACAATCCTCAACATAGAATCACAGGTATGACCTTTGAATTTGGGTATTGCTTTTACTTATGATGAGAATGCCCAGTTTATAGGTACAAGTGTTCCCAACAACTCCTTATTGGCAAGGAAAGACTACAGTTGCTTAAAAAAAGCGCCACTTCCTGTTTCCAGTAGAAATAAATAGGAGTGGACTGATTTTAAGACTGGCTGTTATATGCCCACCATGAAGTAGATTTTGAGAAAGAAAATGGCTTGGACACCTAAACAGTGTCTTGAAGAGGAAGCTCTATCCTATGTGAGAGCCATTTTAGCAAATCAACCTAACGATTTTAGGTCACTTACCCCCTGGCCATATACCCCCGGTCATTTACCCCCTGGTCACATACCCTCTTAGGCTATATACCCCCTAGGTCAAGTACCCCCACATAACACATAATACAGTTTAACTTAAATCAGTTAATCTTTGGTGTAAATCACATGAACCACTTGCTAATTTGTCATGGTTTAATTAGTAGTTAATAATGAAAAATTAAAAAGACACTAAAAATAAATGCATTTATTTACAATCTAATCACGAAATTTTATTTTAATACAAACAGACAGTAATTTACATGTATTTGCAAAACAAGTAGATTTATGGACATTTATTTTTAGACAATCATGAAGTTACATTTGAATATTGTGTGCTATACCATGTAAGAATTCAAAAATTGGTCTATTATCATAGTCCACAACTATTGTCTGTAGTCTCTGCAATACTGTATAGCTCGATATTTTGGCCTTTGTGTTGATGCCTGTTCACCAGCTATCAATTTGGTGATTGGGACTTCATTTAGTGCTGGCTCTCTATGAAGTATGATCAAGAAATGCCAGAAGTTGAGATGGTAGGTACTGACGTTTGCTTGCATGTGTCTGTGCCATCCTTCAACATTATTGTCTGTGCGAGGCAAATTGTTAACAGCTTTTTCGTGAATACTCCACATTGTATGAGGAAATCTCGGTTCACATCGACCTCTACGTTGTTGTCGCCCAATGTACGTGTCTTCAAAATGGTCCACAACTGGTTGGGCGACTTCAGGTATGTTATCTGAAAATGTCTCAAATGATTCCACGATGTCATTTACAGGCACGAATGTGAGAGCTGCCTTAGAGCGAATACACATATTTATATCTACATCATTCTGGTATTGGACCTGGAGGCCTTGATTTTGAACTTTCCTGTTGATTGCCTGTGATAGATGATAAAAGCATCATTGTATTGTAGTATTGGAAAATACAGTGTAAAAAACATTTTAATAGCATTTCAAAGTCTATCATCATGGATGTAGACAAGCGTTCAATGCGTCCACCTGTCATTCACTCTTCAAAGATATCATGGAGAGGGGGTAAATGACCTGGGGGGGTATATAGCCTAGGGGGGTATGTGACCAGGAGGTAAATGACCGGGGGTATATGGCCAGGGGGTAAGTGACCTGATACCCAACCCAACGCACATGAGAGAATGTGGAAACGCCTTGAAGACCTTTACTCAGATGACAGTGTAGCTGTTAAAAGTACGTTTTTAGAGCTCAAATGGCTAGAACCCCTTACAGAAGGTGAAATTAAAAGTCTGGTAAGCTTTGTAAACACTGTTGCACTGTGTTACAGTCAGTTAGGTAAAGTTAAGCAGCTTTTGGCTGTTACACCAACCTAATTTGATGTACTATAAACAAAGTTGCCAGCTTAGAAAAATACTTAGAAAAAAATGGATGAGAGTTTATTCAACATTTTCTACCAATGACAAAACCCAATCATTTACAAGGTTTATGAGATTTTTGGAATGTGAGCGCAACCTCTGGATTATAGAGTTGGCAGAGGATGCAACAGAACCAATTTGAACTCAGTTTGAACTGCATGCAGCTCTGCTAGCAAAAAAGTGCAAAGTCATATAAAAGGAATTTAGGTTTGATTTTGAGAGTGCTTAGAAAAATTGGGGCAATCTTTTAGAGTTAATCATGATAATCCAAACCTCTCCAGACAAGAATGGCATCTTTCGGCAAGTAGACTTACAGTATCAAAAATTCAGCATAGGTAAGTAGTGCAAAACTCACACAGGTACTTCCCTCATCATACACAAACTAGCCCTGATAGTTCCAATAGAAAAGCAATACATATCACATATAATATTGACATGTTATCACATCTAATCAAATATCTATTCGCATAACCCCTAATATTTTTTTCTGAACTACAGCTATCTATCACATCTACTCTCATTTGATATCATATCTGATCAAACAAATTGACACATACTGACTGTATAGCACACCTGTATCTTAATTTTAGTCGGTTTTTTAAGCCAGACAATCTCTTGTGTTTGTTTGCTTGGGTATTATCACCTTATGCTTAATATTTTTCATGTTTGACCAACCCTTACTCCTCCGATGTATTGGGAGGATTTTATTTATTAGATCGAATATGGTCTTTGACTGTTTTGCAGATTTGTTTAGGTTTTTCACATTAGCGAATATTTAGCAAACCACGTCATAATCCATCATGAAGCGTACAATTGTCACTACATCTATAGCAAGTAATATGGATCTACACTTATATACACTTAATGTAGATCTACATCGACAAAATTCTTATCACCTGGCAACACGTTTGAGTGGGAGGCTAGCAAGCATTCGGATCGAATAAGGACTTTATTTTGTGCAGCGAGTCAAAACTTTTAATAAGAAATCCGTTTGAAAACAAGAGGATGCTAAAGCGTAAAGAGAACCGCAACATACAAATATTGTGCATTTTGAAATAATCAAGCCTTAGTAAGCAGCTGTATGTCAGTTCTATAAATTTAACTAGCTGCATTACCCGTTTCCGGGAACAGATTTACATAAAGCAATAGTTTTATGGAGAGTTGTCTTTCATACTGTAAAACAACTCCATTTATGCAACATACTGAAATTTTTGTGCTGATCAGACTGCATACACATATGCAGTCGTACATGTCAATAATGTTGGAGAAACCAATAAAAATATGCAATGTGTTTTACAGCTAGTCTACAATGCATCAGTCTTGAACCACTCAAATCAGAATTGGCCTAATTTTGTACACAGAACTGATAATGAAATTGACATTGCTAGACAAACTAAATTCTCCAAACTGGCAGTATTGAAAATTTTTCCATATTTTAAGAAATTCTAAAATATATTTTGCAATTGCACTGCTAAGCTATCACCAGCATTTATTGAATTGAGACTTCTACATGCTTAAAACACTGTGTTCCTGTTCACTGTAGCCTGTGTTCTGACATGGTATATACAAACTGTGCAGCAGTAATGTGGTTGTGTTGATAAAATTTATTATCAATAAAATCTACTATATAAACTACACATGTGGCCTCTCGCCTTTCCAACGTAAGGCATTACATCTGGAGCATTTTTGGACATTCGTCACACAGTAAAATTCAGCCCTATACTGTGTTGCAGGACTGTAGTCAAGTGTGAAGTTTTCTGCCCATACACGGCGCCTGGTAGCAGCTGCATTTAGTGCATCTTGCTGTTGTGGCCGTTTCATCTGCTCTAAAAATTCAGCTTGCCGAGCAGCTGTTGTAGCTAGTGCATCATGTTCTGGTCGCCGCTGCATCTGTTCAGAGGTTTCTGCACGTCTGACCAATGTAGCAGCTGCTCTGAGCCGTTTGAGTCGCTGCTGGGTCAACTCAGCAGTCTGTACTTCTAGCAGCTGCAGCATCTATTCTGACCCGCTCTCGATGTACCTGTGTTTGTTCAGCAGTTTCTGCTTTTCTAGCAGCTGCTATTCTGTATTGTTGTAGGCATAGCTGTGTTTGATCTGCAGTTTCTGCACTTCTAGCAGATGCAGTATCTATTCTGCTTCATTGTAGGTGTAGCTGTGTTTGCTCTGCAGTTTTTGCACTTCTAGCAGCTGCAGTAGCAGTTCTGTTTTGTTGTGGGCGTAGCTGTGTTTGCTCTGCAGTTTCTGCTTGTCCAACTGCTGCTTTGCGAATTCGGTCTTTTTCTCTACGGGAATCAATCTGTTCTTGCATTTGGGCAGTAGGCTTTTTGGGAGGCATTGTATTGCTTCAGGCGTTTCTAAAAGTGAATGGGATGGTGTGCTTTTTTGTAATATACGCTGCTTGCTTTCTTCTCACCGTCGCCTATCGCAACGCTCGTAGTGCCCGTGCAAGTTCTGTAGTAGCTGTAGTTATGTAGTACTCGTAGCTGGAAAAAAGTAAAAGTAACTCAGCTGAGGAAGGAAATGAACATGCTTACTATCACCAACAGCTGCAAATCCATTGTTTTCAAATAGTGGAGGTGTGGCAATTCAAAGACAACAGAACATTGAATAAGAAGTACTAACCTTTTCGACGTATAAATTTAGTAGGTATAACGCAGTAGCAGTACGCGTGCAAGCTCTGTAGTAGCTGTAGTTCTGTAGTACTCGTAGCTAGAAAAAAAATAAAAGTAAATCAGCTGCGAAAGGAAATGAACATGTTTACTATCACAAACAGTGGCAAATCCAACGTTTTCAGCCATTTCACTGAAGTAGACTCATTCGTGCGTTTTCTATAGTCGACCGCCGTAGGCACATTTTTGCGACTTTCCCAGCAATTGCTAGTAACTGAAATTTATTATTCGTTGATAACATAACCAACGATCTTTAAGACTTTTATGGTAGTGACAGTGTTGTCCAAATATTTCTCTATAAACTTAGCCTAAAATTTAATTTTAAACTTTTGTTTGAGAATTTCCAACTTAACCACTTCGGGTGCATGAGCGCTGTAGCGGTTTTGAGTATGTTCCTTTCAAGTTCATCAGCGAGTTTTTAGGCTTTGCGTAGTTGCGATACTCATCCATCTATATTTAGAGCCTGCTTACAGTTACACTTTATCTACAAAGCTAAACATGACTGTTGGAAAACTCTATCTGAATGATTGATTAAAGGTCAAGATTACAGTTTAGGTTATTTCAAGGCCAAGACCGGTTTTATGCCAACCGTAAATGCCAACGACGCTCTACAAGAATCCCGAAGAATAACTAACGAACTATATACAGTTAGACGGTACCGGGACTTATTGTTCTGAATCTGACGCGGTAAGTCACATTTCAACAATGACCTTCAGACATGTTTGCAGACATTGGACTGGTCAAACAGCTATGGTCAAATGAAAGAATTTCGAGTAATTTGCGTTCAAGGTTCAACATCGTTTGATCAGTTAGTAACAACGGGTAGTAGCTAGTAGTGGATGCGTATAGGCTTCAATTCAGCGATAGAAATGGCGTACTTCCAGTGGAGTGGTGACGAAGATAAGTTAACAGCTATGGAAGAGACTGTAGATTGGATTTTATACACAGTACAATGTTTTAATTGCTTGTTATTATATATACTTTTATATGCTATCTTTATTAGTCAAATATGTTCGTAGAACACAAATTTTAATAAAACCGCTATTTCATGCTCTTTTCAATATTTAGTATTTTTAATTTTTGCAATAAAGATAATATGATCACATACAAAACTTTCTCTGTTTTCCAAAAAAGTATAGGTGTTCTGTGTGAAAATGTGAGTGCCTCTATGGTTAAAATGACATTTTGTTGACCCATGTCATAATCTGTAGAGCACCATGATTTTATTGTACCTGAACGCAAAATTGGATTATGCAATTGTACCCAAAGTGGTTAAAAACCACTATTTGTTGTGTAAGTTTTGAAAACGCACACGAGTTAGAAAACAAATAGCTACTTATGTTAATGATATTATAACCGATTCAAAATTTTGTGATTACACAGATAATTAAAATAGCAATAGCAGCACTGATTCTGATGACGATGAAAGTAATGGTTTTGTAATAATAAAGAACATTGTAGAAGATTGTAGCTTCACATCGCTTTATCAATGCACAAAGTTTAGATATAATGAATCTTTTGCATAGCAGCGCTTGTTAACATGTTGGCAAAACGAAATATATAACCAAAACAAACGTTCTAGATGGAGTTTGAAATTGAAAAAGTATTGTATACATATGAAGCAATATCGGCAAAATGGTTGGCAGTAGGCCGATAGCTAAATTTGTACATGGACGCAAGTGAAATGGTTACGCATTGACGGTGTGGCAATACATAGACAACACAACATTGAATAAGAAGCACTTACCTTTTCAATGTGGAAATTTAGTAAGTGAGAATTGCGTTTTTCCAGTGGCCGCAAGAAACAAACGTTTATGTGATATTCTCGGTACACGTTGGCAGTAAATATTAATAGTATTTAAATAACTACTCATTAGTTCATTTAATTTAATGAGTAGTACATTTGTATAGCTGTATAGGCACCTTTGTATAGGCCGCAGAACTCAGGACGGTGCTTTTTACCGCGGCAGCAACTCTGCTGTTTAAAACGGCCCAGTGTCGTTGGGCACCGTAAAGAGGCGCGCTAACCAGAGATCACATGATAGGTCAATAGTTATTTTATTTCAGTAGGTAGTTGATTGCATCACCAATATTCGGGAGTTATCGGTAACTCGATATATCGAGCAGACAACTCAGAAAGATACAATATTAGCATATCAGTATTTATTGTACATCCCTAGTAGAGGCCTGTACTAACCGGAGATTCCCGTTAATGCGCCCTAGCAGCGGAAGAAAAACCACAGATTAGCCGCACCCTTATACATAAGCCGCACGGCTCACAAATCGTCAGAAAAAAGTAGCAGCTAATAGTCCGATAAGTACGGCACTCTATAAGGTGGATACACAAACAAACAACGATTGCCGTTAATGTACCTAGTAGATTGAGTTTGTATAAGCCAACTATAAAAGGAACACTAATTTTTGAGAGTTGAAGCTAATTTTCTTAGTTTTATCAAGCTTTGAAATTTATATAAATCTAACTATTCTGTCGATGTATGTTCTACTGATGTGTTTGACAGGATGATGTCTTATGACAAATAGAAGACAACAACATTAATCTATAGAGTGCCATTTGTAAAATTTTATGATATTCACACTATAAAAACATTTTTAGTATATCAGTTTACATGTTTAATATGTGAAGATTCATGTTTAGTATGCTAACTTACATATTTAGTATGCCAACTTACATGTTTAGTATTTGAAGATTCGTGTTTAGTATGTCAGTTCACATGTTTTATATGGCAAGGTTCATGTTTAGTTTGCTAATTTACATGTTTAGTATGTGAAAATTGTTGTTTAGTATGTCAAAATTCATGTTTGGTATGCTAACTTTAATGTTTTGTATTGCGAAACGCGCATGTTCGCTATTCCGTTGCGATCCTGTTTGATATGCCAATACACATGTTTGTTATTCAACTTTTATTTTATATGCGATCTCCTTTTTATTACATTTCGAAGAAATGCTCCTAAGTCAATCGCGCCCTTTTTACACGTAGCCCGCGGCCCATCGCTAAATAGTTGGCAAACTATTTAGCGTAAGTAGTCAGTAGTCGTAACTCAGTAAGTCGACGGATAACTTCCTCAATATATAAGAAATAAAAAGGCCGATGAAGAAATCCACGTCGTTGTTACTACAAAACAGAACAGCAACCTACAATACTCACTTGCTGAGGTAAAGAAAATCAGATATAGAAAGTTGAGTCTTAATAGAATCTTGCCTTACCTTTTTTTCAAAGTCCAAGTAACTTGAATTTGAAAGAATTTTCTATTAAACGAACGAATGTGGCAAAGCTAGCTTCGGATGCACGCGGTGAGGAAATCTCGCTATAGTGTCTTCGCTCTCCAGGGTCATCGATCGAAATTCTCCAAGTCTGCCAACTATTTAGCGATGGGCCGCGGGCTACGTGTAAAAAAGGGCGCGATTGACTTAGGAGCATTTCATCGAAATGTAATAAAAAGGAGATCGCATATAAAATAAAAGTTGAATAACAAACATGTGTATTGGCATATCAAACAGGATCGCAACGGAATAGCGAACATGCGCGTTTCGCAATACAAAACATTAAAGTTAGCATACCAAACATGAATTTTGACATACTAAACAACAATCTTCACATACTAAACATGTAAATTAGCATACTAAACATGAACATTGCCATATAAAACATGTGAACTGACATACTAAACACGAATCTTCAAATACTAAACATGTAAGTTGGCATACTAAATATGTAAGTTAGCATACTAAACATGAATCTTCACATATTAAACATGTAAACTGATATACTAAAAATGTTTTTATAGTGTGAATATCACAAAATTTTACAAATGGCACTCCATATTAATCAGACTATTTGTTGAGCCTTACTGAAGACTTACAGAGCTTCCAATACAAACATATTTTTTATTTTGTGTGTTATACACTATAGGCACACAGAACATATATCTTACCTTGTGTGTTATACTTTATAGATACACACAGAACATATATCTTACCTTGAGTGTTATACTTTATAGATACACACAGAACATAAATCTTACCTTGAGTGTTTTACTTTATAGATACACACAGAACATATCTCTTGCCTTTAGTGTTATACTTTATAGATACACACAAAACATATATCTTACCTTGAGTGTTATACTTTATAGATACACACAAAACATATCTCTTACCTTGTGTTATACTTTATAGACACACACAAAACATATATCTTACCTTGAGTGTTATACTTTATAGATACACACAGAACATATCCCTTACCTTGTGTGTTATACTTTATAGGTACACACAGAACATATACCTTACCTTGAGTGTTATACTTTATAGATACTCACAAAACATATATCTTACCTTTAGTGTTATACTTTATAGATACGCACAGAACATATCTCTTACTTTTTCTTTTATAGAGTTTTGTTGCATATTGCACCTTTGCTACTTTCTCTAATGCTATAATCTATATATAAATGCTTGGCCAACTCTGTTCTCTCCTTGTTCATCTAGGGATAGTACGTTTTATAGTCATATTTTTGGAAGGATCTTTTTTATTTCCTTATTCTAAATTGTTGAATAATTTCTGCAACTATTCAGCACACTTTTGTTTTTCTCATAAATTCATTAGTGTCAAACAACTCTCTTGTTAATTAAGGAGAATTTTCTTTACTCACATTAAGCAAATCTTCATGTAGTCTGGTGGACACAGGGCATTTTTGTGTTGTTTTTTTCCAAGGTGGCACGACAATGGGGTATAACGATTTTTAGGTTTAATAGATAGAATAAAGCATCCCATAATTTATTTACTATACCTACCGGAGATTTTGTTGTCAAGCAGTGATTATTTGAGTAAAAATACATAAATAAGATCTTCTTTGCGCTGTGCGCAATTAGCCAAATCAGCCAATCAGCTCCGTGAACATAAATCTATGCCTTTTTTTGATACGAGGCGTATTTGCTATTCCCGATAACACATAGGTCCTTAGTCTGTTTCCGCTATAGCCTAGTCAGAAACTGCCATCAACGTTAGTAGTAGCAGCAAAAATTTAATATCTCTATTTAAATTGATTACCACAGCTAGCTATGAAGGATTACATAATTCATTATAAGCAAGTTCTACATTCTAAGAAGCCAACAAGCCTTACTAACGAAAAAAGCCGATAATCTAAAGTTTTTATGAGAAGTAGAGCACCATCTACAAACAGTCAGATACGTCCATAGCAAACCAATTAAAGTCATCGTAGCCACTCGCTGTGTATGTCTTATGCAAATGCCACACCGAATGCTTTATGATAATTGCTAGTGAGTCGAAAGAACAAAGAGCTTCTCAAGTTGCAAAGAATCTCAAACCTCTGGAAAAATTAAGGTGAGATGGTTAGCAAACTCATTTACTTCATGCTTCAATAAATAATCAAACGATTCACCAATCAAAGATTAGTTGCATTGCTTCATTGAAAGATTATATATGATTATTTAATAGTATATGATAATTTTGTATTTTGAACTCATTGTCTGTAATGGATGTCATTCTTTACTTTGTAGTCAGCTGCCAGGGACTCAATATGACAGACATGTCTTGCCATCATCTTAGCCACTGGTCTGCCAGCCAGGCACCCTCTTCATACTTTTACAACGGGACTTGTACAACCACTGATTGACATGCTATACTGTATAGTTCATTGATTACACTGGTTGTGACACAGACTAACTAAATAATCTGATGTTTAATATTTTAAGTGAAATTATTATATTGCTGGGCAACACGTGACAAGCATAAAGTATTTAGAGTCATAGCTAACTGAATGTCCAAGCCCACACGACAATTGGGCAATTTGCTTGGAGCCAGTAATATGTCTGACAGAAAGACCGAAAGCAAGACTTTTAGGAGTCTGCGTGCGAGAGTTTCCAAGGCTAACTATATCTTGAAAAATAGACAAAAATTTGAGTTTTCTTGCTTTATCCAGTGGTGAACGCATACCAGGCTCAGGCACATCAGCTAATAATCCAGTGAAGAGGCTAATCAAGTTGAATAAGCTGACAGGGATAGCTGCCTCACAGGCTTCAAGATTCGAGTCATTGACAGGAGGAGGCCATGACATCTGATGAGGTTTATGGTGCTTAATATCATTTTTGATGCTCATAGCAGTGTGGTAAAAGTTTTGCAGTTGAGTAGTTTCAGCAAAGGTGTGCGATGGCTCAAAGGAGTCATCAAGTGAAAATGTGTTGTCGGCATCATCATTCTCTTTGTTAAAGCATGCAAGCTGCAAGTTACTTTCATCAACAAAATCTGTCATCTCAGCATCATCAGCACAAACCAAATCGCTGACGTTTGGGATTGATGACGGTAATAATTTGATAGTATCCTTGAAGTACTTCTGAAGGCGATACCTCACCATCTGACGCCTAATAAAAACCAAGTCATTATAAAGTATGTTTTGTTTTTTTTCCAATTATCCGCAAAGGTAGCAAATGAGAAGTCTAAGGAGTTTTTAATCTTATAGTAAAACATACGTGTACTTGCTGTCAGGATCACAAAATGAGTTCAATTGCTGTACAAGGTCACTGAGTCTATAAGCAGCGTGTTGCTCCAGAACCTCCTTAGTCAAAATTTCATGGGAAAACTTCTGCCAAGCATTAGTTTCAGGATCATGTCTAAAACACATCCATCAATGAGCTGTTCAGAAAATTTGGAGCATACTTCAGAACAATACATCTAGTGCATTCGTCATATGAATATGCTGCACTAATCAAACCTTCACAAAGTATATGGTAATAGTGTAATAGAGAAAACACATAGAAAAACTATTTGTGACTCAGTAAATCTCTGTGATTGAAGGCTCAAGAGCAAACCACCAGCTGTTAGTAAATAGGAGTTAAGGGTAAACACAAATTGATGGTTAAGCAATTAGGTTAGTGATGTGATATTCTAACCATTGTATCTTCATGCAGCTACAGCTATTCACTACATTTGCAACTTACCCATGAACAGTGATCACAGTGATCTGAATAAAACATGAGCAAAGTAAGCAATGCATTGCATTCTTTGATTGAGGACAAGATATCACACTGTACTTGCCATACTAAAAATTGTTTTTGGAACATTCAATTGGGCTCTATGCAGTTCATCGAATATTGTGAGCTAAGCTTACTGATTTTCACTCGTGTCGGGAACTGCTTGCGCATACACTATGCGACAATATTCCCTTCTGCAGGAATGATGGTAGCGGACCTTTTTAGCTATACAACTTCCTTGCAGTAACATGTTGGCATGGCTGCAACATTTCTTAGCTTAGCTGCTTCTAGCAACCTACCTGTAGAGATTACATTCCAAAAAGATGTACTTGAACTTTCATATTTGCAATAACCAGTCAAAACAAAAGACAACAAATCATACTATCATGTATAAGAAAATGCAAATTACAAAGTGATCTATGACACAGGCTCTGATAACTGTTTCAACTTACCTGCATCATCTTTCCGATCATACATAGAATGTCATTACCTCGTTTGTGTGTGACAGTATCTTCTACTAGGTTTGTTTCTGATTTGCATACAACACACACTTTGGGAAGAACAGCCGTGCGTCGCGGGATCAGGCTGGAAGACCGAAGGAACTTGGTAGGTGTTGAGCCTGCGAGCGGAGCTATGCCAGACTCAACAGACATCTGTAGTTGCAAAAATATAAACCATATGCAGGAGCGGATCTAGGAAAAAAAGTGTGTGGTGCAAAATTTGTGTAATATATCTAGAGTGGGAGGCGTGCGCTGGACGACCCCCTTACCTGGCCCATGCGCTAGCGGAACTTTTTGAAATTTAGGCATCTTAGAATGAAGGAGAGGTGTGTTTGAGCCCAAAAAAGTGTAATCATTTATTTGCAGCAAACAACAAGTTTAGAGGTAAAAATTGACATTAGATGTGATTAATTAAATTGGCGTTTTATAATGTTCCTTATACTATGTATATCAAAATTACATGTAAATGGAAAGTTAAACATTTGTGCAATAAAATAAAATCAAGACAAAATCAATCACAAAACCTCAAAGCCATTTGGTTTGGCTTTACAGAAATAAGCCATCATCTCTGCAAACTACCATATAAAATGTTTCGTAGTATTAGCTACATAACGATGCTATTATGAAACAGACATATTAGGGCATACATTTTTTAATTGTTGTCTTGTCATCGAAAGAAATGATCCAAAGTTCGTTCTTGAACTTTCTTTTGAGACATTTTGCTTTTAAAATTGCTTGTAGTACTTCCTTCGAAAAAGTTGTGGCTCAATTGGGGATGTTTATTGGGACCACTCTCATTTGTTTATAAGCTAAACAAATTCAGGTCAAAGTTATTAAAACTGGTTCGTTATAACGAGCTCTACTAGGACTTTTTGTTCATTTCCTCCCAAAGCAAGTTCTCAGTGAAATGAATTGTAATTTACTCAATTTTTGATGGATTTTAAATCTTGTTTTTTTAATTTTATGCCATATTTATGGTGGTGCATTTGCACCATATGCACCACAGTAGATCCGCCTCTGATATGGCAATGATATTTAATGAAAAAGAAACAGTAGCATGTTGTGGCTACTTAGATGTAAGATGATCAGTCAGGCGTTTGACAATCACTTATTGTAATCTAATATTCAGAGTTATCCCTCATTGTTACAGGTGACACCAACAGATGATAGTCTAACAATGAGCTGCATAGTTTTGAAAAATAAATGATTAAGTGAAGAGAATGTAGAATGCTTCAATAGAGGAATACATCTACTGCTTGATTGATAATCATTTGATTATTTATTGAAGAACAAAGTAAAATTAGTTTGCTATTTTTTCACCTTAATTTCCTCAGGAGGTTTGAGATTCTTTGCAACTTGAAAAGCTCTCTGATACTTTGATTTGCTGGCAAACCTCATCCAACATCCAGCGTGGTATTTGCATGAGTTAAGCTGTGTGAGCTGTTGGGATGACTAGTCTTTTTGCTATGGATTGCTCAGGCTCTTTGTAGATGGTGCTCCACAGTTCGCAAAAATGCTCGATTATTGTTTTTTGCAATTACTAAGACTTATTAGCTCAGTCGAATGTGGTATTTGATTATAGCGAATTACGCAATCCATGATAGCTATCTTTGGAAATTAGTATAAATAGGAAATAAGTTTTCGACTGCTACTACCAGCGCTGACATGCCGCTGAGCGAGACCGGAAACAGACTACAAACCTAATTGCTATCGGCGTCATTTAGTACCCCCCCCTCCCCCCCCCCCGTACTACAATATAACATAAATGTAGGTCTACAGCTCTGATTAGCTGGTTAGACTGATTGCACACAGCGTAAGAAAAATTTCAATTTTGTATTACTACTCGCCTTTTAATGGCCAATTACTTCAAGCTTATCAACTAAAATAGCGGTAGGAGACTGGGTTAATAATGACTAGATTAGAAATATGCTGAAAGTATTAAGCTACCATAGACCCCATCTTCTGCCCCCTGTTGACACGAAAACACCCTGTGGCCACCAGACTAATGGGAAAAGTCGAAAATAAGTTTTCTTACATGACACGTTCTGATGAGTGCTTTAAACTGAGTCACCCCAAGCAGTCCAAATTAGCAGCAACCATTCTACTATTGCCAAGTAAATGACAAGCTGTTTGATTAGAAAGGAACTGATGACTTGAAACGGTCAATTGATATTGAAATTATGTGTTTGAAAACTTTAATCTGTGTGCAGGAAAAGAAATAATATTTTATTTGCAGACTATCTACAACACGAAATGCAATATTTATGTTGAAAGTGCTGCTAGCTCTATATCAAATATATACATGTGGCAAGGAAGATGCTGTAAGCTTTATAAGATTGTGTAAAAGAACTAATATTCATATGATAATTAAAAGCACAGTGTTTGTTAACACTATGTCAATTAAACTGCCGAAAGGCAAATTATAACTATTTTGTCACATGTTTATGTACTTAAGACTGGTGTGGTTTGGCAAATCGTTAAGGCAACTGTCTAGGATTTTCATTAATCATATTTTCTAGCGTTGTAATTGGTCTTCCTATTCCTATTTGTTAATTAGCGTTCAGTAAAAGTTATGACTCATATTTTAGTAAAGATTATTTATATACTGTATATAATTATATATATATATATATATACATATATATATATATCTATATATATATATATATATATATATATATATATATATATATACAGTCAATCATGGATAACTCGAACTTCAAGGGACCGAGCAAAAGTGTTCGAATTATCAGAGCGTTCAAGTTATCAGAGCACTGTCACAAGTCCATATATTTACTTATTTATTAGTAGATGCATGTACATATACAAACTATAATATAAATCAAAAGCGCAAATGGCTTGTTTCAAATTAAATGCTTCTAATGTAAAGTTTAAAACGTTTTCATGAAAAAGTATAGAGATTTTTCTATCACTTGAGATTGGTTTGTTGTTTGAGGTGATGTTATTGCCAGGACGTTTTTCAGATTGACATTGGCAAAACTTGATCGTTGTTGAAATGCTCAAAAGAAAAGACATTTTTTTCTTTTGGGGTTTTACCCACGATCAATTTTGCCGTTTTTTCTTGAAGTTTATGCAGATTACCTTACTTTACCTGGAATTCGTTAAGAGCAACACTCCGAGGCAGTTCAATTAGAAGTTTTACGAGGTTTTACGTTACATTCTATATCACTCACGCTTTTTTAATAGATACTTATTGAATGTACACACGTATTTTGTGTTTAGGTCAAACGATGAATAGTTTTTTGTAGCTCAGACAACGTATACGTTTAATTACAACATTTTTTAAGACGTTTTAAACATTCAACATTCCGACGTTGATTCAACACGGAATCAACGCCAGAAAACTATTCATCACGGGCTAGTCGGGTCACGCACTCAAGGATTTTCGCCACGCACATACAAAACGACATGCGATTTTTGTTTTGTATGTGCGTGGCAAAAATCCTTGCGCGCGTGACCCGGCTAGCCCGTGCTATTCATCGTATCGCAGTATAAATCAAATTTCACCAAACTTTTAGAAAAGTCATTGACAAAAATATTTTGCCGATGGTGGTAATAACGACGCTTATGAATTACGAAAAAAATGAAGTTTACCTCTATGGCTTTGAATAAAGTGATTTTCTAAAGCGATAACAACCGTTTCGGTAGCCGTTGGGCAAAAAAACAGTTCGAATTAACAGTGTTGAGTTCGAGTTATCTATAGCAATTTATCATTACGTGGGAACGGACCAAAGGAAATGTTCGAATTAACCATGTGTTCGAGCTATCCGTGGACGAGTTATCCATGTTTGACTGTATATATATATATATATATATATATATATATATATATATATATATATATATATGTATATATATATATATGATTATATATATATATATATATATATATATATATATGATTTCTTAAGATGCGTGGCCTTCAATAGACAGATTACGAGTTCTATTGAAACTCTTTATATCTAAAATCAGCTTAATTTGAGATTCATTTAAGATTTTTAAGTTTCACTGATTGATTGTTAATGAAAAGTAACTTATGAATTAAGGTTAAATTATTAGAAATGATCAAGCACATCATGGAGGTTAAAGCATTTTATTTTTGTAATTCCACACACAAAAACATCGTGATAATTGGTTAATGCTATATTTGACCTTAACACAGCCTCTTACCACTGTTCCTGACTTACATCAGACTCATTATTTAAGTTTATAAAGCAGCATATTCTACATTAGAATAGGATGATCCTAGTTAGTAATTGTTATACTATGAATAGTCAGTTATATATTAGTTCTATGTAGTCAGTTGTGTTCTCTTGTTTATATTGATATCTCTATGGAGAGGATGATGTTTGTCTTGTCTTCATAATAGCAAGCATTTTTATATTTTATATTGTCAACTATTGTTATTGTAAATTCTAGCAACATCAACATGGTAAGTGAACTTTCAGTAACCAGCCTTTTGGATGTCTAATGCTTGCTTCTTATATTTTCTCGCATCTCTGTAGTGACCGAGTGAGTCGTGTGCTGAGCTGATGTGTAGGTAACAGTCAACAACATGCTTATGATCTGTGTTCTCTCCATACACAGCCTTTAGCATTTCTAGTGCTTTTTCGTGACATTCTAATGCTTTTCTGTAATCACCCAGTGAGCTGTGTGCTGACCCAATGTTATTGTAGCTGGTGGCAATAATGGTATGGTTGGTGTTTTCTCCATACACAGCTTTTTGCATGACTAGTGCTTTTTCGTAATAATCTAATGCTTTTCGATAGTTACCCAGATAGTGGTGTGCTGATCCAATGTTATTGTAGCTATTGGCAATATCTGCATGATTGGTGTTCTCTCCATGCACAGCTTTTCGTAGGACTAGTGCTTTTTCATAATACTCCAATGCTCTTCTGTAGTCATCCAGTGAGTAGTGTGCCGACCCAATGTTATTGTAGCTAGTAAGAACATCGGCATGGTTGGTGTTCTCTCCATACACAGCTATTAGTATGACTAGTGCTTTTTCATAATATTCCAATGCTTTTCTGTAGTCACCCAGTGAGTTGTGTGCTGATCTAATGTTACTATAGCTAATAGCAATAGTGGTATGTTTGGTGTTCTCTCCATACACAGCTTTTTGCATGACCAATGTTTTTTCATAATACTTCAGTGCTTTTTTGTAGTCACCCAATGAGTTGTGTGCTAAGCCAATTTTACTGTAGCTAGTAGCAATACTGGCATGATTGGCGTTCTCCCCATACACAGCCTTTCTTATCGTTAGGGCTTTTTCATAATATTCTAATGCTTTTCTGTAGTCACCTTGTGAGTTGTGTGCTGAGCCAATGTTATTGTAGCTAGCAGCAATTTCGGCATGGTTAGTGTTCTCTCCATACACAGCTTTATCTATCATTAATGCTTTTTCATAACACGCTAAGGCTTTTCTGTAGTCACCCAGCGACTTGTGTGCTAAGCCCATGTTATTGTAGCTAGTAGCAGTATCGATATGGTTGGTGCTCTCTCCATACACAGCTTTATCTATCATTAATGCTTTTTCGTAATATTTCAATGCTTTTTTGTAGTCACCCAATGAGTTGTGTGCTAAGCCAATGTCATTGTAGCTAGTAGCAATATCGGCATGGTTGGCGTTCTTTCCATACACAGCCTTTTCTATCATTAATGCTTTTTCATAATACTCCAATGTTTTTTCGTAGTCACCCAGTGAGTCGTGTGCTAAACCAATGTTTCTGTAGCTAGCAGCGATATCGAGATGGTTGGTGTTCTCTCCATACACAGCATTTTGTATGACTAGGGCTTTTTCATAACATGCTAAGGCTTTTCTGTAGTCACCCAGTGAGTTGTGTGCTAAGCCAATGTTATTGTAGCTAGCAGCAATATCGACATGGTTGGTGTTCTCTCCATACACAGCCTTTTTTATCATTAATGCTTTTTCATAACATGCTAAGGCTTTTCTGTAGTCACCCAGTGAGTTGTGTGCTAAGCCAATGTTATTGTAGCTAGCAGCAATATTGACATGGTTGGTGTTCTCTCCATACACACCTTTTAGTATGACTAGTGCTTTTTCATAACATGCTAAGGCTTTTCTGTAGTCACCCAGTGAGTTGTGTGCTAAGCCAATGTTATTGTAGCTAGCAGCAATATTGACATGGTTGGTGTTCTCTCCATACACCACATTTTTTATTGTTAGGGCTTTTTCGTAATATTCTAATGCTTTTCTATAGTCACCCTGTGAGTTATGTGCTGAGCCAATGTTACTGTAGCTACAAGCAATATCGACATGATTGGTGTTTTCCCCATATACAATCTTTTCTATCATTAATGCTTTTTCGTAATATTCCAATGCTTTTCTGTAGTCACCCAGTGAGTTGTGTGCTGAGCCAATGTTATTGTAGCTAGCAGCAATATCGACATGGTTGGTGTTCTCTCCATACACAGCTTTATCTATCATTAATGCTTTTTCGTGATATTCCAATGATTTTCCGTAGTCACCCAGTGAGCTGTGAGCTGACCCAATGTTATTGTAGCTAGCAGCGATATTGGCATGGTTGGTATTCTCTCCATACACAGTCTTTTCTATCATTAAAGCTTTTTCATAACACGCTAAGGCTTTTCTGTAGTCACCCAATGAGTTGTGTGCTAAGCCAATGTTATTGTAGCTAACAGCAATTTTGACATGGTTGGTGTTCTCTCCATACACAGCTTTATCTATCATTAATGCTTTTTCGTGATATTCCAATGATTTTCCGTAGTCACCCAGTGAGCTGTGAGCTGACCCAATGTTATTGTAGCTAGCAGCGATATCTGCATGGTTGGTGTTCTCTCCATACACAGTCTTTTCTATCATTAAAGCTTTTTCATAACACGCTAAGGCTTTTCTGTAGTCACCCAGTGAGTTGTGTGCTAAGCCAATGTTATTGTAGCTAGCAGCAATATCAACATGGTTGGTGTTCTCCCCATACACAGCTATATCTATCATTAATGCTTTCTCGTAATATTCCAATGCTTTTCTGTAGTCACTCAGTGATTCATGTGCTGAGCCAATGTTATTGTAGCTGGCAGCAATATCGGCATGGTTGGTATTCTCTCCATACACAGCCCTTTGCATGACTAATGCTTCTTTGTAATATTCTAATGCTTTTCTGTAGTCCCCCAGTGAGTCGTGTACTGAGCCAATGTAACAGTAACTGCTAGCAACATCTCTGTGGTTTTTGTCCTTTCCATGTACAGCCTTTAGAATCTCTAGCGCTTTCTCAGAGACCTGTAATGCTTCTCTATAATTACACAGGGATTGATGTGTTAATCCAATGTTACGGTAGCTGATGGCAATATTAGTGTGGTTAGCATCTACACCATGTACAGCCTTGTGCATCTGTAACCCTTTGGTGTGATACTCTAATGCTTGTCTGTAGTTGCCCAGTGACTGGTATGTTGAACCAATGTTATCGTAGCATTTTGCAATATCTGTGTGGTTGATTTTCTCTCCATACATATGTTGATTAATTTTCAGTCCCTGCAAAAAAAACTTCATTGCTTTTTTGTATTCACATAAGGCTAAATATACTAAACCGATATTATTATATGTGGTGCTCTTATCCCTGTGATTGCTGTGGGGCCCATTTTCCTTATTCGGATCCTTGCTTTTGGGTTCAATTTTACCTTTCATCATATCAGACAGGCATTCATCCTCCTTGACCTGTAGACACACACATGTAACTATAATTTCTTTACATGCATGTACTAGACATTGATAATTATTTGTTACTGATAAACAGATGAAGAGGAAACATGCTAAATTTATATTGATTCCCCACCACTCTAAAACACTTTGTTAGATGTTTAGATAAGTAAGTTAGAAAGTAAGTGTATTATCAGATTTTTCAAGCATACCTAGTAAGTTTATAGCAACTACACACATCCGGGTTACGCTACAGTTGTGGAGTCTCTACCAACTTGTCACAGGTTTAGCAGAACTAATTTATATACATCTCAGTGTTTGTCTGTCATCCATCATTCGTTTGTAAATTTATAGTGATTAACATCTAGGAATGAAAAGTCTGCATTGCACTTGATTCGAACTCAGAACCTCGTGTCTGCAGGCACCTGTATCTAAACATAACACCAAACTATCCTTATCAATTTTAGTTATCTTATCTATTGCTGTGCAAAATCTTTTGGTTCGGTATTGTTTTCTTGCATTACATCGGTTCGGCATATAGGAGTTGTGTTACCGTTTTCACTTGTAGCCGTGATTGTAGGATACAAGTTAGGTATGTACTTTTTATTATTAATTACCATTACTTTTTGCATTTGTTTTTCTTTTGAAAGTTTTTAAAAGAACTATATTCAAAACCTATTTTTTCAGCTTGTCATTTTCAAATTTGCTGTTTCAATTTACATTCCTTCAATTTTCAGTCCCACTAACAACTATTCTTAAGATGAGTCATTAAAAACTCTGAAGACTAAAAACTTTTTACATAGATATTGACAGCTTACTTCACATACGTATGTTGTACTTTCTTGAACAGGAATTGCCTCTAAATTTTTTTCATTTTGTCAGACAAGGTCTCCTTGTGCGCTATACTGTTTCAGGGATATCTTTAGATGCTGCCGATATCGCATTTTGTAAAAGGTCAGCTATATTCAAAATTTTGATAGATAACTTCTGCTCCAAAAGGAAACCTTTTAAACACACACGTTTATTTACTCAGTAGTATTAATTATTCAAAATATTCATAATTTTGATTTTTTTTCAGTTCCTATTAATTGTAGAAGTATTCAATAATTTTTCATTGTAATTATTGCAGGCCGACTTTAGCCATCTATTGTTTATTATTTCTATTTAAACACCTTTAAAATTGCTTAAATTGTTCTCTAAAATCATTTGAACTAATCAAAACACTTTTTACATAGAAAGAAGTTTAAAAACTAGAATGGTAAATGTTGTATATGTTAAATAAAAAAAAGGTTTTGTGCAAAATCTCTTTAATTACCAGAGCATTGCTGGGCATTCAGTTAGTTTATATATATAAATATCAACGTTTGTCTGTCTGCATGTCCAGATATGGCAATGAAATTTTATGAATGAAAAATTCGCTGCGCATTGGATTTGAACTCAAACCTCCAATTACACAAGAAGGGATTTATCCAATACATTACACTGTCCGACTGGCTATACTTTCCAATAAAGGGACGCATACTTTTTACAAATGCCAACCTTTCATGACTTTGTGCTTATTACTGCAGCTGGCATTATGCGTGAAGCCATATCAAAAGAAAAATACGTGCTCATACTTGCAAGAAAATGCTTCAACTCACATAGCCATCATGACTATTGCAATCAGTATTGATCCGTAGTATAGGCAATACAGCCCATACAGTAGAAGTTACAGAGATGAACACAGTACACACAAATAAACAAAACACTTTCAATTAAAAGTTAGAATAATAAATGTCACATATGTTGAGCAATTTTCTGTGCAACATTTTTCATTACCTGTGTGATAGTCAGCAATTCAGCTAGTTTATAAATAGTATCTCAATGTTTGCTGATTGTCATTGGTATGGCCAATTATAGCAATAATGTTTAGGAATGAAAAACCTCACCCCATACTAGATATCAACTCACAACCTCCAGTTTCCCGGATGTGCATTTTATCCATTACACTACACCATCCAACAACTCTAATAATAAATGGTTATATTCTTATTACTCCGGTCAATCAAAGTGCGTTTAGCTTTGCATCCGCTCATCTGAATGTATGCTCTTAGCTGACTTTGGACAGCTATTTAGACAGTGTGGCACAATTATTAAATACGGACAAAACTTTGAATTTTCTCTTTACTTACATTTTTGATGTTATTCCTTTAGGTATTTTGATTAAAAGTAGTTTTTCATAGCTATATTTAATCAATTTCATTCAAAACATTGATGTTTGTATAAACATTGCTCATTTGTGATATATATTTTTTAGATATATTACATGATGCATTTCCTTTGCTCAACAGACAAATATTTAGCTCCTTACGCATGTTTATTATATAAGTTCATTACAGTGTTTGTTTTGTGTATTAGCTTACACAGTTCTTCCTTCGAGTTCCTCAAATCCCTGATTTAATCAATCACACTTTTGAACCAACATGTTTACTGTACCACTATACTGTATCATTATACTGTATCATTATACTGTACCATTATACTGTACCATTATACTGTACCATTATCCTGTATCATTATACTGTACCATTATACTGTATCATTATACTGTATCATTATACTGTACCATTATACTGCACCATTACACTGTACCATTATACTGTACCATTATACTGTATCATTATACTATACCATTATACTGTATCATTATACTGTATCATTATACTGTACCATTATACTGCACCATTACACTGTACCATTATACTGTATCATTATACTGCACCATTACACCGTACCATTATACTGTATCATTATACTGCACCATTATACTGTATCAATATACTATACCATTATACTGTACCATTATACTGTATCAATATACTATACCATTATACTGTATAATTATACTGAATCATTATACTATACCATTATACTGTACCATTATACTGTACCATTATACTGTACCATTATACTGTATCGTTATACTGTACCATTATCCTATATCATTATACTGTATCATTATACTATATCATTATACTATACCATTATACTGTACCATTATACTGTACAATTATACTGTACCATTATACTGTACCATTATACTGTACCATTATACTGTACAATTATACTGTACCATTATACTGTACCATTATACTGTACCATTATACTGTACCAAAATACTGTATCATTATACTGTATCATTATACTATATCATTATACTGTATCATTATACTGTATCATTATACTATACCATTATACTGTATCATTATACTGTACCATTATACTGTGCCAAAATACTGTATCATTATACTGTATTATTATACTGTACCGTTATACTGTACCATTATACTGTACCATTATACTGCACCATATCACTGTACCAATATACTGTATCATTATACTGCACCATTACACTGTACCATTATACTGTATCATTATACTGCACCATTATACTGTATCAATATGCTATACCATTATACTGTACCATTATATTGGATCAATATACTATACCATTATACTATACCATTATACTGTATCATTATACTGTATCATTATACTATACCATTATACTGTACCATTATACTGTACCATTATACTGTATCATTATACTGTACCATTATACTATATCATTATACTGTATCATTATACTATATCATTATACTATACCATTATACTGTACCATTATACTGTATCATTATACTGTACCATTATACTGTACCATTATACTGTACAATTATACTGTACCATTATACTGTACCATTATACTGTACCATTATACTGTACCAAAATACTGTATCATTATACTGTATCATTATACTATATCATTATACTGTATCATTATACTGTATCATTATACTATACCATTATACTGTATCATTATACTGTACCATTATACTCCACCATTATACTGTACAATTATACCATACCATCATACTGTACCATTATACTGTACCATTATACTGTACCATTATACTGTACCATTATACTTTATCATTATACTGTATCATTATACTATATCATTATTATGTATCATTATACTGTATCAATATACTATACCATTATACTGTATAATTATACTGAATCATTATACTATACCATTATACTGTACCATTATACTGTACCATTATACTGTACCATTATACTGTATCGTTATACTGTACCATTATACTATATCATTATACTGTATCATTATACTATATCATTATACTATACCATTATACTGTACCATTATACTGTACCATTATACTGTACCATTATACTGTACCATTATACTCCACCATTATACTGTACAATTATACCATACCATTATACTGTACCATTATACTGTACCATTATACTGTACCATTATACTGTACCATTATACTTTATCATTATACTGTATCATTATACTATATCATTATTATGTACCATTATACTGTACCATTATACTGTACCATTATACTGTATCATTATACTGTACCATTATACTGTATCATTATACTGTACCATTATCCTGTACCATTATACTGTACCATTATACTGTATCATTATACTGTACCATTATACTGTACCATTACACTGTACCATTATACTGTATCATTATACTATACCATTATACTGTATCATTATACTGTATCATTATACTATACCATTATACTGTATCATTATACTATACCATTTTACTATATCATTATACTGTCCCATTATACTGTACCATTATACTGTATCATTATACTGTACCATTATACTATACCATTACACTGTACCATTATACTGCTCATTATACCGTGCCATTATACTGTACCATTATACTGTATCATTATACTATACCATTATACTGTATCATTATACTATATCATTATACTGTGTCATTATACTGTATCATTATACTGTACCATTATACTGTACCAATATACTGTACCATTATACTGTACCATTATACTGTATCATTATACTATACCATTATACTGTATCATTATACTATACCATTATACTGTACCATTATACTGTACCATTATACTGTACCATTATACTGTACCATTATACTGTATCATTATACTGTATCATTATACTATACCATTATACTGTATCATTATACTGTATCATTATACTGTACCATTATACTGTATCATTTTACTGTACCATTATACTATATCATTATACTGTATCATTATAATGTATCATTATACTGTACCATTATACTGTATCATTATACTGTATCATTATACTGTACCATTATGATGTACCATTATACTGTATCATTATACTGTACCATTATATTGTACCATTATACTATATCATTATACTGTACCATTCTACTATACCATTATACTGTACCATTATACTGTACCATTATACTATACCATTATACTGTACCATTATACTGTACCATTATACTATATCATTATACCGTATCATTATACTGTACCATTATACTGTACTATTGTGTAAAGCTATAATTATCAGTTATCCCTCACCCTCCTATATTTCTTAAATAGTTATTACATTTATAAAGTTCTAGAAATTATTAATATTATTATTATTTCACAGTTATGTGTAGTGTAAACATAGTTGGATTATAGTGTTTTTGTAAACATAAGTGGATTATAGTGTTTTTTGTAAACATAATTGGATTATAGTGTTTTTTGTAAACATAATTGGATTATAGTGTTTTTTGTAAACATAAGTGGATTATAGTGTTTTTTGTAAACATAATTGGATTATAGTGTTTTTTTGTAAACATAATTGGATTATAGTGTTTTTTGTAAACATAATTGGATTATAGTGTTTTTTGTAAACATAATTGGATTATAGTGTTTTTTTGTAAACATAATTGGATTATAGTGTTTTTTGTAAACATAATTGGATTATAGTGTTTTTTGTAAACATAATTGGATTATAGTGTTTTTTGTAAACATAATTGGATTATAGTGTTTTTTTGTAAACATAATTGGATTATAGTGTTTTTTGTAAACATAATTGGATTATAGTGTTTTTTGTAAACATAATTGGATTATAGTGTTTTTTTGTAAACATAATTGGATTATAGTGTTTTTTGTAAACATAATTGGATTATAGTGTTTTTTTGTAAACATAATTGGATTATAGTGTTTTTTGTAAACATAATTGGATTATAGTGTTTTTTGTAAACATAATTAGATTTTAGTGTTTTTTGTAAACATAATTGGATTATAGTGTTTTTGTAAACACAATTTGAATAGAATTTAAGTTACTCAAATTCATTGGGTAAAGAAACAGCCAATTAAAAATAAATTTTCTCTGCAAAAACGTTTTCATTGCTCGCGCAGTGCTGGGCATTCAACTAGTGTTATTGTAAAGAAAACTACCGGTTCCTCTTGCCTTCTACAAGACTCAAATAATAACAATGTGTGTTAAGTGGCAATGAGATATATATATATATATATAGGTGATAAATAAATATATACAAATACATGCAAACAAAGAGCATACATGCGGAGAGCGTGTGCGTTACAACTCTGCCTTCCCCATGATTTCTGCTCCCTTTTTATATATTTGCTCGTAGATTGTGCTCCACCCCTTTTTTTTTACCCGGGCCTCTTTCTGGTTCCCCGCTTGTTTCTCTCAAGCCTCTCGGTCTTTTGGTCTCCTCTCTCAGGCCCTGGGTTTACTCTCAATAACCTGGTTCCTCCCAGTGGCCAGGCCTGCCTCAGCCCATTGTAGGCCCTGTCTTATGGCCATGGTGATTGAAATATTTTTTGTTATTAGAACAGCCTTGGGCATTACGCTCTGCCGTTACACTCTCCCACCTAGTGTAGGCCCTGACGGTCATCCACTCTGAGCTAGGAGCAGTGAGTAGTTGCGACTAGAGTTGTTGTTGCGGAGCAGTGTACACTAACTTGGCCAACTCTGCTCCGGCGAATGCCAAGTCTGCTCCTTTCAGGTTTCTGGCCCTGATGAGCTGACTTGTCTGTAGCGTCAGTCATTGCCACTGCCAGCTGTTTGCTAATTCCTGTCAGGATCTCTCTTCTTGTCATCTGTATAGCTTTTTATTAGCTGATGAAACGCCGAAGAGGCGGACTAGTCGCTCCACCCGGCCTTCGAACTGCATTTACTGGGTGGAAGTGTTTTGTACCGATTCGTAAGCCTGATTACTTTTTTATGAGTAGGAAGTCATGTGCTTCTGGTTTTGCTAGACTCAAATAAACCGGGCTAATGGCAGCCTGTGGGAGGCCCTGTGTCGCTGCTCCCTAGTTTTTCTTTCAGCCAAACGCTGAGTTGTCGACTCTCTAGGGGGACAATTTGCCATCGTCAGTGTTGGCTGGCAGGGATGCATCTCCACATTGATGGGCCACCCTGTAGCACGCAAGAAGGACTGCCAGTAGGCTCGGCAAACCAGGGCCACTGCGCCACCCCATTAGGTCATTTGATGTGTCTTCAGGTGATCCATCAGCTGGTCCCTCAAGACGTGTTGGTACTGACAGGGGCAGGCGTATATGGCAAAGTGTTGTGCTAGGTGTTGCCTGCTCATGCGTTCACTCTTGGTGACACCTCAGATGTCACAAGTGCCAGGTTTCCCCATTGCATCCTCCACACAGTCCCAAGGAATGCCGCTGATGTATTGTTTTGTCGGCAAGGTTTCCTTGCGTTCCGGCTAGACCGTGGTTGGTTTCCGCGAGGTGGATGTACGGGGGTTGGTGGCTGAACGGGCTCGGTCTTAGTAATGTATGAGACCTGAACCGGCTTGGTGGCCAACTCAGCCTTTTCCACCTCTACCTAGTCTAGTCTCTCCCGTATCTCCAGCGTTGCCTCGGTGGGTAGGCTTTCTTGCATCTTCTTGAAGGGTATGATTCATGCAGGAACTTTTTGCTGTATCGTAACTAGTTTCGACCAGGTGTGCCTCAACGCTAGCCTCTATGTTGATAACAGATTGTCCCAAGGAGACAGTCTGGTCAGAGCAAATTTTCGAGCTGCCAGGGAGCTCCGCTGCACTTGCGGGGAGTAGGTGGGCCGTGCTCTAGCACGCAGGTGCAGTCTTCTCTCCTGAGTCTAGCAAGCACACCAGCAGCTCCTCTTCCCTATTAAAGTCCATCGTCTTTAACATCTCGATTAAGGAGTAGAGGTCTTCCTCAGAGCTGGCCATATTAAACTCATCAAAAATTTTAGCAGTTTTGTTTGCAAGAACAAATCTGTACTTGACTGGCTCCTTTGACAGTGCAGAAACAAAAGGCGTTATCTCATTCGTGTCATCTGAACCCCTGCTCACTTTAACTTTGGCAGCACTGTCCCTGTTGTGTTCATATTGGCTCTCACAATGGCTGACCACTCACATTCTCCATAACGTTCAGGTGGCCAAGTGTTTCTAGCTGGTTAGGGGTTGTTAACCTAATGACCTCAGGTGATTTTTCTCTTTATGCTAAGAAGTAAGACTGATGTTGGGCTTGCGGACTCAACTGGCACTCCTGAAATTCCATTTTCTTGTTGCTTCAGTTGTTTCCTTAGTTCCCTGCTCCTTTGGAGCTTCTGCAGCCAGCCTTCTAGCTTTCTGCTGAATATGCAAGGAAGGGAAAAGCCTCTGTCTTTGGTTTTACCAGCTCTAGCTTGGCTTTTTTCTCCTGTCTCCTACTCCTTGCCCATTTCATGTTTGGCCCTCTTCTAGGCTTTATGAATGCTGGTGCTTGTTCAAACTTCTCCGGGCAGGTATGGAACGGTTTCTGCCTGTTTTCACTTTGCAGTGAGGACTGGCTTTGTCGATTTACCAGACATGTATGGTTTGGCCAGGCCTTCTTAACTTGGAAGGGCCCTACAAATTTTGCCTGCAGTTTTGGATTGTTCCCTCACTTTGTTCTTTTATTTAATAGCTAGACCCAATCTCCTGGTGCGTTTAGGGGAATCTCCTTTTGGTCCTTTTACTGGATGGCCATCTGCTTCTCTCTGAGAGTCGTGTACGCTGCCTCTAGCCATTTCAGCATTCTTACCATTCATTCATGTGAGGGCTGAGTCTCTGATGATGAAAGATTCAACTCCAGCTGGCCAAGAAGTCGCAACTCCAATCCCCGCATCAGCAGATTGGCTGTTTATCTAGTGCCTTAGTGTAGCGTTCCACGATATGCTTGCATTAGTTGAGGGAACAACTTGTCCCACTCCTCCTGACCTTTGGTCAACAGTAGTGCTTGCAGAGAGTTGCCCAACAGTCGATTGTTTCATTCGACCACAAAATTGGTTTGCGGGTGGTAGGGTGTTGTGCGTGTCTTCTCCACCTGCCAGAGTTGACACAGCTCTGTCCTCAGTTTGCTCTCAAACTGTGCACCCTGGTCAGTGTAGATCTGCTCAGGTAACCCCATGTAGCAAAACACTCGCTCGCCTAAAGCACTCGCCGCCACTGAAGCAGTAGCTTCTGGGAGGGCTATGGAATTCTGCCACCTCGTTAAGTGGTCTGTTAATACCAAGATCTACTTATTCTCTCAGGGTCACCTCTCATCCACCTTATGCAAGGGGCACCCAGCATAGAGCTTATGTCTGTTACCGGCTGTGTTGGTGCCGCTGTGCTTTGCCTCCTGACAGACTGTGCAGCAATTGATCAGTCTCTTTACTTTGGCTTTCATCTTTGCCCAATACCAAGGCAGTCACAGCCGGCTGATCCTCTTACCCACTCCAAGGTGAGCAAGGGCGTGAGTCTGCCAAACAGCCGTTTTCCTAATGGCTAGTGAGCATATTGCACACCATCATGGTTGGCCATTAAGGGAGGTCCGGGTCTCCACTACTCTGCTAGAGTTTAACCTGAAGAACAGACAAATTTTATGCAGTTGACAGAGTTCCTGACCTCTTAGCTCCAACTGCTTCCGAGTCAACTCCTCTGACCACTCGGCAGCACAGTACATGGTTGCCACTGACCCTTGGCCTGTGGTTTGCATCTGTGTCAGTTCCCTCTTGGTGGTTTTTTGAGTTTTTACAAACTGCGCCACAGAGTCCCAGAGTGGCTTTGGTCGATCCTGGGCTAGCTCCACCTGCTGCCAAAGCAGCGAACAAGTTCAATTGGCCGACCGTCTCGTGCGCGATTCTGGCAACTGCCAGCACGGTGAACGGGCTTCCTTTGAGTCTTCCCGAGAGGCACTGACCATCTAAAAAGAGTACCTTGTGAGTCGGTATTTCATCTCTTTGCTCGATGAACTCGCATTGCCGGCAAACGTCACAAGTCTGTCGGCTGAGTCTGATGGCTAAGTCTGTTGGCTGAGTCTGTTAGCTGAGTCAGTCAGCTGAATTTGTCGGCCGAGTCCATCAAGGTTTCCATAGTGCAGACTGGCCCAGTTCTCAAGTGTAAATTTGAATTTGGTCAGAATCTTCAGCTACCTGGCTACTTGGTTGGAAGGCTCTTTTTGGCAAAGCAGATATTGCAAAGAGGCGTGGTCTGTTTGTAGGAAGAACTGCGTGCCATATAAGTATTACTGGAAGTGCTTTACGACCTTTACCATGGCAAGCAGCTCCCTCCGGTCAGGCAATAATTTCTCTCCGCGGAGGTTAGCATTTTACTAAAGAAAGCTATTATGTGTTCAGGTCCTTCTTGCACCTGGAACAGCACCGTGCCAAACTCGCAGCCACTGGCATCCATGTCCAAGATGTATGGGAAATTTAAATGTGGGTATCCCAACACCGGGGCCAAAGCGAGGTGCTCCTTCAGTCGGTTAAACGCCACCTGCTTGTCCTGGCCCGACATCCACTCATCTCCCCTTCTCGTGAGTCGGTTCAGAGGCTGAGATATACTGCTGAAGTTAGGTATGTACTGTCTATAGTACCTTATCGTTCCCAAAAAGCCCTGAAAGTTCGTTTTCACGTCCCGGGGTTGCTTGGGTATCTGTACGACTCCATTAAAACAGCCTGGTTTCATCTGCCATGAGTCCGTGGCTGTCGCGTTTTCCATTAATACCCTCAAACAAGCTTGGTAATAATGTGCTTGTTTAACAGGTTGACGGTGCACCCGATGTCAAGCAGAAACTAGACAGATCGCCCCTGCAACTTCTGGAGACAAAGTAGTAAGTGGGGTGAAGTTGGCTCCGTGCTTGCGGCCGAAGGGGCTCAATACCACTGCTGGCCCAAGCTAAGCATACCTATCTTGTTTGAGAACTTCTGAAGCTGCTGGGGCAGTATTCTGGAATGCTTTTAAGGTCCTACCGGTTTTACTGAATTCAAGGTAGACCTTCGAAAGCGTACCGGGCTGTCGTTCTTTGTCTTGGTTCAGGGGCACGACCCAGGAGCCACACTTCTAGAGCAGGCTCTTGAAGTGTCACATCAAAGGGCGTAGATGACGGAATACAGATTGGCTCAGCCGTATTGGTAGGTGTCTAATGCTGTACTGACCGTTTCTTCTTCCTTCGAGCTGCCGACTTGCATCTAACTGGGCAGCTGGTTGCAACTCAACTCAAGCACGCCGCGGAGTTGAGCCCGTCCTCGTAGGGTCGGGACTCTGGATCCTCCAGGATCTGGTAATAGTTTTAGACAGTCACAGTAGGAGTCCCTTTCACCATAAGCCTGACAGGGGCAGACAATTCCTTTGATGGCTCTTGGTCTTGACATCGGCACTTCGGGTCTGGAGCTGGAGCCTTGGTCAGATCTTTTCAGTCTTGGCCTGGTCAGGCCGCTATGGCGAGGCTTCGACACAGGGTCAACAGATTTTCTTTTGCTAATGGAAAATGGGTTTGGGGCTTCGGTCCACCTAATAGTTGGCACAATTTTTGTGGCCTGCGCTGTTTCCCTAGTATACTGTCTTCTTTAGACAGCGCTGAAACATGTGCTCGAGAGCTCCACAGTCCCAGCACTGTAGAGCATTTGACTCATTCCTCTCTGGAGTCTGGTTTTTCTCTTACTGCAACTTCTGCACTTGTTGGATCATCTGCTCCATGAGTTGGGCTAACTGATCGACAGTCTGATGCTGTACCACAAATGCCTTTTTCTGCATGGATGTCTCTACAGTCTATAGGTAGGTCAATCTCCATTCTGTAGATACAATCCGCAGGAACTTCATTTCGGTGTGCATGGCTTCTTTGAGAGTAATTGCAGTCATAGCCAGCATGTATTGCTGCAGACTGACATGGTGGACCAAGCTGCAAAATTGTTGTTTGGCCATGTTGGTCCTTTGTGGCCGACACGCCACCCTATGCCACCCAGATGGCCTTTCTATTTGGCAATCATGCTTTTGAAGAGAGGTTGCTGCAGCTCACTCAAGGGTGCTCAGCTTGTTGTGAGCCTGCCTTGGCAAGAGGCCAAACCGGGCCCAAAGTGTGTCAAAGACAGCCTCCACACGGTCTGTCCGTAGTCTTCAGCATCCTCATTCAAAGCGGCAGGCAGGCTTTTTTGGTTCAGCCGTTGGTTTTGGCTATCTTCTGGAACCAGATGATAAAGTACTCTATTCCCTGTTGCCGAATGCTGAGGTACTTAAACTGGGAGACTGGGGCTTGGGTCTGGGGAGCCATGGCTAGCCATTTCAGAACCTCTGCCAACTTATCCGTTCCTCTATCAGCGCTCCTAGCAATCTGTGCCCTGTTCATGCTAATTTACTCAGAGAGTTTGACGGGCTCTGGATGACGCTGCTAATGCTATGCTACTGACTTTGCTTATGTCTCTGCGCATGTCATGCTTCTGCCATGCTCATGCCATTGCTGCAATGCTGGTTATGCAGCATGGCTTACCGAGCTCCAAGAAGACTTCTTCATTAGTTGAAAAAGCTTGCCAAACTCCAGGGCGGCGTTGCTCACATGACACGGCCTACCGAGTTCAGGAAAATATTTTTTCCTCCGAAAAAAGCTCACCAAACTTCGGGGTGATGCTGCTCTTGCAAAACCGCCTAATGAGTTTAAGGAAATTCTTTTCAACCACTCACTCTAGCAGAGCTCACCAACCGCTGGGGGACAATAATGCTGCTTCCAGCCCATGGCTTATCAGGGATCAGAGATGCTCTTGCTTTTTGGCTCAGTCTTGTGGAGCCGGGATTATCAACCCTACCACTGCCAACAGTGTAAAAGAAACTGCCGGTTCCCTTTCCTTTTTGCAAAACTGTCAAATAACAACGATGTGTGTTAAGTGGCAATGAGGTATAAATTTACATGCAGAGACATATATATATCCAAAGAGCAAATGTGCTATGACTATGCCTTCCCAACAATTTTTGCTCTCTTTTTATATTTTTGTTTGTATTTTGGGTTCCACCCCATTTTCTGTGTTTTTTTTTACACAAGATGTCCTCCCTATCCCTGCGCTGCTTCTCTTGGTTTTTCGTCTTCTTCTTTCATTCCCTCGGCCTCTTCTCTCAGTCACTCAATTTACTCTTTGTAGCCTAAGTCCTCCCGGTGGCTGGGCCTGCCTCGGTCTCTCATAGGCCTAGTCGTACGACGGTAGTGGTTAAGACATTTATTATTGTTAGTACGACCCAGGTCACTATGCGCTGTCGTTACAGTATTACAAAAATAGATAGTCGCGTAGATTTTTAATTATAATAACGAACAAATGTTTTGCAAAGTTTTATGTAAGAACTTTAGCAGATTCTGTATCAAATGCTTTCAATCATGTTGTATCCATAAACATAAAAGATAAATTTTTTGTAGCAAACCACTAGTTTAGCAAAGACATTTTGGATAAAAATTAATTGTATTGGAGTATATAATAAGCAAGTATTTGAGGAAAGGGCATTCAAAATATAATATAGTATTATATTATATTATATAAAACTAATTATTGTATATTTTATTATTTTGAATATAGAAATTCTATAGTCGCTAGAAATTCCAATGTCATACCGCCCACGACCAAAGTGATATTGGAAAAAAGAAAGGGTACTGATGGTTGAGAAATGCAATATTAGCAGTCAAATAGGATAACTGCAATGGTAGCTGTAATGTACTGGATGTGGGTTTTATTATATACAACAAATAGCAATAATAAAAGGAAAATGTTATATGTTTATATCTCTACTCCTGCAAAAAGAGAATTGCAATATTGGCCAATATTAGAAGTAAGATGCACTGATACTATTAGAATAACCAATATTATTTATATAGTAATAATATAAAACCAATGCACAATTTTTTTTTACATTTCAAAACGGCATAGCTAACAATATCACGAAGTTGTGATATTTATATAGATTTTTAGAAAATCTGTACTACTAGTCATTGTCCTGTAGTCATTCAAACTTATAATTAATTATTGTGATAATCTCATAAGAAACGTTAAAAAAATATCATCCTCATTTGCTGTACTTACACTGCGTTGGACATTAGTTAGAATGCAAAAGTATTCAAATGTGTAGGCAAATGAAAATATTGAAATCAGCAAAAATGAAACGATTTGTACTCCTATGTTAATTGCCGAAACCTTCGGCAATGCTATAGACTGGTGAAAAGTGCACGTTATTTTTTCGTGAAATGCGCAAGACTTTATCGTTCTATTATCTGTCGCTCGGCGTTTCAATTTCCGGTCTTAACTTTTATTAAACCAAGCTTTTCAAGCATTTTGTGGCGATTTTCGTTGAAATTAATCTGTCTATTTGTGTATAATCCAATCAGATGGGTTAGTTTTAGGAATTTGTGGTAAACCTTCAAAAGCTTGGTAACATTTAAATAGGTTTAAATGTGTTTTGTATCGTTATTATACTTTAACGACTTTACAAAATGATGCTTAAATTTGTTGATGAAATTTTTTGACGAGGGTTCGTCTCATTGTTGATGAATAATTTTCGTAAGTTGTGTGCACATGCATTTATCATAAAAACTCCTACACTTCGCTCTGCTCGTTTGTTCGTGGGATAAATATTAATTCAAGCTGTAGACCTAAACTACTGTACATAATTTAAATAACAACAGCAATAATGAAATATGTTTATTATATCTTTTATTATATTGAAATGCAATATTAAAAGTAAATGGCAAGCTGCCGTGTAATATACAATTTGAAAGTTGGTTGTTGGTTAAAATAAATATTAATTCAAGCTGTAGACCTAAACTACTGTAAGTAATTAAACTAACAACAGCGATAATGAAATATGTTAATTATATCTCTGAAATGCAATATTAAAAGTAAAATATATTGTAATATACAGTTTGAAAGTTGGTTGTGTTGAATGTAGAACAGTTTTGACAGCGATAGGCCTATGTAACAGAAATAAATATTAATAAAATAAATATTTAACTATCTCAAACTTATGTTTCACAATAATAAAATAAATATTAATTCAAGCTGTAGACCTAACCTACTGTATGTAATTTAACTAACAACAGCAATAATGAAATATGTTTATTAAATCTCTTATTATATTGAAATGCAATATTAAAAGTAAAATGGCAAGCTGCCGTGTAATACACAATTTGAAAGTTGGTTGGTTGTTGGTTAAAATAAATATTAATTCAAGCTGTAGACCTAAACTACTGTACGTAATTTAACTAACAACAGCAATAATGAAATATGTTTATTATAGCTCTGAAATGCAATATTACAAGTAAAATATATTGTAATATACAGTTTGAAAGTTGGTTGTGTTGAATGCAGAACAGTTTTGACAACGATATGTAACAGAAATAAATATTAATAAAATAAATATTTAACTATCTCAAACTTATGTTTTACAATAATAAAATAAATATTAATTCAAGCTGTAGACCTTGTTAGATTGTTTGTTTGAGGCTGTTGTGCATTAATTCTAGCAGAGAAACTATTCAGTTTAATAAATCAGAACACTTGTGATTTCAGTTTAGACCGTAAAACCTTTCTATTTGTACCGATCAAAATAGTGGACTCGCCACAAATACAACATTTCACCCCGAGATTAATATGAAAGTAATAAACAAAAATAAAACAACGAATAATTGATTGTGTTCAACGTCTCAGCGTGCTGGTTATGTGCGGCTCATCAGAGCTGATAGTCCGAGAGGTATGGCGGGGGTTTAACGATTCTACCGGATCGCGAGACACTCGTGACAGTAGGTGAAGGGGTCTCAGGATTAGCAGCGAGTGAGATAATATCAGAACGGTTGCGTCGTAGGCGACTACCATTATCCATCTGGACCACAGCAGATCTAGTGAGATCATCGGACGGAGTGATGACAACTCCTTCACCACGAGTGGCTCTCATTACCACCGAAGCATCCTTGTTTACCGGGCGAAGCGGAACGGCTTTGTGGGCATCATCGTGACAGGCTTTCGAATTCTCCTTATACTCATCATTTCTAGCCTTGAACACCTCGTGGTCTGGAAGTTGAGGTCTTAGGTTGTCCGGATGGGTGACCACAGCGGTTCGGAGCTTTCTACCCATCAGTAGCTCTGCAAGAGAAAAACCACCAATGATAGGCGATGCTCTGTATGACAACATTGCCAGATATGGATTCGAGTCTTTCTGAAGCATTCTCTTTATGGTCTGAACTGCACGCTCAGCAGCTCCATTACCCCGGGCATAGTGAGGGCTGCTAGTGACATGAGTGAACTTATACTCTGCAGCGAAACTGGAGAATTCTGTGCTAGCATATTGCGGACCATTGTCCGAGACTACTGTATCCGGTATCCCATGCCGGGAAAAGAAGCTCTTGAGTTGGGTGATGATCTTTCTAGAGGTAGTACCATCATTGAGGAGTGCTACTTCTGGATACCTGGAATAATAGTCGACTACCAGTAAGTACACTGCTCCTTTGAACTGGAACAAATCAGTTCCTACTATTTGCCACGGTCTATCAGGAGTGGCGATAGGTCGCAGTGGTTCAACAACTTTGTTAGCCTCAGTTTTACAGACCTGACACTGAGATATCATGTCCTCGATAGCCTTGGCCATAGACGGCCACCATACACTGTTCCGCGCTCTAGATTGACACTTGGTGATCCCCAAGCGGCCCTGGTGAATGTCCTGAAGCACCCTGTAACGCTCCGAGAGAGGGAGTACAATCCTACTTCCAAGCATAAGGAAGCCCTTATTCACTATTAGAAGTTCCTTGCGATCATAGTATGGTCTCAGAGCGCTGTCCACTGAGGACAAATAGTGTGGCCATCCATCTTTCACCAGACTGACTACCTTCCGGAGCCCCTCATCATCCCTCTGAGCAGCCTTCATCTCTTCCAGTTGACTATCCAGACCGTTCAATACCACCGTTTCGTTAACAAAGTGTGTGGCCTCCTCCTCTCTTAGCTCATCAACCTCCTCTCCTCTTGAGATACTAAACCTAGACAGCGCATCAGCTGAGGAGTTACGAACACCAGAAATATGCTGGATTGTATACTGGAAACGTTGCAGTCTCAGCTTGAAACTCTAGATTCGGGGAGGTAACTTGTCCAAGAATCTGTTGCCAAAGAGACTGATCAGGGGTTTGTGGTCTGTTTCGATAACCACACTCTTCATACAAAGTATGTAATGCGAAAACTTTTCCATCGCCCAACATACCTCAAGCGCTTCTTTCTCGATAGCAGCATAGCGCTGCTCTGTCTCAGACAACGACCGACTCGCAGCTGCAACCAATTGTCTTGAACCATCATCTTGAACTTGACTCAAAGTGGCACCCAGTCCATGATTACTCGCGTACGTTGATATGATGGTTTCTCTATGCGAGTTGTAAGCAGCTAACACAGGAGGCTCTTTGAACAGCTCCTTGATGCCTTGGAAGGCATCATCCTGTGCCTCTCCCCATGTCCAAACAATGTCTTTCTGTAAGAGCTCACGGATGGGTTTGCTCACCTCTGCTAGGCGGCAGGAAAATCGGGCATACTGATTCACTAGGCCAAGAAAGCTCCTCACACTTTTAACATCGGTAGGCGTTGGGAAATCCAAAATTCCCTGTATTCTAGGGCCAGCGTGTATACCTTGCTCATCAATCAGATGCCCCAGAAAAGACACACGTTTCACTCCAAACGCGCACTTTGACTCGTTCAATGTGAGACCTGCCTTTTCGATTTTTCCCAGAACCTCTCTCAGCCTCGAGTCATGCTCTTCCTTAGTCTGACCAAACACAAGAATATCATCCATATGAATGACTACGCCTGCTATATCCTTCAGTATTCTGCTCATCTCTGCTTAAAAGATTTCTGGTGCACTACATAGACCTTGAGGTAACCGAAGATATCGATATCGTCCCTGATGAGTCAGGAATGTTGTAAGTTTGCTGGACTCTGCATTCAACGGAATCTGCCAAAAGCCACTATTGGCGTCGATCTTGGAAAAGATCTTTGCCTGACCAATAGAAGCCAGACTATTTTCGACAGTGGCCATGGGGTGAATTTCTCTCATAACAAACTTGTTTAGTTCGGTATAGTCCGTGCAAATTCTAACCTTGTCCTGACCTGGTTTGGGTACTACCACCATCAGCGCTACCCACGGGGTTGATTCCTCCACGGCTGTTATTACACCCTGCTGTACCATATCTTCTATGGCCAGTTTAGCCTTATCGCGTAACGGAAAAGGTACAGGATGAGGGACATTGATAGCAAAAGGCTTTGAATCATCTTTCATAGTGATAGAATACTCTCTGGCGACTTTTCCTAGACCTCGGAACAGCTGTTTGCTCACGGTCACCGATTCAACAGCACACTTTTCCTAGTCTATTGTAATCAGCTGAAGGTTCTCACAGGCCTTTCTACTCAGAAGCGGTACAGTCTGATTATCGACCACGTAGATGTCTTCTGAAAGAACACGACCACCTGTGCCGACAAGAGAACTAATAACTCCCAGACATTTCAGTGGTGTTCGACCTGGTCTAAATAACCTTTTGTTAGTCGGTTTCATCTGACCAATCACATGTCTAGGTCCACATACACTCAACGCCGCACCAGTGTCAAGCTTGATGAACTTAACAGACTGCTTAGACTTCTCTCTCGTACCAACATTGAGAACCGAATACCACGAACCTGTGTCAACATTATCTATTTGCACTATTTCTCCAAAATAGACCTCTTGAGTAGAGTTATTCTCATCCTCAGACAACTCATAAACAGCTGGTTCACCTCTGCAAACACTAGCCCAGTGGTTTTTTCCTTTGCACTTGTAGCACTTAGAACCAAATGCAGGGCATCTGTTTGGGAAATGCTCTTTCCCACACTTTCCGCATTGTACCTTAGCCTCTCTTCGGTCCATATTAGTTGGACGACCTGTTTTTGGTCTACCTCCAAGAGCAATCGCATTCACATCAACAGACAATTTCTCACTCGACTTTGCCACCTTAGCTGCCTCAGCTACTCGAATAGCCCTGATAACGAAATCTAACGAAAGTTTCTCATCGGACTCTCTCATCAATTTCTCTATAGTCTTGCTATCATCCAGTCCGAACAGCAGCTTGTCTCTCACAAGGGAATCACGTTGATCACCAAAATCACAACTTTCTGCCAAACGTCTCAGCCTCATGAGATAAACATCTACCGTCTCACCATTCTGGGAACTGTTATGGAATTCATACCTGGAGACTACAATGCCAGATCTCGGGTTACAGTACTCACGGAATCTCTTTAGGACATCCTTCAATTTCCTGCCTTCTGTACCCTCATCTATATCCTTAGTCTCACCATCTACCACCTTAGTGAATTCCATCTGACTGTACACTTCACGTACATCTTCCCCACCGACATGGCGAAACAAAGCTAACTTTTGTTTCTCGGCAGCCAGAGTCCCTGCAGTCACATCAATAGCTAGAAGATAATCCTCAAAAGCCCTGGACCATTTTCTCCATTCACCAGCAATGTCCTTAGATCTCAAATCAAGCTGACCCGGAGGCGAAATACCATCCATAATAGACGAGTGGGTAACTATTTACGCTGCCACCATGTTAGATTGTTTGTTTGAGGCTGTTGTGCATTAATTCTAGCAGAGAAACTATTCAGTTTAATAAATCAGAACACTCGTGATTTCAGTTTAGACCGTAAAACCTTTCTATTTGTACCGATCAAAATAGTGGACTCGCCACAAATACAACAGACCTAACCTACTGTACGTAATTTAACTAACAACAACAATGCCAACAATAAAGAAATATGTTTATTATATCTCTGAAATGCAATATTAAAAGTTAAATGGCAAACTGATGTGTAATGTACAGTTTGAAAGCTGGTTGTGTTGCGATGAATGTAGAATGGTTTTGACAGCGACATGTAACAGAGAGCAAGCGTTGGCATTTACGCGTCTGGAAGTTTTATGCAAACTGGAGTGAAATAAAGAAATATTCTTGTCATAAAAGGGCGTTGTAGTAACGCCCTACCTTGTAGATAAGATGTAAAGAAATCTGGCTGATGTTCTAGATAATTTGAAAAACCTTCGGTAATTGGACAAAAACGTAGGCTGATAAACTGTGTACCACATTTTTGTACCTGTAAATCGGTCTACGCCTCAAACAGTACACAAACAGTACACAGTAAACAGGTCTACTATCTGTCGCACGGCTTTATTGGCGTTTCGTAGGTCGGTCGAAACTATTAATAAACCAAGCTGTTCAAGCGTTTTGTGGCGATTTGTGGCAAGACTATCGTTCTATTCTCTGTTGCTCGGCGTTTCAATTTCCGGTCTCAACTTTTATCAAACGAAGCTTTTCAAGCGTCCTAATAAATCTGTCTATTTATGTATAATCCGATTAGAAGGGTTGGTTTTAAGAATTTGCGGTAACCTTTCAAAGGCTTGGTAACATATTTAAATAGGTTTATATGCGTTTTGTATCATTATTATACTTAAACGACTTTACTGAAAAATTGTTAAATTTGTTGATAGGATTTCGTTGCAAGGGTTTGGTGACGGCCGTTAACGGATAATTTTTCGGGAGTTGTGTGCCCATGTGCATTTATCATAATTCTCCCAATCAATCGTTTCACTCTTGTTTGGTCGTGGGAATACTAATTATTGTATATTTTGTTATTTTGAATATAGTCTAAATATATCAACCCTACATAAGCTTAAAAAAAACATTTTTTCGCAAGTAATCCATTTTAGGTGCCTGAATATTATACGAGCTTTATAAGTATACTACAAGAGGACCAAAGTAGGTGACAAATGAATGTTGGATGTTTGCTCCTAAATATAAACATAATTATCTGTAACTATTTTTTCTGTTAGTATTAAACTTGTATCTTATAGTTCTGGTAAGGTTATAAAATTAGGATTTAGATGGGTATACAATTTGCATTGTTATGAACAAAACTTTTATAACACATTTTTGCCATAAAAATTTTGATAATCCTGTAATTAAATGAAATATAAAATATAACTGAAGTTACACACAGATAAATATGTGATTGCCAGTGACAAATTCAAATAGTACAGTATATAGCGAGTTGAGTAATACATAATATATACTACCATTTACTGTACTGCGCTTTAAGCTTCTTTCTCATTTTGAAAAGCAATTCAAGATTTGATGGTTTGCTTATTTTGGTTGTGAATTATCATTTGAAGATATACAACAAATTTAAGAAAATAAAAGGCTATGAAGTAAAGACATATTGACTTTAAAAGAACCAAAGGATTATAGAAGGTATTCCAGAGGGTTGCAATTGATTTTAAAAGTTTAAAGTATAAAGCGGAGAGAAAAGTGCATGTAAGCAGAAAGCATATACAATTGTCACTAAACTACGTGTACATGTAATTGGTAATGCTGGTGGCAGCTTGAAGATAAATTAGGTGGTATATTTTGTAACAGTAATACTTTTTCTTAGTGATGGTAACTGCTGATACAATAATATTGCTGTAAGAAAAAGAAATTCATTTTTATTGTGTTACTACCTATTGTTTTGTATTTAATTTTGATAAGCCGTGAAGATTGGTCAAGTTTTGAATAAATGCAATTTTTCATATGTTGATGTTCTAGTTTTCAAGATGCCATTTATTTTAACCAAAAATGCACATGTTAGTTGAAACTCTTCAAAGGTTGTTGCAAAATTTGAAATATCATAAAACATTGATTTTTTGACAATGACCAAAAAGCAACTTGAGTCAAACTGTCAGTAATTAACTAAGCTCTTTTTTAGTAAGACAAGATCACTTTGATCGAGATATTATTTCCCTACAATTACAATCAGCTGCTCGAGGTGGCTAGATCAGAATACAAGCAATGCCATCACCTGTAAATATCTATCTTAAGAGTATTAAAGGCATACCTCTTTGAGCAGTTGCTGAGCAGCTTTGTAATCTCCTATCTCTTTACTGCAGTGAGCAGCTAGAAGTGCCCAAAGACTATGTCGATCATTTCCTTTGAGAAAGTGTTTAAAATATTCCAACGCTAGTTTATAGTTTTCAGTGTAATACAGCAGATACGCGCATAACTCGATGCGTTTTGTTTCAAAAATGTCGTTTTGTGAATTTGGTTGAAGTGATAATGGTTTGCTCCTGAGCAATTCACAACATGAAGAGCAGCTGGTTGAATCGATTGGTTTGCCAAGTGCTTTGCTTATCTCTCTTTTGGAATCAGTATATTGACCTGTGAAGTAAAGAACTTCTGCCTTTACCCAGGTATCAATTTTAAGGATGCTAATATCTTCAAGTAATGAAGATATTTCCAGCCGTTCTTTATCTTCAGACGAATCAGCTGGCTTAGGCATTTTGGAGTTGACAAACTCCTTGATAGGAATGAGTAAGCAGCCCATAAGTACTATCAAGTGTGCTGGAACAATGTAAGATAACTCCTGATCACCTTTATAATACTGATCGATCTGTACAGAGTCAGTCTGTGATTTCATCTTGAGATAAGCTGAAGTTCGTATGTATATAGAGAGAGCGAGGAGAATATTCAGGTGCTGATGCGTGTCTGGTGACAGAAGGCCTTGCTGTTGAAGCTCTGAGTAGATATCCCATGAATGACAACAACTGAGTTCGAGACACATCTTCATGTTGTTAGCAAGAAGTGTCGGATATCTGAATATCTTTTCCTTCACCTTGACATTCAGATTAGCTGGTGGTTGAAACTCGACAAACTCGGGCAAAAAATCATATTTATTCATGTCTTTTACAAATGATTCTAAACGTTTCATTGTGACAGACTGATTTTCTTTTGCACACTTTGCATGCAATGCTCTTTTATCAGTAAACTGTGTGTAGAGCTGACTGTTGCCTTCTGCTTCTTCACTAGAAAGTAAAACAATGGTAGAGGAAAGCATGTCAGATTTATCGCCTGCAAATCCATCGAATGGTCTCTCTGCTTCTTTTTTGTAGAGCTCCATAAACTGTTCTACCGTTAGTGTCAGACTCAAACCTCCCTCCTTACCATTACCTGTTGGGATGTTACCAGAGTTTGTAGTGATTCCATCTATTCTGTATCCAGTGACAATCGTCTTAGCTAGCCTACTAAACCCACTGTTTGTCTTCAACTCATCAATATCAAAGGACTTTAGAGGACTCTCACCTAGATTTCCTATTCTGAAGTAGCTGTCTACTGCTAGTTTTTCAAAGTAATCTGATTCCTTCTCCACAAGGATGGCATATTCTAGATCAGAGTAAGGAGTTGCATCCCCCTTTGCTATGGAACCCAATCCGATAATAGCAAACTTACAAGGAGCTTCTTCATCCTTCTTCTTCAGCACATCAATGCTTGATTGGAGAATCTTTTTAGATACACGAACAAGCCCGTTGCGACAGACTTTACTAGCTGAGAATACTTTATCACTAAATTCCTTTGCATTCCTAAGATTTTTTTCACTGAATATGTCATCATCACTCACAGAACTTCCTAAAGAATCAAGAGTACTAAAGTCTTGCTTGGTATCTTCTCTGTACTTCTCTAGAAGTGCCTTATGGTTACTGATCATCTGCTGATGTTCATCATAGCTGAGAGGATGGTTTCCTTTGTACCAACTTTATTCTATGTCATAGACTAGTCTGTGTCTGTTGTAAGTAGGATTAAGAGTCACACTGTAGTTAGCTAGGCCATGTGCCTGTAAAGCAGTATTTTAGAAGCTATAATTTTATAAGTTTAGAAATAATAGCTTGAGCAAACTAAGAAAATATTGAATATAAAAAGAGATTTTAGAAAAAAAACTTGTTTTGCGGCAATTTAAAAAGAGACGCTGTTCATATTTTTCTTGTTGCTAATTTCAGGAAAAGAGGTTGGCTCTTTTAGGGCATTTTTGGGCCATAGTTTTTTCGTAATGATGAGCGATCATAAAACCTTTATATGAATGAGACGGCACTCTATGCTCAGCATGATGTTCTATTTTTTATGTATCTATATTCTATGTTCTCACATGGTGGCACTTTGTTAGAGTAAAAGTTCAAACGTTCAATTACATGTAAAGAGTTGCTTTGTATCTTTCTAACAGTCCGTCAAAATTTTGGTAAGATAAATTCAACTCTTTTACGGGCGACGCAAATGTCAACTATACTTTGCACTCTCCTTCAGGCAAAGTGATGCTAACTTTTTTTGACACTAGAAACCTGATGTGACTCACCTTCAACTTGTCCTAGATCTCTAAATAAATATACAGTGAGAAGCTGGTAAGTATCCCTACAAGCTTATATTTATGGCTTTCGATTAAGTTAAGATGATCGTAGAGCCAGCGCTGCAATTTGTTGGAGCTCTCTATTGTTTATTTTATTCTTTGTTTGAAGGCAGTTTTTTATAAATATATTTAACAATGTTGCGCTAAAGCCCATTGCACTCATTGATACGTTTGCTACTGCTTTCAGCCAAACCGGCTTTTTATGTGTAAGAGAAGAAGAGTTATGAGCATCAATCTATTGTAAGCCAAGTTTAGATAACCACAATGATGCTATCAAATAAAATGCTATAAACTTGAAAATTTATCAGTTACATAGTAAAAATCTATCAAATTCTACAAATATATATTTAAGAACAAGTGACAATGCCGAAACATATTTAGTAGAAATTCCCTTGTCATACAGCCCACGACCAAAGTAATATTGGAAAAAGAAAGGGTAATGCCGGTTGAGAAATGCAATATTAACAGTCAAATTGCACTGCAGTGCAATAGGAGAACTGCAATGGTAGCTGCAATGGTAGCTGTAATGTACTGGGTGTTATTATGTACAACAAAGAGAAATAATGAAAAGAAAATATTATATGTTTATATCTCTCTCCTGCATTAGAAGAAATGCAATATTAGAAGTAAAATAGCAGGCTGCTGTGTAATATTATTACACAGGCTGGAGGAGGGAGGAGCTGTATATCATTGGTCATAGCAACCAATATCAGGAAGTTGTGATATTTATCTAGATTTCTGGATTTACATCTAAAAAAACTATGTTGAATTTAAAAATCAAAACAAATCTTAGCTGGTTTTCATAAAAACAGATGTATATCTATATGAAAATTTAGGCCTATTACATAAATTTGCAGATATTAAAAACGGCTTGGCAGTTTCGGATATAGGCACAGCCGCAGTATCAACAACCAAAGCTTTAGGAAAATAATAACAGTAACATATTGCACACCATCAGTCACTATATACTTCAATCTTGTAAATTTGAATGATTATTCTTATAACTAAATCTCATAATAATCTTATAAAATCAAATAATTATTCTTACAATGAAATATTGTAATAATCTTATAAGTATCATTAGAAAAACATCATCGTGATTTCCTTTATCTTCCCTGCTTTGGACATCAGTTGGAATACCAAAGCACTCATTATAAGTGTCCAAAATGTCAAAAGTCCGGTAGAATCGGCAAAAACGAAACGATTACTTTTTAGTACTTTTACGTTAATTACAGAAACCTTCGGCAATTGGACATTGGCATAGACTGGTGAAATGTGCACTTTTTTCCCGTGAAATGCGCACGACTTAATGGTTCTACTCTCTGTCGTATGGCCTTATCGGCGTTTCGTTGGCCGATCTTAATTTTGATTAAAGAAGGCTTGTCAAGTTTTCATTGCGATTTTAGGCCAAATTTTTCTGTATATTTATATGCAATCCGATCAGATGGGTTAGTTTTAGAATATTGCGTCAATTTTTCAAATACTCTGTAACATATTTAAATATGTTTATATGTGTTTTGTATCATTATTATACTTAAAGGAGTCTACCCAAAAATGGTTAAAATTTTTGATGGGATTTCGGTACAAGGGTTTGGTAACGGCCGTTGATGAATAATTTTTTGGGAGTTGTGTGCGCATATGCATTTATCATAAAGCTGCCAATTGATCGCTTTGCTTGTGTTTGGTCATGGGATAATACACACAGAAACGAAAATTAACATCTGTGAAACAAAAGTACTTGCAATGCGTTCTCGGCCAGTTGCCTTCTGATTGTTGCTATCATTTGGCCCCATTTTATCTTTTTCTGGCTATAAAATACTATTCAGTGTCTGGTAGCTTTAATTCTGGTGATGCACTGCTGAACTAATAGATATTCGCATTTGAACAATTTTTTCAGCTGAGCAAAACTTTTACCCGATGCTATTTGAAAAACTGAGAAACTTTTAGGCGCAAGTGAGCTAAACACAAATTTTTGTCTCAAAATAGTCATACGGATTCCATCGTGACTGTCAGCAAGTTTTTTAATTACGTTGAAGTATCAAGATCACGTTAAACAGTGAACTACTATGAGCCTGTTACAGTTATTAGTTATTGCTATGGTGTTGTTTTCAAAATCTTAACGAAAAAACCGTAAAGCTCTAGAGTAAAAAACGGACTTTGACATAAACGATCACAATAATAGAAATGATTGTTGTTGATATAAACCAGTAATTATTAGTAAGATCTTGTGAATACTTTTGTATTGATCGCTTGCTATTATGGGCTTATAAAGATTGAAGAATGTCGAAATGGCGATCAGATAGAAGTGGCATTCAATTAAAGTGTGGCGCTCAATTTTTATTCTTGCTCTTATAGTGGGGGCATTCAAATAAACGTAGCACTAACGTAAATGTTTTATCAAAAGCTAATTATTGTTTTGGAGTGTGTCGGTTGGTAAATATTGGAAAGGAAAAATGACGGGACTGTGTTAAAGTAAAAAGAGTGTTTCTTTGATTCATGTTAGCAAGAAAAAGAAGAGGTGAGAGGAAAAAAAATGAGATGGAATGGAGAGGCGAGGCTAGAAGAGTTGCAGTAAAAGAGTAGCAAAATAGGAGAGGTGATCAAAGAAAAATGATGGGAGAGGGAAGAGGCAGGCAAAATGAAAGATGACAAAGACTGGACAAGTGATAGAGCCAATGACAGGAAAAAGAGAGGGGAAACAAGGAGAGAGAGAAGGAAAAAGAAAAAAAAGGGGGAAGAGAAAGGAGAGAGGGAAAAGAGAGCGAAAAGTGGAAAACAAGGAGCGATTAGGAGGAGAGCTAGGGTGAGGGAAAGTGAGAGAGAGAGAATAAAACAGTGAAGGAGAGTGAGAGGAGGGAAGAGAAAGAGAGAGAGAGTGAGAGAAAGAGAGAGAGAGAGAGAGAGAGAGAGAGAGAGAGAGAGAGAAAGAGAGAGAGAGAGAGAGAGAGAGAGAGAAAGAGAGTGAGAGAGAGTGAGAGAGAGTGAGAGAGAGAGTGAGAGAGAGAGTGAGAGAGAGAGTGAGAGAGAGAGTGAGAGAGAATAAAACAGTGAAAGAGAGTGAGAGGAGGGAAGAGAGAGAGAGAGAGAGAGAGACAGAGAGAGAGACAGAGCAATAGAGAGAGATAGACAGATAGGTTGAGAGACAGAGATATATAGTTAGAGAACTATATAGAGAGATAAAAGAGGAAAGACAGAGATAATAGTGGTGGCATGAAATGTTAGGAAATGTATGTTTAAAGTACTTTTTAAAGCAAGTACCTGAAGGTAATGTCTCCAAGTCCCAGATTTTTCAGCTTTCTCTTTGTATTCTCTAGCTAATGTGTCAAGTTGGTTTAATTCATCATCTGCCATCATTTATCCCTCAGGTTTTCCTCCAACTTCAGAGCTGTACTGCAACCACATTGAATGTTGATGGAACAAGAATGTTTACATTTCATGGTAATTAGTTACACAGTTGTTTTTGCTCCCGTAAATTCAAACAGAAAGTTGTAGTTCATCAAAAAATGGCTCTTTGTCAACTGATGGTTAATTACATCCACAACCAATTTACTTTGGCAGTTTCAAGTGCACACAACTCTTTTAGAAAAGTTTAAAAGCACAAGTTGTCCAGTTTTCAAGAGTGTTAAGCTTTAACTGCTATTATTGTATGCAGAAGCAATTCTGCATTCTTATTCTTGCGAAAGGTTCTGTTAGGAGAGGCTCTCCATTCCATCAAGGCCATTCAAGGGTCACTTACAGTCCTGAATTGGCATTTCATTATTTTAACAGCAGACTCAGCCTTGCCAGTGCTTGGTGTGTGCCTCGGGGTTTAGGTCATGTGCTTAAACTGCGAACTCTCCAAACTCGAAGTTAGCGTAGTAAAGAGCACTATCGCTATGTACCCACAAGAAAACCCTGTATCCACGAAATATTTCTTTGCGCCCTTGTAATACTGTACTAGCTCGTTCATCTACCAGTTTAAGTCTCTGCTTTTAGTTAGAGGTTCTGTGACATGTTTTGCCAGTATAACATATATCTGGCTTTGGCGCCTCATGCTTTCAGCTGACTGAAGGCTCCCATGGAGGGTGTCAAATTTCTCTGTCATCATGTTTAAGGGTAGCCCTAAGTAAGTTATCCTATAGACAGGTCAATCCTTAAAAGTTGACTTGCAACAAAATTCAAATTGCAGTTACTTGGTATCAAAAAATTCACCATGTCTTACTCTGCTGTGCTGTAGGTGCAAAATATGTGGAAATGTGATTACCAGCTCTTAAAAGCTCAAAAATGAACAGTTAATCGCCGCCATCATGAACGGAGTGTTGGTTGAAATCACTTTATTTCAATGAAGTACTCAAAGATTGTGGTTATTGTTTTGACACATGATGTTATTACGTGAATTGAAAGATCAACAAAAAACTCAATATAAAACTTTTCGTAGCACTAGTTTATGGCAAACATTTTGGATTTTACTGGAAAGCCCTTATTAAATATAGATGCTTGCTATGTTACAGTTTTGCTTCAGCCTGATCTAATCATCTAGTCGTAATATGATCATGTGACCCATACTTCCTGCCAATTAGCGCGAAAATTTCTGCAGAATTTCTCGACTATCACAGGTGACCAACAGGATCTTCATGGGTTTATTAGAGGATGACATGCACTAGTTCGAGCTAAGGTTAAAAAATTAAACGATTTTTTACGGTAAGTTTTGTGACATCAGTACTCAAGGTGACAGCATTACAATAATGATGAAATATACGGGTAAGGACAATAGACGTGGTTTTATTGAATGCGGTTAGTTTATTTGTGAAAATATTTTTACGAATGAAGTTGCATGAAAGTGTGAACAGAAGCCATCGAGTTCAACAACGTCTCATTTGAGCCGTTTTGGAAAAGGATATCAACCTACAGTGTTTTCGTGATGGCTGCGATTAACTGTTAGTTTTTGAGCTTTTACAAGCTTATAATCATATTTCCACATATTTTGCACCTACAATACAACAGAGTAAGACATGGTGAAATTTTTGATACCAAATAACTGTAATGTGAATTTTGTTGCCAGCCAACCTTTAACGGCCTGCTCTTTCTAAAAAGCGCAGTAGTTCCGCACAAATGCTTCACAGCTAGCCGTTTACTTTGAGCTCCCTTGTGTGATCATCTTTACCAGCTGTTGATATGTCGGGTCACCATCACCCTGCTGCAACATTCTCTGCAGTCTCTCGCCAGTCATATATGTGCACTCAGTTTGGTTAGTATCTGCCAAACCTTTCAGAAACACATTGTATCTTGCCAATGTGTCTTCTTCCTGAGCCACAGAGCTAACAGGGGATCTTGACAGCATACCTGCTACCACCTGATGTGATTCTTAAATATACTGTAGGTTCATTCCATACCTCTGCAGATACAGCCACATCTCATTAATGAGTTTGGTCTCTATAGGACGATGACCAAACAAAACTGTCAAGCCGTTTTTCCATAAATATTCTGATCACATTTGGTACAGCCAAGTATAACTGCTAGAAATTTGAGATCTAGTGAATGATACCTTAAATCTGTGTCGTTTAATGTCTGAGATGCATTGCATACTAGTTTTCCATCTTGTATCATCACTGTTCTAAGTCCTTTTGTGTTGGCACCACATTCTATGATTACTGGCTTCTGTGGATCAAAGGATCTCTGCAGTGTGTTTTCTGATATCAATTTCACGATCTGGTCTCATGAGTCTTTCTCTGCTTGTTCAAAGTTAAAATCAGCTTCCTACTGGATACTCCTCAGCAGCTCCACTCTATTGAGATCTTTGGGGTCAATACATGGTCTTAGTTTTTCATTTCCTCGCCTCCGATGAAGAAATCCAGTCTGTAGGTTCATCAACTCTGCTTGTCACCCCAGCATTTTCAAGTTCTATTATCTTAGCTATGACATCAAAATTTGTGCTAAATGCAAAGCGTAAAAGTTTGGCTCTGCTAAACAAAATTGTTTAAAATCTAGTATCAACTAGTTCAGCAGTACAGCAGAAGAAGAAATGAGATCAGAAGACATTGTGTGAGGTATTGGACAAACAGAAGATGTTTGTTCCATCGAAAACAGCAATCAGAATGCAGTTATCCGAGCAAAGGAGGTAAACATTTTTGTTTTAAAACATTAACTTTTGTTTCTGCATTTATTATAAATCTGGTTTGTGAATGTCATGTGTTCATGAAGATGTATATACTTGTAGCATTTGGTAGATTTTCATCATATAATTTATAAATTTGCAGATTTATAGCATATTATTTGATAGCATCATTGCAATAATCTGAACTTACGACGAATCAACGCTATAGTAACTTATCTTCTATTGTACATAAAAAACTAGTTTTGACTGCAAACTGTAGCAAACATATCAATGAATGCAATGAGCTTTTATAAACCGTTGTTAAATGTAGGTATAAAATAGGAATGAGTCATTAAATTTAGAATGAAATGACAATTAAAAGTTGCAATAAATTGCGAAACAGGACACAGACTATAATATCATTGCAAGTTAATTGCAAGCAATAGATATCAAACTGGTAGAAATATTTCTCAACTACTCAATGCATATTTATTAAGAGATCTTTGACAAGTTGGAGGTAAGTTAGTAGATTTATTGCATCCAAAAGGGTTAATATCGCTCTACCAGAAAGAGAAGATTAAATATAATGAACTGCTGTCAGCATCTGACTTTTTCGTCATCTCTAAACTTTTGTGAACTATCTCATAAAATTCTTGAAACCTTTGGCTAAGTTGCTATCTTTCAGTGCATCAGGCACTAATAGACTCTCCCTCCATATTGCTTAATCGCTTCTCCTGACACCATAAAAATTGTATGGTCAACCTACCAGTGTAAGTTTAGCTGTGAATGTACAGTAGATAATGTAGATAGTCTCAGCTCACTCTTTATGCATGGCCATGCTGTCGTGATGCCATGTCAAGTGATGATACGTGATGCCTGCGCTGCCCGTAGCCTTTATTATTGCTTTTATTAGCCTTTATTATAGCCTCTATTTGTAGCCTCAAACAAACGACATCTGTCAACACTGTCTATACTGTACACATCTATACTAGCTGCTAATCTTTGTTATCAACTGGACACGGTTATAAAATTTGAACATAGATTAATCAGAATATTTTCATTGGACCTGTTTGACCAGTCAAATGTCTGCAGGCATGACTGAAGGTCATGCTTAGCCTTATAGATTGAGGGCAACTGTAAGCAATCTCTAAACATAGATTGATAACTAACACTACGCTGTGCCAAGATACCAACTGATAAACCTAAACCATAACTGTCACATACAACTTTTATCGTATTATCTAAGTAAATCAGACACGCTGATTCCGATTTTGTACTCAAAATAAAGATTGGTCCACTAACTTTCAGAGTATTGAAGGCTTGTTCACAGCAATTTAATATTGGTCTTAAAAACAACACAATCGGCATAACAAGCACCGCCCATAAATATGTGACAAAACCTAGCTTTTTCAGGAACGGAAGTTAGAGATGTTTAGTCCGATTTAGAATAATAGAGATGGGTGTCTTAAAACCCGCTGTTAATTAAATCCAGCCTGCAAAATAATCTGCTCTAAAACTAACTCAGACAAATCTGTGATGCTATTCATATACACGTAGATTGCAACACGTAGTTGGTTGCTGGTTAAGGTCAAGAATAGGCCACCAAGGTCAAACTCGCTGCTCAAAAGAACAAAGTTGTGTAAAGAGACAAAAACTACGTTTCATCATGTAGTCTGGTTGCCAAACATCATTAATTGTCTCAACAGGTGGCAGAGAATGAGGCCTATCATGGTGGGCATTTGCTTCTATCTATAGCAGTTAGATATTTAGTCTGTTTCCGGAGTTATTATCGAATGTAGGGGTTCTCAATTACTCGAACTAAAAAGTGGTAAAAATTAATAATATAAATTACCTGAGTGAGCGACTGTACATCGCTCTATGAGCTATCCAAAGCAAGATGACAACTCCAATTTTTAAGTGATAATTGAAAACTACCAATATCTTATATAATACCGGTATTGTTCGGTTAGAGACTGTCGTTAAGGCTAGTAGTAGTAGTGAATATTTTATATTTAAGCCTTGTTCTCATATCAAATGCGAGACCCGGCAGTAATTTTGTGCGGCAAATTACTGACAGCGCTAGGTTCGGCGGCTAATGTTCACATTAAGGTGTGTCACAGCTATACCGTCTCGAAAGTACTGACCTTCATCTGTGCAGCGCTTTTTGGAAATTTTTGCTCGTGGCTCTTCCCAAAAGTTGAACAGCGCTGAACTCTTGCGTTGGCTGTCGGCGATTGACCTATCAGCTGTATTTGGTGCACAGGTTCACATTTCACCGCTGATAGCCCTGCGGTACTGTCGTCGGTGCTTACGGCGTATATGGGAACTAGGTTTGATTGATTATCACAGCTAACTATCATGGATTGCATCATTTTTAACAATGGAGTATCATATCTTATTAAAAGTTGACTTGCAACAAAACTCACATTACAGTTATTTGGTATCAAAAGATTCACCATGTCTAACTCTGTTGTGTTGTAGGTGCAAAATATGCGGAAATGTGATTACAAGCTCTTAAAAGCTAAAAAACGAAACGCCGTTGTAGATTGAAATCAGTTTATTTCTCTGACGTAGTCATTACAGTTGGTTATTAACTTGTCACGTGATGTTCTAACGTGAATTGAAAGGCCAATAAAAAACTCAATATAAAACTTCCCGTAGCACTAGTTTATGACAAACACTTCGGGCTTTACCGAAGACCCCGTATTAAATATAGATACTGGCTACTTTACAGTTTTGTTTCGGCTTGGTCTAATTGTCTAGTCGTAATCTGATCATGTGACCCATACTTCGTGATTAATTTCTGAAGCATTTTTCGATTATCACAAGCGACCAACATGCTTGTCATTTTTATCAGACAATGATATGCACTCTTTTGAGCCAAATTTGAAAACAAATGAATTTTTACGGTAGGTTATAGGATATCAGTGCTGAAAGTGACAGCATTACAATGACGATGAAATTGACGGGTAAGAACAATAGACATGGTTTTATTGAATGCGTGAAAGATATTCGTGAAAATAATTCGACGCATGAGGTTGCTTGAAAGTGTAAACAGAAGCTATCTCCTACAACTACGTCACATTTGAGCCATTTTGGAAAGAGAGTCCAAACTACGGCGGTCTCGTGTGGCTGCGATTGACTGTTCGTTTTTTAGCTTTTAAAAGCTTGTAAGCATATTTCCACATATGTTGCACCTACAAGACAACAGAGTAAGACATGGTGTATCTTTGGATATCTAATAACTGTAATGTGAATTTTGCTTGCAGCAAAAGAGTCTTGACTTGCAGCTTAAAGGCTGCAAGTCAACTTTTAAGCTAACATGCCTTACTAATGGAAGAAAGCCGGTAATTGGAAATTTTTGTGAGCTATGGCTTTTCGAACACTATTTATAAAGAGCCCGCAAGCAAGATAAAGTAAGATAAAAAATAAAGGGTTACCGAAACCGTTCAATCGCTATCCCAAACAGACAGCTGCGATCTTCGGTCATAAGTTGCAAATGTAGTGAGTAGCCATGGCTGCCTCTAGAGACAATGGTTGAAATATCATTCAACTATTCTAATCATCTGACCATCAATTTCACATGTTCCCTTTAACCGCCATTTAAAGATGTGGTTGAGTCAAACAGGTCGATTTAAAGAAATTAAAACCAATAAAAGGCTAAAACGTCAGCTACAATTTGATGTCATTTTTGTCTTTGTAGACCAATCCTGTCCAGAAATATATGCGTTTGAATGAGGCCATCTTTTAGAAAGTTCACATTCCAGCGGTTGCTTCATTCGTGACGTAACTATAGTAATACATCTGAAAAGAGTCTACAAGCGATAAATATAAGGTCGCTTCATTAGCCAATCATCAGCACAAAATTTTTTATAGGTTGTATAATAAATGTTATCACTTGTAAAACTCGTTGTCTGTGATAACTCAATTTAGGGATTTTACTCTATTATTGAATCGCATGGACATCGATATTTACTAAATTAATTAACATCGTTACTTTAATAAATTACTCGATCGACACGTTTTATTGATGATCAACAGTATTTTAAAAATTGCTGTGAAGTTACTGCGAAGGTGACTCCGAGTTTTCTTGGCATCAGGTGATTAAAGGGCTACGGAGGAAGATAGGAGAATGGAGGTAAATTTATCTTTTACTTTGAGTCTCCTATAGATATACTGTTGAGTTTACATTCAGATTATATTTCCCTGTTTGAGGTTACAATGTAATTTCCTGTGCGTGCGAAATACGTATGTACAGTCAGTTCTTGACGGCTTCTTTTTAATCCATAGCATCTAGCAATACAATGGCTTAGATCGATGAATATACTGAAGGTAATATTTTTAGTACTCATTAATACATGTACTAATTAATAAAATTATAACTTTTTGCTATCACCAATCATCGCTTTATAATTTTTTGTCGTTTCACTGAGATATATTTGCTTCAAATTTTCTGTGGCAGTTTTATCTAGTAAATTAGATTTATGATTTGACTTGAGATGTTCACTTTTCACTTGTAGAAAGTGAAGAAAATCGATTGATCAATGCATATCTTTAACTTCCAGAACCAAAGCTTCGAATCGTTAGCTTGGCGTACTTATGCCTTTGTTAGACATTTATTCATTTTTAAAATTACACTCGCATTCTATCTACAGTAACTCCCAGTTTGAAAGCTTTCAGTAAATACGCGTTAGAATGACATATCTATGAATGACATATATTTATTGCATTTGTTTTACTGATCACATGATGTTTATGTGGCCTCACCAGCAGAAGCAGCTTTGTCAGCGTGGAAACTGCCATAACTGGGAAAGACCGACTTAAATGTGTGATGCATAAACCATGATGTTTTGTTTGAGTTTGCTGCAGAAGATTAATTTGTCTTCTTTTATCAGCTGAAAATAAGTGAGTGGCCACGACTTGATGGACATTTTTAATAAAAGCTTTATGCCGAGATAAAAAGATTTTGCTTGTAAAAATTATATAATAAAATAATATTGTTGAAGATAATGCAAAAAATGATTTGCAGAACATTGAATATATCATAGCCCAGTTGACACCTGTGCTGAAATCTTTTTTGATAGATGGATTTATGAAGTGCAATCAGAGCTGCATGGACAGGCACTTTTGCATAGCTCGACCATTGTTTAGTACTTGAATCAGCTAATAAAAGTAAGAAACTAGTTTTCAGTGTGGGCTATGATATACAGCTTCAACCCCAGGATAGGCAATGGGCATAATGTGGGCGGGGCTTTTGGAGGCTGTGTTTCGTTAGTGTGGGTAGCGACGGAACTGTGCCGATACAAAGACCTTATTCTACAAAGTTTGCTCAAACGTAATTATCGTAGACTGGTAGAATTGGTAGTCGGTACTAAAATGTTTACACAGCATTTAGAAGCAGCTGGTATGACAAATTTTTAATTTTTCTTGTTTGAGGCGTTTGAGACATTGGTAATAATATATCTGTAGCTGGAATTAGAATTTTATTTTAGCCAACACGAGCAAATACAAAATAAAATATATGCCAATAGAGCCGCGTAAGACTAGACTTTTATCGCAAATAGCCGATGTGACTACGAGAAATAGAGACAGGTTGTATCAGGCGTTACATCATTTTGGGCATATCTAGGCATGTTTTTTTGGCCTGAGCGTTTTTACTGCGATCGAATTTTTTCGATTTTAATATTCAAATATCTTGACAATGAAATTGCCTAACACAACAAACAATATATCAACTGATAGACAAAAAAAATATTTTCTTTTAAAATCAACTCAAATATGACGCAACCACACCTTTAAGTAGCAACTGCTAGTTTACTTTTGATTCTCTCAATTACAGAGATTTACTGAGTCGCATATCGTTTTTTATATGTGTTGTTTTCTCTGTTAGACTATTACCATATACTTTATGAAGGCTTGAATGGTGCAGAATATCCATATGATAAATACATTGGGCTGTATTGTTATGTAATCCGCTCAACACGGCTCAAACAACTCATTGGCTGATGTGGTTTAGATAGAATTCTGAAACTTGGTCTTGTGAGAAGTTTTTCTAGACATTGAGCGTTGTGAGATCTGAAGACGAACAGAACTCGGTAGGCTTTTAGACTAGCACAGGGTTTATGAGACATCTGTAGTTGCAAATATATACACCATGTGGGTACAACAACAATACCTAATCAAAAGCGGACAGTAGTTTGATGTATAGTTTATCACCTATATTATGAACGATGTGGAATCATAATCGTAATAAAAACGTCTGAACACCGATTTTGTTTCTATTTGCAAAGTTCATCAGCTTGCTAAGATGTGGTACTTGATTATAATGAATTATGCAATCTGCGATAGCTAGCAGTGGGAATCTATAGAAATAGAGATATATTTCTATTCATCCTTTAAATTGCTAATTGTTTAATGGTACAAGCTGGATTTACTAGACTGCTTTTTGAGACTGAGTGTTGTCTCTGCAATTATTATGCAAGTATTGAGTTATTTGCAAAAAGCTGAGACCTGACAGTGATGGAGACTTTGTGAAGGAGTGCATCATCACTGCTGCTGAACTGCTGGCGCCAGCAAAAGTAAATTTTTTCAAAAAACTCAGCCAATAAATCAAAATACCATCAAAAACAAGAAATCAAAATACCATCAAAAACAGGAAATTAAAGAATTTATGGAGATGAAAGGCAGACCTGTTAGGATGCTAGTTGACAGCAAGTGGTTATGTGATCATGCCTTGGTTGACATTACAAACCGTTTATCCGAGTTTATCCAAAACCATAATCAACTTCTAAGTGCCTTGCTGTCAAATGTGAAGGTTTTTGGAGCTAAACTAAAACTATGGAAAGTGCAATTGGAAGGAGATAACAACTCACATCTTCCGACATTGCAGTATGAAACTCTTGAAAGTACACATGAATAAGCTCATGAGTGTGCAAAACTGCTAGATGTGTTTGAGCGAAGATTTTATTATGTGAAAGCTAAGCAAAGAGAGTTGAATGTCTTTGCCATACGATTCGGTGTGGAACCAGCCAATGCTCCTGAAGAGTTACAAATTGAAGTAATCCAAATTCAAAGCAATGATGAGTTAAAAGGAAGATACGTACATCAATCTCCCATTACTTGAGTTCTACAAATGCTACATTACCTCTCATGAGTTTCCCTACAGTGTAAAGTGTAGGGAAACTGTATGCGAGAAAACTAGATAAAATATACTTTTATCTCAAAATATTAGTCAAAATGATGTCTATCATCGCGATGAAAAGATCAGATTTTCAATCACAAATGTACTTGTCCAAAAAACTCCACATAACTATCATAAACAAACAAACTAAGCCATACATCATGCAATGCCAATGCTTCGTAATCCAAATAAACTATGATTCGGAGAACTTTTTTGCTGCAATCATGGTTAGAATTCGTTTGGTAGCCTAATCCTTGGCATTGCTTGGACAACTGCATATGCATACAGCAACCCAAAAATATAAATGTACACTCAATAACTGGTATATATATCCAGTAAATTGCATGTACAGTCAGTAACTTACATATAGACTCAGTGACTTACATATACACTCAGTAATTTACATATACACTCAGCAACTTACATAGACACCTAGTAACTTACCTGTTCTATAGGTAACTTACCTGTTAAATAGGTAACTTACCTGTGCAATAGGTGACTTAACTGCGCAATAGGTAAGTTACCTGCACAATAGGTAAGTTACCTGCGTAATAGGTGTGTTACTTGCATAATAGGTAAGTTACTTGTGTAATAGGTAAGTTACCTGCGCAATAGGCAACTTACCTGCGCAATAGGTGACTTACTGTGCAATAGATAAGTTACCTGCGCAATAGATAAGTTACCTGTACAATAGGTAAGTTACCTGCACAATAGGTAAGTTACCTGCGCAATAGGTAAGTTACCTGCGCAATAGGTAAGTTACCTGCGCAATAGGTAAGTTACCTTCGCATTAGGTAAGATACCTGCGCAATAGGTAAGTTACCTGCACAGTAGGTAAGTTACCTGCACAATAGGTAAGTTACCGGCGTAATAAGTAAGTTACCTGCGCAATAGGTAAGTTACCTGCACAATAGGTAAGTTATCTGCGCAGTAGGTAAGTTATCTGTGCAATAGGTAAGTTACCTGCGCAATAGGCAACTCGCATACGCACTCCCCAACTCAAGCTTCTACAAACGGAGATCCTAATTTAGGTTCATTTGAACTACTACAAGATTGACTTCCAACTATACTAGGTAGCAACTTTGGTAGAGTTATTCCTCCTTTCACACAAGTATAGATAGTAAAGTTGTCTGCATAGTAACTGATGTTTATTACCGAGCGAATGTAGCAGTACATCATACAGTGTACAGTACATAATATTCAGGGTATTTGAATAATCAAACTTTTTGAGCATTTTAAAAATGCAAAATACTCAGAAGATTTGTGAACAGAGGCTATGGTAAACTTGGTGTTGCTCTCTGCCTTAATATGCATGACAGTTTACTGTGATGAGAAGAGTTAAGTTCAAAGATAATTTTTATCACCTTATCAAGTACCAGTAGCTGAAGATATTTCACCTGATCACTTTGATACAGTCACTGACAAGATATTCTCTCTTAGCTGTAGAGGGTAAGGTTGCACAACTCCCACAAATTAGTATTTACTGGTTCTTGTATGCTTTATGCCAGTGCGACTGCTAGAACCATCGAGAAAGTACCTCTATTTCCATAATCTTACATGTATGTAAACATAACGAACAAGTACAAAAATAAATTTGAGTACCATATTCATGTCTTACATTATACAGCAATGAGAAGACAACTCAGAAGACACAAATATGTCAACTAAAGGTTTGCTATTGAATAGCTCTGCAAAGCTGCAGAACACAATTAATTTTTAGCTTTATGAAGATTTACTAAAATATCATAATAAATTTCTATAACTTGCTTTATTAAAAAATATTTGAAAGCCTTTGTCTGTTATACTAAAAATAAAATGGTAAATATGAATTGATAGAACTGAAGATTTGATATGGAGTTTCTCAGGACCAATTAGTGTGTTGGTTGAGAGCACAATAGACAGTTCATGTATTCTTGGAGATAAGAGACTGACTCAGGCAAGTGCTAGTTAATCCTGGGCATTGTGACTGAACTCTTTGGTCTACAACTTCTCTGGTGAATGAGGAGTCGGTCAGGAAGGAAGGTTCGACCACACGAGCCGCATGCAGCGAGATTAGATTGAGCTGACTGGTATGCCGCTTCATTCATAGCAGCAGTGACATCATATGAACCATGAGCTGTAACAAACAAGAGAGACATAATACAGTGTTATTCATTCATAGCAGCAGTGACATCATATCAACCATGAGCTGTAACAAACAAGAGAGACATGACATTCATTCATAGCAGCAGTGACATCATATGAACCATGAGCTGTAACAAACAAGAGAGACATGACACAGTGTTATTCATTCATAGCAGCAGTGACATCATATGAACCATGAGCTGTAACAAACAAGAGAGACATGACACAGTGTTATTCATTCATAGCAGCAGTGACATCATATGAACCATGAGCTGTAACAAACAAGAGAGACATGATACAGTGTTATTCATTCATAGCAGCAGCGACATCATTTGAACCATGAGCTGTAACAAACGAGAGAGACATGATACAGTGTTATTCATTCATAGCAGCACCAGTGACATCATATGAACCATGAGCTGTAACAAACGAGAGAGACATGACACAGTGTTATTCATTCATAGCAGCAGTGACATCATATGAACCATGAGCTGTACTAAATGAGAGAGACATGACACAGTGTTATTCATTCATAGCAGCAGTGACATCATATGAACCATGAGCTGTAATAAACAAGGGAGACATGATACAGTGTTATTCATTCATAGCATCAGTGACATCATATGAACCATGATCTGTAACAAACAAGAGAGACATGACACAGTGTTATTCATTCATAGCAGCAGTGACATCATATGAACTATGAGCTGTAACAAACAAGAGAGACATGATACAGTGTTATTCATTCATAGCAGCAGTGACATCATATGAACCATGAGCTGTAACAAACAAGAGAGACATGATACAGTGTTATTCATTTATAGCAGCAGTGACATCATATGAACTATGAGCTGTAACAAACAAGAGAGACATGATACAGTGTTATTCATTCATAGCAGCAGTGACATCATATGAACCATGAGCTGTAACAAACAAGAGAGACATGACACAGTGTTATTCATTCATAGCAGCAGTGACATCATATGAACCATGAACTGTAACAAACAAGAGAGACATGATACCGTGTTATTCATTCATAGCAGCAGTGACATCATATCAACCATGAGCTGTAACAAACAACAGAGACATGACACAGTGTTATTCATTCATAGCAGCAGTGACATCATATGAACCATGAACTGTAACAAACAAGAGAGACATTATACAGTGTCATTCATTCATAGCATCAGTGACATCATATGAACTATGAGCTGTAACAAACAAGTATGATAGTATTTACCTGCTATGCCTCAAACTAAGCTAGCTAAACTAGATAGACTGAAACCTAAAAGAAGTACAGGAAGGCTGGGTATTGATAAGACAACTCATGTTCCCAAATAAAGGAGTGCCAAGCAATGACCAAACTGCAACCTTCCAGTTACTGATCCAATATAGCCAGCTACATTGTACTAGAGTAAGTCTAGAAAATTCCTTTTTTATGAGTATAGAAGTGTAGCATATTCGGATGTTGTATGAATATCCTTACTTTTATGAATAATGTGGTTTCAGTACAAAGCAAATAATTCTTAGTTATGCTCACTTGATAAAGAGAAGATAACTATAGAGAAATACAACGTAGGTCAATGTACGTACATGTATAATAAACATAGGAAATTCTTTGTTTCAGTTTCAAGGCAGCATGCTGTCACAAGAATGTGACATAAGAATGTGACACAAGAATGTGACATAAGAATGTGACACAAGAATGTGAAACAAGAATGTGACACAAGAATGTGACAAAAGAATGTGAAACAAGAATGTGACATAAGAATGCGACACAATAATGCGACACAAGAATGTGACACAGGAATGTGACAAGATTTAAACCTAAGATTAAATACGATGGAATTAAATTAGAGATAAACTAAGGATTAAACTCCGGATTAAACATGCTTAGGTATTAAATTACTCGCTTCAGGAGAGTTTGCAAAGTCACAATCATCAGAGATTAAAGGCTAGCTTCCAGTGAGAGATCTACAGGTGATACCAAATAGGAAGCTTAATTTTGAACTCATCCTCAAAACTTATCCACTTACTTTGTGAAAAAACCTCCTGTTCAAATAATAGGAGGTTTTTTCACAAAGTAATTGTGAAAACACCTTTGATAAATTGAAACAAATAAATTGAAACACCTCCGAGTAATTTTGACTTCTGGTAACGTAATCAATATTTAATTTTCACCTGAAATGTTTCTCATCTCTGGTTTCTTCGGCTCGGGTCGTCGCAAGTTCTTAGGCAGGCCTTTGTTCTCAAGGTGCCATTTTCTTAGACACTGAGGCTCATGTATGCCAATAGACTTGGAGCCAAACTCTCTGCCACAAATGTAGCAGACCATGGTTGGAGGCCGGGAAATCGCTGAAGGCTTCTTTGGTGGAGGAGTAGGCTATACAGTTAAGACATAGATTTTTTACAAAATTCAAACAGTCTTTGATATCAATTAATAGTACGACAGCAGCTTAGCAACTCACAGAGTCCAAAGCAGTGATTGATGGTCTTTCATAAAGAACTGTATGAGAAGCTGAATTCCTTGAAAAAACTAAGACTTCTTAATAGACATGCATGCCTGATTATAAACATGCAAACTATTGAATTTATAAGTCTATGACCCAATGGAAATATCACCTTCATGGATTGCACCATAATTTAATACAATGTAAGGTCATAGACATCTTTAGTGGCCTTGGATGGCGATTGAACTTAACTGTAATGCTTCAGTAATGAAAATAGGTGTCTATGGCCTCACCCTTAGATCAATATGCGATGTAATTTATATGAGAAATTAATTTTCCTTAGTTAAAGGAAAAAAGGTTAAAGCCTCAACTAGTGAAAGCAAAGAAAAGGCAATTTTCTTCTACTCTCTAGGCATCCACCCGTATCATTTCTAGCTTTCTAATTTCTACGAGTTTTAAAGATTTGATGGATACTAGTGACTAGAGCCATTTTCTGCAGGAAAGAACACAGTGGGAGCCACAAACTCCCTTTGAAATTTAAAATTTAAAAATAAATAAATACTACATGTAGCATTTTTGTTTAGTTTTCAAGGCATTTATACCATGTTTACACCATAAAACAAAAAGGTTTGACATGTGTAATGATTTAACTGTTGAGAAAACAAAATTACACTTTTGTAAAGAACAATAAGATAGCTAATAATAACTCGAACGTAGCGTGAAGATATTATGTTGTTTTATGGTTACTTTGAAGAAAAATTGCAACTTCATGTTTAATTCAGTCCTTCTTTTAACAAAAATGCCAAACTTAAATTCTAACTGCAGCAAATGTGCTACGTTTCTTCTGTGTGCTGTAATTGCGGTGAATTAGAGTCAAAATGGTAGTGTCAGCATACATTTCTCATTACATATTAAGCAAACTGGTAAACCAATCTCATCAGCAGTGAAAACAAACGAATCAGCCTACGTAGGATCAAATGTTCTATTTTCCTCTGTCACTTTCATTTTTTACAATTGGCCATAGTTTGCCTACCTGGGGTAAAAAAATCAAGAAGTGTCGTGCCGGCTGGTGTAATTTTGGCGGTTTTATTGGCGCATAAATAATGACGCATAATGTGGCAGACGCTGGGCCACAAATTTATTTTTTGATGTTTTATAACTCACATATAATTACTCTTATATATATTTTGCATGGTGTACCTGTCTTTATTATGTGTCTTATCACTAATACTTTGTTAGTTTGGCTGTAACTAAGCCACCGTGTTAGCGATTCTATTAATAATTATTCTTATGCGGCTTCTTACCCGGTTTCATTATACGGTCCAGGGTAAATATATGTGTATATATAGGGACCGGTCTCACTAGAAAATCAGAGTAGTCGCAGCTCCACGACCAACGGAATTTCCTTCGGAATAAAACGAATGAAAAACCACGCTCATTTCTCTTACGTTTACGCAACATTTCTTCAGATCTAGATTGTGACTAAGTAAAAGCCGGCAAATCCTTTACAATAACAAGCGACAATGTTTGATTCATCATTCTTGAGGGGATGAAAGAGCCGCATGCGCTCGTAAGCCGCGGGTCGTTAAACCCTGGACTAGAGAGTTACTAGTAACATGAAACTTTCTTGAATTAGTCTGTGAGTCTATGTGTTTGACACATTTATATGCCATATTAATAAATGCAAGTTTAATTTTATTTCTAAGGAAACTAGCAATATTGGTATCAATTAAGTAAGGAGTACACAACTCCACAATTTACAATGCTACTGTCTAAGCTACAACAAAATAAGGAACCAAACTTATAGAAGTAGAGCACCTACATTAAACTTTTTGGCTCCAGATGGCCCGTCAAAAGAAGCACTAGAAAATGTAGACCTGGAGAGAGTCCTGGTGCCAGGTCTGGATGGCCTACAGGCCCTCTGATGTATTGGAAGTCGTTCTGGAGGGAAAGACTTGCTGCAGTTTCCACAAGTTACCATGCCACCTCTAGATGGCTCAGGAGTAGTCTCCTCTTGATCATCTTTTCTGTGTGAACCCATAGACAACATCTAGAACTAGTGTGGGTTCTAATAAAGTCATTTTGACTGACAAACCTAATAAAACCATTACTTGATTGTTCCACAAGAATGATTTGACACTGTTTGACAAATTGTACATTGGCCTTTCAAACTCTTCCGTTGATTAAACTGCTATCATTATCGAAATGCTGAAAATATGATGTGAAAGCCAGCCAAAAGATGATTTATTGCTTCATTGGTTATCTTTAACATTCAAAGCATGTTAATTTTAAATTTAATGATTATATAAAACTCTGGGCATGCCAACTTTATTGCGTTTAAGCTAAGATGCTACAACCATGTCAAGGAGCAAGTAGTAAACACGATGATGATATCATACTGTAACACAGGTAGATGGATCAGCCAATCAAAGATCTGCTGCAGCTCGATGTCTCATTCACTTACCCTTGCAAACTAGTCCGGCTGGCTGCTGCCTTGATAGGTGGTGGCTTACGTTCTTGCAAAGGGAGACGGTTATTTTCCTGGTGCCACCGCCTCAAACACTGCGGCTCATGAATTCCTATAGACCGAGAGCCAAACTCCCTCCCACAAATATAGCAAAATGCTGAAGTGCCTCGCGATTGAGTAGGTTTCACAGCCTGAGGTGGAGCCGGCTGCTGACAATTGCTGTTAAGAGTTATTGTACTTGCGCGAGAAAATGTACGAGCGGATGTCGGTCTAGAGGAGTTGTTGTTTTTGTTTCTTGACACGGACCTAGCACTGATCGGCGCACTCTTTCTTGGAGTTTTGGGAGGAGATGGTCGAGATATAGGAGCGCCACAAGACTTGACATGCATTTCAAGTCGACCTGGTAAAAAGGATCTTTTACATGAAGGGCATTGCTTGAACTCTCCAGGAGCACGGAGGATGTCCCGTTCGGTTGGCTGAGGCGTGTAAGGAGGCGGAGCCACACTGGGATTGGGGGAAGCTGATATTCCATTGTCCAACATTTCCCGTTTTAATATTCGAGGGTTTTCCAATGTTACAGTGCCAGGACGGGTTGCAGTAGACGGCCGTGATGCATTCACAGGTCTAGCAGACTTTCCAGGCCGACAGCTTTTCTGGTGCACCATAAGCCTGTCTGGTAGGAATGTTCTCCCACAGATCTCACATGGTACTAGATTGGACTGGGCAGCCTGCCATGCCATTTCATTCAGTTGTTCAATGTTATACTGACCTTTACTGGCAGCGTTCGACCCTGAACCTTTGATAGCAATATCTGGCAGGGGTTCTGGCTTTCTTGGAGGAGGTCGCCGCATTTTCTTTGGTAATTGGTCATTCTCTATGTGCCATTTTTTAAGACACTGAGGCTCGTGTATGCTGATGGATTTTGTGCCGAACTCCCGACCGCATATGTAGCAGACAACAGATACTGGTCGAGGCATTTTGGAATAATTTTGCTATGCACGGCAAAGATTAGCTACTGCTGGCAATATTTAACTTCTTCTACTGACTAGCAGCTGGTTCCATCTACAACATAATGATATTTTATTGTACTTTTGCAACCTTACAGCACTTCTTCATAAATAAAATTACCCTTTACGCTCACTATTTTCAAGAATATACATGTTTTAGTAGTGAAACAATGAGTAGCAATGCTGAGCAGCATTAATAATAAAAACTGTGTTTATAAGTCCTGATAGCTTTCCTTAACTGTGGAAGAGTTTTATGCATACTCACAGAATTATGCATTCTCGTGATAAACACAATTTACTTGTAAACTCAGCAAATGACCATCGCATTATTCAATAAAAACTATTAGAGGATTGGTAATTATAAATCATACAGAATACTTGGCTAAACACCATTCTATTAGTTGACATGCTGCCTAATATGCATCAAGCGAACAACAATAATTGTCTATCAGTGTTAGGTTTCAATAAGCATAATGAAAACTTAGTTTTCTACTTCAAATAAAGTTTTAACAACATTTGGCTTTCATGAGCGTGATAGATACCTTTTTATTCAGTGAACACAGTGAAAAAAATTAGCTTCTCCAAGAACTAAACACGAAATGACCAGAATATTAATATCCATACATTCAAACCCCAAGCGGATATAGACAAAGAAGCAATGTTCTGCAGTTACGTCTTTGCTATCAGTGGATTTTCGTGAGTAATACACTGAGAAGGGGACCAATTTTAACCCTAATACAATAGATTATAGACTGTATGTAAGCAATCAATAAACAAAAGTTATCAAACGAAATAAGCATATGATTAGATAAAATGTTGATTGGTTGCTGCCTTAAAAACTCATTCGTACATGACTTTTAGCGGGACCTATTACCAAACGATAATATATACATGTAGTACATAAATATAGGATGTAATGAACTCTGAAGCGCTAAAAAGATTATCAACCAATTTTAAAAGAGCTTGGGCGTTTGCATCAGAGCATTCAAATAGCAGCTGGGAAATTGGACTAACAATTAATTCAACTGTGAGACACAACACAGTCTGGAGTCCACATTTTGATTATAGTATACAAGATTTAGAATCCATTAACCGAAAAGCTTTTAGGTGGGCCAACAATTTAAGAAAATTTGATAGTATATCATCAGAAATGGTGAAAATGGGATGGCAAACACTTGCAGAGAGAAGACGCATCAAGGACGAAAGCACACTGCAAAAAATTTTAAGCCAAGACCTAATGGTCGATTTTAATAGATTTGTAATTAAGAACTCATCCTATTTTACTCGAGGCTCCAATATCAGACACACAATCAATACAGGTGCAATGAAACACTCTTTTTTTAACCGTGCGATGAAATTTTAACATCTGATTCTCTTATAACTAGACCAAGCGATCTTATACTTTTATCCTTCAGACTTAGATAAATAAGACTATGCTTATTTGTGATCTTATTTTTATGCCTAATGCACCATTTTATTTCTACAGGCCTAGCGGCCACTTGAGATATTTTACAGAGATAGATAGATAGATAGATTGAACACGCGTGGCGTACGCCAGTTAACAAAGACTAGGAACTTCATCCAATTCAGATGTATTATAACATCGGTAACAAAACCAACAAGACTATTTATTGTAAACTCCTATGCAAATAAATAAACCAGTCATACCTGATTGTTATTTCTAAGTTGAAATATAAACGTCGTCACTGTTTTTGTCTTTTCGTATACATTTTTGACTTATAATATTGCTGGCGTCGTCGCGGCAACGGCCATTGAGGTCGTCTAAATGGGCGCTTACAAGCCGTACTAAAACCTAGTATTATCGAAGTAAGAATTATGTTTCGGAGACTAAACACCATAGACATAAAGAGCGTACAATATCTTTAGAGGTTTCAGCTTATATTTCAGTCTACTTTTCAATGGACATAACAAAACAGCGCAAATTAATGGCATGTACAGACTACATGTTTATTGACTATTCAGTTTGGTAAGTACGTTTATGAGCGTATTTTTTGCATGTCCTTCGCAGACGAAAGGTGAAGGCTTCTGTCAAACTGCGACAGGACATGCGTTAATGGAACGCTATTCCTATTAATAATATTCCCTTACCACGTAATTTCTGTACTTCTGTCTAATCTCCAGTTAACAAGATGGGCGAGTTTGAACGCACAGTTTTTATAGGAAATTATAAAGTTCCTCGGGTAAATATATAATTGCATATTATATACCTATTCTCATTCTTGGCGACGTTTCACGTGCGCATTATCCCTTTTGAGCATACCTGCCAACTCTCACGCATTGGGCGTGAGACTCACGCAATCACCCCAGAGAAAAAATGAAAATGCGTGAGATTTTTGCCCCAATTTCTACAATTGTATATATATATATATATATATATATATATATATATATATATATATATATATATATATATATATATATATATATATATATATATATATATATATATATATATATATATATATATATATACTATCATTGATACATCAATTGCCCCAAAACCAAATCTCACGCATTGCCCCGCTCTTGGGTTGGCAGGCCTGCTTTTGAGCTAACTCGTTGCACTTATAATATGTGCTGCAAACGCCGGCTTCTTGTACACAACTTTTGAATGTAAATAAAATGGTAACTCGCTACTTACTGGTGCACATTTTTAATCCGACGAGGTGTCTTTCGATGATCATTTGTTCTCCGATGTCGTATGGGGCACTCTATTGCACTACATAGACATGGGCACGTGTTAGCATATGTTTATACTGAGAAAATGAGGTCTCATTGCAGTGTTTTACAATATTATGTGATATTAAAATAGAATTTTAATATCACGCAATGCGCATTATTTTTAGTCTTTATGTAATATAAGAAGACCCTATGGGAATCATTACCTTATAGCAAGTGGCTTCTTAGCTCTCTGGCTGAATGAAGCTGTGAGCCGGGCTTAAAAGCAGGGTTGGCCGATTAAAATCAAAGGATTTAAATCATCTTAAAAAGCTCGTGTTTGATGATTTTTTGATTTTGTCCATGTCAAAGGCTGTGATTTAAATCACAGATGTCCTTTAGTGGGATATTGCCGTGGCCGAGCCGTAGGCTACACACACAAACAACAAAAGTCCACGGAGTTATGAGCAACAACAAAAGTATTCATCCAAATATCTCACCAATCCGATGAGCAGCACACAAAAACTAAACCAATCGACAGAACAACCCATCATGTCAAAATATTATAAGTTTCAAGTCATATCTTGTGCAACTCACCTTATGGTTTCTCAAAGCTTGTCTCTAAGTCCCTATTAATTTGATACTGTCCGATTGCGGTTTTCGAAATGGTCGCTGCTTGCCTAGCGTCCTGCTTCAACACCTCAGTAACTATCGGGGAAAAGTTCGGGAACACTCAGTGATGCCCCGATAGTTACTGAGGTGTTGAAGCCGGATGCTAGGCTAGCATCGACCATTTAGAAAACAGCACTTGGACAGTCTCAAATTAATAGGGACATAGAGAAGGGTTTTGAGTGACCATAAGGTGAGTTGTACAAGACATGACTTGAAACTTGGAATATTTTGACATGATTGGTGTTCCTGTCGATTGGTTTAGTTTTTGTGTGTGCTGCTCATTGGATTGGTGAGATATTTAGATGGACACTTTTGGTTTTTGCTCATAACTACGTGGACCTTTGTTGTTTAGGTGTGTGTGTGTTACGGCTCGGCTTCGGCAATATCCCACTAAAGGACACCTGTGATTTAAATCATCCTAAAATATCATGTTTGATTTATTTTCTTCAGAACTTTTCTATCTCAAAGGCTGACCCTCAAAAATGGGACTTATAAAGGGTCTACTGTGAATCTGAACTGCACAACTTGGTCAAAATAAAAATAAAAACAACTTTTAGTAAATTAAAGTGATGCAAGGTTGTTTTGTTATGTTGCTAATATTTTCATGTGGCGCAATTCAACAAAATAAAATAATATTGTGTTAGCGGTTATGAAAGAAAAGCTTGTAATTGGTGTTTTCAAAAAAATTCGATGTAAATCAAAAAATTCTGATTTAAATAAAAAAAAATCTGATATTTTTTGATTTAAAAAAAAATCATGATTTTTCCAACCCTGGTTAAAAGCCAATAACCAGCTATATCAACATCAGGATTACATTTTTAGTAGAGCTATTACATGAATTTATTTTGGCTATATTGACTAATTTCTAAAAATGCCGACAAATGAAAATGCTAAGAAATACTCTAAACTATGAAGAAAATTGTTTTGGGCTATCTTATTTTTTGGATTATCAGCTTCACCAAAACCTAGCGAAAATGTGACATCCTCCATGCTCTTGGAGGCTTATAAATGGGTAAAAGAAACGGTATACAGTGAAACTCGGATAACTCAAACTTCAAGGGACCGAGCAAAAGTGTTCGAATTATCAGAGTGTTCGAGTTATCAGAGCACTGTCACAAGTCCATGTATTTACTTATTTATTAGTAGATACATGAACATATACAAACTATAATATAAATCAAAAGCACAAATGGCTTGTTTCAAATTAAATGCTTCTAATGTAAAGTTTAAAACGTTTTTATCAAAAAGTATAGAGATTTTTCTATCACTTGAGATTGGTTTGTTGTTTGAGGTGATGTTATTGCCAGGACGTTTTTTAGATTGACATTGGCAAAACTTGATCGTTGCTGAAATGCTCAAAAGAAAAGACATCTTTTTCTTTTGAGCATTTTACCCACGATCAATTTTGCCGATTTTTCTTGAAGTTTATGCAAAGATTAACTTACTTTACCTGGCATTCGTTAAGAGCAACACTCCGAGGCAGTTCAATTAAAAGTTTTATGAGGTTTTACGGTACATTGTATATCACTAACGTTTTTTGAATGGATACTTATTGAATGTACACACGTATTCTGTGTTTAGGTCAAACGACGAATAGTTTTTTTTAGATTTCAAACATTCAACATTCCGACGTTGATTCAACACGGAATCCACGTCGGAAAACTATTCATCACGGGCTAGCCGGGTCACGCACTGAAGGATTTTCGCCACGCAAATACAAAACAAAAACAACATGCTGTTTTTGTTTTGTATGTGCGTGGCGAAAATCCTTGCACCCGTGACCCGGCTAGCCGGTGCTATTCATCGTATAACAGTATAAATCAAATTTCACCAAACCTTTAGAACAGTCGTTGACAAAAATATTTTGCCGATGGAGGTAGTAACGACGCTTATGAATTACGAAAAGTTGAGGTTTACCTCTATGGCTTGGAATAAAGTGATTTTCTAAAGCGATAGCAACCGTTTCGGGAGCCGTTGGGCAAAAAACAGTTCGTTATAACAGTGTTGAGTTCGAGTTATATAGAGCCATTTATCATTGCGTGGGAACGGACCAAGCAAATCCAGTCGAGTTTACCATGTGTTCGCTATATCCGAGGGCGAGTTATCCATGTTTCACTGTATATATATATATATACATTGTATGTTAGTCATTTGAAGGTTGTTGAGGCTGGTGTTAGGCCAAACCGTAGTGCATTCTATACATACAAGCTGGAATCGATGGCATTGGTGAATTCCTCTTGGGTATCCTTGTCGAGCTCCATCTGCCTATAGCTAATCGTAAACATAACGCTTTTTAGAGTGTCCTGACTATTATTGATGTGGGTCTGGTGGTACGCCATTTCAGCATCGGCTGCATTAAGCTTGCAGTAGCCGACGCATAGTCACCAGCTCTGTTTTATCTTCTTGAGAACAATTTCAACAGTTCATTGCGCAAAGGACATATCTAGGGAGACAAATATATAAGTGTTTATGGGTTAAATCCAAACAGTTAGCACTGTTTAAAATTGCTAGTTTTTTTATCACAGCCCATTTAGCTATTCCATCCATATAGTTTTCTGGACAATCATAATATTTCTGTGAAGTGTGAATCCAGTTACACCTGAATGGGCTTTTTCATAATACAGTAAAAATTCCTTTATTTTTTGTTCATTCGACATGTTTTGCATGTTGAAATCATTGTATGTTGATTCAACATTCAACTTGCGGTCACTGTATGCCTAAGTGATCGCAAGTTGAAGCGTGGTTACCCTATATTTGATAGGACAATGTCCTTTACCACAACAGCAATCTTTTCAAGCTTGGGAATAGTGTGGGACAAATTGCTGCCAAATATTAAAGCTTTGTGGATTCTTACACCATTTTCTGTAAAAATTGGAGCAATTGTATTTTGTTCGATTTGTACCAAAGCTTAACAACTATGATCAATACTTCAGGTAGTTGGGTATAGCATTAGAAGAACCAACTCGCTCTACAAAATGATGTAAGAAAAAAATGTGGAAAACCAAAATTGTTATAAATTGTTATTTAAAAATTTGATCGGAAGTGTAGGCTTCGCAATGTATTTTTAAGATTTCAACGTATGTTAGAAATGTATACAATGTAACTTACTGTAACTTAATTTATGTATTTTTAATTAGCTAAATATTTTCATGCACTGATAAAAATAAAATTTGGAGAAAGTTCGGAAATTTTTAAAGTTCAAAATATGGGAGAACTATTTGCTCAAATTTTGCTTTGTATATCAAGATATTTGCACTGTATGTCTGAGTGATCGCAAGTCGATGCTTGACTATATATGATAGCATGCCCTTTACCACAACAGCTGATCCCTGTAGCACAATGTCCTTTACCAAAACAGCTGATCCCTGTAGCATAATGTCCTTTACCACAACAGCTGATCCCTGTAGCACAATGTCCTTTACCAAAACAGCTGATCCCTGTAGCATAATGTCCTTTACCACAACAGCTGATCCCTGTAGCATAATGTCCTTTACCACAGCAGCTGATCCCTGTAGCATAATGTCCTTTGCCACAACAGCTGGTCCCTGTAGCACAATGTCCTTTACCACAACAGCTGATCCTTGTAGCATAATGTCCTTTACCACAGCAGCTGATCCCTGTAGCATAATGTCCTTTACCACAACAGCTGATCCCTGTAGCACAATGTCCTTTACCACAGCAGCTGTTCCTTGTAGCATAATGTCCTTTACCACAGCAGCTGATCCCTGTAGCATAATGTCCTTTACCACAACAGCTGATCCCTGTAGCACAATGTCCTTTACCACAACAGCTGATCCCTGTAGCATAATGTCCTTTACCACAACAGCTGATCCCTGTAGCACAATGTCCTTTACCACAACAGCTGATCCCTGTAGCACAATGTCCTTTACCACAACAGCTGTTCCTTGTAGCATAATGTCTTTTACCACAACAGCTGATCCTTGTAGCATAATGTCCTTTACCACAGCAGCTGATCCTTGTAGCACAATGTCCTTTACCACAACAGCTGATCCCTGTAGCACAATGCCCTTTACCACAACAGCTGATCCCTGTAGCATAATGTCCTTTACCACAACAGCTGTTCCTTGTAGCATAATGTCTTTTACCACAACAGCTGATCCTTGTAGTACAATGTCCTTTACCACAACAGCTGATCCTTGTAGCATAATGTCCTTTACCACAGCAGCTGATCGTTGTAGCATAATGTCCTTTACCACAACAGCTGATCCCTGTAGCATAATGTCCTTCACCACAACAGCTGATCCTTGTAGCATAATGTCCTTTACCACAACAGCTGATCCTTGTAGCACAATGTCCTTTACCACAACAGCTGATCCCTGTAGCACAATGTCCTTTACCACAACAGCTGATCCTTGTAGCACAATGTCCTTTATCACAACAGCTGATCCCTGCTGCACAATGTTCTTTACCACAACAGCTGATCCCTGTAGCACAATGTCCTTTACCACAACAGCTGATCCTTGTAGCACAATGTCCTTTATCACAACAGCTGGTCCCTGCTGCACAATGTTCTTTACCACAACAGCTCACCCTTGCAGTTCAGGATTTTGTTAATGCTTTTGCAAAAAATCAACAACTCAAACAGTTTGTAGATCTTATAATAAGTTATATTACATGTGAATTTTCATGTCATATAAGTCATAAGCTTGAGCATGTCATAAGTTATGACATGTTCTAGCCACACATGTCATAGCTTATGTCATAATCATGGATCCCCATGTCTAAACGTCAAACATGTCTCAACAAAAACTTGAAAAACAATGTGCGTACTTGAAATGAAGTCATTCCGACTAGTGCGTGCATGTCCAATGACATGAGTACAGAACTTTATCATGATTTGATAGTTATTGCTCCTGGTTGTTTTGAGTTATTCCTCATGATATAACTTTCGTGAGCTAAAATAGCTACACCCACTCTTCCTAGGTCCAAGGTAACATTTGTCTTAAAGCTTCCTCACGTGTCCATTCAGTTTGCTTTGGGCTTTTTAGATGAAGTTAGCAAATTTCCTACAAAATAGCTTTGGCCCATGCCATGTCAAGGAGCCGATGCCACCCAGGTCTGATGGCCAAGTTCCATTTGGGTATGTTATATTTTGTGTATGAAATTAGTTATCATAAAGCTCACTTTCAGCTACACCAACCACCGGATAGAAGCAGCACTTCAGCCACCAATAAAATGTTAAACAATTTGTGGACAGAATGTTGATCTGTTCTGATTGCTTCCTACAGGAGTACCATAGTACATCCTTTTCAAATATGTAGTAACAAAAAGTTTAGTCTTTCAATCGTGACTGTTTGATGACAAATAGACATTGTATATGGTCGTCCACGCACTTTCAATCGTGACTGTTTGATGACAAATAGACATTGTATATGGTCGTCCACACACTTTCAATCGTGACTGTTTGATGACAAATAGACATTGTATATGGTCGTCCACGCACTTTCAATCGTGACTGTTTGATGACAAATAGACGTTGTATATGGTCGTCCACGCAAGACCCTTATAAAATAAAGAGTACCGGTGCACATTACTTTTTCCCCTCACAGTGAGCTCCTGGTAGTGTGCCTCCCCTCTCCCCTCCTTAGGGCAATCCAGATGGTGATTGGACCCTAAAAATCTTTTCTTATTTGGCATGCGGAGTGGCACCTCCAATCTGGCTGGCCTGTAAGTGTGCCGTGTAAAGGCTGTAAATACATTTGTGTGTTTTTATAAACGAAGGAAACCAATTTAATTTGCAGACCTCAAAATGGAAGTTAACAAGATTAACTATATCATATAAAATTACTGTCACCCCATTATGCATGCATCAGATCTCGCAGGGAGTGCATATGATCCTTTATAATGCATGCGATCCTTTATAGGAGGCTATAGGAGGCGTTATAGGATCCTTCCTAGAATTCTCTTTATAGAATACCAGGGGCGGATCTACTGTGGTGCATATGGTGCAAATGCACCACCATAAATATGGCGAAAAATTAAAAAAAAAAGATTTAAAATCCATCAAGAATGGAGTAAATTACAATTCATTTCACTGAGAACTTGTTTTTGGGAGGAAATGAACAAAAACGGCCTAGTAGAGCTCGTTATAACGAACCAGTTTTAATAACCTTGACTTGAATTTGTTTAACTTATAAACAAATGAGAGTGGTCCCAATAAACATCCCTAAATGAGCCACAATTTTTTCGAAAGAAGTACTACAAGCAATTTTAAAAGCAAAATGTCACAAAAGAAAGGTCAAGAACGAACTTTGGATCATTTCTTTCAACGACAAAACAACAATTCAAAAAGTATGCCCTAATATGTCTGTTTTATAATAGCATCGTTATGTAGCTAATACTATGAAACATTTTTTATGGTAGTTTGCAGAAATGATGGCTAATTTCTGCACAGCCAAACCAAATGGCTGTTGAGGTTTTGTGATTGATTTTGTCTTGATTTTATTTTATTGCATAAACGTTTGTTAACTTTCTGTTTACATGTAATCTGGATATAAATAGCTTAAGGAACATTATAAAACACCAATTTAATTAATCATATCTAAAGTCAATTTTTACCTCTAAACTTGTTGTTTGCTGCAAATAAATGATTACACTTTTTTGGGCTCAAACACACCTCTCCTTCATTCTAAGATGCCTAAATTTCAAAAAGTTCTGCTAATGCAGGGCCAGGTAAGGGGGTCGCCCCGCGCACCAACCACGCACCCTGAATACAATCATACACTGATCATTGGTGCATGTACCGGAAGACTATGTACTTAATTTTTTTGACTCTTTCTAATAGCTCGATTTTTTGGCTTCGACTTACACCCTTGCTCTTCTTAAAAGAACCATAATCATAGAGCTTTTTCTTTAGTCTTTTTGCATTCTATACACATTCACTGTAGAGTCCCCAACTCCAAAGAGAGAATTAGGATAAAGAATTCTGGGAAATTTGTAGCTGTGTGCATTCGCATAGCGTTTTTGTGCCAGCTCAAGACACCTAGCTTTATCCGTTTACGTTGCGAAAAGTATTTCCTTCCATTTTAATTACAATAATTTTTTTATTAACTCTTAGTAACATAAGAATTTAATGACAATAATGCTTAAGAAGTACGGGTAGCACTTCCTAAGAAGATTTTAACTTATAACCAGTCTAATCTGTGTCATGGACTGTGGTTTATAGAGACTTCACTGGCAGTGGGTAAGCCCATGGACCCCGTTGCACTGTTTACAACTGTAGCTTTAGATCTTTCTCGATAGTTAATGTTTGTAGGCTGTGATAATCAATTGCTTGGCACACAACAGACATCTGTTCTGATTATGTACCTCGTTGCATAGGCAATTCATAAGCTCTCTTAGATGGTTTCATACCTCTATTGTTTAGCAAATCTCCCATTTTGAAGTTATCTCGCCATGGCAGAAGCCTTGAACTACCTAATTATAAAGAGAGTTATTGTTGATAGTAATACGTTGATAATAACGTAGTTGATTACAAATTCAGTAAATTTATGCTAATTTTACTCATTGTATACCACAAGCCGCGTAGTGCTGCTGAACACTACATTTGGTAGGCTCACACATTTAGTCAGGCTGCACCCTATTGGCTGAATTCAAATGTTAAAACTGGTCAAATTGTAATTGTAGATTTGCGATCTTTGAGAATGAGGAAGATGCACAGTCATGTCTGTCCATGCGGAGGGCGGTAGTTGATAATATAGAACTTGTATTTTCAGCTTCAAAGAGGTATCACTTTCATTATTTGTCTTGTCATCATTTAAAAATTGAAGCTTCAAGTCTGTACATAGAAATTTAAGAGTTTTGTTCGCTCAAAAAAGTTATTGCTGGTTATAAAAAGAGTATTCAATTTTCTAAACCATGGGTCTACGCACTAACAAATTTCACGGTACTTCACGTAGATGCTTGTACGACTTAAAATTATGGAGATCAACAGTCTTTGATGCTGACAAATTGACTAACATAAAATTGGCTTCTGTGCTAAAAGGTCATGCTGTATTATGTTGAACCATTATTCTAAACCGTTTCTCTTTAAACTGGATTACTGATTCACCCATTACTCATGTAGTTCTTTATTTTCTTTGAATAGCTGACGAAACTGTCGATTTGGCGCAAACATGATGTTATATAAATTTTACATAAAAGAGTATAAAGCTATGAATGATAATGAACCAGTTATAACTGAAACTGATGTTTCATTTTCTCCGTCAAGAATGAAGACTGACATATGAGTTAAGACCTGAGGCATACTAAACTTTTCTGGTACTATTTGCGACAGGGTTGGCTCGGTTTAAACCAATGATTTAAACTAGCCGAAAAAACCGGTTTTTATGGATTTTTCAATTTTTTCATTATTTTTGTGAAAAACCATAATTTAAGCTCGTAATGGTTTATGTGCGGTAGAAATGCAATTATATGTAATTATCAGCTGTGGAAGTTTATTTAGGACGCAGTAGTAAATTGATTGCAGAGCTCATGTTGAAACTACATGAAATCCTAGCACAACAATGAATTAGTCAATTTCATTTTCAATTGCTTTTATCAAGTGATATAGTGATCTCTTTAATGATGAAATATAAAAACCATGTGAAATATACTAATCCAATCATCATATCTAATAATGAATGAATACTTTGTCAAGTCTAGCCAGTGAGAAAGGATTACTTATAATTAGAAATTAAAACGATAAAATCCTTTGGACAAAAGCTTTAAGTTTGCAACCTAATATTTCATTTATTGGGCACAAGCCAAAGTAGTTGGATTGTTAGAATTCAGTTTATCAAGTTTTTTGTGTTTTGAAAAGTTCAAGTTGTGCTTCAAATTTCCAACATGCCTCGCAAACAGGATCCCCTTCTGCAGTTTTTCACTCGTACTGCAAAAGGCAAAGGTTTCAAGGCAAAATGTAATAAGTGTGCTGTCGTAACGCGAGGTCACGCATATAGGCTTAAAGCTCACGTAGCAAAGTGTCAAGCTGAAAACACCAATTTAGACAGTGATGGAAGTGATAGAAGTTGGATCATCTGCCACTGCTCCAAACACTAGCAATTCATCCGCATTATGCTTTGTTCTTCACTACCACACGACTAATCACTTGGATTAAAATTCCTACTTATACATAGAGCTGTATGTAAAATATTCACTTCATGTGATAATATTTCTGTTCTGTATTTCATCAATCATGTTTGATTAAAGACTCATTACTAATCTGAAGCTAATCTAATCGAAGCTAATCTGTTCCAATATTTGCTTTGTATGTTAAAACATACATTTTTCTAAATACTACATTGCGTGTTGCTCAACTCACTCCAGATTCCAAAAGTCTGTGACAAATTTACTCTGAATAGTTACAGGTATGATTAAACCAAACTACATGATATTAAACTATATGAAAACTACGTGTTAAGTTTAAATAATATATAAAGGTTAAATTAATAGAGAAATAAGAAAGACTTTGAATTGATCTTAGACCTTTAGTTACTGAATGGTGATGCTTTTGAGAACTTTGAATGTTGTATACATGTTGCTAATTAAATTCCTTGTTGAGACAAACACCTACTCTATTTCACATCATCTGTCAAAAGTCTGTATGTGTCAAACTCAAATCGAAGTTTGACTTTTTTTGCGGCCATGTCTCTTTTCTTAATATTTTTGTTTCATATATTATTCTGTCTATGTATAGAGGGAAAGGAAGCGCTTCTGCCGGGAGTGGATTTCAACTCGGTTCATCAACGTCTAATGGTTTTGGGCATAGAACACCAGCGTAAGTGTTATTCTCGTCTAATGGTAAAAGATATTGAATTTGTAAAACTTTTTGTAAAAGTTTTTAGTGTGATTGATTATAGCGCGTACGGTTCCTATAGAATTTGTTTTTGTGGCATGTAAGCTAAGTTTTGTGCTGGGGCAACAAAATATTGGTCTGTCACACTCTGTGGAAGGTCTTTAGTAGATATCGTAAGAAGCTCTCTCCTAACTTACATGTAGGTGTGGTAAGTAGATTTGCATAAGAAACTACCTGAGCAGAACTGATGTATGCAGATTAAGCTTATGGAACCTCCAGTGCAATACATTATATTGCTTACAATTTGAATCTTTATATTGATGGAAGAAACAAGAGTGAGTGATTTGTTTTATCACTGTTGTGTATCTTTCTATTTATACTATTTTTCTGTTTATACTTCATGGATATTATTTCCATATACAAAATACTGTTCTATGATAGTGCTGCAGCTTCAGCCTGTAACAACTTTGAGAAACAGCACATTTTGGTTGGCAGCAAATACTAAAGAAATATTTACGTTATTAGATTGGGTGTGTTAGCCTTTTATTCCAAGGAAAAATAGACTATTTCTGAAAAAAAAACAGAAGAAGATGAAGAAGATAGTATAAATCGCCATTTCTAGTTAAACACGCATTGTCATCAGATGTTTCTACCACAATATAAAAAACCACGGCTATTGCTTATCTATGCTTTCAAAATGGATTCACACTTTTAACAACATTGCTCCAGCTTGATCAGTAGATCGATGAAGGTCGATGCATAGAAATATTTGTTCATCTAAGAATATATTTACTGAATTTTCTATGTTTCGCGAAAAATTAACATATTTTTGCTGACAGGCACTATTGGTCATTGTGAGAATAATACCGAAAGTTGGTCGGTCCTTCAGGTATTGCCGTCCATTGAGCGATTTTCTGGAAAGAGCGAAAGCAGGCTGTGAAGTTTACCATGGTTATGTTCTAGTGCAGGGGTCAGCAACCCGCGGCTTCAGAGCCGCATGCGGCTCTCTCATCCCATCACTGCGGCTCCTTCTGACTTTGATTTTTTTCCTTTTTTTACCATATGCTGAGTAATTCATAAAAACATAAGTTTTATCACTAAATTTTGTAATATAATTTAAAAAATTGTAATTATGGTGATAGTTGAAACATTTTTGCTTGTTATACGTCATTATTTATGCGCCAGTGAAGCCGCCAAAATTACACCAGCCGGCACGAAACTTAATTTTTTTACCCCAGGTAGGCAAACTATGGCGAACACTAAGGAAAGAAAAATGAGAGTGGAAATAGAACATCAAGTACTATGGGGCTGATTCGTTTGCTTTCACTGCTGATGAGACTGGTTCACCAGTTTGCTTAATATGTAATGAGAAATTTGCAAACAGAAAGTCAAATATCGCAATACACTTTCAGAATAAACACGCAGCCTCTGCTCAAAAATATATAGAGGGAGATGAGAGATAGAGAGCCATTTCGGAACTGATGCGTAAGGCTAGTTTGAGCAAAAAATGCTGCATATATGACATTTGCTGCAGTTAGAATTTAAGTTCAGCGTTTTGTTAAAAGAAGGACAGAATTAAACATGAAGTTGAAATTTTTCTTGAAAGTAACGTTATAAACAACGTAATATTTTCACGTTACTATCAAGTTATCATTAGCTATTTTATTGTTCAAAAGCATTGTTTTTTGTTCTCAGCAAGTAAATCATTGCAGGTGGCTCCCATTGGTTTCTTTCCTGCGGAAAACGGGTCCAAATGACTCTTTGAGTGGAAAAGGTTGCAGACCCCTGTTCTAGTGACCACTAGCATAGGCAAGTTAAACGTAGTAGAGTTTATATAAGCGTGTTGGCTTATAGGAGCTTTTAATTGTGTCTTTTAGAGCTGCAGCTCAACCACTGCCTCAACAACAACAGCCAAACTTCCGCATGTTTCAGGTCAGTATTTAGTAACATAGAATTTGGATGATGGCTATGGCTTAAAGGTTTTGATATTTGCTGTTCAGTTAATAGTTTGACATTCTCTGAAAGGTCTTTCTGCCTGGCAAGAAAGAGTGTGGCCTTAAATGTGCCTGTTGCTAGCATGGCAATTGGAACTTTACAATTTTCACTGTTCATGAAAATCCAATCGGGTTTTTCAGTTTGACCTAGTAGTGTGACTCTCATTTCCATTTGCTCATGAACCTCTCCTCGTGTTTTTAAAATAGACTCCTCTAACTAAACATGTTGCGTAACAAAAAAAGGCACTTCCTTTTTAAATAGCATGCTGCAGATTTAGTGATTAATCTCAGAGAATAAAAATTCAGAGAATAACTGTCTTCTAATATATGCTAGTCTTCATATTCTATAATTTTTCCTCTGTATACAATAAGCTTAGTCTAATTTGGTAGAGTTGTACGAGCTATCCATTTATTTTTTCATTGCTATTTTAGGGTGGAAAGTTGAGGGTTCACTAATGTGACATGTTTTTCAGGGTGTATTGTCTCACAGCAAAGGTGTAGATAATCTCTACATACAAGACTTAAGTGGTGCTGCAGAATACTCTAATCTCCAGCAGGAGTTAGTAGCCCTCTGCCAGTCAGCTGAGGTTGTCAAGTTTCCTCATCATGGCCAAGTAGGCAAATTTCTCTCATTTCTCGCTTTCTTATTGTTAAGAAAGCGAGAACACATCCCCTAAAACAATAAACAAATCTCAAGTGATAGGAAAATATCTATACTTTCTTATAGTTTTTTTAAAACTTTACATGAGAGGCCCTTCAACTTTCAACAAACAATTTGTGCTTTTGATTTATATATAGTTTGTATATGTACATGTATTTACTGATAAATACATGCACTTGCGACAGTGCTCTGATAACTCGAACGCTCTGATAACTTGAACGCTTCTATAACTCGAACACTTGCTCGGTCCCGTGAAGTTTGAGTTATCCAAGTTTCCTTGTATATATAAACTGAATGCTTTCAATTGTTTTAGTTTTAGTGTCGTCACTGATGTTGCATAGAACTACCAATTATTGTTATATTAGTTGCATTAGTTAGGTATATTACTAGTATAGGATAGAATTACCTGAGTTATATTACTAGTATAGGATAGAGTTACCTGAGTTATATTACTAGTATAGGATAGAGTTACCTGAGTTATATTACTAGTATAGGATAGAGTTACCTGAGTTATATTACTAGTATAGGATAGAGTTACCTGAGTTATATTACTAGTATAGGATAGAGTTACCCGAGTTATATTACTAGTATAGGATAGAGCTGCCCAAGTTATATTACTAGTATAGGATAGAGTTACCCGAGGTATATTACTAGTATAAGATAGAGTTACCTGAGTTACATTACTAGTATAGGATAGAGTTTCCCGAGTTATATTACTAGTATAGGATAGAGTTACCTGAGTTATATTACTAGTATAGGATAGAGTTGCCTGAGTTACATTACTAGTATAGGATAGAGTTTCCCGAGTTATATTACTAGTATAGGATAGAGTTACCTGAGTTATATTACTAGTATAGGATAGTTACACGAGTTATATTACTAGTATAGGATAGAGTTACCTGAGTTATATTACTAGTATAGGATAGAGCTGCCCAAGTTATTTTACTAATATAGGATAGAGTTACCCATAGATATAGTAAACCCTAGATTGGTGAATAGCTATCATTACAATGGAGCAAAAGTGAGGCCTATAATTGGCTGTTGTTTTCACGACATTACGTCGCAGTGATGTGCATCACAGCAACAAAGCCTTCAGCTGAGCAATGAGTTTAGTAGTTAAAGCATGCTTGTCATACTAGTTTTTAAGTCAAACGTAACAGTAAGTTTTCTCTGTTTACCATGACACGATCTATCGTGAAAAAGGTAGGGAGGCTATAACAATAACTCGGATATGCAGTGCTTTAGAGAGCATATCAAGCATATCGAGCTTAAAAGAAGATATCACACCAAGTCCCAATGCTAACTGTATTGATCTGGATGTGAGCAGGGCTGAAAAACTGGGCAACTCCTGCTACATTTTCTGGCTAGAAAGAAAAAGAAAGACGAGACAAAAGCTGAGGAAGGTGAAGATGAGGAGTTCGGTGATGAGGAATTTTTTCTAACTCCCGTGTGATGACTGTATCAAGTGCTTGACCGATGTAGAAGTAGTGGGAAGTAAAAGTAGTGATGACAACCCTAATCTCAGTTAAAAACAGAGGATTGGTGACCCCATTGATAGGCCGAATATGTATTGCTGCAGAAAAGTGCTTACGTTCACACATGGAGAGCTATGGTATCACACAGAACTTTTAAACAAGTAACATCACAGACAATAACATATATGTCTTATTACTAGAGCTGCACAACGATTATAGAAATTAATCGCGATTAATAACTGATCTGAACCAGTTAATCTTCGATTAATCTTAGAATTAATCTAGCAAAAACCTGCATATTCGAAAACAAATAATACAGTTACATATAAATTAATTATATTTGAAACAATTATTGTTAACAGGAGTACATGTTATGTACAATGTACATAAGTTACAATGTATTAATTATTATGAGTATGAAAATAGCCCATGGAAGTCTATAATTAAGCCAGCCAAAGGCTGAGGCAGCACACCTTAGTCACATTATCCGAATGAAGAGATGCCCTCTTCCTACATACAATATTGCTAGCTTTAAAGGATAGCCGCTCACAGGGAACAATAGTGGCGGTAGTCAGCAGTAGTAGTTATTGTCTACAGCTGGTGATGAATTCTGAGCTGCATGATTAGAATTAGTTAAATGACATCTTAATGATGATGTGCTGTGGTGGTAGGCAAATTCTTTCTGGCATATATTGCACTTCACTTTCTTGTTTATGCTTCCAACAACATCTGTAAATGTGCTACCTAGTTCGGAGGACATTTTTCTGCTTTCATGTTCCAATAACGTGTCAATCTTATTTTACTATTATTCTAAAGCTAAAGATGATTGTGATTTTTTTGAAAAATTAAAATGCATGTATAATTTACCTAAAAAAGTGTTTAAATATAAACAAAAAATAAATTGTAAGATATTAAATAATACTGGAATCGCTGTTGTAGCTATTACCTAGAAACATGTTCAAACAGCTATCAACATGGCCGCTTGCAACTAGATCGGCTCGGCACTTTTTTCATTGTATAAACAAGTTTTACGTTTGTGACTCACTTAGTGTTTTCATAGTTGAGTGCAAAATAATTGCGGTTGTATTTAATTGGTAAAAAAGTGTTGCTTGTCATAAACCACCTCGGCTGCATTTTATTTGAAGATTAATTGGCTCAGCTCAGTTAATCGTGTATTTGTATTGATTGCGTTAATTGTTTAATTAACGCGATCATTGTGCAACTCTACTTATTACATAACCTCAATCAAGGTTTTACATGCACAGTGCATGCCAACAGTCTCCTCAAAGCTATAGTAAATCGCTATATTAAAATCAGAATACACTATGCCACTTCAAAGCAGGAATCTAGTTCAACCAACCTTAGACAAAAACTATCTCATCTAGTTATTTTCAGTCATGTCTAATGGGTGTTTAATACAGTGGTCCAGCTTAACGGCTTCTAAATCTCATTTGATTCATTAGTTTGTTATTAGTTTAATTTCTATTTGGTCACTCTTTGTATTATCAATGATATAGAAGCTTCTAAATCATTGGTATTATTCATTACCATGCGTGTAAGATTCTTGCCTTTCTCATCCAAAGTCATTATATAAGTTTTATATATTTTCAATAAAATAGGCAGTCTCAGATACACAAACTATGGAATAATTGAGCAGTTTTTAGTGCTAAGTCAATAGGAGTTAATAGATCAGTTGATTGACTCTACACATCACCATGACATTGCGTCATGCTATTTATAGGCCTCACTTATTTTGATTATTCGCATATCTAGGGTTTACTATATCTATGGAGTTACCTGAGTTATATTACTAGTATAGGATAGAGTTACCTGAGTTATTTTACTAGTACAGGATAGAGTTACCTGAGTTATATTACTAGTATAGGATAGAGTTACCTGAGTCATTTTACTAGTATGGGATAGAGTTACCTGAGTTATATTACTAGTGTAGTATATAGTTACTTGAGTTATATTACTAGTATAGCATGCAGTGACTTGACGTTCTCCATTTTTAAAATCTATTAAATAGATAGTAACAGCAAAACATAGTGCATTCCGTCAAAAACTTGGTGTTGTTTGTATTTGCTGCGAAATTTCTCAAACCATCAACAGTAGTTTGCTCCGTCTCAAATATTTCATCATTTATTTATCTTTTTGCTGGTCATCATTCTCGTGATCTTATGACACTATCAAGCCTTAATGGAGGCATGGATCCTTATTCTCTGCGTATTTTGACAATCAGGTTCTCACAGAAATTTCAATACTTTCTGCGCACAAAAGAAAAAACATATACACATAAACAAAAGTACTATGGTTTAAATTCAAGCTTCAAATGTATATTTTTCCAATTCACTTTTATTGTAGTTTAACTGAAGTAGGCCTACATCAAGTATAAATATTGTTACATGTGATGAAGTTGAGCTTGAGTGATCATATAAAGGTGAACTCTAAAGAACTAAGAAAAACTGAAAATATCACCATAAGTTGTATGGAGTTTTTGGATATGCTGTAGCAGGTCTTACTTGGGTCAGTTTTTTATGTCTAATGCCTTTATAGAATCTCGAGTTAAGATTACTAAAAAAGTTGAGAATGTTTCAAAAGTTACTACGGACAAAACTACGAGCACTTTGCTACCAAGTTGAATTTTTGTACGAGTTACACTAAATATGTCAGGTCTTTATCAGGTCTCCTAGCAGCCATCCTTTATTCTCTTTCTATATACCAAGTTTTCATGTTAGCTGGAGAAGAATGTAGAATTTTCCATTTGAGCTGATCTATTAAGATAAAAGCGTCTCAATACTTCACATTACTCTTATTGAAGTTTATATAAACTTCTGGCTACACAGTATAGCTACATTAGCAGATGCTTCCCTTGCAATAGATAATCAATTCTGGTGACCTCTGTTCATATTTTTTGAATTTCTTTAACAATTTGAAAGTGGGGGCAGCTCTTTACTACAGTAGGTTAACAATTCAGTAGGTGTGCACAGCCTTTCACTGTGTTTACAATTGTGCAAGTGTGCTCAGTTCCTTAGCCCTTTACTATGTTAACCATTCTGCAGGCGTGCACAGCCTTTCACTATGTTAACCATTCTGCAAGTGTGTGCAGCCCTTTACTATGTTAACCATTAAGCAGGCGTGCACAGCCTTCTAGTATGTTAACCATTTGCAGGTGTGTGCAGCCCTTTACTATGAAGATAGTTCTTGGTACAGGTGTGAAATACTCAGCAAAACATCAGCTTCTGAAGTAAGTCAGTGGTTATATGCAGGTGGTTATGGTCTTTGAAGCCATTGGTTGTCAATAAATTGTTAACACGGACTCTAGTATGTAATGCAACTGAACTGCTCTGTTTGAGATAAAGTCGTTACCTCTAGAGTTATGAAGAGGATCTAAGCAATCATTACTTTGTCCTTCCATCTATCTATTTGAAGCCAAGCTTAAAGGTTAGAATAAAATATTGCTTTCTTGGGACTCAGACTTTTCACTCTCAGCTTGATGGACACTCTAATATCTGCACCAATTTACCTCTTTCCGTTGTTCCAAAATGATTGCGCAAATACTTAATCTCCCGCAGCACTTCAGTCTGCCATAGATGCTAGCTGTGATTAATCTTCTGTTTGCCTCTCATTAGCCAGCTCCATTATGTTTATTTGTGTGTTTGTTTTTTCATTTTGTTTTTCATTTTATATTGTTTTGCGTAACATGTTTGATGTCCTAAGTTTACTTTTTACAATACTTGTATTTAGCTTGAAAATCTCCGAAGTGTATAATTTTGTTTAGTCAAGGTCTGTCATCATATGATTATATTTCTTGTATGAATTAAATGAATAGTTTGTTATATATTTGAAATTGCTGTATGTTGTTAACAAAATGAGCAGCTTTGTTCTCTGCATGGAATAGGCTTGTTTACTTAATTGAGCTTACTTTGATTGAGGGGCATGCATGCTCTCAGAGTTTTCAAGCTTCGCTTCTCATTGTTAAACATCTTAATGGTATCACTATTGATGCTATTATTTACAGTATCTGGTGCAGTTTATCGACTTTGGTAACGAGTCAACTGTGAAATCTGATGACTTAAAACAGCTCACAGAAGCGATGATCGCAATGCCGCCGGCAGCTGTACGGTATCATCTGAAGGATGTTATAGCCAAGGCTGATTGCGTTAGTCAGGTACTGTATGTCATGTATGATCATCAACTCTCTTGTCCACATTCAGTAAGATCTTGTTTGACTTGTTTTATCTGTAATTGTGTCATAAATTCTAATGAAACTTGTACTTAATACTTAGTACTTCTAATGAAAATGTACTTAATGTGGTTTTATAAAAAGTTTGCACATTATTTAAAACAATTCAGTACTGTTATGTTGAGAATTGCAGTCATGCATAAACACGTAATGCTTCAAACTTGATTGTCTTCTGTCAGTTCGCCAAAAATATTTGGTTTTAAAACTATGTCTGATTCCTGAGAGCCAACCTCTTAAATACCGACCTGTGGAGTACCTAATAGCAAACCAGTCTCTTAAATACCCACATGTGGAGTATCTAATAGCAAAACAGTCTCTTAAATACCCACCTGTGGGGTATCTAATAGCGAACCAGCCTCTTAAATACCCACCTGTGGAGTACCTAATAGCAAACCAGCCTCTTAAATACCCACCTGTCGAGTATCTAATAGCGAACCAGTCTCTTAAATACCCACCTGTGGAGTATCTGGTAGCGAACCAGCCTCTTAAATACCCACCTGAGGAGTACCTGATAGCGAACCAGCCTCTTAAATACCCACCTGTCGAGTATCTGGTAGCGAACCAGCCTCTTAAATACCCACCTGTCGAGTATCTGGTAGCGAACCAGCCTTTTAAATACTCAGCTGTGGAGTATCTGGTAGCAAACGAGCCTCTTAAATACCCCCTGTGGAGTATCTGATAGCAGACGAAAGTAATCCCAGGCATCGTCAGGCTTAATGCCAGCAAAAAAAGAACATGTTACACGATACATTTTCTTCGATAATTCGCGATAGCCAATCAGTGAACTATCTTTGTGTTTAACTACATAGCAGAAAATGGTAAACATCACAAAAAATTTAGGATGTTGAGCTATTTGGAGATCTCAAGACTTGCGTACTTGGCAGATCACATACTACATTTAACTACAGTATATCCTCGCGTGTATTCCTATCTCATATAAGCCGACCTTAGAAATACAGCCCTGAAATCAGGTAATTTATAAGAACTCGCATATAAGACTATCTCACATAAGCAGCGTTTAGATATACAGCCCTAATATCAGGTAATTTATAAGAACTCGCGTATAAGCTTATCTCTGTTAAGCCAACCTTAGATATACAGCCCTTATATCAGGTAGTTTATAAGAACTCCATGTAAGCCTATCTCACTTAAGCCAACCTTAGATATACAGCCCTGATATCAGGTAATTTATAAGAACTCCATGTAAGCCTATCTCACTTAAGCCAACCTTAGATATACAGCCCTGATATCAGGTAATTTATAAGAACTCCATGTAAGCCTATCTCACTTAAGCCAACCTTAGATATACAGCCCTTATATCAGGTAGTTTATAAGAACTCCGTGTAAGCCTATCTCACTTAAGCCAACCTTAGATATACAGCCCTGATATCAGGTAATTTATAAGAACTCACGTGTAAGCCTATCTCACATAAGCAGGGTTTAGATATACAGCCCTGATATCAGGTAATTTATAAGAACTCACGTGTAAGCCTATCTCACATAAGCAGGGTTTAGATATACAGCCCTGAAATCAGGTAATTTATAAGAACTCACATGTAAGCCGACCCTATATATCTTAATGCACTGTGCGTATCTAGCAGAGCAAAATATTGTGGAAATGGAGTGGCTTTTGCAAGCTTATTACAAAACATTTCTGATTGTTCAGTAGAAAATGCATAGCGTTCACGTTGTCTAACATACACAAAAACACATGATGACAACATTGGGTTTATTAATACAATATATTAATATTAATACATTAATACACACACATACACATGTGCATACAGATGTACGTACACACGCACATACACACACGCTCATATACACACCGTCACACACACACACACACACACACGGATACACAAATCTGCACACGCGAATACACACCCTCATACAGGCACACGTGGACACACACTTGGATACACATACATGCACATGCGAATACACACACACACCTGCACATACAGGCACACATGGATACACATACGCACACAATGATAAAGCGCGATTTATTAGTATCGATACCGTAAAACCTCTAATCGAAAGCCATGGCGCTCTATTTTTCAATCTCTCCTCTACGGTGGCGGTCAATTGGAGGCGGCGTTCAAATAGAGGCTGGCGGTCTATTTTTCAAATGGCGTGTCAAAATTTTCGTAAGATAAATTTAGCTCTAGTACAGGCACAGCGGATGTCGTCTAAATTTTGCTCTCTCTTCTGTTGGACCGATATTGAACATTTTGAATGCAACAAATTTGCTTACTTACCTCCAACTTGTTAAAGATATCTTTATAAATGTGCATCGAGAAACTGAGAAATATCTTTACCAGTTGATATCTATTCCTTGCAATTGGCCTGCGATGATATTATAGCCTGTGTCCTTCTTTGCAATTTGTTGTAATTTTCAAATTGTATTTCATTCTAAATTTGAAAACGTACACTGAAACTCAGATAACTCAAACTTTACGTGACAGAACGAAAGAGTTCGAGCTGTCAGAGCGTTCAAGTTATCAGAGCACTGTCACATGTGCATGTATTTATCAGTAGATACATGTACATATACAAACAATATAAAAATCAAAAGCATAGATTGCTTGTTGCAAGTTGGGGGCCTCTCATGTAGTTTTAAATTTTTTTATTAGAAAGTAGATATTTTTCTATCACTTGAGATTTTTTTGAAATGATGTGACCAGCAGGGTGTTCTCAGGTTAAAATTGGCAAAACTCGATCGCGGTTAAAACCCTCAGATAAAAGACATCTTTTTCTCCTGAGCGTTTTAACCGCGATCAATTTTGCCGATTTTACTTTAAGTTTAAACGCAGGTTATCTCGCTTTTTCTTGCTTTCCAAGGGCCATCGCAAAGCGGATGTTTGATAAAATTTAATTTTTCACAAACCTTTAGAAAAGTCGTTAACGAAAATATTTAGCCGACGACAATAATAGCGACGCCTAAGAAGTACTAAAAGTTTATATTTATCTCTATGGCTGGGAATAAAGTGATATTCCAAAGTGGTAACAACCGTCTCGGTAGCTGTTGGGCAAAAAACTGTTTGAGTTAATGATGTTGAGGTTGAGTTACCTAAAGCAATTTATCATTGCGTTGGGAACTGACCAAACAATTCATTCGAGTGAACCATGTGTTCGAGCTATCCGAGGGTGAGTTATCCGAGTTTGACTGTATTTTCATTTTATGCCTATCCATCGTTTTTTTGACGTCATCAAGACGTTTGCACATGCGCTCGTTCACGAAAAAGCTGCCATATTTGTAGAAACGATCGGTTTCTTTTATTCAATAGTACTTTTTGGTGTTGTTTTGATACTATAATAAAGAATTGCAAACAGAAGGATCGTTTTCAAAAATTCATTGCAAAAGCTTCGTGTTTTTAACGATAAAATTGTCTATGAAGACGGCCGACAACGATAAAATGACGTCATGAAAAAACGAAGGATATTTAACATTGTTGAATAAAAGCTCATTGCACTCACTGATATGTTTGCTAGTTTGCAGCCAAAACTAGGTTCTTATGTGCAATAGAAGTGGAGTTATGATCATCAATTCATTGTAAGCTGTGTTAAGATAGCTGCAAGGATACTATTAAATAATATGCTGTAAATCTGCATATTTATAAGTTATATAATGATAATCTATCAAATGATACAAATATACGTATTCATAAATAAGTGACATAAACTAACCATACTTATATTACATGCAGAAACAAAAATTTATGTTTTGAAGACAAAAATATTTCCATTGTTTGCTCAAATAGTTGCGTTCTGATTGTTGCTTTCGATGGAAGGAACATCTTCTATTTGTCCAATACGCTCCATAATATCTTCTGGCCTCAAATCTTCTGCACTGCTGAAATAGTCGATATTAGCGTCCAAACACGTTTTTGGCAGACCAAATTTTTCACCCGCTGCATTCAGCACTAATGCAACGCGTAAACGTTTGCTTGCTAAAAGTTTGTGTAACCTTTGGTCCAAAACTTGCAAACCGGTATGTAAACCGGTTTGCAAGTTTTGAACCAAAGGTTGCATGCATGTCTTTCGAAGTATTAGGACCACGTTAAACAAGGAACTACTATTAGTCTGAGACAGTTAGTAGTTATTTTTATGGCGTTGCTTTTTAAGTTTCATCTACCATCGTAAATCTAAACCATATTTATATATATGTACGTGTGCTTCGAAGTATTAGGACCGCGTTAAACAAGGAACCACTATTAGCCTGAGACGGTAATTATTTCTATAGCGTTGCTCTGAAAGTTCATCTATAATCGTAAATCTAAGCCGTTTTTTTTATAAGTGTAGGCTACGTCGAAGTAGAAATACCGTGTTAAACAGAGAGCTACTACTACCCTGAAACCGTTATTGATTATTGCTACAGCGTTGCTTTTAAGTTTTTAACAAAACAACGAGAGCTTTGGAATTGGACAAGAGAATTAATTGGTGTTGATATAAATGATTCATTATTAATACAATTTTGTGGACACTTTTCTACTGATCAGTTGATATTATGGATTCGAAAAGATCAAATAATGTCAAAGTAGCAGTCAAATGGAGGTGGCGTTCAATAGGAGAGCGGTGGTCTATTCTTCAACCCTTCTTTCAGGGTGTCAGTCAATGGGAGGTGGCGTTCAATTAGAGGTTTTACGGTATATCAAGTTTTTATACGCTTCTCACTTCATATCGTCATTGAGGACTGCGTAGTAATGTAACATGCATGTAGATACCATGAGTTTTTGTTGTTCTATTGAACATTACCATGGACTTTGTGCTAGACTTGAACTCTACTAGTTGATGAGGCTACTGAATAAACATTGTAACTTCTACTTCATGCTGGCTTCTTTGTCCAGTATATTGGGTGATTGCAGGTTAATGACATGCTCAAAGAGTGGCAGGAGGTTGTATTGAATTGCCAAGCTATGCCTGATAAAAGCATTGAGTTAGTAAATCCTAATACATGTAATGGTTCGAATCTCAGAGATCTACTCCTCCAGTCGAATTGTGTTACTCTTGGAAGTCTAGTTGCAGCAGAGGGCGGGTGAGTTCATTGTAAACATTTCTATGAATTGTAGGTTGATTATGCGTTAATTTTTTGACTCGCCGCGTAAAATTAGAGCAAGTAATTATTTCAACCTCAAAAATACTTTCAAGATATGACGTCCAAAGTTTCTTCAAACATTGCAGTTTTGTAAATTAGTATATGCAAATGTGGTTTAGATAATTGTGGTCTATGATGGCAGATGATGCTAAACTGTCCTTCATGCCTTTTCTTGTAAAGTTTTTAAATTGTTGCTCTAAAGAAAACTGGGATAATAACGGTGAAAAAGGGAAGGCTTTTCTTATTGATCTTTAAATGATTTCTTTAAAGAACTTCCGAAGCGCATCGTAGTTGTTATAAAGAAGAAAGGGAAAATTGTGTAAAAAAAGTCTCAAACTAGAAAAAAAGAGGCTAGATATGATAATTAAAGATGAAATGAAAACATTTCTCTAAAGTGTATGTTGTTTGACTAGCTCCACTTTTTTAACACAATTTTATCGACACACTATTTATCTCCTATAAGAGAGAAGGTACTCCCTCGTTTGCTTGTCTAGGACAACAGTAATTTCCAGTTACTCCAGGCCTCATTTGTTTAAGCTTTGCTGTAGTTTTGTTGTGCGTGAGATGGAGAGAAGAATGAGTCAACATACATTCAGTAATAGTTGAAACAAATGTGAGCATCTTCGGTTAACAATAAGATTTGGGAAACAAACATCGCTGGATTATCTCATTGCTCATCAAATGCTAGACAGCTAAAGGTTATTTGTGTGGTCACTGTATAAATTCGGTCACTCTATAATTGGTGCCCACTCACCTCCGTGCTGTCACTATATTCATCTATTGGTTCTAGGGCTGACTCACGCAATCCAAATAAAAAACTTCGCGGAAAAAAGCCTACAGCTGACAAAGGTGCTGGGGATTCCTCCACTACGCAGGTACAGTGTTTCATCCTAATCCATAATAGCTTCATTGTTAGTTGGTCATTGGTCTGCTTGTTATTTACTGGTTCTGAACTTGCTAATGAGCTTGTTTGATCAGTTATTCTGTACTTACTTGCAGGCCAGTACAAGCTTTTATGTTTTTACCATAAAACCTTTATTTGAATGCCATGGCGTTCTATTTTTCAACCTTACTCCTATAGTGACGCTTTATTAGAAGTGATGTTTAAATAAAGGGTGGCGTTGTATCTTTCAAACACTTTTCAAACACATTGTCAGAATCTTCGGAAGATAAATGTAACCCTTTCGCGGGTGTTATGAATGTCGCCTACATTTTGCACTCTCCTTTGGGCAGAGCGACATAACCCTTTTTATGCAAGAAGCTTGCTAACTTACTTCCGACTTGCACATCTTTAAATAAATATGAGCGGGAAAGCTGATACGTGTCTCTACCAGTTGCTATATACTGCTTGCGATTACCTACCATGATCTTACAGCCTGCGTTGCAATTTGTTGGAGCTTTCAAGTTTTGTATTTCATTCTAAATTTGAAGGTATATTTTCATTTTATAATTATGTACATTCAACAATGTTGAATAAAAGCTCATTGCACTCATTGGTATGTTTGCTACAGTTATCAGCCAAAACTAGCTTTTTATGTGCAATAGAAAATGAGTTATGAGCATCGATCCATTGTAAGCCGAGTTTATATAATCGCTATTATCCTATCAAATAATATGCTGTAAATCGCAAGCGTATAAAATATATGATGATAATAATCTATTAAATGCTACAAATATATATATTCAAAAGCAAATGACATAAACAAACTATATTTATAAAACATTCAAAAACAAAGAGTAAAATTTTTAAAACAAAATATTATTTGCTCGACTGGTTGCGTTCTGATTGTTGCTTTCGCTTAAAACCATTTCATATTCTTTTGTCTGTTCAATACCTTCCACAGGGTTTTCTGACCTCAACTCTTCTTTTGCACAGCTGAGCTAGTTGATATAGCTTCCAAAAAATTTTTGTCGAGCAAAACTTTTATGTGATCCAATTTTCACTTCTCGCGCAATTAAAGAGAAACCAAGTGTAATCAAAATAACCTCAAAATTTTAGCCTCAACATACGTAGTAGCACAGATTTCATCGTAAGTGCGCAAAACCTTTTCGCATGCATCAAAGTATCAAGACCGCGTTAAACGAGGAACTACTATTAGCCTGATACAATTACTAATTATTTTTATGGCGCTGCACTCAAAGTTTAAATGAAAAAACTGTAAAGATTTCGAGTTGGACAACGGGCTTCGATACGAACAGAAACAACGAATTAATTAATTGTTAATGATGTAATCGAGTCATTATTAGTACAGTTTTGGGGACCCTTATCTACTGATCACTTTCTATTACGGGTTCGTAATGATCAAAAATCTCAAATAGTGGCGTTCAAATAAAATTCACGTTCATTTAAAGGGTGGTTGGTGCTCTATTTTTCAACCCTTCTAGAGTAGCGCTCGAAAAGAGGTAACGGTTCACTTAAAGGCGGTGAACTTGAAATAGAGGTTGTACAGTATTTGTCAATCTCTTAAAGAATAGAGAAAGCATAATATTATTATGCTTTATTATTTATCTTGAGGTGTTGACTGATCTAAAAAAAGAATCAAGGAGATTGACCAACCAGAAGCTGAGATATCACCAGCCAAACACAGGTCTACCAAAAAACATAAGTGTTTTGGTAATCATCAATATATGACGTATGAAATCGATTTGTGTGCCATTGGTCAATTAAGCCAACTAACGCGCTCTCCTATAACAATCACGGCGTTTTAATTGGAAGTATAGAACAATCAAATCGGGCCTAACAATCATTGCTCTGAGAATTCCGAACCAGTCCATTTGACGTGTAGATTAGTTTTAGAATAAAATAATTACACGCATCTATTATTTCGCAACATTCTGCTATCACTTTCTATAAATTATATTAGTTACATCATTTATTCTATATGCAGTTATATTATTATTTTGTATAATATGCATTATGATTATTATATTAATCATAAAAAATAATCATAGATAAGATAATAGATCAATAGAAAAATCAAATCAAAAGTTATCGTTTTCTTTTCTTACAGCAAGTGCAGCACGGTCAAGTTATTCTTTTTAAGAATATGGCTGTAGTGAACTTAGTCTGTTAATAGTGACGATAATCATGAAAATCAACTGAATGCTGCAAGTAGATACACAGTAGAAAAATGGTGAATGAGCAAATATTCACATTTCCATTTCTTATTCTAAACGAACTGCAATCGCGGATGTCGCATATAGACTATACACGCGCCGTTCATTGAACAGAGGATCTTCGGAGCATATCCGTGGAGATCGAGTTAAAATTTGAAGCACAATAATCAAAATCTGCTCTTTTGTTTTGAAAACTCACGGCGAGGGGTTGTGGGCAAATGCCTTTACCACACAATGTTTGCTTGATTTTTCTGAGAAACCAGAGCTAGTCTGTAAATTATTCACTATCGCGAGAAGCGTTTCACTTCTTGTAGCCAAAACAATCATTATACGTAACGGCGGTAAGGGTGCGCAACTCCGGCACATGAACATTAAGTCGATTTCATACGTCACAGTTTTCGGGATTTTTGAAGGGTTTTCCTCTGTTTCTTTATTAGGTAGACCTGTGTTTGGCTGGCTATATCTCAGCTTCTAGTGGGTCAATCTCCTTGATTCTTTTTTTAGAACATCAGTAAACACCTCAAGATAACTAATAAAGCATAATAATATTATGCTTTCTCTATTCTTTAAGGACATCTTTGTTCAACACCTGCCATCCCCGAATACGGCTAATCCTTGTTACTTCCTGCCCATTGTCTTTTACATTTAAAGATTTTGCAGAAGCTGAGTTAGTAAAAGGGTTAATATCTGTCCAATAACTGGGATGAATTTATCTTGGGATCAGAGGCTATATACTCGAGTTCGTAACATTTGCTCAAGCAATAATATTTTTGTATCAACTAATGGAGTAGAATGAGTTTACTACAGTAGGCACTCCTATAAAGTAAATACTCCGTTACAGGAACGTTTACGTTATAGTAAATTTATGCTATACGAACAGTAAAATACATGTAAATTGCCCATTTCCTTCCAAACTCACCTCTTTGGCCTTACAAAAAGTAAACACTAGACATAACTTTTTGATTTGTTGGCTGTACCATAACTGCAGTATTATTCGTTTGCATCAACAACTTTTCTCCCTTTCTCATGAATTTTACTGGTTTTGTAGACAGTTTGCATTAATTTAACAACAGATTGATGGGAGCACACATCTTCGACGTTCATTTACACCGATTTGCTCATTTTTCTAAACAGCAAAGTCTATGTTGCCAAGTGAACGTGATAACCAATATTTTATTCATCAACAATAAAGCAAATCAAAAAAGATTTTTTTTAAAGCGATATTACCTGTTTGTCGTCTATATGTATTCAGAGGTCGAAGTTAGTATAAAATATAACTTTCGGCGATACTTCAACTTGTGGCATTTAGATTGGTAGACTGATGCTGTAACACCTGCATCAACCAATCGCTGTTACGCATTTATGAACAATTGTGCAGCTACCTATTCTCTGTTTTGTCGACACATCCGACGATATATCACGATGAACTACATGTAGAATGTCATGGAAGTTGTATATATAGTAGACATACTCCTATGCGGGCGTCGTTTTTTCTCCTGCACGCGCGGCAAGATAGATTACCATTCAAATCAAATTTTAGAACTCGCCTGACTTTTCACTTTACGTTACTGCATGTGGAATTTTTAATGTAGTACGAAGCAAAATGTCACATAAATTCTTTACGTTATCTTGAATTTACATTATCTTGAATTTACGTTATAGGAGGTATGTGTTATAGGAGCATCTACCACATCTTGAATTTGTCATTCTGTTGTGATTTTGGCCTGTCGAAAGTCATAAGCCATTTTCATTCATCTACAGATGATAAACACTTACCAGGAATCACAACTGGTAGTTGGGTTATGTTATATTGAATTTACGTTATAGGAGGTATGTGTTATAGGAGCATCTACCGCATCTTGAATTAGTCATTTCTGTTAGGATTTTGGCCTGTCGAAAGTCATAAGCCATTTTCATTCATCTACAGATGATAAACACTCACCAGAAATCACATCTGGTAGTTGGATTATGTTATATTGAATTTGTATAGTAATAGTATATTTCATTCATCCACAGATGATAAACATTTACCAGGAATCACATCTGGTAGTTGGGTTATGTTATAGTGAATTTGTATAGTAATAAAATATTATGCTTAGAATATTTAAGAAAATATCTCTTTTGTTCTCCAGGCTTCATCGTCGCAACAAAAGCTGGAGGAGCTTGCAAATGATAACGCCTATCTCAAAAAACAGTTGTCTGTCGCTACAAAGAAGATCAGCCAGCTGGCTGGCAGACGGTCCATTGACACTCTAAACTGTGAACTCTCTTCCAAACTTGAAGCCGTCAGATGCATGAGGTTCGACCAACCAAATCTTTTCTTCATATTCACTATGATTCCATACTTCAAATGGGTTTGGAGTTGCCCGCCGCTGACGAATTCACATCCTACCGTTTCAACAATTTGTAGTTGCACTACATAGATCTTTTCAATATTCGCATCTATCCCTCAAAACAAAACTTGTTCTACTAGACTCACAGCTTTCAGGTCACGGTCACTTTTCAATTCATGCGCAGTCAAGTAGTTGCGCTAACTAAGCCAGGACACCTGATCGCATTTTTATTAATGTGTTCCTTATTGCTATCTTCGATATTACAAGATATCAACAGAATTTACAGCCTAGTGTACAGGTCTTCCTTCACAAGTCGCGTGAACGACAGTCACCTCTAGTAAGGAAATTTTTTGAAGCTAGAAGATTTAATTGTAGCAAGAGGTCAATACTGTAGTATGCTGAAAATATTTTACCTTCGCTAGGAGAGGTTAGCTGAATGTTATCGATTCAGATCCATCAGTGGTGAGAGTTTCTATCGTGTCAAATAGTACTCTCACAGCAAATACCTTTACGCAAACGGCGTCAAATGCATTCATAGTTTTTCCATTTCTATGGTTTAGAGTAGAAGCAACTCTGAACCCATTCCAAGAATGGAAACAGTAATTTACTCCCCCTTGCCCAATGAAGGCAATTCTTCTCTTGTTAAGTCTATTTACGCTGCATTTCGTATACCTACTTCCATTTGAACAATTTTTGTAACATTTTCATATGTGTACTACTGTACTTATACAATTCATTCTGACCCTTTCGTCTCTCCGGCATAAACAGGCCTAAACTTCGCGTCGCCGAGGATCAGATACTTAATCATGCCATCACACTATTGGCTGATGACAGTCCCGATCGGGAAAGGTACAGTGCTGCAGTGACACCTGTGAGAACTGCCTACACGGAATACTCTAACCAGCAGTCAATGCTTCGTCAGCTGAAACCCGTAAGTTTTGAAAAATTCCGGGCTATGACAAGTTGTGCTACGAAAGATAGACAAATTGAACACTGAGTTACCGGTATTGTGAATAACCTGGAGTCTATCAATGGTAGAGAAAGTGAACACTGAATAACTGGTATCATAATCCTTGAATTAGTTTTTGTTCTAAAGATTCAGATTGTACAAGGTGCAGCCACACACAAAGGAAAAACTTGATTAACTTGTTTAATTTGTGGGCTGTTAGTATTTTTCATTTTTATGATCAATCTCACTGGTTTTTATAGACCGAGATTGCGGTAATTCTACAATAAGTTGAGGAGGAAAGCACATCTTCGCCATTCACTTACAACGATTTGCTTATTTATCTAAACAGCAATGTGTACTCTTCAAAGTAAGACTAATAACAAATATACAAAATAACCAAATATTTACAAACAAGCGATACTATATGTATATAAATGCGGCCGTCTATATGTATCCAAGGGTCAAGGTTAGGATAAAAGAAAACTGTTGACGATATTTCAATTCTTGGAATTCGGATTGGTGGACCGATGCTGTAACACCTGCACCAATCGATCACCTTTGTATTTATGAACAATGCACAGCTACCCTATTCTATGTTTTGTCGACACATCTATCACGATGAACTAGATTGTGGCGGAAGTTGTAATTGTATATAATATGTAGGTATGTCGTTTTTCCTTTCATAAGTGCGACAAGATAGATTAACACTCAAATCAAGTTTGAGAACTTGTCCAACTTGTCGCTTTACGTTAAATGAGATTTTTTACGTAGTAGGAAGTGACAATCTATCACGATGAACTAGAATGTCGCGAAAGTTGTATAAATAGTAGATATAATGCTATACGCATGTCATTTTTCCTTTCATAAGTGCGACAAGATAGATTAACATTCAAATCAAATTTGAGAACTTGTCCGACTTGTCATTTACGTTAAATGATATTTTTTACGTACGTTGCACCCTCGAGATACAATGTTAATTCGTTCCAGGGTTGGCATCGTATGGTGAAAAAATCGTATGTAGGGGTATAAAGGCCATTGTAATTATACAATGCAAACACCCCCTGGTAAAAATCGTCAATTTTTTTTTAAATGTGTACATATTGACAATTAGCAACAAAATAGTATGTTAACTTTAGTAATTATAGTTACCTACAGTAACTGTATTGTATTTAGTGTATTTTAATGGTTATGATCTGCAATAAAACACAAAATTATAATGTGTGTACCAAATGCAGTATGTACGGTAAGGAGTTCTTGCCTTCAAAAGGTACGCATAACATAAACATTGAATTCACTTCAAGTAAGTTTAGCTTGCTAAACCTACACTTAAAACTAAGTTTTAGTATGTATTTTGAACTATTTTACTGAGATTCAACTTTTTATCACGAAATTTTATCCTTCAGCAGTTCCTATCTTAACTTTCACTATAAACTTTAGCCTATCCGGTTGACACCTTTTTCAACCTAAATCAATAAGGCCGAGCGATGCAGTTATAGAAAGCGGCCTCTCGCACACTTGACCATTTAATGGCTACCGAAAAGAAAAATGAAATTTTATTTTCTATAAAGGACGTACATACCTTTGGAGTAACGTCGCTTTAGCTGGTACATGTAGTGAGTAAAGCAGAGAGGAGGCAAAAACGTATCAATGCTAATTATGGTGCTGTACACTTGAAAATAAATTTAAAACGTAATGAATTGGAATTTTTTTAGCAGGCTAAAAGAAGTTGTCAATTCCTGTCCAATTTTTCTATTTCTACGAAAAAATTGATGGTGCAATGCAGAAAATTGCTAGCTAGCGCTTGTAAAAGGATCCAGAGAATGTGGTACAGTAGTTTGTCTTGTATGAAATGTGCACAAGAATCAATGTAACCATACATACAAAGTTTGTACGTATTTATACCCTAGTGGGGGACAGGGCTTTAGCAAGCTTCGGAAAGTAATGTGGATGCGTCAACTATCTTGAGTAGCTAGTTATATGAGTTACATACATACATACGATGAATTGTATTCACGTAGAAGATAACAAGCCCATATGCAAAGACATGGTCAAACAAGAAAATAAAACATAAAATCAAAAGGAAACAAATAAAATGAATAAAATATGAAAAACATGCCACACAAGAGATAAATAATATATATTATACATGCATTGTTTTAATGTACCAGTCCACATCAGTAAATTAAACACTTGAAATATTTCTGCGAATGTGGGGTTTTCTGTATATTCTACATCCTCGCCTTTACTAAATGGTTGCTCCTTTTGAATGCCGGTTGCGTGCATGATCTAGCTCATTCAAATCTTCAGTCGGAAGCTCTTTTGTGCTTGCTTTAATGGAGTTCTTGTTTTAATAATAATTGCAAATGCTGATTGGTTGCGTTCATATTCCTTGACAATGTTAATAATACGTGTTCCTTCTTATTCTTACTTATGACATCCAACTTTGTTGACATAGAAATCATTTTTCCTTCGTTTTGTAATGTTTGTATCGGTCTCAGATTCCATAAATAACTAATTAAATGTAGATACTTGTAGTTATATACGTATGCTGACTTAAAAGTTTATAGTAAAAGCAATAATAACGCTACAAACGAATATTTGCTCTCACTTGTGTATTTTACACGAAATTTTCCACGCGGACATGAGAGAAGTCGATCATCGTGTCTCTTCTAAACGTTCTAAGAATGTTTTCGGCAAACTATATTTTGGTGTCTTTTTTATCTCGACGTGTGTTATGAGCACACCGACAGCCAAATTTTAACTCGGGCGAAACTTTTCTCAAATTCGTATGGTTAAATAAAATTCGTATAGTGAGGTGAAGATATCACAATGTTTGACTTCGTAAAGTGAAAAAATCGTATATCAGGGTGCACTGTAGTAGGAAGGAAGAACTTCACATAAACTTTTTACATTATCTGGAGCTTACGTTATAGGAGCGTCTACTCTGTCAGTAAAACACATTTGATAACTGCAGGCAGAATATGTAGTAAGGTTGATAAACCGTCTTACCTTGCGCTTGTATTTGTTTTACAGGGTGATACATTAGATGACTCTATGGTGGAAAAACGCAATGAAGCAAGAGCAGAATTTTGTCAAGCAATCAAACTCTGTCAGCAGCAAGGTCAACTGCGAAAGATTACAGAAAGACGGGCTCAGTTGGATGTGAGTCTCTATTTTTATTTCTCTTTGGGGTTTTTATTTGTTTTAGTTTACTTTCACAGCCTCTGTACAAGCAACTATATTCACAGCCTCTGTACAAGCAACTATATTCACAGCCTCTGTACAAGCAACTATATTCACAGCCTCTGTACAACAACTATATTTACAATTGTAAAAAAGTTCTATGCTCCATCCGTGGAATCCTTTATCTGTCATCTGTCATCATGGCCGCCATTTACAGACATACACGTACTTAATCTTCCTCACTACCATTAAGTATCTTTGCACAAAGGGACAATTTCAAATTGCCATAATGTTTTATTGTTTTCATGTATACCATTTTGAAAACAAGCGTTCTTATCCAAGTGCTGGTATATGTAGTTTATTCAGTATCTGTACATTTGTGCTTCTCCGCTCAGCACTATTTGTTTGTGAAGTCGTTTTGTTTTAATTTATTAAAGAATATCCTGGCCAAGTTGGACGCCTTTGACTCGGGTTCAAGTACCGAACCTTTTCATGGTGATATAGAAGAAACTATAGCCAACTTCAAACAATGGCAGGTCAGGACAACTTCTTCTTTAGCAAGGTCTGCTTGGTGTGGGTTTTTTCGATGTAAGTTGCCTGCAGTTATTTGTCGCCGGTGATGTTTGTTATTTGCAGCAATAACATTCCATCAAGTTTAAATTTTTGAAAAGTTATTTTATTTTTCTGGTTTGCAGTTATTGCTATTGCGACATTTCAACAATGCTTGTACTATTATGTAAAATCACAAATTGTCTATTATATCTATGCTGTTTGAATATTAATATGTAAGTTACTCGGTATTTTTATTTAATGGTTTTTGTTTTTATTACGACAAAAGATATCATGAAGTCGTTTCTCACATTTTAATCACCTTCAAAAACTCAAAAAGTGAACCCAAAGTTTACAGAATATGGTGAAAGTTTTTCTAGCAAACCCCTACATGTTTGACCCTGTACCAATGCTATCGGATGCGCATACCAAGAATGTCTGAGCTGGCATTAGTGACTTATATGGAGACAAATTTGTGCTCTGTATATCCTTGCTTTTGGTTCCCTGATTGCTTGAAGCGCAGGCTAGCACTTCATTGCCAAGATCTTCATTACTGAAAACTAGTTGGCCCATCATAGCTTTTCACTGATAGTGTGCAAAAAACACATGAAGTTTACAACTTTCAAGTTGAACTTTCATGTACGTACAAAGCTATGATAAATTTTTTAAACACCTCAAACATTTGTTATTGGTAATGTGCACCTGTTAGCATGCCATTTTACAACTATTTAGCCAAATAAAATCGAATTATTTTATTCATAAAGGGTTTATTCCACGCAATGTTAATTTAAGAAGCTGACATTCTTCCTTAGACAACCAATGAACCTTATAAAACCGGTTTCATCAAGTTTAAGGCGTTTTTTGCTTTCATATAAGAGAGGTTTTTGCAATAGCTAATATTTCTACTAGTCTAAGCAGTGTCGACAATATCAGTATAGGGGGTTCCCCTTTTCCAATGGAAAATCCCACTCCAAAATCAAGTCTGGAACAGAAATTGTAATTTTTACTTGATGTTAGTAATTATGGCATGATTAGAAGTAGAGTGTAAGGATTTGAAGGATAGACAGTTTCTTGCGCTGAATTTATTTACTAACTGCTATAGTCTAAGAGAGGAAAATAATTTGAACTTCTATTCATTAGGGAATAAATAGACTGGTACAGTAGGATGATTCAATTGTAGCAATTTGGGCTCGTACTGAATGGGTTAACAACATGTAAATCTTTAGCCTTTATTTCTATTTCAATCTTTTGATTTTGGCTGAAATTGTTCTTTTCGAGTCGAGAAACATTTTAAGGATAAATGAAGATGTTTCATTTGGTTTTTACATTTCCTTCAAATATTAAGGCAATAACTGAAGTTATTGTATACCAAAAGCTTTTTAACCCTTTCGCAAGTATATTAATTAATCAAACCTTTGTGTACAGAGTGAATTTATTTGCAAAACGAATAGCAATTTGTACATAGGGACACATAAAACGTCATAACTTTTTTATTTACAGAAATAACTACATTATCGTGGTTATCATTAACTAGCGTTAATGATAACCACTTCAAGTAATTACATATAGAATTAGCATGAATGCTTTATTAAAAAAAAAACAATGTACAAAATGAAATTGTATATCAAAAGTTCAATAAATAAAGTAACAATCGATAAAAGGTGGTTTTTATTGTAACCTGCCATTATATTCACAGCTGGGTGAACAGAGGTGTACCCTTGGCAATACAGCAGACAGAAAGTCTGTAGGTAGATGTGATAGAGACAGCCAATCTAACTTAACCTGTGTGTACTATAAATTAATGTAATTTTTCATATATTTTTTTAATTTTATGCAGTTTTATTTAACAATTTTTACTATATTTCGATTCTCAAAAAAGTCTTTTCTTCCTTTTTTTCAGCACTACTACCACTCGCAGTAGTCTTCCTGAGAACCATTATTTGAAAACTAAAGAATGAAGGTTTGAATCACTGTTTAATTTTATTGGAACACTAAAAACAAACTATGCGAATGAAACTGTGAGTGTTGAAATTGAGTTTAAAAAATTTGTTCATTATATGCTGAAAATTACTTTATATGTCGAGACAAATGTTTGCTGAAATTTTACATAGCATGCGTCAAAATTAGTATGTTGAAGGGTCTTAAATTATGGTTTTGCTGTATTGGCAAAGCGAGCACAGCACTTTTAGTATATCTATTAGCTATTAGCATAGATAACCAAGTTACAACAATAGACATTAAGCAGAAACAGGACATACATAGTGAGATGTGCTGTTGTTTTACTGAGCAACAACAAGGAACTAGCAAAGTTTTTATTGACATTATAGAGCTTCAATTAGTCAAGGTTGGGCAAATTCATGCTTTGGTCTCGATCTAAATTGTAGTCCAGTCCAACCTTGATCTACATTAACCTTTACAATGTAGACCTACATACAAGTTTTTGCAGCAAATAAGTAAAATTTGAGCATTTTATTTGTCTGTGAAGCAATTTTCAATGTGAGAGTCCGATATATTTCCAAAAATAACAATCTTGTAGCTGGAAATAAAATTACAGGAGATAAATTAGCAATAAATGTGAAAAGTAATAAAAATATATCAACTAAATTAATTTGAACTTTAACTAGTGTAAGTTAAGATTATATTTCTAACACATGTATTGCCACAAAATTCATTCATTGCTAAATTTGCACTTCTGTTGAATCTTTTCACATGACTAAAAGGTGTGTCAGCTATAGAAACCTTTTGACCGAGTATATTTTGTTAATTTAATTTTAACACAAAATTCAAGTTTCGCATTCAGCCTTTACATCCCTTGAATTACATGAACTACACCAATTTGTTGTAATGTTATCTGTAATTGATGTCTTCATTGCTTTTTGCTCCGGAACAAATTAGCGAAAATATGATGGTTTTGACATGCAAAGCAAATATCAAAACCGATTAGCTTCTTATGCGTCGAGGTTTGACTGTGCAGGAATATGCATATCACTTATTGCACCGCTATTGCCTGCCATCCGATGTTTTGTTGCTTTAAAATTCATCACCAAATCTATGTATGCGGATCCTATCTGCTTGCAGGAACAAGAAGGAGAGAAGATAAATGAAGTTCAGCAGAACACTGAGGATGCTTTGGCATTGCTAGGAAAAGAATTGGAGATTATTCAGCAGGTGAGCCTATTGAAGAGTTGTGCGCTCTCTTCACTTAGTTATTTCATGTTGGTGTTTGAAACCAGAAGCCCTGGCCGACATAGTTTTTCAAATTGTGGCTGTGGAAACACTAGGAATTCCAGATGATTGTTTGACCTTAAAACTCCTTGAGGTGTCTTATTTGGATGATAATCAGGTACAGATTGGATCTCACCATTAAACCACAAAAATACTATCATTTGTTAAATGTTTTCTTAGCTTTGTTGGCAATAGTTCAAGATGGTGACTTATGCATGATCAGGGCAAAATAAGTCATTCAAAGAACAGATTCTAATGAGTTGTTATTTAATTATCTACTTATAAGAGAACACAGGCTATATCATCGAACGATGTCTGTGCATATAGTTGGCTGACTGTCAGCTAGTTGAGAGCCATAAGCTTATTAAAACTGCCCTTGTTAAAAACTGATTAGAACTGGTTACCAGTCTCACGCAATCCAAATCTAAAAAGTTGCATCACATCAGAATTAAGAAAAATAATACACGGTCATAGACTTAAAAGTGGATGAGCTTACTTTTACAGTTTTGAGGCCCCAGCAATAGCTGCATGCATGACCGATTCTTTTTCAATTTCAAGTGTTCATTTTTATGCCAGAAACGTGTAAATTTTTTAATGGAAATCTGATCGTCATTTGTCCAATATGGAAGATAGTTTTTTATTTGTTACTTGAAGATTATTATATGCTGTTTAAGAGTATAGAAAGCATACATACAAGCAGAGCTGGTGCCTCAGAAGCTTCTCATTGACTGGTCATGACCTCATAAAATAGTCTTACTAATTTTCTTTAAATACAAATTGCCAAAAATTATCTCCGCTGTGTCTCCGTATGTTTAGGGCTGTTAATAAGGTATTTCAAATGACTGGGCTCTTTTAAAACAACACTCATGTTGTAAACTGTCAATGGTATTTAGTTTGGACTCCCTCAGGAAGAGCTTTAGGTATCAGAGAGTAATGAAACATTGTCAGATATCTATCAAAGCAGAAGTATTGATCAAGGTTTAAAAAATGTTAAACCCTTTTTATGCTTAGCTATCCTTGGGAGCAAGCAATAGATCGATAACATTACGAGATTTTGCTAGTCATACTTTTTGACTTTGGTTGTTTATCCACTTTGTCACATCGATAGTCTGCAAGTCACGGAAGCGTATCAAAAGGCTTTCTGGCGAACTCAATGCACACTCGTAAGAGTCCATATGTTCAGCTATTGTATGTAAGGGTTAATAGTGAGCTGTTCCTTTGCCACGGAACTGGAACTAGAAGCTGCATGCTGAATGCACTTGAGTTGGTATTACTTGTCATGACAAGTAATAACATTGATTTTCAGTGGGATCAAGCTTACTGTAAGTACGGCATTTATGATGTTTATTGGGTAATTTCATATCCGGAAATTCTACAAATATAGTAACCCAACTCTCAGCCTCCAACATAGCGTACAGTATTTTGGTGTAAATCTTCAGCTGTATATCAATGATGTATTCCAAAATAAAGCATCAGCTTTTTCATAATGTAGCAACCTGTTTTTGCATTGTCATGTATTTTTAATATTTTTAATATGAAAAAATACAGTGCTGAGGTTATTTTAAAACCTCATCATTTATTAATTTTATGCTTGATGCAATGTTTTAACTTGATAGTTTGCGCTATCATTTTAAAACTATATAATGGAAGTGTAATAAATAGGTAGATATACCTGTTCATCACTAGCACAGATATCATTATATAGCCCAACATTGTGCATATAGTTCTAGCCTGTGGTCCTTTCTAAAAATGTGAGACCTGTGCTGTAACTGGATTATCGCACAACCAGTCTTGAACTTTTGCTACTGTTTGCAATTTAAACAGCTCATACTCATAATTGTCTGCCCATGTTCGGTCAGCTAATTCATACCGTTTGTAGAGGTCGTCCAACTTAGTGGATGGCGGGCGTGGCTTTGGGTGCCTTTCAGTTAGTCGTTTGTTATTCATGGTCATTATGGCTCTGTATTCAGCATCTTGTCTGTTGCGCTGGTCTCGCTCGATCTGTGGGAGGGTGGTAAGGCGCTCGCCCCTAACAGCTAAGTTCGGCGTCACTGGAGAGTACTGATTGTCTAATGGTTTAAGCTGAGCCAACTTGCTGCGCTGTTGGTGCCTTTGCTCAGTTCGATGTTGTTGGTTGTTGAGGTGAAAACTGAAGTGATTAGTACCAGAATTCTGCCGTCTCATTCGTTTGATAGTCTGTAGCCTAATTTCTTTCAAATCTACACACGAAGCATTTGTAGTTGGAAAGACACACCCTCTATCATGGCCTTGCATTGGTTCGAGTGCTATACTTGGTCTTCGATACTCATCTAATCTGCAAAGTTCTCGCTGGAGATAGGCTTTTTGTTGTTGATGAGTTTGAAGAAGTTTTCTCAGTTTTATATCCGCCATTTTAGCAATATCTCCGCTTGTTAAATCGCGGCACCCTTAACTGTTGCAGTGTCTCGGTTGGTTCTACTTGCCACCAAGGCATTCAACTCGAGGCAGCCGTTTGACAGACTCTTTTACTGGCTCATTACTAATATCAATCAGGTAATAATGGAATATTGGAATTACTCTCCTGAGAGCTGACATCCCTATAGGCTAATGGTGACAAGTACTTACAAAATATTGACCTATGAAAGGCTGAAATCAGGTTTGCGTTATCTTGAAATTCGTGCCATTCAGCTAGAGATGTACAACCTAGCATTATCGCTGCTAAAAGGTTCAACTATGGCAGGGAAATAGCGCACTAACCTTTTAAGGATTGCTTTTCACCTTTTAGACTATAAAAACTGTTAGACATTCACCATCATTACATTTAGTATACATTTTTAGAGAATTAAAAATCATGTCTTGCTAACGTTATAAGACGTTTGAATCACAAGCCATATACATGTAGCTTCCTTTTTCTCTAGCCTAAAATGATACATACAACTCTGACCTGACCTAGCTTTATTTTGATGTACTATTATCAGACATCACTATGTTCATACATACATGTATATTCAGTTCTCAGTTTCACCAGGGCTGAGAGAAAACTTTCATGGTCGCTTCTGATCATGTTACATATCAGTGTATTTCGGAGACTAGTTGTACCTCTTTAGTTCAAAACAGAACCTACTTTAGAAAAGTCAAAGGACAAAAACGAATTACAATTCAATTGGTAACTATACAGTTTATAACAACAGAAATATGTTGATTCATCTGGTAAGCCAAGCGTGACTAAGCACATATGTCCTCTCCCTGCACTAGTTCCTAGCACTTGTAACAATTCTTCAAGTGGCCTGCGAACATATTCAGTATTTGTTAATGGAATTGTAGCATATCAAGCAACAATGTTTCAGTCAATGTTAGCGTAACATTGACTGAAAGAAGATAACTCATAATATACATGCTTGCTACTGTAGAGTATTTTATTGTAGTGAATAAAGCTAGTAGCTCTGGTTCCCAGTGATGTCTAATCTAGCTGAAAGCAGATACGGTTCAGATGCTCCAACTGTTTCAATTCTTGCAACAGTTAGAGCAGTGTTCTTAAGCAGTTGAAGCATGCGTTCTAATGCCAGAAATATAATGTAACTTTCTGCATGGAAAACTTTAGGACGTTAGCATGGGACTATAGCGTCAGTAGGACATGTAATACTCAATTCGTTGGCTAACTAAAGACATTTTTGCTAACCAGGAGGCTGGAGGTTTTGTCTTAATATTTATAAGATAGCGAGAGTGCCTACAGTTGACTTGTGTAGCCATCATTTGGTGCGAGCCAATCTGGCGCAGTTTGGCTCGCAAATCTTTACACCACGAGCAAGCACGCAGTAGTTTATGTTTTCTCGTCTCACACCATAAACATGTGCATCAAACAGCAGCGAAAACTTGTAATTTTTGACAAGTCATATACGGCCGTGTTGCAAAGGTTGCATTATAGATTTCTTGCACTAAGTCTATGCAATGAGTAACCCCTGTTTACAGAGCCTGAATTTGGAGAGAGCAGAAGTTGAAGCGATGAGTGAAGTTAAGATAGAGACGGCCACACAACTAGCAATTTCAGCACTCCAAGGAGAGCTAGCCGTCATTGACATGGTAGGCTACCTCAGTTTACTTTGCACTCTCTATGTCTGTGACCAAACTTTGGACCTTTGTGTTCCCGAACACCAATATAAACTTATTGTTCACTGTGTCCTTGTTATAGGCAGTGGAGTCTTTGCCGGTAAAGGTAATAAATTTGCCCCAAGGTTATTGTGAACTTTCTTTGTTTGATGCTAATATTAATGTTATATTATTTTGTTGTTTTATGATCGGTAATGTTTTTAGGTGTGTATGTGATTGATCTTTCCACTATTCTTTGCAGTCTGAAGGTAATCCAACGTTTGGAGCAATTAAGGAAATGTGCTGCGCCTTGCGGGTCAAGGTCGGACAAGAACTTAAACTTTTGAGTAGCCTTGATGAGGAACTAACTATGCTAGAGGTTAGTATATATCAGCTTGACTGTTGTATATCATGTCAGTATCTATTAGACAGTGTTACATCGATAAAGTGCTTATCTAAGGGTTTATCGACCTGCAGAGCTCATTTTTCCACAGATGTTAGCTGCATATGTGTGAAGCGTAGACGATTATTACATATCAAATAGTCCAAGGATGAAATTGTACAGCCAACTTATTTCATGAGAGTACAGAAATATTAAACTTATTTTTCTTTATCACGCAGTGATGCAATATCACTTCTTTTCATAACGTAACTTATACTCATAATATAAGTTATACTCATAATGTAAGTTATACTCATGATATAAGTTATACTCATGATATAAGTTATACTCATAATGTAAGTTACACTCATAGCGTAAGTTATACTCATAATGTAAGGCGTACTCGTAATGTAAGTTATACTCATAATATAAGTTATACTCATAATGTAAGTTATACTCATGATATAAGTTATACTCATAATATAAGTTACACTCATAGCGTAAGTTACACTCATAACGTAAGGCGTACTCGTAATGTAAGTTATACTCATAATATAAGTTATACTCATAATGTAAGTTATACTCATGATATAAGTTATACTCATAATGTAAGTTACACTCATAGCGTAAGTTACACTCATAATGTAAGGCGTACTCGTAATGTAAGTTATACTCATAATGTAAGTTAGTAATGATATTGCAGCATCTGGAGTTGCTAAGAATACTTATTTGAGGAGTGAAATTCCGTAAACTCAAACTATGCAATGGATAGCATGTTTTGATTGTATAGTTTTTTGATTAAATTGTGCAATTTAGTCTTCAAACATAATCTTGTATAATGAGGACTGTTTTACTCAGCTTAAAAAGTTGCCAGAAGTAAGTACATTTTTATACAAACTAGTAGAAAGGCTGATCGCTCTATCATTTTCATCTAAATCCTTATTTTGGCGTAGTTGTGTTCTCTTACTGCTCTCTCTTATACATCAGTTATTGCTATAAGGACAGACAAGATGTGTGAGTTGTTCGGTTTCAGGTTTTACTGGTCAGCTTAGATCAATAACTTATAGTAATGATCGCATGATTATAGCTGTTGTTTTAGTGCATTCATTCTATTGTGTATAAGAAGACGAATGAATAATTTATATCAATTATTAATTAATCAATAATTTTAAAATGTTATTAATCATTTGAAAAATAAATGTTGCTAATCTTACGAACTCATTATTGTTAGCTAATAAGCTTCAGATTTCACACAGTCAGAGCTTGACTGCGCATCGACTCTAGCAACAAGTCTTTAAACATAATGAAAATTTTGAGTAAATAGTTGTCTGATTAATTGAAGTGATTTCGTCAGGTGATATCCAAAGTTTCCTAAAACATTAAAATTTTGTGAGCAAAGGTAAAAACTGATAAAAATTAACAAAAACTTGTAAATATAAGATTATAAATCAAGTTAATTTAAACTTGAAGTGTGCTAGTGAAAATTACCATACGCTATATTTCTATTCCTCATTCTACTACCAAGCATATGCATTGCTGAGCTGCATATACAACTTTTGTTACTTTCGGTAATGCTACAAAAACACCTCATTTTTCTGTTTTTTTTAGTTTTTTTACATATAATTTATATTTTACATGTGATCTTTCATATAGTTTCATGTAATCCATTTTATTATAATGCTATGTTAGCATTTTAAGTACAGTGGAACCTTTACTTACGAATTACTCTACATATGAAATTTTTGGTAGAAATTGTGCTTCTATTTATGAAATATTTAGCTTTTTAGCCTGTTTTGAAGTTTCATTCGCTAGTAAAAGTCAGTAAGCAACAAATATTTTGTTGTCATCCGTTGTATAATTTGGATTTATCATGTCACATAAAAGGTAGAACAACTTAGTTTCTGGCAATTTATGTTGTGCATTTTATGTCTGATGAAAGTACAACACTACAATACCCACCTCCTCTGACCGTCATCCTGCCATTCCCTACGGTCTTCGCTAAACCTTGTCTAGATAGCTAAACATACAGTTTTTAGTTTTTGATCATTGCTTCTTTGTTCTCTTTAGGTGTACTTTTTTTTTTCATTTTGGAATAATATAATAATAAAATTCTAAAATGTATTTAGTATGTTGTCTGACAAATGTTGTCTGTGAGTTTTGTGAGGGCTTGGATCGGATTAGAGCATTCACATTGTAAAATGGGTTTCGAGTTACAAACTTTTCTACTTACAAAATGGCTTGAGGAACAAATTTCTTTCATAAGTAAAGGTTGTACTGAATTTATCATTGTTTTAGGTTCTGGAACGACTTGAGCAAAATAAGATTATTTGTGTGCAAATATTTGCCTTTACATCTCAAATTTTGATATTGGAATTGATTTAAGTCGTTTGTCAAAGTTTAGTGGTATGAGCTATTTATTCATATTTCAAATGTTAAAACACAGAAATCCATTATATACTAGTATCGTGGCAGCTTTCACACATCGTTTCATGATGAAAGTTCCCATGCAAATATTTGGATAACAGTCTGTACGTTTTACAAGCACCTAAAATTTTTATTTTTAACAATATGTTAATGTAGTAGTCCTCATCAGCGTCTAACGTTGGAGTTTTACACTGTTTTAGGCAGAGGCTACTCATCTGGACATCAGCGTCTAATGTTGGAGTTTTACACTGTTTTAGGCAGAGGCTACTCATCTGGACATTAGCGTCTAATGTTGGAGTTTTACACTGTTTTAGGCAGAGGCTACTCATCTGGACATCAGCGTCTAATGTTGGAGTTTTACACTGTTTTAGGCAGAGGCTACTCATCTGGACATTAGCGTCTTATGTTGGAGTTTTACACTGTTTTAGGCAGAGGCTACTCATCTGGACATCAGCGTCTAATGTTGGAGTTTTACACTGTTTTAGGCAGAGGCTACTCATCTGGACATCAGCGTCTAATGTTGGAGTTTTACACTGTTTTAGGCAGAGGCTACTCATCTGGACATCAGCGTCTAATGTTGGAGTTTTACACTGTTTTAGGCAGAGGCTACTCATCTGGACATCAGCGTCTAATGTTGGAGTTTTACACTGTTTTAGGCAGAGGCTACTCATCTGGACATTAGCGTCTAATGTTGGAGTTTTACACTGTTTTAGGCAGAGGCTACTCATCTGGACATCAGCGTCTTATGTTGGAGTTTTACACTGTTTTAGGCAGAGGCTACTCATCTGGACATCAGCGTCTAATGTTGGAGTTTTACACTGTTTTAGGCAGAGGCTACTCATCTGGACATCAGCGTCTAATGTTGGAGTTTTACACTGTTTTAGGCAGAGGCTACTCATCTGGACATCAGCGTCTAATGTTGGAGTTTTACACTGTTTTAGGCAGAGGCTACTCATCTGGACATCAGCGTCTAATGTTGGAGTTTTACACTGTTTTAGGCAGAGGCTACTCATCTGGACATCAGCGTCTAATGTTGGAGTTTTACACTGTTTTAGGCAGAGGCTACTCATCTGGACATTAGCGTCTTATGTTGGAGTTTTACACTGTTTTAGGCAGAGGCTACTCATCTGGACATCAGCGTCTAATGTTGGAGTTACACTGTTTTAGGCAGAGGCTACTCATCTGGACATCAGCGTCTAATGTTGGAGTTTTACACTGTTTTAGGCAGAGGCTACTCATCTGGACATCAGCGTCTAATGTTGGAGTTTTACACTGTTTTAGGCAGAGGCTACTCATCTGGACATCAGCGTCTAATGTTGGAGTTTTACACTGTTTTAGGCAGAGGCTACTCATCTGGACATCAGCGTCTAATGTTGGAGTTTTACACTGTTTTAGGCAGAGGCTACTCATCTGGACATCAGCGTCTAATGTTGGAGTTTTACACTGTTTTAGGCAGAGGCTACTCATCTGGACATCAGCGTCTAATGTTGGAGTTTTACACTGTTTTAGGCAGAGGCTACTCATCTGGACATCAGCGTCTAATGTTGGAGTTTTACACTGTTTTAGGCAGAGGCTACTCATCTGGACATCAGCGTCTAATGTTGGAGTTTTACACTGTTTTAGGCAGAGGCTACTCATCTGGACATCAGCGTCTAATGTTGGAGTTTTACACTGTTTTAGGCAGAGGCTACTCATCTGGACATCAGCGTCTAATGTTGGAGTTTTACACTGTTTTAGGCAGAGGCTACTCATCTGGACATCAGCGTCTAATGTTGGAGTTTTACACTGTTTTAGGCAGAGGCTACTCATCTGGACATCAGCGTCTAATGTTGGAGTTTTACACTGTTTTAGGCAGAGGCTACTCATCTGGACATCAGCGTCTAATGTTGGAGTTTTACACTGTTTTAGGCAGAGGCTACTCATCTGGACATCAGCGTCTAATGTTGGAGTTTTACACTGTTTTAGGCAGAGGCTACTCATCTGGACATCAGCGTCTAATGTTGGAGTTTTACACTGTTTTAGGCAGAGGCTACTCATCTGGACATCAGCGTCTAATGTTGGAGTTTTACACTGTTTTAGGCAGAGGCTACTCATCTGGACATCAGCGTCTAATGTTGGAGTTTTACACTGTTTTAGGCAGAGGCTACTCATCTGGACATCAGCGTCTAATGTTGGAGTTACACTGTTTTAGGCAGAGGCTACTCATCTGGACATCAGCGTCTAATGTTGGAGTTTTACACTGTTTTAGGCAGAGGCTACTCATCTGGACATCAGCGTCTAATGTTGGAGTTTTACACTGTTTTAGGCAGAGGCTACTCATCTGGAGACGTATGCTGGAGTGACAAAGCCAGAAAAGCTTGAGTGGATGACGAAGAAAGAAAAGAAATTGAAGGAGCTGCGCTCTCAGCTCTTGCACCGACTTGCTGATTTGGATGACCTCAGAGAGGTTATCATTTATCATTAATTACTCTGTTAAACATGCTGCTGGTCTTGAAAACTCATGAAGTTGTCTGCTCGTGCCTAAACCTAAACTTATACAAAATACTGATACAAAAAATGCAAAATGTTTAGATTTACATAAAATATAAGTTAATTCATTAGTATTAGTATCATTCCTCAAAGGTTGACTTGCAACAAAATTCACATTACAGTTATTTGGTATCAAAAGATTCACCATGTCTTACTCTGTTGTGTTGTAGGTGCCAAATATGTGGAAATGTGATTACAAGCTCTTAAAAGCTCAAAAACGAAAAGCCCCCGTAGATTGGAATCTGTTTATTTATCTGACGCAGTCATTACAGTTTGGTTATTGTCTTGTCACATGATGTTCTCACGTGAATTGAAAGGCCAATAAAAAGCTCAATGTAAAACTTATCGTAGCACTAGTTTATGTCAAACACTTCGGGTTTTACTAAAGACCCCGTATCAAATATAGATGCTCGCTACTTTACAGCTTTGTTTCTTCTTGATCTAATCGTCAAGTCGTAATCTGATCATGTGACCCAATACTTCACAAATAATTTTTGCAGCACTTTTTGATTATCACAGGTGACCAACAGGCTCGTCTTGATTATCAGACGATATGTACTCCTTCAAGGTAAGGTTAAAAAATTAAATGAATTTTTACGGTAAGTTATAAGATATCAGTGCTAAAACTGACAGCATTACAATGACGATAAAACAGACGCGTAAGAACAATAGACATGGTTTTATTCAATGCGTGAAGTATATTTGTGAAAATATTTTGACGAATGAGGTTGCATGAAAGTGTAAACAGAAACCATCTCCCACAACTACATCACATTTGAGCCGTTTTGGAAAGAGAATCCAAACTACAGCGATCTCGTGTGGCTGTGATTAACTGTTCGTTTTTGAGCTTTTAAGAGCTTGTAATCATATCTCCACATATTTTGCACATACAACACAACAGAGTAAGACATGGTGAAACTTTTGATATCAAATAATTGTAATGTGAATTTTGTTGCAAGTCAACCTTTAATGATTATTTTTGCACTACTTTTATATGGACAATACTTTGATCATCCTGTTTTATCCACCATATATAGCTCAACAGAATTATACTGTGTGCACATCTGAGAGATGGGCAAATGTTCAGTACTGTTTAATCATTAGTGCTTATAGTGCCTATAACAACTTTAGCCAGTACTCGTAATGACATCTGCAGTTAGTATTTTATGATACGTCAGCCAGTTCTCTCACGGCACATTTACATGGTGTTCTCTTATCTTACGCTCTATATGACTTGCTTTGCATTGTAATTTAGCTTGCCATTTCCACTGATGTTCTCTGTGTTTGTAGTAGACTGCTTATGTGAGAATAACTCGATTGTAGAATGATGATGAGCCGTCTGCCACAGATGTGAGTGACATGGAGGAGCAAATTGATGATTTGCGTGACCAGATTCAGTTGCTGCTTGTCGAGTTTGAGGAATACATGGACAATCTGGCAGATCTCACTGACACAGTATTCCCTGAGTTTGCTCTGCAGTATCCAAAACTCGGTATTCCTAAGGTATCCATCTTTGTCTCATCGTTGTTCTTTCGTTAGCAGTTGTTAGCAGCTGGACAGGACTGCGCTTGTTTGTTGTCATGAAATAGCTTTCAATTCTGCTTATATGATGAATTTGCGCATTTCTCCAGCATCATTTGTGACAATGTGATAAGTAACAGATCGTGTTCCATCGCTTTTTTAACCATCTGAAGATAGATTGTCATGCCAAGCTCACTTAATGTTTGGTATAACAAATATTAAAAAATTTCTTTGTATTGCTCTTGAAGAAATGCTGCCAATGGTACTTGGGTAAACCACATTAAACTGTAGGTTTTCTATCCTCTCAAACATGAGACTAGATCGCTGGTGATACTGTTAGATAGATAGAAATTGTCATACCAGGGATGTTTAATCACTTGATTTCAATGTTTGAATGTATACTTAGAGCTAACACTTGCTTTAACTAATTCCATAAGTTCTTGACTGTATTGGGATTTTTATAACATATTCATAAACTTGACGAAACAAATGCGGTCAAATATCGACGTTGGACTTTAATCTGCTCTCGTATTTAATTCCTATGTTAAAACATCATATGTTAGAGAAAACATTCTTATATGATTGAGTTTTATTTGTTTAATCCATTCCGAATCCCACAAGAAGAACTTAGGGACGAATGCTTCAGATAATTAAATATATCATTTTAAGAATAAGTCATATGAAACTGAAAAACTAAATTTGAAAAACCAAATTACAATTATATGTAAGAAACTATCAAATAAAGTAAAAGTAAATAAAAAGAGGTTTTGGTTGTCGCTGTGCCCTACGTATTACCAACACGAAGTGCGTTGGTAGAGAGGCAGTGCGTAAGTAGAAAGGCAGTGCGTAGGTAGAGAGGCAGTGCGTAGGTAGAGAGGCAGTGCGCAGGTAGAGAGGCACTGCGTAGGTAGAGAGGCAGTGCGTAGGTAGAGAGGCAGTGCGTAGGTAGAGAGGAAGTGCGTAGGTAGAGAGGCAGTGCGTAGGTAGAGAGGCAGTGCGTAGGTAGAGAGGAAGTGCGTAGGTAGAGAGGCAGTGCGTAGGTAGAGAGGCAGTGCGTAGGTAGAAAGGCAGTGCGTAGGTACAGAGGAAGTGCGTAGGTAGAGAGGCAGTGCGTAGGTAGAGGAAGTGCGTAGGTAGAGAGGCAGTGCGTAGGTAGAGAGGCAGTGCGTAGGTAGAGAGGCAGTGCGTAGGTAGAGAGGCAGTGCGTAGGTAGAGAGGCAGTGCGTAGGTAGAGAGGCAGTGCGTAGGTAGAGAGGCAGTGCGTAAGTAGAGAGGCAGTGCGTAGGTAGAGAGGCAGTGCGTAGGTAGAGAGGCAGTGCGTAGGTAGAGAGGCTGTGCGTAGGTAGAGAGGCAGTGCGTAGGTAGAGAGGCAGTGCGTAGGTAGAGAGGCAGTGCGTAGGTAGAGAGGCAGTGCGTAGGTAGAGAGGCAGTGCGTAGGTAGAAAGGCAGTGCGTAGGTAGAGAGGCAGTGCGTAGGTAGAGGAAGTGCGTAGGTAGAGAGGCAGCGCGTAGGTAGAGAGGCAGCGCGTAGGTAGAGAGGCAGCGCGTAGGTAGAGAGGCAGCGCGTAGGTAGAGAGGCAGCGCGTAGGTAGAGAGGCAGCGCGTAGGTAGAGAGGCAGCGCGTAGGTAGAGAGGCAGCGCGTAGGTAGAGAGGCAGCGCGTAGGTAGAGAGGCAGCGCGTAGGTAGAGGCAGTACGTAGGTAGAGAGGCAGTGCGTAGGTAGAGAGGCAGTGCGTAGGTAGAGAGGCAGTGCGTAGGTAGAGAGGCAGTGCGTAGGTAGAGAGGCAGTGCGTAGGTAGAGAGGCAGTGCGTAGGTAGAGAGGCAGTGCGTAGGTAGAGAGGCAGTGCGTAGGTAGAGAGGCAGTGCGTAGGTAGAGTTGGTGATTAGAAAAGCAGAGTTTGTCCAACTCTGTATTCTTACCTCTATCTCCGTATATCTGTCACTTCACTTAAACTACGAGGAGCTTGATGTTATCATTACAGTACTTAGTTATACATGTTTTGCTTTTGTATTTATGGTTTGTACTTATTGTTAATGATTCCATTTACCGTACTTTTCGGACTATTAGCAGCTACTTTTTTCTGACAATTTGAGCCATGCGGCTTATGTAAGGGTGTGACTATTCTGTGGCTTTTTCTTTCACCACTAGGACGCATTAACCGGAATCTCCGGTTAGTGCGCCTCTAGCGATGAAAGAAAATACGAAACAATGCCTAACAGTACTGTTCTGTTAGGCACTAGGTTAAAAAGTGTCAGTTACTACGAAACAGTACCATTAGGTTCCGTTTTAAACAGCAAAGTTGATGCCGCGTTAAAAGGCGCCGTCCTGAGTTCTGGGGCCTATACAAAGGTGCGGCCAATGTATTGTTTTATTATCATTTTTTGGAAAATAAAGCAGATGCGGTTTATCTAAGGGTGCGGTTTATAGTCCGAAAAGTACCGTACCCTTTTCACATATTTGCGGTTCATTTCTTCTCATCACTGTCGTTTTCCTTCTCACAATAGCTACTAGGCCACTTCAAATAATTTTTAATGAATTGTTCCAAAGATATTGTTTATTGTAACCGCTTGTTTTACTTATAACATAGGCTTTCTTCGTTTTTAAACCTTAGCTAAACCTTGAGAATTTAGAACCAAAAATGGATGATAAAGTGATCGTCGTAGACTCAAACTGTTTAAATTGGAGCTGCATATATATTCATGGATTTCCAAAACTGTAAGGTTTTGAAAAACTGTGGGCATTGCAAATTTTAAAATTGTTTCGTATGTCGAGACTGATATTTGTTCAAGTTTACAATGTCATGTCAAACAATTTGTATTTCCCAATGATCAATAGGTTGAGGTTTGACTGTATATCATTCAAAGGTCTCAGTTTTTGCAAACAAAACATTTTGGTAACAGCCATTTAACATCTTAAAGCAAAGAAAGTTTTTGATGGTCAAGTACTATGTAATTAATTTTTTGTGATAGATTCTTTTAATATAAAACATTCTTACTGTAACAACCTAGTAAATTATCCAATTTTGACAGCTAGCATGTCAATCTAGTTCATTGTTGAGCATCTTTATGTAGGGTTCAATTTAGTATGAGAAACGAGTCCATACTACATGTGAAGCAGTTCTAGGTCAGATAAAGTTCATGATTTGTATAAACTTTATTGTTTTTGACTTTGTAGTGTCTAATTGGAAGCCGATTTTAAAATAAAAGTTTACATTTACTTGCTGTGCAGTTCATAACCAGTAACACGGCTAAGACCCTTTTAATACAGTCCCCCAACATGCGGCTATCCCGACTGTCAATTGACACACAGGTTGAGAGTCGCTGATATAGAATATTGAACCTTTTTCTTTTTTTGTCTTCACTAAATATTGTATATGTCCAAAATAAAGTAAAACAAAAATATATCGTTACTATAATAAGAGCTGGGTCTGTCCGTTTGTTTGTCCAAAGCCGAAGTTACGATACAACATCGCTCTGTGTGTGACTCCAACTCCTAGCATTCATCTTAGTAGCCTGACACTCTAACACCCGCACCAATCAACCACCTTCGGGTTATTGTCTGCACTTGATTGGCACACCTGCTATCTCTCACACTAGACTACCGGGGTACTAGTACATATATATAGTAGAGATACTCCTATACATCATTTTTTCTCCCAAGTATGACAAAAGAGATAATGATATTTTAAAGGCTAACTATGAGATTCTCGCTATTCCTATTGAATTTGAGAAATTGCTTCAACTCGATGCTTTACGCTAAATGGAGTTTTTTTACATGATATGAAGCAAAAACTTTGCATACCGTAAAACCTCTATTTGAGCGCCATGTTCAGTTAAGCACCACCTCTAGTAGAACCCCACTTTGACCTTTGTTATATTTTATTTTTATGAACCCATAATATAACGTAATCATCAGTAAAAAGTTATTCAAAAACTTGTTCAAAAAGTCATACCAATAATGACTAGATTACATCAATAACAGTTTGTTCATTGTTACCATGGTTTTAGTGACAGTGTACCTTGGAAGATCGATCATCACGATTATCAAAACTACGCTCAGATTCTAAGTCACTAAGGTCTAAATCCGACCTATCGTTTTCCAATTCGTTCATAAAGGTGGTTTACAACCTGATATGAAGACTTTAAAATGTTTGAAGACTGATGATAATACTCTTCAGGAACAGCGTATGATGTAATAACAGCTGTTGTTCCGGCATATCGAAATCCGTTTTCTAACTCTAAATTTGGTTGGTCTTTTCTTCCATACTTCGAAAGTGACACCATCAAAATAAGTATTAATTGTATCGGTCGGTCTAATATGTTCCACTTAAAGCAGTTTCTTGTTCAACTTGGTCTGATGTTTCAACCTACGTGTATATGACAAACCGTTAAGCAAAAATGCTGACATCACTAATGTCGCCCTGCCCGAGGAAGAGTGCAAAATATAGGCGACATTAGCATCGATTCACCCGTAATAGTGTTTAGCTTATCTTTTCAAAATTCTAATCAGCTAGTCAAAAAAATTTGCATCACCCTATACTTGAATGTCGCCTCCAATTAGAACGTCACTGTAGAGGAAGGAGTGAAAAATAGAGCTTTTCCAGTAAATTATTTACGTTGAGTGCGATTTACTTTTTAGGAAGTTTATGTCATAAGAGTGTCTGCTGTATTTTACTGTTTATGCTTTTTTTTTTACTTATTGATATATAATGGAGACTGTTTTACAGCCTGATGAGCACTACATTAGACCAAAACGAGACATTATATTTTATAAAGAGGATGGCAGTACACTTACCTCCTTCAATGGCAAATCTGTGGTCATAAAGGTACGTTATGCACATGCTTGTCAAGTATGTAGTAATAAAGGTATGTTATACACATGCATATCAAACCTGCGGTTATAAAGGTATGTTATACGCATACATATCAAACCTGTAGTAATAAAGGTATGTTATATACATGCATATCCAACCTGTAGTAATAAAGGTATGTTATACGCATACATATCAAACCTGTAGTAATAAAGGTATGTTATATACATGCATATCCAACCTGTAGTAATAAAGGTATGTTATACGCATACATATCAAACCTGTAGTAATAAAGGTATGTTATATACATGCATATCCAACCTGTAGTAATAAAGGTATGTTATATGCATACATATCAAACCTGTGGTAATAGAGGTATGTTATACGCATACATATCCAACCTGTAGTAATAAAGGTATGTTATACGCATACATATCAAACCTGTGGTAATAGAGGTATGTTGTACGCATACATATCCAACCTGTAGTAATAAAGGTATGTTATACGCATACATATCAAACCTGTGGTAATAGAGGTATGTTATACGCATACATATCGAACATCTCTGTATTGTTGTTTAAACAAAATCTGAGCGGAGGCTAATGGTCAGCGAGTGTGTGTAATAACATTGCCTAAAAGTTTATTAAAGTTTATTGTTTCCTCCTGATAATCACAAGTTGCTCAAAATTGTTACTGGTAGTTATGTCTCTTATGCTAACTTAGCATTCAACCTTATTGGCGTGGCTTGATTTTATCTGACACATATTTGCATTTTCTTCTTTAGGTTTGAATTTCATTTACTCACCACATCACCTGGAGCTGATACTCCTTAAATTTAGTTCAGCTAATTATGCGAATAAAAAAGCATGCAATGGCACTTTGGCATTTCATTTGAAAATATTTGATTGTAATTTAGATAATAAACCCTAAGGAGGACATTACTGCAATATTCTTATATGGTATTAGCAAAGCTTGATTGAAAGCAACTCAGCTTATGTATTTGCTAGAGCCATTGTATAACACTCGTGGCCTTGAAGCCCTGCACATAAGTGCTGTCCTGTAAATAAACTTTCGTGGAGTGCAGATAACTCCATTTTTGGAAACCGCTATACAGAGGGTTCCCTACTTACGAACATTCGAGTTACGAACAACGGTACATACGAACATGCCTGCGCACATGTCCGCCGCTAATACTGACGCTATTAGCAGCGGAAAGAGGCACTACTCGGAAGCACCACCCAGCATCCACCTTCCTCTGCCCAGTTCGTTGCAGTGCATAAGCGCGTGAACGTATCTCCAATGTGCAAAGAACTTTTTTATTTTTACTCTATGTATTGTGAAGGAATTTGCCGACCTTTACTTGGCACGATCTAGACTAATAAATAAAGAGAAGAGAGTGCGTGTAGTTTTATTCAGCTTTTTATTAGCGAAGGAAATTTCACTAGCCGAGGAGCATACGGCTATCTGCTCTGCTCAACTAAATGAGCGCACTCAGTTATATACAATAATATCAACCGTTCCGGCTAACGGCAAATGGTAAGAACACCGGCTAACAAAGAGAATAAATAGGATCATTAGTGCGTTGGTATGACAACAATATAAGTGACCATAAGTGATAGCATAACGAGTAAAACAACGATATAATAAAAGACAACACATACAATAAATAAGAAATGCAGTGTCATGGCCCGGCGTCCACCACATTATTCTCTCCATTTTATTAAATGTTTTTTTTCAGTACAAATCAATACAGGTTACTTATACAAGCCTTAAAAATACTTATAAACCTTCAATATACTTATATAGGCCTTAAACATAACTTATAATACAAAATATAGCACTGAAGCAACTTACGAACGAATTCACCTTACGAACGATCGTTCGGAACGTAACTCGTTCGTAAGTCGGGGAGCGTCTGTAATCCTTTTTATATGAATGCGGATCAATACTAAATATCCAGATAATGCGCTTTCTATTGACTGGATTCTGCCAATATTGAATATCTAGGTATTCCACCTTCCATATTCATTGGTCAATAATGAGTGCTAGAAGCCGCTATGTTGCCTAGTTAATGATAACTGTATAAAGACCATTTGCAAAGTGCTGTTTTTGTCATTCTAATAAACTTACAGTATGTAAGAAATTATCAATTATATTCTGTGTTATGTAGACATTCCAAGCGCCATCTGGTGTGAATAAATATGTACCCAGTGTTGTCAAGGAGATCATCGACTCATCTGTTCTAGCTCAACATGTCAAAGTCGACGCCGTCTTCTTCTGTAGGGTGAGTGGTTATGCCGAAGATAGAATATTGTAGTTTGTCAACAATGACTTGGTTTTTCTGTATTGTATAAACACAACTAGCTAACAGATTGACAACTGGTTTGTTTATTGAATTTCTGGACAGTGGCATAGGCTTTATGAAAAGACACACCGATTCTATAGAAATATCATCAGAATATTTTAGACTCTAGAGGGCGGTAACACTCGCATTGATATTTACCAAATATTGTAGTACAAAGCATTTAAATGAATGTGAGTGGCTAGTCAACAGCCAATCATTTTCTAGCAAAAATTAAATGTCATCCCCTGTTCGTGTAATGTGTTAATTATTCATATGTGAATGATGACTATAACGACAGTGAAAACTTGATCACAAATTAGTTGAAACTGCTGTACAAGTAATCTCCTTTGATTAACTGCTTACAAATGACTAAAACACTTTGCTTATGCATATACTATGGTCAGATTCTTTACTTCCAGGTATGGGCTCCAAATTAACAAGTCAAATATTTCTAAAGTGAAAGTCATGGATAGCTGCCTTTGCTATGTTTGTTTTTCAGCAAGATAAATATAATTGTAAATATATAAAACCCTTTGTGTGATTTGTTCTAACGATGCCATTAAAACCTGCTCGCAATAAAATTAATTAGAAACATTTTAAGTAATTATTATTACAAAAGCTTAACACATGATATCATCAAGTCTTTATCGATCAAGTATCATTTAGTTAAGGTGAAGTGGTAAAACAAATGAGATACACCGAAATTAAGCAGACAAGTCATGTTACTACAAGGTTAATTTCACCAATCATGTAACAGGTATCTTAGTGGCCTCTAGCAGTAGCAGTTCTAGGGAAACTTTCACTCGTGCTTTCTGAAAAAACTGTAAGTTGGATAGTTAACTGCATTCTACAGTAGTGTTTATACGTCTATTGAGTGGCTTTTTAAATTACAGTGAAACTCGGCTAACTCGACCTTCTTGGGATCGAGAGAAGGTGTTCCCTAGTTATCAGAGCGTTCAAGTTTTGAGAACACTGTCACAAGTGCATGTATTTATCAGTACATATACAAACTACATATAAATCAAAAGCATTGATTGCTCGTTGCAAGTTAAGGGGCCTCTCATGTAATGTTTTAACAATTTTTATCAGAAAGTATAAATATTTTCCTATTACTTGAAATTTGTTTGTTTTAGGTGATGTGACTGCCAGGACGTTTTCAGATTAAAATAAGCAAAACTTGATCGCGGTTGAAACGCTCAGTAAAAAAAGACTTTTTTTTTTTCTGAGCGTTTTAACAAAAACCAATTTTGCCGATTTTTCTTTAAGTTTATCTGAAGGTTATCTCGCTTCTCCTTGCTTTCAGAAGGCTATTCCCAAGCGGATGTTTGGTAAAATTTGTTTTTTTGCAAACCTTTAGAAGAGTCGTTAACGAAAATATTTTACCGATAGCGGTAATAATGACGCCTAAAAACTACTAAAAGTTGATGTTTATTTCTATGGCTTGGAATAAAGTGATATTCTAAAGCGATAACGGTAGATGTTGGGCAAAAAACTGTTCGAGTTAACGAAGTTAAGGTCGAGTTATCTAAAACAATTTATCGTTGCGTGGGAACAGACCAAACAAATCATTTCGAGTAAACCATGTGTTCGAGCTATCCGAGGGCGAGTTATCCGAGTTTCACTGTATATCTACAAGGTTTTAGGTTATCAACGGATGAAAGCAGATCGATATCTGCTTGAAACAAATGTGTAGTAAATCTTCATTTTGTTGAAAGCTTTTTTCTAATGGACTCCAATTGCGTAGGCAATATGGTGGCTGCCTACAGAATGTTATCATTTGTGTCACGGTCACAGAAACCATGGTTAAGTCGCAAATCACGAAGTTGAGTTCTCCGACTTTGAAGTTGCACCGACTGAATTTATGATATTGGTAACGATTTTTGTAACGCGTGCATCTGGACCAATCAAAGAGTGATCTTTCTGAATCTGAAATCAGTTTAACCAATAGAAGTCTTCAACCCTCGAAAAAACCCTCTTAAAACCGTTGCTCAGCTAAACAGGAAGTACTAAAAAATGGCGTCCGATAAATATACTCGTTTCTTTTTTGCCGATTTTAAAGATAACTCTAACATTTTGGACACTTGTAATCAGTACTTTGGTGTTCCAACTGATGTCAAAAGCAGTAAATGTAAAGGGAATCACGATGATAATTTCCTAACAATTCTTAAAAGATTATTACATTATTTAATCATAAGAATAATTTTTCGATTTTATAGGATTATTATCAGATTTAATTATAAGAATAATTATTCGAATTTCCAAGATCGAAGTATATAGTGACCGATAGTGTGCAATATGTTACTGTTGTTACTTTTTTAAAGATTTTGCTGATGATTTGGCTGTGCCTGATATCGCGGTACTGCCAAGCCGTTTTAAATATCTACAAAATTAAGTAATACATTTTCTTATAAATATACAGCTATTTCTGTGACAACCAGCTAAAATCTGTTTAGATTTTTGAATTCAGCATAATTTTTTGAATAGAAACACAGAAATCTAAATGAATATCACAACCTCTTGATATTGGTTGCTATGACGTTTTGAAATGTAAACAAAATTGTGCATTGGTTTGCGTTTCTCAAACTTTAACACCAGTTCTCTTGGAACTATGTTTTTGCACTAATGGTAAACGCGCATTCAGTTTATTGGCCATGAAATCTGCTGTAATTAAGCTAGAATCAAGAAAATTTTTGCAAAATAACTGAGAATTTTCTCTTTCTGCTAATGTAGATAACTCCAAATCTTACAATCCCGACTTAACCATGGTTTCTGTGATCATGACCCATTTGCTTTGTTTCTCTCTTATTCACCTGTTGTGAGCCTGCTTTATGGGTGACACAGGCCAATATGGTGAAGGTGCCACTGTGATTAGTGGGTGCGTTTGGTAAAGGTACCACTGTGATTAGTGGGTGCGTCTGGTAAAGGTATCACTGTGATTAGTGGGTGCGTCTGAGAAAGGTACCACTGTGATTAGTGGGTGTGTCTGATAAAGGTACCACTGTGAATAGTGAGGGCGTCTGATAAAGGTACCACTGTGATTAGTGGGAGCATTTGGTAAAGGTACTACTGTGATTAGTGGGTGCGTCTGATAAAGGTACCACTGTGAATAGTGGGGGCGTCTGATAACGGTACTATAACTGTGATTAGTGGGTGCATCTAATAAAGGTACCACTGTGATTAGTGGGTGCGTCTGATAAAATGGACACTACTTCAACAAATTGGTGATGCTTTGGAATGCTTTTGCATTGCTTGCTCTCCTCAAGTATTACTGTTAATGTTTAGGGTTTTTATGTATGGAAAGTTGATAACAGATGGTAAGCCTACCAATGAAAAAATTTACTAGCATATTTTGTACTAAAATATTTTATTTACGGCAAAATGTTTACTAAAAATTTGTTTTCACAGACTGGTAGGCGGACATACATACAACTGAGCTCTGATTCAGAAGCTGTCCTGGACTACCTGCGAGACACTCCAGTCTTGTCCATCGAGTCCTTGATCTACAGTATATCCAACCTTCAACTTTCCGCTTCAACCACGGATACTGATGAGGTGTGATAACTTTAAATTTCTCACATTGTCTTTATATAGTTTTGTGATAGCAAGTGAAAGAAGCCATAAGAACCTAACAAAATGTCATGTGCACTTTTCTGAGTGTGTGTAGTACAATTTTGTCCTCATTTTTTGATACAAGCATAGCAGCTATCTTAGTCATTCGTCTAAGTGAAAAGCGCCTAGGCTAGTTATATGTGGCTATTTTTCTAAGCTTTATTCCATTTTTGAATATCTTCACTGTAGAACAAAATACTAACACGGCCAAATTAATCAAACTTCCAGCAGTGGATTAATGTTATCCATTTTTTATTAAAACATTTTGTCTGTATGGCTGCCTTCCCATCAGAAATTCAGACCCTCCCATCACCATCCTTCAACTAATGTTTTTCGTATTACTGTCCGACTCCTAGCTTCTTCATTGAACTGAATGAACTAACATTGGCAAGTGTATTGCACAGAAGAAATAAATAACAATTAACATAAATTACCAAACTGAAAACAATTCAAATGTAATTGAATTGTTTAGTTTGCAATCATAGCCAGCCATGTATTACATGGCATACTGTAATACATGCTGTAATACATGCTGTAATACATGTATTACAGCATTTAACAATAAATTCAAATGAGACGCAATAGTTGTTGAAATTTTATTATACCTCTGGCTGGAACATAAAAGCACTATACTTTATAAGTTTGTTTCGAAAAAATTAATTGCAAAAATATAAAGTTATCTAAGACCAGATTTGAACTTTTGTAAAAAAAAACAACATCTGTTGTCATATCCAGCCAATTACATTCGCGAAACAGACCTATTCGCTTTTTGAGCTCAAAATTCTCTAAACGTTAAGAGCTGCTTCAAAGCTCATTCAAATGTTTATCATATTATATTACAGGCATCATATTCTGATTATATTACAGGCATCATATTCTGATTATATTACAGGCATCATATTCTGATTATATTACAGGCATCATATTCTGATTATATTACAGGCATCATATTCTGATTATATTACAGGCATCATATTTTGATTATATTACAGGCATCATATTTTGATTATATTACAGGCATCATATTTTGATTATATTACAGGCATCATATTTTGATTATATTACAGGCATCATATTCTGATTATATTACAGGCATCATATTTTGATTAGTATATTTACAAACCATGCATGCATAAATATCTCTTTTTTGATATACAGTCAAACATGGATAACTCGTCCATGGATAGCTTGAACACATGGTTAACTCGAATGGTTTCTTTGGTCCGTTTCCACGTAATGATAAATTGCTATAGATAACTCAAACTCAACACTGTTAACTCGAACTGTTTTTTGCCCAACGACTACTGAAACGGTTGTTATCGCTTTAGAAAATCACTTTATTTCAAACCCTAGAGGTATTTCAAACCCTGATTCCGTGTTGAATCAACGTCGGAATGTTGAAGGTTTAAAACGTCTTAAAAATTGTTGTAATTAAACGTATACGTTGTCTTAGCTAAAAAAACTATTCATCGTTTGACCTAAACACAGAATACGTGTGTACATTCAATAAGTATCTATTCAAAAAGCATGAGTGATATACAATGTACCGTAAAACCTCGTAAAACTTCTAATTGAACTGCTTCAGAGTGTTGTTCTTAACGAATCCCAGGTAAAGTGAGGTAATCTTTGCATAAACTTCAAGAAAAATCGGCAAAATTGATCGTGGGTAAAACGCTCAAAAGAAAAAGATGTCTTTTCTTTTGAGCATTTCAACAACGATCAAGTTTTGCCAATGTCAATCTAAAAAACGTCCTGGCAATAACATCACCTCAAACAACAAATCAATCTCAAGTGATAGAAAAATCTTTATACTTTTTGATAAAAACATTTTAAACTTTACATTAGAAGCATTTAATTTGAAACAAGCCATTTGTGCTTTTGATTTGAATTGTAGTTTGTATATGTACATGTATCTACTAATAAATAAGTGAATACATGAACTTGTGACAGTGCTCTGATAACTTGAACGCTCTGATAATTCGAACACTTTCGCTCGGTCCCGTGAAGTTCGAGTTATCCATGTTTGACTGTATATTAATTTGGAGCTTTCCAGAGACATGATCTTGTTGTTACGATTTTGATTTTTGTTATTATCGAACAATTCGAAATGAAACAGTATACCTTCTATGTTTTAGTGAGACCGATGACATGGATGGGACCGATGACATGGATGAGACCTAGATATCAAGTTTAGAATTTCATCATTACCAACACTAAAGTCTAGCTTTGTGTTAGTGTACATAAGGGCAACCGTGCAAACAAATTTACAGTCTAATAGTTTTGTTTACATATATTTATACCACCAATAAAGACAGTTAGCATGTTAAGATTTCAGTTCAGGACTATAGTTGTTCCAAAGCTTCTCGAATTCATCAATGTATCGCTGAGTTATCTGTCCTTCTCCTCGTATGAATGTGATGTTTTCGTCATTGCCGAGCATGGCATTGCGTGACCAGTTAAAGGATCCCGTCATCACTTGAGTATTGTCAGATATGACAAATTTGTGATGCATGAAGAATGTACTGTTGTTTGTTCTAACTTCTATCCCTGGAATGAATACTTGAGTTTGTTTATATCTTGTCATCTAAATTTTAAAACAACTGTAATCAAATCTATTATAAAATCATGCTTTTCATATCATTACACAATTTTGTGATGCAGGTTTGCTGCATTTTAATGTTATTCAACTAATCACAACGTTTTTCAAACATGTAAGCATGCTTAAAAATCAGCTGACAACAAATTTATTTTTCAATCGATTAGCCTCGAGCAAAATTTCATATCATAATATGATGCTAATATCTTTGGATAGTGACAAGACAAAAGGTGTAAGCACAGCAATGAAATGCAGCATAACTTGGATTTATGCAAGCAGTTTACAAAAGCTTGGAGTAACCATGATTATAGATATTCACCAGATGATCGGAGTTTTTCAACCATTGCTGAATGTTCTGATGCTTGAGCTTGATCTGTAACCACTCTCACAAGCACACCTTGACTATGCGCTTCCAAAACAGAATCTACCATTGTCTGAGAAGCTATGCAATATACACAAATATCTAAAGAGCGCCTAGTTTTTTCGATAAATTGCTTAACTTTCATTGAAGACGTTTCTTCATGAGACAGCCAGCATGACTTATTGGTACAACCATAACTAAAGTAAGCGTCACAGGCCTGCTTTTGGTCAGGAAAAAATATTACGTCAACCTCAGGTTCCCGATTTACACTTGACTTGGGAGCTCGAAGATTTATGAGGTAGTATAAAATTTCAAAACTTGTGCTTAAAGCTAAAGCATAACCAGCAGTTTTTAGCCAGCCGAATACTCTATTCATCGTTATGTGTCGTTTTCTTGTACACTAATTTTTCATTACTACTCATGCCATTATTTAAACTTGTCCGATAAAAGGTTGTGGTTGAATTGGTAAAATACCCATCATCCTAAGTTCACTACCATACACCGAAACTATATTAACGTGGTGTGAGATGATACATAATGAGCTAAGGCTAATACCTTTTGATGTGTTTATGTTAGGTTCCAAAACTGACCAATTGCAAAGCCGCTCTAAACCTTCGTCTAATCGAGCAACTGTTTGATTTCCGTTGAGACAGCCAACGTCATGGACGACAACGTTGTAAGCATCAAATAATTCTGGAATGATATACAGTATTATTACTTAACAAGAAAATTCCAAAACGTTGTAAAAATTTTGTTTCATTTATAGAAGGGCAATTTTTACTTTTGTATTTTTATATCTAATCAGCGTCTTTACGGCAAATGTTTCATGTACGCTATCCTTACTATCTCCCTGGCTATTTGAGTTTCAAACGTTTTAAGCAGGTCCTCATGGCTAGGATAGTCACAGATTAATTCAGAAAATACATTGTGTTTTGATATTTGGATTTCTAAAGGCTCTTTAGAGTTAAAAAGGGTCAAAACTATCAAATTTGGCCAACACATTTCGCAAGCAGGAAGAAAGACGCGCAAAAATCTTTATAAACTTTCGTTTTTTTGTTGTATCAAGTGAAGAGGTTGTGTAATTTAATTCATACGCTAAGGTAGCTTTGCCATTTTAGTATGATAAAAATAGTATCAGACAGAAGACGTGGTCTGACTTACAAGTTGGTCAACCGGATCGAACTCTGGCTCATTAGTAGAAGCTTCAGAGTACATATCTATAAATGAATGTTACTATTTGCCCACTCGGGTAACATCAGGAATTCTACAGGGTTTTAGTGTTGGGCCTTTGCTGTTTCTATTGAATTCCTCCCATTGTTTACCAGTTTTGAAAATACCTGTATAAGGCTGTTTGCAGATAATGCAATTGTTTATCGACCAATTACCTGTCAGTATCATAGCATTACGCCACAAGATCATTTAGCTAAAATAGAACAGTTGGCCAGTGGCTGGTTACTGAACTTAAACATAGGTAAATGTGCACACGCTTCAATACTACCCATAACTACCGATGCAACCTATCATTCGAAGGGTAGCTACTATTTGGCCTACATTCAGGAAGTTTTTTATACTTACGAGTCAGTTTGTCAATCCTATGTTATATATTAACCATATTAGTATTAAGTTTCAAATGGTGGGCGTTTTCAAATGGTGGCCACACTGGATATGCTAATGAGAATCCCAAAGAATGCATCATGTTATTCCAGGAAAGTTTCCTATCATAGCTTTTTGTCTGCCTTAAATGGAGTACGCTTTTGGCAAATGAAATGAATTTAATAAACTGACCATAAATAATGATTGTCAAGCTTGGAAATTAATAAAAAGGTGGACTCACTTTTTAAAAACTATGTTAGCATCTCATTGGTAATGCAGAAGAGACGGTGGCCCACACTGGCTTGAAAAGAGGGGATAAGGACATCTCTACCCTAAACAAGATCTACAGGAACATAAAGTTTACTATTATCAATTTCTAATTTTGCAACACAAGATGGTCTAATGTTAGACACACCTTAATGCAGACCCTATGAAACATTCATTTCTAAATAGAACTATTAAATTTTAACCACGCTTTAGATAATTCGTACTTTAAAATTTCTTATGTCAAGTAACTATATCAGTATGTATGCATCATGTTTTATGAGTAGAAAACCTTTTAATAGCATTTTATTTCTTCAGACCTAAGTTGGGCGCAGGAGTGTGTATATTTGTGTATATTTTGCTCTCTGTTCTACCAATGATATAACCACCCACAAGGATAGGCGACAGCTATCATATGGGCAGGGTTCAATGATCGAGCCTTGTTGGGATTGTGCTAGCTTGGGTTTCAGAGCTAACACAGTTAACCTTGGTTTTGGAAAACACGGCTCGCTGCTATCTTGTCATTAACTCATTCAGTCAGTAGACCCCTGCGGTTGACAATAGCAAACCTCGAATTTCTACAGTGTAGGGGTAATATCTGACCAAAAAATGGATCCATGGAGAATAAAACAATTCAATCACCTATTTTTATCAATTTTGAAATTTTTAGGCGTCGTAGTATATGCTTCAAGTTACATATAATTTACCCGAACTCATCCGAACAGCGTCCTTTTTTCTCTAGCTTTTTATTAATATTTTGCCACCCTTATATAAAATGACAATCTTTCATCGTTGTCATATTGTTTGACCTGGCCAATAAGATGATGGGACAGCAGGCAAAGCTATGCAGTCTAGTTTTAATAATCTAAATCTAATACCAAATTTGGGCTATTTCACAATGGCGACTATTAATATCACAAATGCTTTACTGACTGATCATAACGATGACGATGTTGGGCAACTATATTTTTTGACAACAAAATAAAACCAACAGATCAATATAATAACCCCTATTATTCATAATATTTGTTAATTTACTAGCGGCTTTATTCGGGTTCATCGTCATATTCGGGTTAGCCGTGTTCGGGTTCATCCCAACAGGGCTCGATCATTAAATGCCGCCTACATGATGTCCGCCGCCTATCCTTGTGGGGGATTTTATATCCTTGGTTTTACCCGGTAATATTGTTGCACTTTTCAGAACCTTCTGTCCTCTCAGCATGATGATACAATTGAGTTCGGAGAAGAAGACAAGGTTGCACCTAGCAAGACTTTCAAGTTGGTTTTTTCTTATTCATACTCTCACTTAAGAATAGATTTTGCATCAGGTAGAAATGTTCTCTAGCTTTAGTATTGAAAATTACTACTTATACTTTTCAACTACTGTTTTCGACTAATCTGTTCCAGGAGGCTGTTCTACATACAATTTGTTTGAATTCCAGAACAATTTTCTCATGACATATACCTTATGTAACTAGGTACAGTCAAACATGGATAACTCGAACTTCAAGGGACCGAGCAAAAGTGTTCGAATTATCAGAGCGTTCAAGTTATCAGAGCACTGTCACAAGTCCATGTATTTACTTATTTATTAGTAGATACATGTACATATGCAAACTATAATATAAATCAAAAGCACAAATGGTTTGTTTCAAATTAAATGCTTCTAATGTAAAGTTTAAAACGTTTTTATCAAAAAGTATAGAGATTTTTCTATCACTTGAGATTGGTTTGTTGTTTGAGGTGATGTTATTGCCAGGACGTTTTTTTAGATTGACATTGGCAAAACTTGATCGTTGTTGAAATGCTCAAAAGAAAAGACATCTTTTTCTTTTGAGCGTTTTACCCACGATCAATTTTGCCGATTTTTCTTGAAGTTTATGCAACTTCAAGAAAAAGTTACCAAAGAAAAATCCCTTACTTTACCTGGGATTCGTTAAGAGCAACACTCCGAGGCAGTTCAATTAAAAGTTTTACGAGGTTTAACGGTACATTGTATATCACTCACACTTTTTGAATGGATACTTATTGAATGTACACACGTATTCTGTGTTTAGGTCAAACGATGAATAGTTTTTTCAGCTAAGACAACGTATACGTTTAATAAAAACAATTTTAAGACGTTTTAAACATTCAACATTCCGACGTTGATTCAACACGGAATCAACGTCGGAAAACTATTCGTCACGGGCTAGCCGGGTCACGCACTCAAGGATTTTCGCCACGCACATACAAAACAACATGCTGTTTTTGTTTTGTATGTGCGTGGCGAAAATCCTTGCGCGCGTGACCCGGCAAGCCCGTGCTATTAATCGTATAGCAGTATAAATCAAATTTCACCAAACCTTTAGAAAAGTCGTTGATAAAATTATTTTGCCGATGGTGGTAATAACAACGCTTTTGAATTACGAAAAGATGAAGTTTACCTCTATGGCTTTGAATAAAGTGATTTTCTAAAGCGATAACAACCGTTTCGGTAGCCGTTGGGCAAAAAAACAGTTCGAATTAACAGTGTTGAGTTCGAGTTATCTATAGCAATTTATCATTACGTGGGAACGGACCAAAGAAACCGTTCGAATTAACCATGTTTTCGAGCTATCCGTGGCCGAGTTATCCATGTTTGACTGTAGTTAATTTCTTTCTGAAGAAAAAACAATGTTTCAAGCATTTCTACATTATTTCATATCAAAAGCTGTAAATTGGGAAAGATAGCACTATTTTAAATACCATGGTGTTCTAATAAATACTTTATTCATAAACTAAAGCTATCCGTGGTTTGCATTGCCATATCTGTAGCAATTTGTACCCTAACCTTGCCTCAACAGGTTTTTGTGTCAATCATAAACACTAAAAGAGTGAAATACAATGATACACCAATAATTAGTCAAAACACAAAATACATTCAGTATTTAGTAAACCACATTGAACATGCATACGTATACAATGCCATGTATACATATCTGTATAACGATTGAATTCTAAAAATCATGTGAGACGAAAAGAGAGGGAGACCTCAATTGCTAATCAAGTGACATCTTCGGGCTTCCTCAGCTATCTCAATGGTTTCTAAGTTTTAGATGTTTGTTCAGCATTCGAAGCAGAACATCTCAAGTTTTGTGCTCCATTTCCGATGTGTTTAGGACTTGGGACACTCAAAAACCAATGTTTTAGTATCACAATTTTAAATGACTATGGCGTGAACCTTTATTTGTTATATACTATACTGGCATGTATGCCTTTGTTCTTTACTAGCTTGCTAGCCTTTGTTTCACGCGTGCATGCTCGCTTTTGACAGCATATTAAACTTTAACAGTTCATGGAACAGAGCAGGAGTGCTCAACTACAACGGGTTGTATTTTGTTTTAGATACCCCATAGCTGTCACATTCCATCTCCTCTTTAAAATCTCCGCAATTCTCGTCTATCTATTCTGCAACATTTTCTCTAGCAGTTTTGTCCTCACTTTTATCATCTTGATTATTCTCCTTGCTGCTGATTTCTGGACCACAAAAAATGTCTCAGGTATGATTGTCAGTTCTTCGTTTCAATATAGGCTATCATAAGCTGTCTCTGTGAACCAGGCCTGTATTCACTGGTTACAAGTTGGGGCGGCTAATTTTAGGCGACTAGTTATGAACACCTGAGGGTGTTGAGGGGGGCGGTGTAAGCCCCCAACAGGTTTTTCTTTTGTAGGGCCTCAGCCGGGCCTCTCGTGCGAAGTTTTAAAAAAATTTATCGGAAAGTATCAACATTTTTCTATTTTTTGAGATTTGTTTTGTTTTAGAGGATGTGACTGACGAGACGTTTTTAAATTAAAATAGGCAAAACTTGACCGCAGTTAAAACGCTCAGAAAAAAGACATCCTTTTCTTTTGAACGTTTTAACAAAGATCAATTTTGCCGATTTTATTTTAAGTTCGTACGGAAGTTCCCACGCTTTCGATGGGACATGGCCAAGCGGATATTTGGTAAAACTTGATATTTTGCAAACCTTTATAAAGGTCGTTAACAAGAATATTTTGCCACTGATGACGATAATAATGACTACTAAAGCCTAAGAACTACTAAAAATTGATGTTTGTCTCTATGGCTTGGAATAAAATGATATTCTACAGCGATAAAAACTGTCTCCATAGCCGTTAGGCAAATAACTTTTCGAATAAATGATGTTGAGGTCGAGTTATCTGAAGCAATTTATCATTGCAGTGGAACGGACCAAACAAATCCGTTCGAGTTAACCAAGTGTTCGTGATAAAGTTTTACATTTTATCCGAAGGCGAGTTATCCGAGTTTGACTGTACTTAGCCGCCAAAAAATTGCTTAAAAGTTGGGGCCGGCCAGCCGCCCCAGGGAATACGGGCCTGCTGTGAACTCATCTTGACCTTTTTAATAGAAAGGCTCTATTAACCACTAGATTCATTGAAATTCATTATCATATGTCTGGCATTCTACAAAATGAGTAAAATATTACACTGGTTGCCCTATGTGAATAACAGGGAGTCGTCTATACAGTTAGTAATCAGACTTCGTAGCGTAAATGCTCTAGGTTGCGGGTCGGTACGCTTTAAAATGATTTCTGTAGAAGTTTAGGTAATTTTGCCATTTTTATCAGTTTGTTATATATACTCTAGGACACTTATGTATTCGCCTCATCTAACTTTCGCGTATTCGTGGAGTCATCCTCTCGCGAAAATTTCATGTGCGAAACTAAACTATCATAACAAACTAGCGAAAACGCGAAATTAAATAGCTTTGTTCATTGATAGTCCAAGAAACAAATGGCAGCAAGCGATCAAATTGCATTATCGATCTCGGCCACGCAATTCTTCCTGCGGTTCACAATTACAAACTAGTCCCAAATTGAAAAAAATTTTCTTACCGGTGAACCAAACCTGAGAAATCTAATTATGTTGGTTCCACTGCATTTATTTTCACATCACTATATTTTCGCTCTCGTCATAGCTACAAAATTAAGTTGCAGCGAAATTTTACTCTGTATGCTACTCACGAAACTAAATACTAGCAAATATAAGTGTCCTAGGGTAATGCATATCTATGAACCCACTCATATTGATTAGCGTTATTATGTTTTGCGCCGAGTTTAACAATAAAATTTGATCTTCAAGTAGTAGCCAATATAAATAGGGAAAAAGGAAACAACTTTTTAGTTATAGGAGTGGGCTTGCACCGAGTTATTTGATTTTTATTCTGAATTTTGGCAGTCCTCTGCGCTACACACACATTTGTAAACTGGACTCTCACATTGGTTACGACATTCAGCCCTTGATGCCTAGTTAGGCAGTGAGTATTATGTGGAGTCTTGATTGAGTATTCCAAGGAGAGAATTTTAAGTTTAAAACTATGTATGAGTAATCTTGGGCATTATTTAAATTTATTATTGTCAATTGCGATGTTTTTTCAACTTTCAACAGTTTGGATGTTTTGTGTAATTTTAACGATAAAATTGCGACCTGAAAAGGAAAAGAATTATTTTAAGTTATATAAGTAGGTTTGTGTCGAGTTTCTCAATCTAGATTCTGGCATGATATTGGTAACAATATTGCAAATATGACTGTTGTTTATAGCGAGTTTTCACTAAAGTTAGCTGAATACCTTGCTGTGTGAATTTATTGTTGTATTTATAGCTGAATAAAATAGGTCTGAAAAGAGTAGATCTTCAGCAGTTCATTTTTGTGACATTCTGCACAAAATGTTCAGCTGAAACTAGTAGGCTACTCTAAAAAGCCTAACCTAAAACAAACCTTACAGTTGGTGTCAACGATTAATCTGTTCAGGTGGTCATGAATTGAGGTTTGGTTGCACATTCCGTCTGTGCAGCTTCCATTCTCTGGTAGCACCATATCTCATGTTGTTGATGATTATTTCGCTGTTTTGAACTTGGAATTTTATAGGTCGGCTCCTAGTTGGATTGAGGTGGTGGAATTATATAGACGATGAGGGCAAGAGTCATTGGAAGTACGAGTCAAAGGAGGTAGGGCCTACACGTCATACATTACTCTCATGGTACCCTTCTCAAAAGTTAAAGGTTGACTTGCAACAAAATTCGCATTACAGTTATTTGGTATCAAAAGATTCACCATGTTTTACTCTGCTGTGTTGTAGGTGCAAAATATGTAGAAATGTGATTACAAGCTCTTAAAGATGTTGTTGCGTCAAGTTTAAGTTAATTTTAAAAGAAAGTATTTTTTGTCTATCAGTTGTTTGTTGTGTTAGGCGATCTCATTGTCAAGATATTTATGAAGATTAAAATGGAAAAAATAATGATCGCGGTAAAAACACTCAGGCCAAAAATATTGAGCCTTATTTTATATTGAGCCTTTTATTGGCCCTTCAATTCACGTGAGAACATCACGTGTCAAAGCAATAACCAAATGGATTGACTATGTCAGAGAAATAAACTGATTCCAATCTACGGCAGTTTCGTGATGGCGGCGATTAACTGTTCGTTTTTGAGCTTTTAAGAACTTGTTATCACATTTTCACATATTTTGCACCTACAACACAGCAGAGTAAGACATGGTGAATCTTTTGATACCAAACCACTGTAACAAGAATTTTGTTGTAAGTCAACCTTTAAGTACTAGAAGAGAGCTACTATTAGTTAATACCTTTTTCTGTTGTACTCTAGTAGCAGTCTAGCTAAACCGGAGAAGCTCTAAGAGCATCATCATTCATAGCTTATGTGTTGAATGGAATCTTTTTTCATTTTGTCATGTTTTAATTTGATAATATGTGGAATTTTGTAATGTGTGTAATTTTGTAATGTGTGTAATTTTGTAATATGTGTAATTTTGCAATATGTGTAATTTTGTAATATGTGTGATAGGTTTGTTATCTATTCGGGTTGAGCTGCTATGATACTATGTACCTTGCAGGGCAAAGATCTGCAAACAATAGGAGCTGCGGAGAGCAGGATGTTCTGGGTCTCTATGTTCACCAACCAGCTCATCTGGATACTCTATATCTTCACCAGCGCCTTTCGGCTCAACCTTAAGTGGATGGTAAGCATGTGTAGTCGATGGTAAGCATATGTAGTGGATGGTAAGTATGTGTAGTGGATGGTAAGCATGTATAGTGGATGGTAAGCATATGTAGTGGATGATAAGCATGTATAGTGGATGGTAAGCATGTGTAGTCGATGGTAAGCATGTATAGTGGATGGTAAGCATATGTAGTGGATGGTAAGCATGTATAGTGGATGGTAAGCATGTGTAGTGGATGGTAAGCGTGTGTAATGGATGGTAAGCGTGTGTAGTGGATGGTAAGCGTATGTAGTTGATGGTAAGCGTGTGTAGTGGATGGTAAGCGTGTGTAGTAGATGGTAAGCGTGTGCAGTGGATGGTAAGCGTGTGTAGTGGATGGTAAGCATGTGTAATGGATGGTAAGCGTGTGTAATGGATGGTAAGCGTGTGTAGTGGATGGTAAGCGTGTGTAGTGGATGGTAAGCGTGTGCAGTGGATGGTAAGCGTGTGTAGTGGATGGTAACAATGTATAGTCGATGGTAAGCGTGTGTAGTGGATGGTAAGCGTGTGTAGTGGATGGTAAGCGTGTGTAGTGGATGGTAAGCGTGTGTAGTGGATGGTAAGCGTGTGCAGTGGATAGTAAGCGCGTGTAGTGGATGGTATGCGTGTGTAGTGGATGGTAAGCGTGTGTAGTGGATGGTAAGCGTGTCTAGTGGATGGTAAGCGTGTGTAGTGGATGGTAAGCGTGTGTAGTGGATGGTAAGCGTGTATAGTAGATGGTAAGCGTGTATAGTGGATGGTAAGCGTGTGTAGTGGATGGTAAGCGTGTGTAGTGGATGGTAAGAGTGTGTAGTAGATGGTAAGCGTGTGTAGTGAATGGTAAGCGTGTGTAGTGGATGGTAAGAGTGTGTAGTAGATGGTAAGCGTGTGTAGTGAATGGTAAGCGTGTGTAGTAGATGGTAAGCGTGTGTAGTGGATGGTAAGCGTGTATAGTGGATGGTAAGCGTGTATAGTGGATGGTAAGCGCGTGTAGTGGATGGTAAGCGCGTGTAGTGGATGGTAAGCGCATGTAGTGGATGGTAAGCGTGTATAGTGGATGGTAAGCATGTGTAGTGGATGGTAAGCGTGTGTAGTAGATGGTAAGCGTGTGTAGTGGATGGTAAGCGTGTGTAGTGGATGGTAAGCGTGTGTAGTGGATGGTAAGCGTGTGTAGTGGATGGTAAGCGTGTGTAGTGGATGGTAAGCGTGTATAGTAGATGGTAAGCGTGTATAGTGGATGGTAAGCGTGTGTAGTGGATGGTAAGCGTGTTTAGTGGATGGTAAGAGTGTGTAGTAGATGGTAAGCGTGTGTAGTGGATGGTAAGAGTGTGTAGTGGATGGTAAGAGTGTGTAGTAGATGGTAAGCGTGTGTAGTGAATGGTAAGCGTGTGTAGTAGATGGTAAGCGTGTGTAGTGGATGGTAAGCGTGTGTAGTGGATGGTAAGTGTGTGTAGTGGATGGTAAGCGTGTGTAGTGGATGGTAAGTGTGTGTAGTGGATGGTAAGCGTGTGTAGTAGATGGTAAGCGTGTGTAGTGGATGGTAAGCGTGTGTAGTGGATGGTAAGCATGTGTAGTGGATGGTAAGCGTGTGTAGTGGATGGTAAGCGTGTGTAGTGGATGGTAAGCGTGTGCAGTGGATGGTAAGCGTGTGTAGTGGATGGTAAGCATGTATAGTCGATGGTAAGCGTGTGTAGTGGATGGTAAGCGTGTGTAGTGGATGGTAAGCGTGTGTAGTGGATGGTAAGCATGTGTAATGGATGGTAAGCATGTGTAGTGGATGGTAAGCGTGTGTAGTGGATGGTAAGCGTGTGCAGTGGATGGTAAGCGTGTGTAGTGGATGGTAAGCATGTATAGTCGATGGTAAGCGTGTGTAGTCGATGGTAAGCGTGTGTAGTGGATGGTAAGCGTGTGTAGTGGATGGTAAGCGTGTGTAGTCGATGGTAAGCGTGTGCAGTGGATGGTAAGCGTGTGCAGTGGATAGTAAGCGCGTGTAGTGGATGGTATGCGTGTGTAGTGGATGGTAAGCGTGTTTAGTGGATGGTAAGCGTGTGTAGTGGATGGTAAGCGTGTGTAGTGGATGGTAAGCGTGTGTAGTGGATGGTAAGCGTGTATAGTAGATGGTAAGCGTGTATAGTGGATGGTAAGCGTGTGTAGTGGATGGTAAGCGTGTGTAGTGGATGGTAAGAGTGTGTAGTAGATGGTAAGCGTGTGTAGTGAATGGTAAGCGTGTGTAGTGGATGGTAAGAGTGTGTAGTAGATGGTAAGCGTGTGTAGTGAATGGTAAGCGTGTGTAGTAGATGGTAAGCGTGTGTAGTGGATGGTAAGCGTGTATAGTGGATGGTAAGCGTGTATAGTGGATGGTAAGCGCGTGTAGTGGATGGTAAGCGCGTGTAGTGGATGGTAAGCGCGTGTAGTGGATGGTAAGCGTGTGTAGTGGATGGTAAGCGTGTGTAGTGGATGGTAAGAGTGTGTAGTAGTGTGATACTGCATTATTAGCTTTTTCATTTGCACCATTTTACGCTTCTCAGGTTTTCTTGCTCAAATAATGTTTGGCTAGTTATCCAACCTTAAGGTTGAACAACATGATCAACACTGCTGTCATCATGTTATTGATTTATTGCCTGCATCAGATGTCCTTTTTACATCTTAACTTGTTTCTCCTGTTTACTAGCCATATTCCTTGATCAGTTCAGTATTCAGTATAAAGTTGTCACAACCGTGACAACATATCATGACCATCACACTTACAATGTATTAAATCAGTGCCCCTTTGGGTAACCTATATATTCAATCACTGTCATAAAATCTCTGAAACCTATTATCAATACGAGAGGTACCTGTCACCCTCCCTTTGGTAATATGAAATATTGTTTCAAGTGCAACATACAAGTAAGCTAAAGTGTGGACTTATGAAGGATAATTATGTCTTGTAATATAATTTAAGTTGATGTCACCATGTTAAAGTTGTAATTTAGTTTTTGCTGTTTCTGAAAACAAAGCATAACCCCTACTTGCACCTATAAACAATATACATATCTTAAAAGGTAGGATAACCCCTTACTTACACCTACCTATACACAACATACATATCATGAAGGTAGGATGACCCTTACTTACACCTATACACAACATACGTATCATGAAGGTAGGATGACCCTTACTTACACCTATAAACAATATACATATCATGAAGGTAGGATGACCCCTTACTTACACCTATAAACAACATACATATCATAAAGGTAGGATGACCCATTACTTACACCTGTAAACAATATACCTATCATAAAGGTAGGATAACTCCTACTTACACCTATAAACAATATACATGTACATATCATGAAGGTAGGATGACCCTTACTTACACCTATAAACAATATACATATCGTCCCTAGCTAGGATGAACCCTTACTTACACCTACAGTATAAACAACATACATATCATAAGGGCAGGATAACCCCCTAATTACACCTTTATACAACATACATATTTTAAAACTACCATATCTCAGTGGTATGTTTCCTACATCCCTGTTATGGTAGTTATTATTAGTTATACTCTATATTCATTCCTAGCAGAGGTCATTAACCGTTGCTGCTTTCTTTCTCTGGGTCTTATAGAAGTTTCATTGCTGATGGCCGAGTAGTAAATTTGGGAGTTTTATTAGCTTCATATTTGCTTTGTCATGAAAACTGTCATTAATATAAAACAGTCATTTTTATTGGTCCAATTTGATGATGAATAGGTTAGAAGGGTCTTTAGCCCTGGCATTTTCTCCGCAGGTTGTAGTGGCTATAGCAAACATACTGAATGGAGCTAATCTATACGGATATATAAAATGCAGGGCTGGTGCTGGAAAGTCTCTGAAAGATTACGCTTCAGGCGTTGTATCTAGGCAGATGTTTTCCTCTGTAAGTACGGTAAATTCACATAACTCCGAACTTGAGTTGACTCATAATGGTGATTGTTTGAACATTGGGCAGAGGGAATCTCCATTCAAGTTCTTCTATTCCGCCACACCTTATTATTATGCGCTTCTCACAAACTTAACACTGTCTGAATATATGTAATAGCCGGACTGCCTAGCCTATATAATGCTAGTTTAACATACACAAAGCTTACTAGATTTATTATTAGATAGATTATTATGATAAATGCATGTGCACACAACTTACGAAAATTATTCATCAACAACGTCGCAAACCCTTGTTTCGAGATCTCATCAACAAATTTAACCATCGTTTTGTAGAGTCGTTAAAATATAATAACGATACAAAACACATATAAGCCTATTTAAATATGTTATCAAGTTTTTGTAAATTGTCGACAGTATCTTAAAACTTACCCATCTGATCGGATTATACACAAATAGACAGATTAATTTGGCCGAAAATCGCCACAAAACGCTTGAAAAGCTTGGTTTAATAAAAGTTGAGACCGGCCTACTATACGCCAATAAAGCCGTGCGACAGACAGAACTATTTAGCAGTGCGCATTTCACGAGAAAACCGTGCTCATTTCACCAGTCTATGGCATTGTTTACTTGTAATCAAATTTATCCAAAGGTTTTTGTAATAAACGTAGACTACTTGAGGCGTAGACCGATTTACAAGTATGAAATTGTGGTACACAGTTTATCAGCCTATGTTTTTTGTCCAATCACCAAAGGTTTCATTAAATTATTTAAAACGTTAGCCGAAATTCTTTACGACTTATGTACAAGCTAGGGCCGAACTACAATGCCCCTTTATGACGAGAACATTTTTTTATTCTTTGATTGATGATATTTTCTTAACGATTCTTATAAGATTATTACAATATTTAATTGTAAGAATAATTATTTGATTTTATAAGATTATTATGAGATTTAGTTATAAGAATAATCATATGAATTCACAAAATCGAAGTATATAGTGACCGATGGTGTGCAATATGTTACTGTTATTATTATTCTAAAGATTTTGTTGATGATACTTCGGCTGTGCCCAATATCGCAGTACTGCCAAGCCGTTTTTAATATTTGCAAAATTAAGTAATAGGCCTACATTTTCTTATAAATATACATCTATTTCTATGACAACCAGCTAAAATCTGTTTAAATAAATATCACAACTTCTTGATATATTGGTTGCTATCGCCAATGATATACAGCCCCCCCCCCCCCCCGCATGTGTATATTACGCAGCAGCTTGCCATTTTACTTCTAATATTGCATTTCTCCTATTGCTGTGGAGAGATAAAAACACATAATCTTTTCCTTTCATTATAGCTGTTTGTTGTACATAATAACACCCAGTACATTGCAGCTACCATTGCAGTTATCCTATTGCACTGCAGTGCCATTTGACTGCTAATATTGCATTTCTCAACCATCAGTACCCTTTCTTTTTTCCAATATCACTTTGGTCGTGGGCTGTATGACAGGAGAATTTCTCGTGTTATTTTTCTATCATTTACGATTGTTTTGATGTTTGAGGTGATCTGACCGCCAGGATGTTTTAAGATTAAAATTGGCAAAACTTGATCGCCGTTAAAACGCTGAGATTCAAGTGAACATACGGTTATGAAGTCCATAGTCGCACTTTGGCAAAGTGACCAACAAAATAGCCGGTATCAATAACGTGAGAGACAGGCAGCCGCGTAACTGGTGACGTTATTTTGATATGCTTTTCTTTTTATTTTCTAACATTTTTAATTTCAATTGAGTTTTATTGATTTTAATCTTGAAACATCCTGGTAGCAAGATCACCTCAAACATCAAAAACAATCACAAATGATAGAAAAATACAAATGCTGTCTGATAGAATCTACTAAAGTTTTGTGTAAGTTTATCATTAACTAATAAAGTCTCAAAGTGCTGCTCGAGATTAAAGCAGGACTGGCTTGCAATCAGAACCGCTGGCAGCACGTACCGGGTATCTTTATGTATGCCGCGCATCCTATAAGGGATATAATCTCACTTATAGGATGAGCAAAGTGATACATTGATGTAAATATTCATGGAAACCATGTTTCTACTAATTTTAAATAAAATTCTTTTGTTTTTGTTTGCTTACATTGGAATACTTGGCATTGTCCTAGTTTAGTGCCTTACGTTAGGTAGATATTGCCTCCCATGTCTTCTTACTTTGTTCAGATCACACTAGGGCCTTAAGTTTCAAGTACTAATTAGCCATCTAATCCTACGTACAATAGTTTTAGTTGGTGGATAGGACACCCGTAGCTTTGTAGTCACTACCTTAAGAATTTGTCTTCAAGGATTAACTGCAATGTTAGTTACAATTATTTGTTGATATGTCCGCATGGATAAAAAGCGTCATATCAAAACACAATAATGACAGGAAATAGGAAGTAAGGCCACTCATTTTTGATTATTAGGTTCACGGATCAGCCGACGCGAGATAAAAACTACCGCTGAAAAAATAAAAAGTCTAGGTGTACTTTTATTTTTATTTGAACCGCCGAAACTTGCAATTTGTTGATTAATGTTTTTTATTTGAAAACGTAACGTTAGCTTTTTTGTAACCAGGGCCGTATTGTTCTATGAGGCAGCTTCTGGCTGTTTCATGAAACAGTATGAGGCAGCAAAATTCTATGAGTGCGTTCTATGAGGCAGCAAAATTTCAGCATCCAGAACGGCTAAACGGGGATTTTCTTGTTGTTTAGTGTCGACAATGCTCGGACGAAAGGTGTGAACGTATCGTGCAGAGCCCGTTTTCAGAATATTACTAGTGGTTGCAAACCTAGCGAATCCATTTCGACACCCTTTTTACTGCTAAGAAAGGAATGGAAAACGGACTTTTTGGTTTTGTCTGTTCTGGATTCACATATTTAATGATAACGATTAAGTTGAAATGTGCTAGACGCTGTTGAACTGATGAAGAGTTTTGATTTTGACGACTGCCATAATTTCTGGACTTTCAAAACATTTACTTCCACTTAAGATGAATATTTTGATAGTTATGGGAAGCCAATTACGGGATAATGTAGAATAATTCTTGGTTGACTTTACTAGCCTTATTGCAGTTTGACGAATTATTCTGACGATAGTCACTTGACTGATTACAATTTGCAAACTGTATTTAAAATGTTTTCTTTATCATTACTATTATTGTTATATCGACGCTGCGCGAAGCAGCCGTGTTTAGAACTATCTTGAAACTTTCAAGAAAAAAAGAAATTTGTTCGCAGCTTTCTTCTTATTGCTTACATATCGAGTATGTTTGCTAATTTCTTCACACTATTTTTACGTGAAAACATCTACTTCATTGCAAGGAAATCAACTCAGGATTTTCTGGGGCTGCATACATGTAACAGCTGATTTAAACTTTTTGTAATTTTGTGTGTTTCTTTTTTAATATCTGCTTGACAAGCTCTAGTCACGTAGTATATGTCTATAATTTGTTTGTTTAGTGAGCTATGTTATTATCTATATTTGCATGGAAATATTTATTTGTATAGTTTTTGTGTATATATATATGTGTGCGTGTATGCATGTGGGTGGTGTGTGGGTGGTGGTGTGTGGGTGGTGGTGTGTGTGGTGTGTGTGGTGTGTGTGTGTGTCTATTTTATTTTCTAATTTCGACATTGAAAATTTGCCATTAAAAAAAAGAAAAAACAGACATTGACATTTTTATTTCGACCGACATACTCTAAAATGTGTTGAAAAAATCTGTGAACCTAAAAATATAAAATGAGTGGCCTAAGCAATAAATATAGGAAGAGGCACTTGCTTGTTCAAACTGAATTTTTCAACTGAATTTTCAGGTACTATACTTTTCTCTGCTGCTCAACATGTACACTCTATTATCGTACAACTCTATTGGCTTGTGTAAAAAGCATGTATAGTATGTATAACATGTTGTATAGTAGCTTTCTGGAATTTGTATAGCAAAATCTTTAGGATAAACTAGTCCGACCATGCATTTCTACTGTTCAAACTTGTCCATAGTGTCATAGTCTGTGTCCACTGATAGCAGCAACTCTCAGGCTACTTGACAGTAAACCTACAACAGTATATTCATCCGTTCACTCTGTAGCCTGTTTTTACTCGTCAGCTAGAGAAGTGTCAGTTTCAGTGTAAAAGGGTTGGATAAGTCTAGTGTTAGCCATCTCCTCTGAAGTCGTTTAGTATTTAACTGAAAGGACATACAATATTCCATCCACTTGCAGGCGCTGTCATCCTTGACCAAGAGTTCAACAACAACTCAATCAAGGCAGGGCACGCAGGTGGTCTGAGATAGTCACATGGTAACTGTGTTATGCATATTACTGCTGTAATACCTTTATATTTATTCTTTTTACCTTCAGTGTTATTTGTTATCCATTGAGAGTTACCCTCTTTTCTAAAATAAGAAGATAACTCTGCTATGCATCCAGGTCTTGTTTTAGTGAACTCCATGGTTTGAAGCATTTTAGAGTCATATAGTAGGTGGTTGCTATAAAACATAAGTCTTAGCAGGTAGCTGAAACGTTTCTACTTGTCAGCTCTTGACCGGATGCATTATGTCATATCGTTCAGTCTTTCTAATTCTCTTCACACTGATATTGGACACAAATGTTCATTCTGAGTGAGACGTCTACTTCTCATCTGCGAGCATTTTTTAGATGTATAAACTTCCTTTCAGCGAGAATTTATTCCTTTTTTGTTTTTTCTCAAAATATTTTTCAAATACATATGATTGGACATTGGAAGACATTTTTCAGCTCAGCTCTCACTCGCACTGCTGTAGCTTGCTGATCCCTTGTTGTAGCTTTTACAATTATTCTGAAAAAGTAATAATTAAAAAAAAAGGCTATATAAGTGAATGTGAGGCTGAGAGTGGGCGAGAAATCTCTGGTCAGCTATATGCTATATACACACTTGAATACCGGGCATAGGAGTTGTCATGTCTTATCTCCCAGTTTAGGACTTGAGAGTCAGATAGTTTACGAAACAACTGTTTAACAGCAATATTAGCCTCTTGCGAAGACGCATTGGAAATAAATGCTTCAGGAATCAAGGTGTTTAAAATTTTGCACTCGTTAGTCATGCCATTACTAGTACAAGCTAAAAATAGACATTTTAAGAGTTGTCACCCTCCTTCTCGTTATGGGCACCTGTAAGTTATTAGCCAGAGTCTATTATTTTGTTTAGGTATATGAACACATTTTTTATTTAGGCTCAGGTTCAGCTGAATTAGATGAAACAATAAACTTTTGTTCAATTAGTAAAGATAGTTTTACTAAAAGTCAAGTTGTAGTTGAGTTGATACTTTATTTTATTATCCAACATAATTGCCAGACATCAACGCATTTCTGGCATCCTGGTACACATTCCTCGATTCCATCAGCATAAATTCTGTAGATTGCCTTCGTAACCATTAGCTAACAGTAGCTTTGACCTCGTCGTGAGTCTCCACATTAATGCTTCTGGTATAGGGCTTTAAGGCACCAAAGAGATAATAGTCAGAAGGGCAAGATCAGGGCTGTAAGGTGGGTAGTCCAAGAGTTTCAACCTCGATGGTTGATGGTTTCAGGGGTTCGAGTAGCGGTATGAGGCCTTGTATTGTCTTGCCGAAGAATGGCACCTCGAGATTAGACGTCTTTTTTCTTGTTCTTAATGTCTTTTTGACTCAGTGTATCAGTTGGCAGTAACTTTCACGGTATGCTGTGGTTCCTAGCCTGTCTTGACAAACTGTTGTTTTTGCGGAGTTGTTCCCCCGTCGAGCGGGCGAGCGACATAACAGCTTGTCACAAGACGTAGTGCACCTGATGCATCAGCTGCACTTATAGGAAGTTGTTCTCTTCCGTCTATGTGGCTTGGTTGTGATGTTATGTCAGTCGCTCCATTGGTAATCATAACGAATTTCGCGAAAAGATTTATGTAGAAAAAATAAGATGACGTTTACTCAGCGACCTGTCTCTGCGGTAAACTTTAGTAGAACTTGAGAACTTTGGCAACAGCAACGACTAAACATGTCGTTATTTGTGTGATCTGTCAGTTTTATTTCTATTTTTGTATCAGTCAGTTTTATTTGTTCTTATAGATTTTATTTTCATTTTATTCTTAAATTCTACTAACGTTTACAACAGAGACTGGTCTTTAGTTAAACGTTGCAATCTTTTTTTTTTCTACATAAATTTTTGCGCGAAATCCGTTATGATTACCAATGGAGCGACCGCCATAACATCGCAGCCAAGCCGCATAGACGGAAAAGAACAACTCCCTTTCAGTGCAGCTGATGCATCAGGTGCAGTACGTCTTGTGACAAGCTGTTGTGTCGCTCGCCCGCTCGACGGGGGAACAACACCGCAAAAACAACAGTTTGTCAAGACAGGCTATGTGGTTGTCTGCTCAAGAAATCTCACTTTACTTATTCACATTCCAAAATACTGTCGACTCCGTTGACACTTCTCTGCGCTTTGAACTTCTCTGTGGCAGGAAATGATGGCTGCTTCCACCTCACTCACTAACTGTTGCTCTGGCTCATAGCGCCACCCAGGTCTCATCAGAAATCACAAATCTGTTTAAGAAGGAATCTCCGTCTTGTTGAACCCTGTACAGATGCTTTCTAGACATTTCCAAACGCTTAGCTTTGCTGGCATAACTGAGCATTATTGGTACCCACCTAAAGCAGACCTTTGTTTAACCAAGATCTTTATGAAGGATGGAATGTATTGTTTTAATGGAGATGCACAATAATTCAGCAATTTCCTTGACATTTACCTTCCTATCTGCCCTGAAAAGTACTGTATATACACTGCCTCCAAATTGGCTAATGTGGCTGCCTCTTGTGGCCCACCTGACATTGGTTCATCCTCAATAGAGGTCCTTCCTTAAAACGGTTAGACCATTCGAGAACTCTGTTTTGGATGGAACAACTGTCACCATATTGAGCTCTCACTCTCCGACAAATATTACTTTGTCTGATTCCTTCGCTTAACGAAAATCCTATTACAGCATTCTGTTCAACATGTGAGCCAATTTCAAGAGGGGCAGCCATTTTGAAATAGTCTCCAAAAATGGATAGCTTCAAAAGGTCTTAAAAACATTACTGTGTGAAAACAACACCTAAAAGAACATAACTCCAAAGAATTATGCATGTGTCACAATAATATTTTAATGTATAAAGAAATTATTATTACTTATTGAATTATCCTCGTAATATCTCATCAACTGTTGTGTTAAAAGTTCTCCGAATGAGATGCAACTTGATAAATTTATTTTTCAAAGTTGTTGACAATGACAATCTGATTCAGTGCAAAGGCTTTGCAGGCATTAATTCAATCCTCCTAAACTGTACCAGGAATTTTCTTGATCGGCTTTATGGAAACAACTCAAAGAATACATACAGAATGTTTATAATTGATATTTAGGAAGATGACCAGATGCTAACATGCTATCAACGCCTTCTTGCGTAAGTCGCATGTTCATAATTCTATGCATGCGTACTCTTTTGGGTACATAAAAGTTTAAAGCCAATGATTTTATCGTTCCTTTTGATATCCACAAACTTAATTTGAATTTTTTACTTCAACTCATAAGAAAATAATTCTGCTATTTTAGCAGCAAGCCAACTTGTGCATAGAATTACCTCTGCATGGACAATAGTTATGGATTATTTTATGGTGTTATTACTGAAGTGCATAATAGGAAGTCAAAGTACAGCCGATCATCCGGTCAGTGTACTAAACCTACTAAGTCAGTCCAATGCTTTCGTAATTAGTACTTTATATCAGCTTCATGTTTACCCACCCCGTGATGCACCTTCATATTTTCCTTTATGCTGCATCATGAATACCTAAATGAGTGAATTGTTCTGGTAATGAAACATGCTGAAGTAAAAAATAGGTTTTTGGCTTCACATAACATTTTTTTAAACATTCTCTAACTGTAGTGGTGATCTATAAATAGGGTTATTCTTCTATTGGTGTTTATTTTTTACCTATTTTCCGTTTGCTTGATCCAAATTTTACATGTGAAAAAATTTAGTTTTTGAGTTCAACGCATGGTGAAAATTTTACAGAGTTTAATGCACATACCCGTAGTTTGAGACGACTTAAACAAGTCAAGCATAGCTTCATCAAAAATCGCTATTCCTATAGCTTCATCGACAGTCTTCATTCCTATAGCTTCATCGACATTCGCTATTCCTATAGCTTCACCGACATTCGCTATTCCTATAACTCCATCGACAGTCGCTATTCCTATAGCCTCATCGACAGTCGCTATTCCTATAGCTTCATCGACATTTGCTATTCTTATAACTCCATCGACATTCGCTATTCCTATGGCTTCATCGACATTCATTATTCTTATAACTTCATCGACATTCGTTATTCCTATAACTTCATCGACATTCGCTATTCCTATAACTTCATCGACAGTCGATATTTTTATACATGTGAACTTTTGGTAGGAACTAGTAAATCTTGGTACATTTAGTTGTACACAAAGCTGTATGTAGAAACAGCCAAAAAGGTTCTCTTATACAAAAGTCTTGCTCAATTCTAGCTCATGGTGGCGTTAGGGAAGGTGTCATGTGATATTTGCACCTTTGTTCATTCTACAGTCTTTTATAGTTACATTAAAGTTCATGCATGTCTATACATTAACGTTATGTGCTCTTTGTTTCAATATTATTTTCTGCAGTCATGACTCAGCGGATGCTGCTGTTCCTTTTCAACTTGACTGCGGCATGCCCTTATAATCTTGGCTTGCAACATCAGCGTTTCAAGTGTTTTTTCATCTAATGTTACAGAGGTCACTGATTTTTTTTATAATATCATCTTTCTTCCCACTTTGCTTTTATTTGTCAAAAGAGAAGAAGGTTTGTCACCTAACAACTAAGACACTTTACCTTACCAGGGTTATAATCTTTTCTAGACAGGGCCGTTTCTCTTTCGGTCTCTTCTTGTATTCCAAGTTAATGTGTGCAGCACTCATCTCTATTCATTGTTATATAGTGTTTACTTTGTGATTAGATCTCTAATCTGTTTGTTGAGATGTTGAGACTGTCAAGAGATAACGGATAATGGGATAGATATTAGGGTGTGGAAGGCAGCAGGCATGTGTGAACTCACTTGTAATCAGCTGTTTAATCTATAGACACTCGACCCCTAGACATCAAGAGTAATATTAGCGGAGAGAACAAGTGGAACTTCAGACCTTTCAGGCCTTCAGAACTTCAGGCTTTCTGTCAGCTTATGTCCCCATAATCCTTGAAACGTACAGCTGTGATGCTTGATGTTTTGTTTGTATTGCTGACACAAGGGTATACATTAGTTTTTTCCATGCACTGACTTTGCAAGTTGTAACAGGTGCTATTTGTGGCTGGTCAAGTAGAAGCTTTATTTTTGTAGGAACTTTGTTAAATCTTTGTAGGCACAAAACAGCTGTGATATGTCAAGAGAAATAATGAAACAGGTGATCATGGTTTTGCGGTGTTTGTAAGGATTTGTCTTATCGTAGTAGTAAATTGTGATCACTCAATTTGGCAATATTCTATCAAATTAACACTTAGCCAAGCATAAAGATAACGATGCTTCATCTGCTTTATAAACATGGTTGGTTACAGATTCTTTCACAATCTACTTACTAAAAAATTTTGATTTTTTAAATAATTTTTATAAAATCCTACACCCAGAGCTGTTTGTCATCATCATTTGGAACATTCTTCATGACGCATTGCCATTTGAATATTTGCATGGTTTAGGAGTCGTCTATACTTCTCCAAATATGGCCGCTGCCCCTTTTATAGTGATTTATTGATGATTTATCTACAAAATCTAATATGTGTTTCTATTGCTATAACAACACGGCCTATTTGAATAAGAAAGCGTTGTGCATCAACTTTTGAAGGGAATAAAAATGCAGTACAATATGCTATATTACGGCTGCCTCCATTCTTTCATTGTTTTGCTTAAATAGAAAGCTAAACAAATACATGTATATAAAATGTTATGATACCATAGTGGTTCTGCATGTAAATATTGTCACCGATTTGTTGTTGATACTGAGATTTGATTTGACCAAATTAATCTCAAATCCTTCAGGTCTTTATTTATGCGTAGATCGGTTCCTCAGTTTATTGCTTTTAGAAGTGAGATAGTGGAATGTAGATATTTTTGACTTTGAGAGAATTTGAAAAGAGCGGAGGAGTTATAAGCCAACTAACTAGATATAGAATGATACTGAAGTCCCACTGTGAACATAACTCGAGGGTCGTCTTATTCAATAGAGCCATTTAAACGTGGAACTCAGCTTAACATACTTTTGTCACCTTCAGATTTCTAGTTGGAAATTACTACTAGTAGCGTGTGTCCTTAGGCCTCACGCCAGAGGCTTTATACTCATTGAGCCCAAGTAGAACAAGTGTGTCATAGATTTTAAATCCTAGGTTAATTTGCTACATAACACATGCATTGCTAATTGTATCAATAATAGCAATTGCATGTATGCATTCCGCGCTTGGCATCTCATGGCTCAACACTGTCAGACCGCTGCTGATGACTGGCACAGGTGAAATACTCGTCACCTATTGAGAAAAGAGGTGCCAGGGAGGACTTAGGCGGTTGCCAAGATGAATAGTTTGTAAGGCAATGATCTTTATATGATTAAAAGAAACTGCCGGACACAATAGGGCTAAAGCCAGAGTGGTTGTCTGTCTACAAAGCAAACTCTCACATGACTGCAGGTAGGCCACATATTGTCTGGTGAGTGCTCAACTCCACATGGGTTTCCACTTGTACCAGTTGGTTATCACGAATTCCTCCAGATGTTAGTCGCCTATGACAAGGCTATAAAACAAACATCGGTTCTTGGGTGTTTAATTGTTGGCGTAGAAAGTGATGACTATCTATCCCAGTCTGTCTATTGGACAAACTTCACCCATAGAAAATATCACTAAATTTGGATTAACTATCAAAAAAGAATAATTTCCTTAATCTCACCTAATAATGCACCCGGTGCTAAAATACTAAGTAGAGATTAGTCCAGAGCTAGTCATATGGTCGGATGGTACTATGAGACAAGACAATCTGTAGCCCTGTTTCATTATGAAATGCTAAATACAGCCTTTGTTTGTTTGAAATAGACCAGGGAAAATTAGGTTGAAGTCCTCTAGAGCCCAGGCTATGCTTCATTGACATCAATAAGGTTTCTTTCCAAGCGCTGAACAGTTTCCGACCATTAACTGGATTGTCTTGATCTCTCCCTAATTTGGGTTCTCATTTTTTGTGTGCATCTTTTTGTTGATGTATAGCCTATTTTGTTTAATAAATATACTTGTACTATATGAGTGCTTTCAATGTCAGCTCAGAATTCATTAACATTCGGTTGCTGCTACTCCTTTTAACATAATTTGCAGTCATGTCACTTCCCCTTGTCCTACAACTGCCATGCTTTGGTTAGTGTCCAATTATGTAAGCATTATATTGTTGTTCTGGCAGCAGGTAAAATGCATTTTCAAATATGTTCCAAATTGGCTAATACCGTTAACGAATTTGAAACTGGATTTGCCGGCACACATAAATAATATATATTTACTGTGTATACTTCATTGGTCTGCTTGAGTGTCACATCACAACTCTGCTACATGATAAATCAAAATTTCCAATAAAACCCAATTGTAATGATTTCCTTTCTTGGTTTGTTAGAAACATACTTTTTTTGAAAAAAATTTTCAAAGTCTGTTTCCATACTAAAATATCTTCATTCAGCTCAAAAATTCAACGAACAAATAACTCAATCAAGTTCACTTTCATATCTCTTCATTCAGTTAAATAAGGTCACTAATATTTGTATAGAGACTGGTTCATGGACGGTCTCTCAATCAGATTGGGAACCCAGTATAGTAGGGTATCTTGGATGTCCATGTTTAGCTTTTAGTCTGAAAGCTTACAATATTTTGTAACATGTTTATCTGCATAAAAACTGACTTGAACTATTTTATATCAAAGCTCTCTTTTACTTTGATGATGGGACTGTCGTGTTGCAAGGCATGCTTTATTTTGTCAGCTGCCGGTATGTCACAGCATCTACATCACAGTTAGGTCTATGCGTACTACCAATCACCTGCTAAAAAGGCAGCCATACACGTTTTTCATAATTATGAGGTCAGCAAAGGTCATGTAAACATTGACATTGTGTCAAAAAGTCATGTGATTATCTAGTAGGCTGTGAATCATCATAGGTAGGGGCGTGTATAGTCCCACATACTGTCATCAGAATGCCCTTAGCTTTAGGGGTAATGTCACTGCTCACTGAAGAGTGAGCTAGTGCTGCACCTGAATGTCTAACACTAGTAATAGTTCCCTTGTACAGCTAATAGTGTAGTCTCTCATTGAGTAGCATATTAGCCATTCCATGGTCAGACCTGCTGTATGGATTATATGGACAGTCTCACATGATGGTATGTAGTATATTACATTTTGGAAACTCATACGATAGTAATTTCCTGTTATTAAAAGTTTGCTAATGTTTATTTGTATTGGAGAATGTGCCGTTCTGTCAAGCGAGCTTATGCAATGGTTCACAGTTTTTATGAGAAATGTCTTACATTGCCATTTTCAACTAAGACTTTCTATATTTGCATGAACATTATATCAGAGTTTTTGGTGTTTTATTTAGGTACAAAGTATGTAGTTGAAGAAACACAAAGTTTAACCCAAATAATAGTTAATCTAATATAGATTTATTTGGATCTGCATAGTTTATATCCATTGTAGGTTTAGTAGCAGCATTACATTATTGAATATTGCACTACTCAAAAAAGTCAATCATAGCGTCGTGTGCTCACCAAAATTCAGGCTTAACTTAATATTCAGTATCCAATATAATCAATGTTTTGACATTCGCATGACTTTCAAAAATTACACGGATGGCTAAATTTTCTTGGAAAACCACACTTTTCAATGGAAGGTGACTCACTGATGGCGATGGTCCTTAAAAACATGCCAATAGCTCATTTCTTAAAAAACCAGTACCTTGTGCAACAGTGTAAGTTTATTCAAAAGCAGACAACTCCGATTGATCGAGTGTTAAAGAGATATTATTGACGAATATGACCTGTAATAACGTGTGCATCTTTGCTAAAATTCACACACCCACTACTAGTACTATCATGTTATACACAGTTATTACTGCTATCATGTTATACACAGTTATTACTACTATCATGTTATATATAGTAATTACTACTATCATGTTATATACAGTTATTACTACTATCATGTTATATATAGTAATTACTACTATCATGTTATATACAGTTATTACTACTATCATGTTATATACAGTTATTACTACCATCATGTTATACACAGTTATTACTATTATTATGTTATACACAGTTATTACTAATATCATGTTATACACAGTTATTACTATTATTATGTTATACACAGTTATTACTAATATCATGTTATACACAGTTATTACTACTATCATGTTATACACAGTTATTACTACTATCATGATATACACAGTTATTACTACTATCATGTTATATACAGTTATTACTACTATCATGTTATACACAGTTATTACTACTATCATGTTATATACAGTTATTACTACTATCATGATATACACAGTTATTACTACTATCATGTTATACACAGTTATTACTACTATCATGTTATATACAGTTATTACTACTATCATGTTATATACAGTTATTACTACTATCATGTTATACACAGTTATTACTACTATCATGTTATACACAGTTATTACTACTATCATGTTATATACAGTTATTACTATCATGCTGACATCCTGTGTGACCATGCTGACATCACCTTGTATGACTATGCTGACAGATGGATATTGCTAATGCCTTGTTCCCGAAACTTTAAAAATGGTTATTTATTAGTACAATAGAGTAGTTGTTCATTGTTCAGTAATACCTCAGCGTGTTATATATTGGCCAAAAATACCTCAGCTTGTTATATATTGGCCAATAATACTTCAGCTGGTTTTGTAACAATACCTCAGCTGTAGTATATATAATAATACCTCAGCTGTTACTATATATATTAATACCTCAGCTTTTTGTATTTCAGCCATTTTGGCTTTGGTTGTTGATATATTGGTCATTAACACCTCGGCTGGTACGTATTACATATAATAATATGTCTGCTGGTTGTATATCGGCCAATAATAACTCAGCTGGTTGTGCATTGACCAATAACTTCACAGCTGATTGTGTATTGGCCAAAAATACCTAAGCTGGTTGTGTATTGAAAAAATAAGGCTTCGGCCTGTTGCATATTGACCAATATTTTCTTCGCTGTTTTTACAATGTATATTGGCCAATAATAACTTTGCTAGTTGCGTACTGGCCAATAATAGCGGTCCTTGTTTCATTGTGGTCGATTTTATCAGTGTTATACATTGGCCTTGGTTGTATATTGAAGAGAAGTACATGCGATGGTTGTGCATTAACCAATCAACTCACCCGATCAAGAATAGTGTTCATTATTTTTTACTATTAATTTAAATTCTCTGATGGCAAGTTTATCATTGTAAGTAACTTCTCTCAAGCAAATAAGTATGATCACAGCTAAGAAACTTGTTTAATGTGACATCCGTGATGTTAAAGCCTTTTGACTTGATAACAACTTAATAACTTAATAATAATGTTTTTTGGCTGATCATAGGTAGGAAGAGCCTTGTATAATTTCATGTTGACATGATAAAGTGGGTTAAGGTTAGCCTCAGAGAAAATAGTGTTACTGCACTGCTGCTCTCCATTCTATAAGTCACAGGTTACCAGCCGGTTAGAGAATTCTGAGAATGAAAACTGGCCACCCGAATGACCAACTGATGGTGTAGCAGATAACAGAGCTAGTCAGCTGTTAGCGGCGAGGTGTGACTTATCACCTCGGGCAGTAGCACAATGTAGGTAGGAGAGATGAAATTAGCACTGGTATTTCTGTATGACCTCGGGGCATCTCCTGTGTAGACACCTGTAATTGTGCGGTAGAGTATGAGGCTACGAGTAGACAGTTTCAATCTATCAGCTTTCTGGATTTTTCAGAGTACTCTGGCAGCATGCACAGTTTTTAGAGCTCAATACACACTCAATACCCAATTTGGACATCTAGTTTGATGTTTTTTGGCATTTTCTTTGGCTTTTGTTACATGACAGGTTAAAACTGGCTCTGCATATGCCGATGCTTGTTTGTTTTAGTTTTTGCTGCTCTGTAATTTAATAAAGCTAAAATATTTATATAATTTTATAATATGGTTTATGATAGACCATAATAGGACTAACGGTTTAGATGTATGAAGGGAGAGTTTTACTATCAGACCTTTGGATTCCTACACATGCTGTAATACCATAACAAGTAGTATCCACAGTTTTCACATGTGTAGAGATTGGGGCAGATTTTAATGCTCTGTTATCTAAAAATTATAGTGTATAACATTTCTGCTTGTTCGTTAGACAGACATATGCTCGGAAGCGTCTTTGTATTCATTTTTAAAAATTGCTAAATTTGTCAAGAAATTTACCTTTAAGCGCAAACCTTGACTATATCTACAGAGCTTCAAGGTAAGACCATTAAAACTACTGCAAATTGGAACACTTAGCTTGAGTATTAGCCATGTGTTTCCTAGGGAGAAGAGAGAACGTGTCTCCCTGCATAGATTGAACACCCGAACCTTTTTAAAGCATTTCGTCACTTACCCACAGTGACACAGTCCATGACCAAAACTGAGTTGGTATTCTAAATGAAATATTTTTCTGAAAACTGTGATATTTGCTAGCTCACAGTTTTTCACAAGGTCGTTCTTGACCGATTGTTTCTATTCTATTTACGCCTGCTTTGAAGTAATCATCGGATATGCGTTTTAGTTAAATCATATACTATTTTAGATTATCACTTAGTTTAATTATTACTTTTAATGCAACAGCCACTTATTGGCAGCTGTCAGTTTCACATTTCAGGTACTGCATTTTTCTATGAAGATTATTTTCTTAACAGGCTCTATTTTACAATTCTGTTGCAACAATCGTGTTAGTTCAATAACGATCAATTGTTGCTGGCGTGATGCCAGCCAGTGCTTATATCGATAGTGCTTTATCGATTGTTCAATGCATCGATTTTTTTATCTATTGACTTTGTGTGATGGAGAGGGGCACAGTGAGTAAAAAACAGGCACCAAAAGGCAGCCTCGAGCAAGAAAGGTTACTATTTGTCGTTCATATATTTTCACTCATGCATCACTCATACACCTTGTGTTTGCAACCTGATCAAATCACAACTTAGTAAAAGTACAGCTGCGTTCACTAAATTTGGCTCTGGTACCCCAGGAAGATGTAGAAAATAAATAGACAGTCCTTTTATCTCGTGAATCAAAACTTTTCATTGTAAGGAATTCACATCTCTGATTATCACAAGCTAAACTTTCACAAGGGTCTATTGTGCTAATGGTCACCCAACTCTTGTTCCTATTATTATACTGTAGGTCAACAGTCCTGTAATTATAGTGGCTACTGTATGTCATGTGATGTGAGCAACAGCTGCTAGTAGTCTAGAGACATAGAATATGCTGCATAAGAGCCGTTTAGAAACTAGCAAGACAGAAAGAATTTTATAAAAAAACTCATTAATTAACTGAACTTAAATGTGATAGGTTGAAATCATGAAGCTTGGGGCAGGGAACAATTCAAAGAAATGTTTTCCAACCAGATCTTATGCCCATGTAAACTCTGTTTCATAATTTTGACTTACTTTTCCATACTTCCATTCTATGTAGAATTATTAGATTTAAATTGCTTTTTTTCGGCATGTTTTCAGTATAATTCTTAAGTGTCAAGTCTACTGAACTGTTAGTTCTTGAGTTATTGCCAAAATACAGAGATAACATGAAAAATAACACCAATATAATATTAGTTTGTTTGCACTTTCATACTTCGGGTTTACCTAAAATTACCTAGTGCTGGTCTTTTTTTGTGGTCTCTTACGCTTTCAGTAAAGTTTTAAGGTGTCAAGTTTATTAGAATATTTATTTTTAAGATATTACCAAAATACTGAGAGCATTTCTAACTGACTATGAAATGAAAAATGGCTGCTGTCAAAACAACAGCTTCTAATGACACACTGACTGAAATTTTTAGTAATGAAGATAAAAATAGAAATCGTTTTCTTCTTCACCTCAAAAGCTTTACACTAGAACTATCAGTTACCTTTAAAAAATCACATGTTGGAAAGAGCGCGAAAAAAACTTACTATATTTGATTTTTGCTGTTTTATTGAGCTCTACAAACACGAAGCTTTCAAATAATACTCAGTTCAAAGGAGTTGTGCTCTCCTAAGTGCTTTCACTCTTGAAAGTTGTTAATACAATCTAGGATCAGAAAACTTATACTTGTTTGGTAAAAGGTTAACAACAAACAAGTATTAATATGTAATGTATTTATAAAGGTTCATTAACAATGCACGGTTAAATTTCTCGCCATTTTATCACGAGTACAGCTAAAAACTAGAAAGTTTTACCAATCAATGATCATTCCAGTTAATACAAAATCAAGCTGGCAATGTCCAGAGTAGACACAAATTGGTGTTGTTAAAGTTTATTTAAGGTAGCATTAAAATGTAAATTCTGTTCTAGTTTGCTGGAGTTAAATTTATATAGTGCAGTGTGAATTTATATAGTGCAGTGTGAATTTATATAGTGCAGTGTGAATTTATATAGTGCAGTGTGAATTTATATAGTGCAGTGTGAATTTTTATAGCTGCATAGAAGAAATTTTAGAAAAAGTTTGCGTGATCTGAAAACTGTCTTTTTATTTGTATTAGTTCGGAGTTGTGTGCACATGTATTAATCACTAATTGTTTTTAGATTTTAAATTAGGCTAATATGCAAGTATATATAACACTTGATGGAAAAGGAAAAGTTTGGTTTTACTTGATGAAATAAATATAAATCATTGATATCATCTTGTTTTGTGTTAGAAGGCTATGAATTCTGTAAATCCTTAGCTAGGATTGTCACTTTATACGTATAGGACTAGCTGTGCTACCAGGCGTTGCCCGGGTAATAAAAAAGTCTTCGGACAGAAAATTGATTTGTATTTAACATATATAACAGCATTTGCCATTCTAAGTTTCAAACTACATATTATGAGAGAAGTGTTTCGTGTAGTTTATATAAATTTAGAGAGAAAATAAAAACAACTATAAAGGTTTTCAAACTTTGTCAAACAACTGTAACTTTCAAACTTTATATCATGAGGAAATGATTGTGTGCAGAACAGGTTCTTTCTTTTGCAGGCATTAGAGAATGTGTAACTTCTGAACATACATGTATTTAACAGATTAATAAAAAAATATGACAGAATATGGTAATATTTTGTAGTTGAAATTTTATTAGAACCAGGTCTGCCAAAATTGTTGAATGAAAAATTAATATTAATAATAAAGATTGGAAACTAACTAAGTAATAATAACAGTGATAGAAAAATGAATAATGTTTAAACTTCAAACAGATACTCAAATTATGTTTAAAAAATGCAAGTTGAAATAAAAATGATAATGCAAAAAACTTTAAAAACTTATACTATTAACTTCAAAAGTTATACGAAATTTATAAATGTAATAAGAGAATGTAAATTTATCTATCTATATATTTCTCAAAGTATGTAAATATAAGAGAGTGAGGAATAACTGATACTAACGATAAATCTTACAGTAAATCTTACAGATAATCTTACATTAATCTTACGGATAAGCTTACATTAATCTTACATATAATCTTACATTATTCTTACAAATGATTGTTGTAAAATGTGAAAATAATTATGAACTACTAATTCGTTAGATTTAGAAGGAAATATGTGTAAGCTAAGACACAAAGCGAGCACTGATAGGAACTTTTTTAAACCCGCATTTAACGAACGAAACATTCGGCTGTTGAGGAAAGGTGATAGCGCTTGTTAATATACTATACCACTATTAAAATAAACAATAAATTACAAAATGAAAAATATTCATACAAACAAAGTTGTTTTAATTTGAACTAAAAGAAATTACGTAAAAAGATTTTTTAGTTTTTTTAACATAACAAAGATTTTGTTTGTATTTAATGATTGTGGAACGCAAGGTTCCTAAATTAGAATCCAAAAAACATAATTTAGCTGGGAAAAAAGTCTTCTGAGCCGCTGGAACAAATTATTAGCGTACTAAATGTACATGTAGATGTAAAATAAATAGCAAGTATGTAAACTACGAAATGTCAATGCAACGTATATATTTTGGTAACGTATATAATCAGTATAAAAATTGTCAAACTCTAAGTTCGAGATACATTATCAGCCCTAAGGAAAAAAACCGAAGAAGCATCGTGTTGCATAAACGTAGGTCCCAAAATATTTCTAAACAGACGCATCGTAACGGGTGGGTGAAGTGCTGAAATAATTAGCATGCACATGGGGTATGAGGTGTATGAGAACATTCTAGCTCAGTGGTAGAGCGCTTGGATAAGAAACTTGTGTATGTGTTCGCGTTATTAGTCGCGAGTTCAAAGCCATCAGAATGCAGAATTTTAATATCAAGATTTTAAGATCTATAGCTGGAATGCAGACGACAAAGACGACGCCGAAATACGGACTTTAAGAAATATATATACTACAGTAGATATGCGATAATAACTATGATAAGGACTATACTAGTAGTTACAGTTTATATTTTAGAAAGGTGAGTTTTACTATCAGACCTCTGGGTTCCTAGACATTTTTTAATATCGTATCAAGCACTGCAAATAGCTTTGGTATCTTGCTTTTACACGTATGGAGTTCGGGGCACCCTTTAATTCCAAAACTGTAAAGCTTTTGTCTTGCGAAAATTACAGTGTAAAACATTTATGCTTGTTTATTAGACTGAGATTTCATATTCTCAAAAGTAACCTTTTTATTGATCTCTTGACAGACATTGAATTCAGGAAGTACTTAAACATTAAGAAAGTATCAACTATCTGTGCACAACTTCAAGGTACATCTGATAACAATTAGCTTGAGTCCTAACCGTGTGTAACTTAGGGAGAAGGGGTGCCTAGTGCCCTGTCCCATGACAGAACACCAAAGAGATAAAAGACGGCACCTATTTAATAGATTTTTCAATTGATATGCTCACAACTTGTTGTACAAAACACAAAATCATATCTAAAAGTACAATACCATGCTGCAGTCGCAAGTCATCATGAGAAAGCAACTCAAAGTTAAAATAAATGAAAATGGTATGTTCTATGAACACCCTGAAAAGCAGTCACCCATAGAGTGATTTGTATGCTTCACTTTATGCAGGAAGAAAAGCTGCAATGCTATCTTGTTCTTCATGTTTAGAAAAAATGGTTTCTTTTTCAAATTGGTTAAATAGGAAATGTAAAGCAGTGGTCTCCCAAGTACACATTAGGTAACAAATACATTTATAGAATGTAAAGAGATGCCAACTCCAGTTCTCTGCCTCAAACAATACATACCAAAATATTTTTAAACGTCTAACATCTACTACAACTGCCAACAAACTCCAGTCTAAAAACTCTACACAAATACATGAATGTCATTAATTTTTCAATGTAGCAGGTGCTGATGAGTATTGCTTGCTCTCTCATCGGTTTGAGATTTATGATGCTTTCGGATGCAAAACCTAAAGAGGTACTGTTATATAACTAGTTTGCTAGCTGACATCGGAAACCTTATGTAGCTTTCTAGCAAAGCTTACAGCTTCAGGATAAATGTTTTATTTTGTTATTAGCTAAATATTCTGCGCTTTAAAAAAGATTTTGATATATGTTGCGTATGTAAGGGTGTTACCTAAGAAATAAGGGCCGATATGTTTCTGCGCAACAAATCAGGAATGTTAAAAGACAAACAGGTACAATTAACAAAATATTTGTCGTGGAGAAAGTGATGAGTAATTTTTTAGTTCGACACGTACCTATGAATTTGAGCTTACCTTCTACACGCTGCTTTCAACGGAATGTTACTGACACAGTAATTACTATATCACAGATCAATCTGAACAAATTCAGAAAAGAGAATAGCATAAACCAACAGCATTTGCTCTAAGTCAATTCGTGGCTTATGCTAGCTAAAAGATCCGAACTACAGACTTTAATCCTTTGGAAGGCAAATTTATTTTCGAGTTTTTCCCTTTGCAGACAAATTAATTTCAAAAAATTATCGATTTTTTTATACTCATCATTTAGTTTGTTGAATATTATAAACAGACAATAAAAAGAGATCAGTAAATAATTCTTTAGGCTGCACCAATATCCAGGAATTCTTTTTTTATTGTAATAGTTGCCATGGTTTTAGTAACGGTAACTCGAGAAGATCGGTTGTCGGAATCATGAGAACTGCACTCTGATTAGAAGTCACTAAGGTCTAAATTTGACTCATTGTTTCAGTTCATTCATAAGGTTGTTCACAATTAAATCTAGAGATTTAAAAAATTTTACAAGAACATTTAAAAACCTCTTTAAGTGTACTGCACTGGCATCAGGCGCTTCCATTATTATGGCATGTCAAAGTCCGTTTTCGAACTCCATAGCATTTTGGGGTTTTTCTCAAAACTTTAACAGCAACATTATCAAAATAAGTCGTAAGTAGTGATTTTTTAAGTCAAATATGTTTTAGGTAAAGTAGTGTATCATACAGAGTGTAGTGAAACCTGTATGATATTTTAACGTATATCAAAAATAATTTTAAAAGAATGCTGTCACTAGCAACAATTAGCGTCGCTCTGCTCGTAAGAATGTGCATAATACAGATGAGTATATATAGACAAGTAAACATCGCCACGCCTGTCAAAGGATTAATACTGCATCACCACAGACACCTTTATCGACTGCCAATAGAATCGCCCACCGACTCCGTTATCGTGTAGTATTATGTACACCAACCAAGGCAAGGTGTGCAAGTGGAATTTGAATGCCTTATGTGGATCCCAATTAAAGTACTCCCCTAGTCAGAAGAAATCAGAAAGCAACCTTAGGCTAATTATTTCTTGGAAACCCAAAATCAAGTTTGTGGTCGAGGCAAATTGATTATGTGCAAAAAGTTTATCATACATACATCTAAGTGATAGACCTTTTTTTCATATGCTTTGTTTGCAATGATAGCTGATTTTTCATCTGGTATGCTCTTTATTGTACTTCATTCAGGGATTTGTAAAAACTGTCTGTATTTCTCGAAAGATGTTTCTGTTTGTTTATGCTTTGCTAGAGATATAAGAAAAAGCTTTGCTGCTTGTAGTCTTGAATGCGTGAAGTATATTTGTGGAAATATTTTGACGAATGAGGTTGCGTGAAAGTGTAAACAGAAGCCATCGGGTTCGACTATGCCCCATTTGAGCAGTTTTAGAAAGGGATTCCAAACTACGGGGTTGTTGTGATGGCTGCGATTAACTGTTCGTTTTTGAGCTTTTAAGAGCTTGCAATCACATTTCCACATATTTTGCATCTACAACACAGCAGAGTAAGATATGGTGAATCTTTTGATACCAAATAACTATAATGTGAATTTTGTTGGTTCAACCTTTTCATACCAAATAACTGTAATGTGAATTTTGTTGCAAGTAAAACTTAAAGCAAGCTTGTAATACAGAACTTAATTATCAAGTGTGACTTCAAGACATAGAGGACTCAAAGCGCAATCAACTAGTCAAGTTTGAAGTCTCATCGATAGTCCCATGAAAAGTAGCATGTGATCCTGCACTGTATTAGCAACTGTTAGCCATAGCCTTAGGTCTAGCAGGAGCACCGGGCACTAACTAAACTTGATTTAGACAGACTGTGTAGCTGAAGTGTGTATTGATTGCTTCACTCCAACCTGAAAACTCTTAGATTACAATCTGACTGGCTCAAATGACGCAGAAGGCAGTCAGAAATGACAAGCCTGGCAATGTTAGACTTTTCTCAAGCAATTTAATCAGTAAGTTTCCATGTTTCCGCGAGTTTGCGTCATCCGCAATATGAAAACGACGAAAAAAACAAGCGAATTTTGTTACCGACAATTCCTTATCGAATGTCTCATGCTTGTAAAAGATGGTAATGACACTTGCGAATGATGTGCACAAAAATGCCGTGTAAGCTGTTCCATTTTAAACATTTTCCAAACTTCAGTCATTCCTAGTTCGCTTTGACGAGACTCAAGTACGCCGCTATGACATAGACATGACTATGTCTATGTCATAGAAGCGCACTTGTACGCTATGTGCGCTGCTATGACTATGACATGCGATGGTAGTACTATGACATGTGCTGCTATGACTATGACATGCACCGCTATGACTCTGACATGCGCTGCTATGACTATGACATGTGCCGCTATTACTATGGCATGCGCCGCTCTTACTATGACATGCGCTGCTATGACTATGACATGCGCTGCTATGACTATGACATGCGCTGCTATGACTATGACATGCGCTGCTATGACTATGACATGCGCCGCTATGACTATGACATGCGCCGCTATGACTATGACATGCGCCGCTATGACTATGACATGCGCCGCTATGACTATGACATGCGCCGCTATGACTATGACATGCGCCGCTATGACTATGACATGCGCTGCTATGACTGACATGCGCTGCTATGACTATGACATGCGCTGCTATGACTATGACATGCGCTGCTACGACTATGACATGCGCTGCTACAACTATGACATGCGCTGCTATGACTATGACATGCGCTGCTATGACTATGACATGCCCTGCTATGACTATGACATGCCCTGCTATGACTATGACATGCGCTGCTATGACTATGACATGCACTGCTATGACTATGACATGCGCTGCTATGACTATGACATGCGCTGCTATGACTATGACATGCGCTGCTATGACTATGACACGCGCTGCTATGACTATGACATGCGCTGCTATGACTATGACATGCGCTCATGTTAATCTTCAATATACGAATGTCCATTGAAACACTTATCATGCGGTAAATCAATGTGTGCACAACTCCAACTCTGCATCATTTGTACAATAGAAACGCAGTGCGCGTGTGCGCGTGCGTGTATGTGTGTGTGTGTGTGTGTGCGCCGCATCTAATGAGTGTGTTCAAAGCTGTAGATTGCCATTTGTGGTCTGCTAAAGAATGTGGAAAAAACCATGAAGAGCGGTTTTTACCTGCTAGTTTAAACCGGGTTTAAACCGAGTCAATCCTGATCACGTTTATTGTTTCTGTTGATTCAAGGTATGAAGTTGAGGGCCACAAGAAGAAAAGTGATTTCTAGTAGAGAATCTCAAGACTGATCTGATGTCTGGTACAATGTCAGAAGAATCAGATCTCCGCTTGGCCAATGGAGTTCTGTACGAAAATACAACTTGTAAGTCGCGGAGAGGAGACAAATCCTTAGGTCTAGCAGAAGCGTATCAAATTGCATGCTGAAGAATCTGACCTAAGTTTAAATTGTAAAGCATCTAGTCATTCTAGTGCAATCAAGTTTTACGTGACAGAGAGGGATGTACCTTAAATTCTTAGTCAAAGAATTAAGGGTCCTAATGAAATGCAATTATGTAAAACCCACCTGGAAAAAATCTGGCACTGGTTTGGGTTTACAAGAAATAAGAATTTTAACAACTTCATGTTTTAATAGTTTGTTCATAATTGGTTTTATGTCAAAACTAGCTACAGTAGACACTCCTACAATGTAAATAATCCATTCCCAGAACATTTATGTTATAGGGAATTTATGTTATAAGAACAGTAAAATACATGTAAATTGTCTAATAATTTCCATGATCTTTTCAAACTTACCCTTTAGGCACGCAAAAAGGAAAAACTAGACATAACTTTTTAATTTGTTGGCTGTACTGTAACTGCAGTGTTATTGGTTTGCATCAACAGCTTTTTTATTTTTTTCTGATTAATTTCACTGGTTTTATAGACCATGATTGCGATAATTTTATAATAAGTTGATGGGGAGCACACATCCATAACTTATCAAACTAATCCATGCCCATTTACGATTATTTGTTTATTTTTTCTAGACAGCAAAGTATATTCTACAAAGTAAAACTAATAACAAATATTTTATACGCCTACAATAAAGCAAAACAAATGTAAAATTTTACTGTAAAAAGAGCGGTATCTAGGTACCTGTTTGTTGTTGATCTGTATCCAGGGGTCATGGTTAGAATAAAAAATAACTTTTGATGATTGAATAACGTGTGACATTCAGATTAGTAGATTGATGCTGTAACACCTGCACCAATCAATCACCTTTAAGAATTTATGAACAATTGCGCACCCACCTATTCTTTGTTTTTTTTCACACATCTGGCAATCTACCACAAGGAACTAGAATGTCATAGAAGTTGTATATATAATAGATATACCGCTAGACGTACGTCGTTTTTTCTTACAAGTGCGGCGAGTTAGGTTATCACTCAAATCAAACTTTGAGAACTTGCTCCGACTTGACACTTTACATTAGATAAAAATTTTTACGTAGTACGAAGCAAAAATGTTACATAATTTTTTACATCATTTAGAATTTATGCTATAAGTGGTATACATTATAGGAGCAGCTACTGTATATGTAATTGTGTAAGGACATTGACTTTCAAATTGCACCAATTACCGAAACGAGCAAATGCAATTGAAGTAAGAAGCATTTGAAAGTTTAATTTTACAAGTTTAATAAATCTTTTCAAAGACTCAGCATTGAAGTTGACTCACTTTGCAAAGAGTTTTGCGGTAACTCGAGGGTTGTGGTCAGCACCAAACAGTTTAGGTATTATCACTTGAATGTGAGAACATGCTAAACACTGTTTCTACATAACGGTGTTTCTGTTCCCACTCCCTTTTTTGGAGTTGCCTGTCCGCAAGGAAGACAAACCTGACTCTACAGTAATCAAATAATACAGCAATATAGTAATAAATTGTGCAAAAATGAGTTGATACCTAAAAAAGAATACAGAAAAGTAGAAATAGAAAACATAGTAATGTGATGAAATGAACTAATAAATGCAATAATAAATGCAATAATAAATGCAATAATAAATGCAATAATAAATGCAATAATAAATGCAATAATAAATGCAATAATAAATGCAATAATAAATGCTGAAAAATGCTGAAAAAATACTGGTTTGAGCTGTGTTTGGTTCCAGGCTGTCGATTTTGCTATGGATAGCTGTCAAAGAGTTTGAAGAAGCACTGAATGTGCAGCTGGTTAGCTGACATGCTTTCAATATTTAGACAGCATTTGAATGAGTTGGAGACAAATTTTGCGTGATATATTAAAATTATATATTATATATTTGGGTGATCAAAGCGACTTGTATTTTTTAGATTTTCAATTGAACTCTACAAGTGGGACCATCATCTGGAATCAAAGCAACATTATCTTTGTCACAACAATAATCTTGTTTTCTGTTGCTGTTTTCGCAATAGCCACAGTTCAGTGGTTAAGGTAAGAGGTAACAACTCCTAAAAAGGTCAAGCCAACTCCTCTATACATATTAAAAAGTTTTTTTGAATTTTTTAATCATTCTATTCCGAATAATGTGAAAACATGTTTTGTTACCACGACTGAAACATGATACTCAAACGTGATTGCTATAAGCTATATCAGGCCTGTATTCACTGGTTGCAAGTTGGGGCGGCTAATGTTAGGCGACTAGTTATGAACACCTAGGGGTGTGGAGGGGGTGTAAGCCCCCAACAGGTTTCTCTTATGTAGGGCCTCAGCCGGGCCTCTCATGGGAAGTTTTTAAAAAAAGTTCCGGAAAGTATCAACATTTTTCTATTTTTTGAGATTTGTTTTGTTTTAGGTGATGTGACTGACGAGACATTTTTAAATTGAAATAGGCAAAACTTGACTGCAGTTAAAACGCTCAAAAAAAAGACATCTTTTTCTTTTGAGCGTTTTGATCAACAAAGATCAATTTTGCCGATTTTATTTTAAGTTCATACGGAGGTTTCCACGCTTTCGATGGGACATGGCCAAGCGGATGTTTGGTAAAACTTGATCTTTTGGAAACCTTTATAAAAGTCGTTAACAAGAATATTTTGCCACTGATGATAATAATGACGCCTAGGAACTACTAAAAGTTGTTGTTTGTCTCTATGTCTTGGAATAAAGTGATATTCTACAGCAATAAAAACCGTCTCCATAGCCGTTGGGCAAATAACTTTTCGAATAAATGATGTTGAGGTCGAGTTATCTGAGGCAATTTATCATTGCGTGGGAACGGACCAAACAAATCCGTTCGAGTTAACCTTGTGTTTGAGATGAAATGTTTTATTTTATCCGAAGGCGAGTTATTCGAGTTTGACTGCACTTAGCCGCGGAAAGTTCCTAATAAGTTGGGGAGGCTCAGCCGGCCAGCCGCCCCAGGGAATACGGGCCTGAGCTATAATGTACACTTAACTTAAAGGTTGACTTGCAACAAAATTCACATTGCAGTTATTTGGTATCAAAAGATTCACCATGTCTTACTCTGTTGTGTTGTAGAGGCAAAATATGTGAAGATGTGATTACAAGCTCTTAAAAGCTCAAAAACGAACTGTTAAACGCCGCCATCTTGAAACTGCAATAAATCAGAATCCCTTTCCAAAACTGCTCAAATGGGACGTAATTGAACATGATGGTTTCTGTTTACACTTTTGTGCAACCTCATTCGTCTAAATATTTTCACAAATATACTTCACACATTCAATAAAACCATGTTTATTGTCCTCACGCGTTTATTTTATCATCATTGTAATGCTGTCACTTTGAGCACTGATATCTTTCATTTAATTTTTTAACCTTAGCTCAAAGGAATGCATATCATCTTCTGATAAACATGACGAGCCTGTTGGTCACCAGTGATAGTCGAACAATGCTGCAGAAATTATTCACCCTGTTTGGCAGGAAGTATGGGTCACCTGATCAGATTACGACTAGACGATTAGACCAAGCCGAAACAAAACTTTAAACTAGCGAGCATCTATAGTTGGTAAGGGCTCTTTAGTAAAACCCGAAGTGTTTGTCATAAACTAGTGCTACGAGACGTTTTATATTGAGCCTTTTATTGACCTTTCAATTCACGTGAGAAAATCACTTGTCAAAACAATAACCAAATCGTTTGACTACATCAGAGAAATAAATTAATTCCAATCTACGGCGGTTTCATGATGGCAGCGATTTACTCTTAGTTTTTGAGCTTTTAAGAGCTTGTAATCACATTGCCACATATTTTGCACCTACAACACAGCAGAGTAAGACATGGTGAACCTTTTGATACCAAATAACTGTAATGTGAATTTTGTTGGTTCAACCTTTTCATACCAAATAACTGTAATGTGAATTTTGTTGGTCAACCTTTAAAGGTTGACTTGCAACAAACATGCCTGGTTTTACTCAAAGCAAGTCAGCATGACAGCAAACTACATTGGGTAAAGCATGGGTTACTGAAGGAATGCATATCGACCAAACTCAATGCATTGTTTTGTAAGCGAGTATGCTTGTTTGTTTTTTATTTTATCAAAAAAAGTACATAGCAGTGAGAAATAGAAGAAAAATAATGTGCATTGAGGACCTATGTGCTCAGCAGCATAGCTAGTCGTGGGGCTGGGCCCTGGTTAGTAGTTGGTTAATTTATTTAGATGAAAAAATATACAGCAGCTATTCGAGTCAATGTGTTGCTTGAGACTTGATTTGAATGATTAAACTTGCTTATTTATCTGAGGTTAGTTAACAAAGAATTCCATACTGCCAACACCTGAAACATGAGTATGCTTTGGATTCTTATATTAAGTATATCACTTTGACGTGACAATTCGATAAATAACTCAAAAGATCTGGAGAACTCCTGATGTAGACCGCTTTTTAACTAATCTACAACCAATTAATTTCTATGTGATTTACCCCAGATACATGTGAGCTACGCGCTAGAAAGTGTTCTAATAATAAATGCACTTTAATTAATCATGAAAAGAGCCAAAGGTTGATCATAGTACTAGTTAGCAACTTAGCTTTTTGGCACAAAGACAAAGTTAGATCCACCTGCTTATTGATGGTGGGTGGTCTATCTGCGCAGAAGGGCTTACATTATTCATGCATCAATTTACGTGTATGTTTCTAAACATGGTGGTCTCTACATTACAATTGACAGTCCGACAGCAGGTAATATTTACATGTTTAATCAGTAGTCGCTATTGGGCTATATAATTATAAATATAATTATAAATGCAATAAAACGGTAATACCATATTACTTTCATGTTACTAAATGGGAATGTGTATACTTACCTCTGTTTCATTTTTTCGAAAAAAATAAAACATGACTACAAGGATGTGGACAATTCAGAGGCAAAAATGCTAGAAATTTTATTGCATCTTGATAAGATGTGTGTTTCATAGACACTTCCTGCCAGGAGTGTTACACTACAAAGTAATATGTACCTTGAGCAATGGTTTAGTTTCACTGATAGAATGTTTGCTCTTGATGCATGTAATTGGAACCAATGTTGTGCTAAAGTCTGTAAGTTTACTGTTTAAATATTACTCAAACTCACTCCTAGCAGACATGTGCGACTTAGATACACGAGGCAAGAAAAAGTGTAATCTCTCTCTTTTCTTGCAGTTAGTTGTTTCGACAATGGCTGTCTTATGGTTTAGGTTTCATCACTGACTTCCATACTGTTTTGTTTTTTGTTTTCTTTTACCATCTGTTTGTGTCTAGTTCTTTCAGCTTCATGTTAGACTTACATGTAGCTACATTTTGGTATGTCAACCTGAGTCTGCCCTGATTCCTCTGTCTGTCATGGCGATATGAGTATAATAGTTGTCTTGGCTCATGACTCATCCTGTGCTCATGCTCCAGCCATTTTAGTCATTTTCTATCAGAATGTCTCCATGGATAGCGGACATTCTGATAGAAAGTATACAATGTAGGCGCAAACCTCCATAACTTGACCTACAAATGCTGAATCTAGCAACTTGTCACACATTTTAATGGAGATATGTTACTTTTCTCAATCTAACGTGATGTTAGAAAATAGTAAATAGTGTATTTTTTTTGTACAGTCGTGAAGGTAAAATGATTTTTTCACTCATACAAGGTACACAGGCTAGAAGTATGTTTACTGAATATGAACTCAATCAAGGGGTCAATAGACAATGTTTCATGGAATTTCCAGTAGGTCAAGCAACTCGGGTCAATGTAACGGGCTCACTGTCTGTCTGGTATCAATTTCCTCAGAGTTGAGGAATTTGAAATTTAATCGTTCTAGACTTGGAGCAACAGTTGCTCCATGTCTAGAACTGTGCAGTTTTTAGATATTTTGATAGTTGATCACAAATGCTGTAGGTACTGAGGCTAGCTATTGCTTGATACTAGATCAGTAATGCTCAGTCTCCTTTTTATAGTTGCTCTGTCGTGATGTGAAGATGTCTGTTAGGATTGCATCTCATCCAATATTTTAAACTAAAATTAGAAAAATTTTAAAAGAATTTGTTCTGCAAACACTGTGTATTGTGTACTTGTTTTATGTATAAATTGAAATATGAATTTAAAATATATGGTTTTATATATTTTGTTTCAATTTTATTGCTCTCAATCATGGTACAGTGATTAGGTGACTACAATATCTCGCTATCATGGCGCAAATAATAATAATTAAATGATGATAGTTTAGAACACCAATAAAAATATATTCATGAACTGAAATTGTGCCAGAAAATATCAACAGAAATTAGATCGAGACAGTTTAAAATAATAATCCTGTTAAAAATTTATTACTAGTGAAAAAATGATTGCCATCAGAAATTGACCCAAATGTGTCACAAAGTAGTCATGACATGGCAAACCTACACATATGGCCAACAATTAGCACATGAGACTGAATCATCTATTACTACCGACCTAGACACACTGTTGTCCTTGCTGCCAGGGTTATTATAAAGAAGCAAGGAATTCTTAGCAAAAAAAGTTGAATCATGCAAAATATCATGGACCAATTTACAGATATAACAACTGTAAATTTCGCCCTAATCTTTTAGTAATAAACCATCACTAATTAAGACACGAGTCATAAAATATATTTCTCAAAATTCATAAATACTTGTCTTTCATAAATCTAGCTTCTCCTTTTTAATAAGGTTCATCATAATTTTCTGCAAAAATATGATAGCATCAGTTATTGGTTTATAGAAAAGATGATACACTCAAAGAAGGTAAAACAAAACATTTCGTAAAAATTGTTGCCAAACTGAAAAATTTGGTTTTAACCAGAAGCAATAATATTGTCATAAGTTTTTCTGATGATTGAGCATATGCGCTCACGGTATTTCCCTATCTGATGTTTTTATAGAACTTTGTTATTAATTACTAAATTTAACAAACTGAACTAAGATGTCCTGCTGTATATTAATGAACTCTTCATTCTGGACAGTGGCTTGATCAATACTATCATGGCTTTGATATTGTGTCAAACTCAATGAATTAGTAATAATTTTTCAATTATCTGAACTCAATACTCCTACAGCCATGTAGAGTGGCATTTTAGTGCCTTCACAAATTCATCCTAAACACACAGCTTGTTACCTACTTCTATCCTATTGAACATAACTTAATACGATGGCCGGTGACTTCTTGCTGACTAATGTTTGCTTTAGTCTCGAGCTAATGTTTTATTAACAAATCTAAACGCCTTCAGCTGCATAATGCTATTTCATAATACTAGTAACTAACAGTATGTAAAACTTTGAAACAATTTGAAAGTAAGCAAAGTAAATTATCATTTTTTTAATTTTTTAGTAAAGCAAGTTGAAGTCCTACAAAAGCAAAAATTAGAACTTTCATTTTATTTGGTATGTCAACCTGAATCTGCCCTGATTCCTCTGTCTGTTATGGCGATATGAGTTTAATAGTTTTCTTGGCTCATGACTCATCCTGTGTTCATGCTCAAAATGTTCAACTTACCTTGAAATACAAAAACTTTTGATTGTTCAATTAGCTGCCATATAAACTTATTCAAAATATGGCATAGTGCTGTGCAATTACAGTCAGCTGTATTCGGGCTTGTCATCCCCTGGCAGGATGACCAAGGGAAGCAACTCTAAATTTAGTTTTACTGTGATTCGCAAAATGTGAAAAAGACTTGCTTATAAAAATTGCAAAATAGCCATACTTTATTCAAATAGTTTGATAAAATTATTTTACTAATCAATTTCATGATTAGTAAAATATATGCAGCCAAATTGTAATGGTACACAAAAGCATTCCAGTATTACAGTAATAATATAATATACTTTTAAAAAAGGTGAAAGTTGAAATTGAATCAACCAAGTTTTGTTGTGTTTAATGTCAGAGATTTGAGTATAGATAGTGAGTAAATATTTGTTTTGTAGAAATCACATGTGAGTCTGTTATGTTGATGCATTTCCTGGAACTGTCAAGGACATGCAGTAACCATTTCTAATTGAAGGGAAATAGCATTATTTTTTATGGACTTTTCCACCAAATTCATTAAATTTTACCAATTTTTATGTCTCACCTTATCTAGCTTTAAGCTCATATCACCAGCCACTATTGTTAAGTGTTAGTTGAATTATTGGGAGGATTAAACAGTATAAGATAAACTTTTCAGATAAAAGATAAACCTTACAGTGTGACTTTTTGGAAGGTAGCGCTTCACTTTGGCTCAAGCCACTGTTCATACCCGTATTTATCTGCTATACTGTTCAACACTGCCTTTTCTTGCTCGTGCTTATGTATTCATCCAATTCAATGCTGAGTAACAATGTTCTTGCAAACGTCAGAAGTTTTGAAACAAATTGTAGTCTGGGGTAAGATCTGCAAGTACTTGCTTATTAACTAGCTACTTATTACCAAAGTCTACCTACTGATTCAAAACAGATGATCTGGCATAAAATGTGTTATATTTGTTTGATGTTGAGGAGACAACTTCTGTCTTTTAAATCGGTGATCGAAGTATTCAGCTCCAAACAACTCTGGTTTGCTGAATGATTAAAAAGGTTGAAAAATTACTATAAATACAAGTATATGTCTATGAATGTTGATGATCATTCTATGTTACATGTACTATAAGGACAAATCTAGGTCTATGGAGACTGATGACCCCGTTATGTTACTATGAAGACAAGTCTATGTCTATGTACGCTGATGATCACGTTATGTTATTATAGCAACACACTCTTCTGGTTATAAGCGTTCTCAAAAGAATAAATATGCATTGTTTCTATCAACTGTATTGATCAGCTTTAAGGTAACTAAAGATATTTTTGTTAAAGAAATATACACTGAGGTATTAAAATTATCATTGTTTTTAAAATATCATTATAATTTTAAAATCACAACCACTGTTAACGTTCCAGAGTTAACTAAAGCCAACCTAGTTTATGAAACTTTCTTTAAAAAGGTGTAATAAAGATGCATTATATACTAAAAATATTGAACTGTGATTATTACTTATCATAATAAAACTATCATAATTAAATTGTTCTGCAACCAGTCGAGCGTTAAACTAAGAAAGGCATTTAAACCTAGATGATATTACCTGCATTATTTTAAAAACTGAAAGGTTGTGTATCCTACTGAATCTTTTTGTATTTTTGGAAAGAGTTCATTTTTAAAAACCACATTCGATTTCTCAATAGTCAATAGTTTCTCATGTTTCATAAAGATCAAACAGTTCGGTTCAATGTGCTGTTAATTAAGTCATCCATGGGTCATGAATCAAGCATACTATAGTAATGTTTCTGTGGTAACTTATACATTATATTATTAAATGTACTTTGCAATGTTCTTTATTACAAATACATTTTAAAATCCTATTTTATTGCGATGAAGTTTGTTTCCCTTTCAGTGCTTATCTAGAAGTATTTCTATTGGCTTAAGTTTGTCCTACAAGTAGTTTACATTATATTCTATTATTCCAATTATTTCATTTTGCTATCTTATTTTAATTCTTTTGATATTTATTGTCAAAAAGTGATATTGTTGGATTTGATACGCAGTTCAGCATTTTTATAGTAAAACTATTAAATTCAACTAGCAAAATTGATTAAACTGTAATTAAATTTTTGATTAAAATTGTTTATTAAGATTAATATTTGTACTCACTGTAATAACCATTTTAGGATATTGTAACTTTTCTAAAATTTTAGCGCTAATTTTTAAATTTGACAAATAATGATGCAAATAATACATACTTCTTGTTGTTCAATAGTTTGGTAGGGCTCACATCTTTTGATATTAAACATGTTGTTTAATCTTTAATTGACTGCCACTTTTATTAGAGAGCCATTTCTAATTGACTGACCCAATTGGAGAAGAGTTGAAAAATGATTGCACTTCTATTGACCGCACCTTCATTTGACCGCACTTCCATTTGACTGCACCTCCATTTGACCGCACCTCCATTTGACCGCACTTCCATTTGACCGCACCTCCATTTGACCGCACTTTCATTTGACCGCACCTTCATTTGACTGCCACTTTACAGTTTTTGATGTTCACAAACCCATAATAGCAAGTTATCCGTAGAAAAGTGCCCACAAAATCGTATTAATATTGACTCGGTTATAGCAATAACGTTTAATTCTTTCGTTGTTCCTGTTTGTATCGAAGTCTGTTTTCCAACTTCAAAGCTTTCGGTTTTTTTCGTTACATTTTTCAAACAACACCATAGAAATAATTAATAACTCTGCCAGGATAATTATAGTAATTCTTTGTTTAATTCAGTCTTAATACTTCGACATACATGTATGTGAAAAATGGATTACATTTACGATGGTATCGTATATGAACGACTAGTTTAAGGCTAAAGGTTGTGTGCTTAGCACCCATGCAGCTAAAAGTTTATCATTATTTGTGTGAAGTGCAAGGTGTAATAGCTCTGCTCTACTCAAAATATTGTTTGGATGCTAATATTGACTAGTCAGCAGTGCGGAGGTTGAGTTGAGGTCAGAAAACATTGTGGAAGGTATTTAACTGCCAGAAGAAGATGAAATTATTTCAAGTGAAAGCAACAATCAGAAAAAAACTGCCAGAGTAAATGATGCAAATATTTTTGTTTCAAAAGTTTTATTTTGTTGTTGCTAGATGTGTTATAAGTATGGTTATTGTCATTTTTTATTATATATGTAGCATTTGATAGATTATTATTATTATATAACTTCTAAATTTGCAGATTTATAGCATATTATATAATAGCATACTTGCAGTCATCTTAACTCGGCTTACAATTCATAACTCCTCTTCTATTGCACATAAAAAGCCAGTTTTGGTTGCAATTTGTAAGCAAACATCAATGAGTTCAACGAGTTTTAACTTTTTATACAACATTCTTAAATATAGTTAGGCCTATACACTGAAAATATACCTTCACAATTAGAATGAAATAAAAAATTGAAAGCTCCAACAAATTGCAAAGCTGGGCACAGGCTATAATATCATTGCAGGTTAATTGCAAGCAATAGATATTAACTGCTAGACATATTTCCCGGCTTCTATTTAGAGATCTATGAGAATTTGGAGGTAAGTTATAGCAGATTTATAGCACCCAAAAGGTTTAATGTTGCTCTACGCAAAGGATAGTGCAAAATATAGGCAACATTCCCTTTGTCAGAAAAAGGGCTAAATTTATCTTCCCAAATTTCTGACGAGCTATTTGAAAAATACAACGCCACCTCTATTTAAACACCACTTCTATTTGACAGCGACTATAAGGAGAGGGTTGAATAATAGAGCGCCATGGCGGTCAAATAGAGGTTTTACGGTATTAATAGTGCTTAGTAACTGTCTTGAAAGAAGAGCTTAGTAAAATCTCCTTTGATATAAGGGCCTAATATTATATATTATTTTATATATTATATTATTTTATATTAAATATAAAATATTATAATATATAAAATGATATTATATATTATTTTATATATTATATTATTTTATATTAAATATAAAATAATATAATATATAAAATATTAGTATAAAATTTTTATACTATATTATTTCATTATGAGTATTAAAAGAAGTTGATGCTGCACACTCACCTACTGCCAAACGTTTTTTGCAGTACTAAAATATGCTTTTTAATATTTTTCTAAAAAGTCGTAAACACGAGAACAAATATAATAACATAAATTACAGCTACACGAATCTTAAAAGTGTCCATGCAACTTGAAACATCTATTAATGAATTTTGCTGATTAAGTTGTCACAAAGAATTATAAATAATTGTTCTAAAAGGCAACTTAAAATGCTTTGATAGACTTAAAATACATGTATAATTGTTGGAATTCAAACATTCTGGTTTATTCACTCAAATATAAATATATTAAAACTTTAGATTTTTAAAATATGTAGAAAAAGGTTATAATAGTTGATAGCTGAGCTACTCCACAAATTCTCACATGTTTTATTGGTATTTATTGCAGAGTATATCGTGACACACCAGCTGAACTACTCCACAAATTCTCACATGTTTTATTGGTATTTATTGCAGAGTATATCGTGACACACCAGCTGAGCTACTCCACAAATTCTCACATGTTTTATTGGTATTTATTGCAGAGTATATCGTGACACACTAGCTGAGCTACTCCACAAATTCTCACATGTTTTATTGGTATTTATTGCAGAGTATATCGTGACACACTAGCTGAGCTACTCCACAAATTCTCACATGTTTTATTGGTATTTATTGCAGAGTATATCGTGACACACCAGCTGCTAAAAAGAAAATAAAAGAACAAAAAGCAAAAAAAGGCAAAGGTAAGGATTTGTAAACCTTTACTATAATAAGAGCCGTGTCCATCTGTCTGGTCGTAACCACGGTTGACGGCTGGCAAAAAATATTACGCTCTATGAGATTCAAACTCATGTCTTTCAACGTGGTGGTCCAATGTTCTAACAACTTCTGGAATCTTCTGGAAATCTGAAAATTCTGGAATAACTGAATGCCTAGTTATTACACCGGGTGATCTCTCACAGTACACCAGACTGCCACGATATACTGGCAGTATACAGTGAATATATAGTCAGTTTTTAAAAGAGCTGCCTATTTTTTGCTAGTTTTGAGAAAGAGGCTGACCTATAAAATATGGCAGTTAGACAATATGAACTGGCCAATTAACTTGTAATTACTGTCTAAGAATTAGCTGAATAGTACACTCTCTCAGCGTTCGACTAGAGAAATACGAGGCTAAAAGTACGATGCTAAAAAATAGGAGTTTAAAAATGGGCAGGTAATCTGTGACTCCTTCAGTTGGCTGGGGGCGCTGATTAGACGGCTCCATACTGTCTGAGAGTTGCATATTTAGATTTGCTTGTTTTCTTTGCTGGCGAACAGCTTTGAAGGAGAAGAGTTATGGGCTAAAGACTGACGCACGTAACTGACCTTTTAGGTGCTGTTCAGCATAAGTCGACATTCGTATCTTCCTGTTTTGATTATTCAGAAGACTGGCCATGTTTGTAGGCCACAAGTTCTTACATCACAGGTGTTATGAGTGAATAAAACAGGCCACAAAACCACTCTGTTGATGCTGGAGACTCCGTAACCCTCCCACAAGCTATTGTTTATGAGCGAAGAATGTTGTTTGATGGAGCATGCAAATACCTTTATTGGTGTAGCTCGGGAATACGCATTTGAGCATACAAGGCATTACCCGACTGACATGTGCATTTTCCAAGATGGCAAAACTATAATACTATGTGATAAAATTTTACATTCGTTTGATGTACTGAGGAAAACGGACTGCGTATGGCTTCCTCCCACACTATTAGCTACACCGGTTTGACATAGTGAGGAATTCAAGGGGCGTGCTTGTGATATAACAAGTTTAACAGGTTTTACTTTTGCAACACGAGCTGCCGTTACAACTACAGTAGACGGCAGCAAGAAAGGTTAAGTTAGCTCATTACAGGAGCAACTAGCCTTATATAAAATTAGACACATGCTGGTCAGTTGTTATTACCTTTACTCGAGCGTGAAAGCAGCAGACGTATTCTAGCTTACCTCGCAGTAGCCACTTTTTTCTGTGTCGTCGTAGAATTTTTAGCTGAAGAGATTAATTACTAATAATTTATTAGAAACATAAAGCTGCCGTAAAGACATAGATACGTCAGCATAGACTTGTCAACGCCGATAAATTAAAATTGCAACTCGAAGGTATGTCTGTTGAGGATTTTGAAAAAGAGAATGGGGGATATTTTTATCGAATAAAGAAGTTCTCACAGCCAGTTCGTTCAGTGTCACTGAATGGCGGAAAGTCAAACAATCTTCAACAGAACCTGTCAAGGTCGCTTTCTGCCAAGCAGTCACCTACCGATTCAGTCTTGTCTGCTCTACATCCTTTTGGTGAGTGTATGCTTTTGTGTACAGCTCAGTTTAATTTTTCTAGAATGTGTATACTGAAGAAACAAATTACAATTAGCAACTTTTTACTAGGCAGCATTTGCCAACATTTGACAAGTACCTCAAGAGTTTCACTTAAAAAATCTTTTGCTCGAAATAATCGTCATCCACGGCAGGCTGTAGTGTTTATCAGAGTTTTGTAGAAAAACTGCCATTGTTAACACTTTCAAGCCTAATACTGTATATACGAACGGCTTGACCCTAAAGTGTATCAACAACTTTCCCTCAATTTTGAAAGGACTTAGAATAGCACAATTCCTTTTTAACTCTGTACCATACTGAAGTTACAAGCTTACAGAACTCAATGGAAAAATCCGAAATCAAATAGAGTTAATAGTTTTGTGATGTTTTAGAAAAGATATGTTTTAGAGATAGCCTGAGAAACATGATAGTGGCGTCCCACCGAGTATGTCTACATTTGCTATTAATAGAAAAATAACCAGATTTTGTGTAAATCTTATGTTGCTGAAGAGAAGATTTTTAGCTTTCTCTAATTCGAGTCTCTCGTTACCAAAAATGTCAATCCGTGTATCATTAGAGACTGATGTTTTGTCAAAAGCCGTGTTTCATTTTAACAATATTTCAAAAAGTAATAGTTCTATTAATGTGAGACTTCAGAATTCAACTAAGAACGTAACAGGTACAAAGAAACCAAAGTTTCGTAATTCCGTGTATATGAGAAGTGCAAAAAAAAAGCAAAACAACACTACTCTTTTTATTTCGCCAAATCTTTTTGGACTCAAGAGGCCCAGTCTTTGGAGAGTTAATGCTCTTTGAGACTTGGTACTTGTATTCTATAGTTGAAGCTATAGTTATGTTTGTAAAAAGAATTTGGTTGAAGTTGCAGCTATCAATGAAGTGGTTTTACGAGACAGCGTATATTGTCAGCCAATTTCTAATTCTTGTTTTGCTTGTCGAGTAGAGCCATTGATAGGATTTGGAGGCAAAAGCTGAGATAGTTTCAGTTCTTTTAGTGCTTGAAGCATATCTGCAGAAAAGCATATCTGCAGAAGAGCTTATCATCAAGAGCTAAAATCATTTGTCTATTGGTTTAGCTAATTTAACTTCAATGACTATCACTCCATGCTCTGAATATATCTTTTATAGAAGCAGTTTTGCCTTTAAAAAAATCCTTATCAGAAAAGGTCACTTAAAATCTAAATTTCTCAATTTAAATACTTTAAGTTGGTTATAATTAGGTAATTTAGATTACTATCTATATTTTTAGTTATTTGTATGAATCAGTTGCTGACGTTTTAGTTTCAAATTCAAATTTAAAAGTTAGTAAATTGCTTCTTAGTAGACAATAGTTGGCTTTAGCACTAAGTACTATTTTAATAAAAGTACGAGCAGAGTTGCTACTAGGAGTTAAACACATATGATGTCATTGGCAAGATATTGCGTAGCCAAACACAAAAATTTGCTTCCTTTCAGCAACTGTCAAATCATAAAGAAGATAATTTTTTTCTGCTTGAAATTTGTTAGAAAATAAATTTTAATAAGAGTTTTGTAGTTTTTTCAGCACTTTCTCAACCATCGAATATACCGCATATGACTAATATGACAAGTACAGCTTAAATCAAATGGTCATCATTGAATTTTTACTATCATTAATATAAAATAATATTAATGATAATAAGTCATTGATGATCATTTGGTTAGGGCTGTACTTATTACAAATATTAAAACATAACTGCTCAATTTATTAATCGGCTTCAATGCAAAGATGAAATTTCACCTGCTACGATTGGTTGTTTTAACCCAACAATCGCTCACAAATTGAACAAGTTTAAACTGATGCTCAGTTAATTTTTCGAAACTGTTTTACCTAACCAAAAATAATTTTCTTTTGAAATTTATTGGCCATTCAAGATTTTAGCAAAAAATTCTGGATTTTCAGCGAGCACACACACAGGTTTGAGAATAGCTGATACATCTATAGTCAAGGTTAGCTGATACATCTATAGTCAAGGTTAGCTGATACATCTATAGTCAAGGTTAGCTGATACATCTATAGTCAAGGTTAGCTGATACGTCTATAGTCAAGGTTAGCTGATACATCTATAGTCAAGGTTAGCTGATACATCTATAGTCAAGGTTACCTGACACATCTATAGTCAAGGTTAGCTGATACATCTATAGTCAAGGTTAGCTGATACATCTATAGTCAAGGTTAGCTGATACATCTATAGTCAAGGTTAGCTGATACATCTATAGTCAAGGTTAGCTGATACATCTATAGTCAAGGTTAGCTGATACATCTATAGTCAAGGTTAGCTGATACATCTATAGTCAAGGTTAGCTGATACATCTATAGACAAGGTTAGCTGATACATCTATAGTCAAGGTTAGCTGATACATCTATAGTCAAGGTTAGCTGATACATCTATAGTCAAGGTTAGCTGATACATCTATAGTCAAGGTTAGCTGATACATCTATAGTCAAGGTTAGCTGATACATCTATAGTCAAGGTTAGCTGATACATCTATAGTCAAGGTTAGCTGATACATCTATAGTCAAGGTTAGCTGATACATCTATAGTCAAGGTTAGCTGATACATCTATAGTCAAGGTTAGCTGATACATCTATAGACAAGGTTAGCTGATACATCTATAGTCAAGGTTAGCTGATACATCTATAGTCAAGGTTAGCTGATACATCTATAGTCAAGGTTAGCTGATACATCTATAGTCAAGGTTAGCTGATACATCTATAGTCAAGGTTAGCTGATACATCTATAGTCAAGGTTAGCTGATACGTCTATAGTCAAGGTTAGCTGATACGTCTATAGTCAAGGTTAGCTGATACATCTATAGTCAAGGTTAGCTGATACATCTATAGTCAAGGTTAGCTGATACATCTATAGTCAAGGTTAGCTGATACATCTATAGTCAAGGTTAGCTGATACATCTATAGTCAAGGTTAGCTGATACATCTATAGTCAAGGTTAGCTGATACATCTATAGTCAAGGTTAGCTGATACATCTATAGTCAAGGTTAGCTGATACATCTATAGTCAAGGTTAGCTGATACATCTATAGTCAAGGTTAGCTGATACATCTATAGTCAAGGTTAGCTGATACATCTATAGTCAAGGTTAGCTGATACATCTATAGTCAAGGTTAGCTGATACATCTATAGTCAAGGTTAGCTGATACATCTATAGTCAAGGTTAGCTGATACGTCTATAGTCAAGGTTAGCTGATACGTCTATAGTCAAGGTTAGCTGATACATCTATAGTCAAGGTTAGCTGATACATCTATAGTCAAGGTTAGCTGATACATCTATAGTCAAGGTTAGCTGATACATCTATAGTCAAGGTTAGCTGATACATCTATAGTCAAGGTTAGCTGATACATCTATAGTCAAGGTTAGCTGATACATCTATAGTCAAGGTTAGCTGATACATCTATAGTCAAGGTTAGCTGATACATCTATAGTCAAGGTTAGCTGATACATCTATAGTCAAGGTTAGCTGATACATCTATAGTCAAGGTTAGCTGATACATCTATAGTCAAGGTTAGCTGATACATCTATAGTCAAGGTTAGCTGATACATCTATAGTCAAGGTTAGCTGATACATCTATAGTCAAGGTTAGCTGATACATCTATAGTCAAGGTTAGCTGATACATCTATAGTCAAGGTTACCTGACACATCTATAGTCAAGGTTAGCTGATACATCTATAGTCAAGGTTAGCTGATACATCTATAGTCAAGGTTACCTGACACATCTATAGTCAAGGTTAGCTGATACATCTATAGTCAAGGTTAGCTGATACATCTATAGTCAAGGTTACCTGACACATCTATAGTCAAGGTTACCTGATACATCTATAGTCAAGGTTAGCTGTTACATCTATAGTCAAGGCTAGCTGATATATTGATGATAAAGGATTACTGTAAAATGCTAATATGAATGAGGTTTTTAAAAAATACATTCACATATTTTTTATTTTACTTTTTATAAGGATAAAATCTCAGTTTCTTTATGTAAAAAAATTTGCTAAATCTTTTTCACTGTGTTATTTTCCATCATACCCTAGGACACTTATATTTCGCTAGTATTTAGTTTCGTGAGTAGCATACAGAGTAAAATTTCGCTGCAACTTAATTTCACGGCTCTGATGAGTGCGAAAATATAGTGATGTGAAAATAAATGCAGCGGAATAAACATAATTAAATTCCTCAGGTCCAGCTCACTGTTGAGAAAAAAATTTCATTTTGGACCTAGTTTGTATTTGTGAATGGCAGGTAGAAATGTGTGGGCGAGATTGATAATGCAATTTGATCGCTTGCTGCCATTTGTTTCTTGGACTATCAATGAACAAAGCTATTTAATTTCGCGTTTTCGCTCATTTGTTATGATAGTTTAGTTTCGCTCATGAAATTTTCGCGAGAGGATGACTCCACGAAAATGCGAAAGTTGGATGATGCGAATACGTAAGTGTCCTAGGGTAATGCTATTTAATCTATCGCTTGCACTGTATTTATATCAGTTTTCTTGTTGTAAGTTACATTGTTATATATAATGTATTTTATACATTTATTAATCCAAACATGACAAACAAGCAGAAATGTTTGTGGTGAATGTCTGAGTTTACCATGATGATTAGATATCTTAGAAGTTCTGCTTTTTTATCATTTAGTTTAAAAATTCATCATACTTCAATGCTGTAAAAATTAACTGTTTATTTACAACTGCATTAATATTATAAATTTAGTTTAAAATAGAAGTTTACCTTATATGACAGTAAGCTGAACTAACGGGTGCAGTCTTTAAAAAAATGTCCCTTTGAATGTATCAAAGAAATGTTGGTTATCGTTTTAAACGAACATGGCTATTAAAAGTACCATAGTCATAGCAATAGAGATTGACCATAAATCTACTAGCTAATATTTGCCATATATATTATTTTTCATTACTATATAAATGACATTCCGTATAACAATGTAACTTACAACAGGAATATAAATATAAATACAATGCAAGCGCAACAAACAATAATACTTGAAAAAAGATTTGAAAAAACTTCTTTACATAAATGAACTGAAATGATTGCTTGGGAATATCTGAGTTTATCACGACGATAAAATCTCTTACAAGTTCTGATTTTTTGTTTTTTATGTCAAAGAGTCCTCACACTTCACTGATGCGCGAATTGATAGCGTTGACTACCAAAGTTTCATAAAAACTTAACCGTTTTGATGTACTCTCAAAACTCATCAACGTTTGTCATACTCTCAGTACATGCGGGTAAAACATGGCAATAGTAAAATATTTACAGAAGCAGAATAGGTTAATCGGTTAGAAATGTTCAAAGTTTGAAACGATTGCAGTTCTTATGGATGTTTTACGAGGTGGTGTGTAGGGCAGAATCTGGAATCTCGGCTAATCACTGTGAATTCACCTAGCAGGATGTAGGCTACATAATTACAGCTAATTGTTTTGTAACTGTTCTAGTCTTATGTAATAACTCATCAATGCAAACTAAATAGGTTGCCCTAACTACCAGCATTAATGGCCGACTCCCAGATATGTCTAATTGTATTTGTTTTATGGAGTCATTTATCGTGTAAATAGTACGCACATGGTGCTAAGCGCATGCCGGCAGTCATGTAGCTATCACATATGGCCTTCTACTCAGTGTGAAGAGTATGAGCAAGTGATACGGATAAGAGTGATAAAGGCATGCTCAGATATCAAGGGTAAACTTGATATCTTACAGCACATTTGATATATGAGGAATTGTTCTCTCATGTCACTGAGATAAATTTTGTGTTCTACAGTCACATAAAAGCATTATAATTTGTCATATTATTAAAATTTTTAATTATTTAGAGATTTTATTTTTTGCACACCTTCACCATGTTTAATGATGAATAGAATACAAGATCTTTGTAGGTAAAATATAAACTAGTGTTGTTACAGTCACGCGCTATGATGAAAAAGAGGAATCACCTTTAGAGGAAAGAAAAGCTTTATTAATAAATGACCTATTAGATTTCTTTTTTCAGTCAGGCACGTGTGCTTCTAGCTAGTATTTACGGAACTTATAAAGTACTTTTAAGACAAGCGAGTATATGTTCCCCTGACACCCTCATAGTGTCTGCTGACCAATGTGCACCATGTCAAATTGCTAAATTAAATAAAATTACACTAATTGCTGTTATTAGTTAATTCATATGCAGATTAGTTTATACTATAGTTGGCATATAAATTATACAAGTTTTCACCTAGCTAATTATTGCTCAGAAAACTAGTTGAAAATAGCGTATGATAAGCTTGCCAGGAGATGATAGCAAAAAGTTGAGCTAAACTCGATTTTAAACAAACAAATTACAATTAACTGGTTACCATGGTTACTGGTGCTTTATGTTGCATATCAGATATATTTTGTTTTTGATGTTTTAAAATTTAACTTGCACAAAACACAACAAACATATTTAATATTTCCGTTGGTGAGCTATACTGAAGCATAAATTAATTCTGTAATTAGTACAGAGACTACTAATAGACTACATTAAATTGTAAAACATTAATATAAGAGGAAATGGGTACATATACATGCATAACTGTCAATAAATTATAGTCTACCTGGCTACAATTTACAGAATACAAGCAAAACTCCAGTGCTGTTTAAGAGTTTTCTTCTGTCAGACAAGCCCGTGTATAACGGTAAAACTCATCATACGGTTATGCGATGGAAATGCTTTAACAGTGTGACTACTATTGGAAATTCTCATCAAGTTCTCAGGCTAGCACAGGCATGACAAAAATAAGGCTAGGGTTTCAACATTGTTTTCAATATTTTAGTCTAGTACAAGGTGAAATGACGTATCAGACCTAACTGCATATTATCAGATTTGTCTGCAGCAAGCAGCATTCTAATATTGCAATAAAGTGATGAATACCCTCTTGTAGCTATGCTGACCTACCTCGTAGACCTTGCTGACCCTGTAGATATATTATAAATGATTAGTTACAGTAATAACATTATGTACATATTAGATTATGTAAACAGGACATATTGTCCATTGTATATTCAAACAATATTTACACCACGCATCGATGTACTCAAACCAGTTGCTTATAATCTAATTACATGTACACGTGTTGTGCTTATAATACATAAGTTGTTATGTGGATGAGGTAACATATTTATATTATTTTCAAGCCTGTGGCTCATATACTACAAAGACTATTTTGATTTATTCGATTCTGTGAAATAACACACAAATTCCGTGACTAAATATACAGTCAAACATGGATAACTCGAACTTCACGGGACCGAGCGAAAGTGTTCGAATTATCAGAGCGTCCAAGTTATCAGAGCACTGTCACAAGTCCATGTATTTACTTATTTATTAGTAGATACATGTACATATACAAACTATAATATAAATCAAAAGCACAAATGGCTTGTTTCAAATTAAATGCTTCTAATGTAAAGTTTAAAACGTTTTTATCAAAAAGTATAGAGATTTTTCTATCACTTGAGATTGGTTCGTTGTTTGAGGTGATGTTATTGCCAGGACGTTTTTTAGATTGACATTGGCAAAACTTGATCGTTGTTGAAATACTCAAAAGAAAAGACATTTTTTTCTTTTGAGCGTTTTACCCACGATCAATTTTGCCGATTTTTCTTGAAGTTTATGCAAAGATTACCTTACTTTACCTTGCATCCGAAGGGCGATCGCTACACGGATGTTTGGTATAAATCAAATTTCACCAAACCTTTAGAAAAGTCGTTGACAAAAATATTTTGCCAATGGTGGTAATAACGACGCTTATGAATTACGAAAAGTTGAGGTTTACCTCTAGGGCTTGAAATAAAGTGATTTTCTAAAGCGATAACGACCGTTTCGGTAGCCGTTGGGCAAAAATCAGTTCGAGTTAACAGTGTTGAGTTCGAGTTATCTATAGCAATTTATCATTACGTGGGAACGGACCAAAGAAACCGTTCAAGTTAACTATGTGTTCGAGCAATCCGTGGGCGAGTTATCCATGTTTGACTGTATATGCAGATACACTAGCTGTCTTTTCAGCTTTTATTTTAGCTGATAAACATTAAAAAATAATTGTTTTCCATATTCTCATAGATTGTACGAGAAATTAGGAAATTGACAACCCTTTGGCCTGGCAAGTTGTTCTGAATACTACAGACCAAATAAGCGGATGGTTATTATGTGCCGTTATTATGTTTCAATGCCAAACCTTTTTTTACTGATAATACTTGTGCTCTGCTGCAGTTTACTGTTTCAATTTTTCTGCAGCTGTCGATAATCACAAAAATAATAATAGCAATAATCTGAAACTAGGCGAAAGCAGAATATTAATCATAAAATGTTATTGATAAATCAAAGAACGTAACAATATGGTTATAAATTATTATTCTTAATAGTGCTTAGGCGGTGTAGTGTGTCGTGAGAGATCGTCCGTTGCAATAACTATATAGTCAAACCTTAACATACGAGCTTAACGCAACTTGAAACTGAGCTTGTATGTCAATACGCTTGTATGTCAATGCAGTATTCCTTTATAAAGTAACTAAATACAAATTAATCTATATCCATACTATGAAAAACCACCTAAAAACAAGATATTACGATAAAAAAGCATGTTTTTAATTTTCGAATTCAGTACCTACCCTCACAAAGCGAAACAATTACATGTACCTAGTTAGTGGTTTTGGTCTGCAATAAAATGTAAAATTACTATATACAGTACTGTATGGAGTTGTTACCTTCAAGACAAGTGTAGCGCCTCATGTCATGGAGACTTGACAGCAACTCATTTAGTACATTAGACTTTTCAAGACGCTACGTAACATAACATGAATTTTGAACATAACTTAAATAAATTTAGCTCACTTTTCAAACACCTGAAGCTAAGTTTTAATCTTTTTCTAAACTTGACTTTAATTCTGTATCATTTCAATTTTTTGTTATCTGTTTCCAGTTTGACGTTTTTTCCTCGTTTCACTATGACTTTTAGCTAACCTTACTGAAACTTTTTTCAAAGTGGTACGACGAAAAAGACCAATTAATACTGTTCTTGAAAGCGGCCGCTCGCATACTTGGCCATTTAACGGTCATTGAGAATCGGCTTGTATGCTCGTTTCTCAAAGGTTTCCTGTATCTCAAGTCATTGACTTGTTCAAAAAATTGCTCATAGCTCGAGTTTCTCATATGTTGGGATACTTGTATGTCGAGGTATGACTGTTCATACGTACAGTTACGCTGAAAGTTGAGAGTTCGAGTCCCCATCAAGCAATCTTTTTTTCCAACCTCCAGCCTTAGCATCAGACAGACAGACAGACAGACACGGCTCTATACAAGCTTTCGCCACTCACTAGATGTATATTAAATATTAACAATGTGGCGGTACATCTAATGAAAACACGTGTAGTACACTAATCCATAGTCAAACACATAAGCATAATATTTAAACCTGTTCGATACGGGGAGTTGTCTCAGTCATAATTGCTCTTTTGACTAAAACAAGCTAATTTTCAAATCGAACATTGATTTTTCATTGTGGCATTATTTTACAATTTTTACTACAGAAGTTCTATAACCAAAATACAATATAGGTTAATTTGTATAATCATTGAGTTGATAGCTCCTGCATTTTGAGTTTTTATCTGTAGTTTAAATCCCACTTTATTTTCACAAAAGGATAGCTACTTAAAAACTTTTTAGTCAACTAGATCAATCAAATAGTAAAATACATGTTCTGCAGCCTTAAATATATCATGCAACACCATTTAGTATACACATGTTATAGGTCATGAGTTCGTCATTAGTTTTTTCAAATAAAACAAGTCCATTATTAGAAATACATTTGTTAGGTTAGTAAATGGTACAAAAATAATGTTTTTATTTGAGAAAATTTGTTATTTTCTTCTAGTAGATCAGCTGACTCGCGAAGTGGTGAAAGCCGTCCTTAGCAAACTAATACATCACAATTGTGCAATCTAAGCTTCTCACAGTATTGATCTGAGGCATTGCTGCGCCAAACATCTTACAGCTTAAAATAAAGTCCGAGACTAACACGCGTATATCCAATTGCCACGCTTGTTGAGTAACGACGAGTAGTAACGACAGTTCACCTTTTATCCGCATTGTCAGCTGTCCAGCGAAAGTGGCGTTCAGATCGGAAAGCCCCTAGAGTCGTCTCTGGCATCTATTAAAGACATTTCAGAGGCTACCGACGAATCAGAGTTAAGCAAAAGATGTCAACGCAAGCATCAAGTAGACTTAGTATTGAACTGTTGAGAGGCTGTGTGTAGGCCAGAGATTAAAAGTATTAGAAGGGTTATTATTGCATATGCGAAGAGACATGCGTAAGAGCTGTGCACGTGAAGCGTAGAGTGCAGTGTTTACACATCGTATTATGTGACATGCTGAGAGGGAATTATTTGTTATTTGATACGATTTGATATGGGGAATATGTCTGTTCATTGCGGGAGCGCTGACAACCGTTAGTAACCGCTGCCAGCAGCCTTTTCAGTCAATGCCCTTTCTTGTCTCTCTCGTCGTACATAAAGACTATTTATTACTTGAATCTTTTACCGTCGTTACCGTTCTTTCTGCTCTACTTTTATTGCTCAGTTTGGCTAGTGGGACAAAAGTTGTATTGCCGGTGAGGGGTGTGGCGCTCTCTTGAGCAGACAGTAAGAAGAAACAGCTCGTGTGCAGTAGATGGTTTGCTACTTGAGAATGTCAAACCAACGGCGCATCGAGTATTTACAACTACGACTTTACCACACCTTACCGGCACGACTAACCTCAAAACTCAATTGTCTAGCTTTAGAGGAAAAGAGGATCGGGGAGGTGTCTATGGATCCTGTGCTATATGCTGACTTCCTTTCTTCTTACAAGCGAAAGCTCAAAGATAACTTTTTCTCCATAGAGTTCAAGGTGAGTCTTTGCTTCTTTCTTAGAGATGCTATGGTAGCTCTCAGATCCAAGAGTCCGATAAAATATGAACACACCTTTTTAACGAGTTGCTGGTTTGTAGCTGTCATGACTACTTTTGGGATATTACAATCATCATAAGTGAAGCAAGGTAGCTGGTTATGAAACTTTTATTTTATATAATAGTTTCTTCGACTGGGTATATATGTGTCTGTCATAATCAGAAACGGAGACAACAGTCTGTACAATAAAATGGGAGCATTGAGACAGCTGTGTAAACTTCATTTCACTGCTAATCATGTAGAACAGGTAGAGCGAAATTTGAATCAACCGTTTCTTCTCGTACGAGTCTATGATCTACATCTATTTTAAACATTTTTCAAGGAGAGTCCTTAAACCTAGTTGTCAAAATGTTCCGACTTTGTGTTGTTTATGTTGTTGCTGTGTGATGCGCTCTCTAATAGCTGTCTATATCCTGTTAGGTCGGCTCATTACTCGATTAAAGCTTTATCTGAAAGCACAAACTCGGGTCCATTGGGATCCCCATCATACAGTAGCTTGGCAGCGAGTTTGCTAATAAATATATGAGAGAGGAAAGGCGGAGTTAAGGGCGGAGTTAAAAAGAAAAATGAAGAGCGTTCTAATAAAGGATAGCATTTTGACTCATGGTAGCACCAGTCACACAAAGGATGGAGTTTTTTCAATAATCATCTAGCAAATTTCTTGCCCACTCACAAATAATAGGGCTATGGTTGGGTCTAGGCCTATGTTTAATAATAGGTCTATGGTTAGGTCTATGTCTAATAATAGGTCTACGGTTAGGTCTATGTCTAATAATAGGTCTATGGTTAGGTCTGTCTAATAATAGGTTTATGGTTACACATGCTTCTTGGTGCTGGTGTTTGTGTGACGTACTTTTACATAAATGTAACTCATGTCTCGTTGGTGAGTGTTTTTTATAGTTAGTATATTTTTATGAATAACTGAGAATCATAAGGATAATTCTTGACTACAAATATAATATTCTTGAGCATATGACTTGAAAGGAAAATGCCTCACCAACATATAACTTGATTAGACAATGCATCACCAATATCTAACTTGATTGGACAATACATCACCAACAAATAACTTGATTGGACAATACGTAACCAACATATAACTTGATTGGACAATGCATCACCAACATATAACTTGATTGGACAATACGTAACCAACATATAACTTGATTGGACAATGCATCACCAACATATAACTTGATTGGACAATATATTACCAATATACAACTTGGTTGGACATTGTATTGTGGCATATAATAAAGATAATGCATAGGCCTGTGTAACTTTAAAACATTAGCCTATATGTTGCTAGAAAATTTTATCGCAACCTTTTGTGGCTGGCTGTAGAACTCCATGCCGACATTTAAGATATCAGTAGCAACAGAAATCGGTGTTCAGTCACAAACCATTCCAGAAACCTGTTAAAAACAACTCGTTTAGACTCTGAGATGACTTTTTTCATTAAAATGAATTTAGATCATATTAAATTGTTGTAAGACTACCACATGATTTCTTTAAACATTTTTCCATTTATTTTGAATATCAAAAGAGCAGATAATATACAGAATACATCAAATTTATTGTAAGTACTCTATTAATAGAGATGGCTAGTCTTGAGAATGCACTTCTAGGACAATCGGAGCCGGAAGTTGTATTGTATTATGAGATGCTTTTTACCAGTACCCTTATTGTGTGCATAAAATATCACAATATTAAGCATATTTATATGCAAGCATATAATAATAAACATTATCAGGTCGCACATTTGTTCAAAAGTTTGGGATAGATTTCTCGGCTGATAAACCATTTAGTTCAGTACGTCTTATCTTACCCATCAGTTCATTTTCATCTCGCTTTTTACTGATTTTGCCCTGACAGCACTTGCCTTCCTGTGTCAACTTATATATCATTAGCAAGACCAATCTCCTTTTCTTCACAGCATTTTTACATTTAGTTATAGGTCTTTGTTACCAGTCTGGTCTTACCGGCCACGTGTCGGTTTGTCAAGTTTGGAGTTGTCTTGTTTCTAGCTACAGTGTATGTAAATGTCGCTATCTCAGTAGGTTGGCTGTCTATAGGCAAGCTCAGGTCAATGACCATTAGCCCAGCTCTGACCAATCTGATCTACAAGATCAAAAAGGTCAGTGGCAACAGCTGGATATGAGATAGCTGAGGATCTCATGCACAGCTGAATACGGGTTGGCAGAGCATCTCATGTTTGACAATGCTGTTAGAAGTCTCCACTACTGTAACTGACTAGAGTAATATCTCTACTCAAACATATGTTTACAGTTAGAGCTTGGTGACTTCCAAAATTCACCACAAGATTTGATATCGCAATATCAAATCACGATATATCGCGAATTGTCTATTTATAGACGATTCATGATATACCACGATATTATTATTATACACAAAAATCCTTCCACATTTTTGTTAAGATTTGTTTGTATATTTTAACTTAAAAAGAGACTGTTTTGTGTTTGTGATAACTAGAAACGTTTCTTTTATGAATGCCTGTATACACAGAAGGCCATGGAATGAGCTTATTATAAGACTAGAAGGCGCATGTGTTTTAGTTCCAGTATCGCTCACTCTGAAAATCATAAGATGTGAGATAAATCGTCAGGATACAATTATATCGTTTATGCGATTGGCAATATATTTTTAAATGGTGGTAATTTCCAAATCGTCTACCTTCACAATCGGCACCAAACAATTGAATCGCCCTATCGTGAAGCCCTACAGTATTGGCTAGCATGGCCATAAGATTATTTATTCAGAAGCAAACAAAGTATTTCTGACAAGACTCTCTTAGTTATCTATTGAAATGCACAAAGCTATCAGCGGTGAATATGTTTAGTATAGCTGCTGACGCTGCCGACAGTGACACTTTCAGTTTATTGCAAAACCTGTTACTTTGGCTCAGCGACTCCTAGGAAGTTAATTTGTTTTCATTTTTACATTTTCATCAGATCTTTAGACTGAATATGTTTCAGCATTTGAGTTTTTGATACGAGGAGCTCTAATTTTTTTATGCTGATAATAATTTAAGCACCACAGTACTCCGTCACTTCATGCTGCAATTTCGCTTAACTTCTACACTGTGGTTATAATCATGGAGCCAACACAGATTAGTAAGTTTTCACGCTTCAATCTGTTTCTACATACCAAGTATCTCTCATACACTATGTTTCCATGATGCGCAGTGCTTCGGAGTTGCGCCCTCACCGAATCATGGAAACGGCGTTTTCGCACTGAAATCACTACGCACTGATCAGTGCGAAGCCAGTGCAAATTCGTAGCAAGGAAACAGCGATTGCGCAGTGGCTGCGCATAGCTCTCATGCCGTGGAGACGGATTTTCGAGGGCCATAAACTAGTACAAATGTTATCCCGCTAATCTTGTGTTTTTGTTCTATTCTTCTAATCTTCTTTCACCTATATTTATTTATGGTCTGCACCCACGAGGATGATGAGGTGATTACTTTTCTAGACTTTGTTATCGATGCCAACACTTTTCGAAAAATAGGTGGCAAGTCCTAAATTAACGTTTAAATAATATATTACTTAAAAATACTTATTAAAAATATATTACTTTGTAAAAATTGTGTTAAGGTTTGCAAAACCTTGTGAATGTGTATTGTAAATAAAAGTATAATGACGACAGAAGCATAAAAAGACCGTTTCTGACGTTCGGTATCCGTGATCGATTCTATTTCTCCATCAGGCGATTCGATTTATACAATTTCTCTTCTCTGGCTAATTTGCTGAAAACCACTGCGCAGCATGGAAACATACAATCCCCTCGACTTCGGAGGGGGCTGCACCGCAGTACTGCGCACCATGGAAACATAGTGATAGTAGCCGGCTTCAATATATAGTACAAGCTCCGCCTATTAAATGAATTCATCTTCAGGTCTTCATCGTCTGTTAAAACAGTCATATTTTGCTATAAATATTTGTAAAAGCACACACTCTAATTTGTTTTGTATGCTCAACAGGCTAAAAACTTAGAATAGCTCTTTATGAAATACATCAGGGAGTTACCTACTACATTAAAAATGGACTATATACAATAACGTAAAGAAAATAAAAGTGAAATACTAAATTTTAAAATAAATAAAACTGAAGTATCGGTAATATTTAATTTTATTGCTACTCTATTCTAGCCGCCTGCACAAGTAAGTTCAGAGGTATAGGGAGGTACTGACTGTTGTACGTACTTTAATTTACTTTAAATTAAAGTACGTACAACTTTAAACTGAATTATTTCCTGTTTTTTTTTTTTTTTTTTCAAGTTTCAATAAACTCTTTGATTGTAATGATTGAAGAGACATCAGATATCAATATTGGAATTTATTTCGGGTTTGAAGTCTAATGGTTGCTAGAATTTTACATGGCATATTATATGACAAATTTTATGCAAAGGTGTGGTCAGTGGAGGGTTGACTGTAGTTAGTTATGATAGGTGGAGGGTTGGTTGTAGCTCGTTAGGGTGGGGTTGCCTGTAGTTAGTCATGGTAAATGGAGGGTTGACTGTAGTTAGATCTTTTCAAATTTTATTGCGAAACTAAAATTTTCTGCACCGATAATTTTACATCTTGAATATGTTATCACTCAAGCACTCTCATTTGATAGAGCCTCGATGTAGTTCCCCAGGTTCAGGGCGATTTGGTATTTGTGTTGTAACAGACTTGTTTAAACAGGCACATCTCAGCCAGTAATACAACTATACGCCTGTACAGGTATTATACACTGCTATGTTTATACATAGCTATATATACACATGCCAAGTAGGGTGGAAGGAAACCCTCCATATTAAACAGGTTGTATTTGAGTCATTCTCTGGAGGTACTTGAGATGACTAGTGAATTCTCTGACTTGTTTATTCATCATGTATATTCATTACCAGCTCTCTAGTCATATCTCTGTCTGATAGAAATATATACAGATGAGCTGCTAAGTCTATATGTATCATAACATACTATACTGTTGCCCTTCTGTTAGATGAGCTGCTATGTCTATAGCTAGCACAACATCCTCTACTGCTGCCCTTCTGTTCATCCGCTTACAACTTCTTCACCATAGCAACTAGTGCAATCAAGGTAGGACAACTGCTCTATGAAGATTTTTTTTCTATAAAACTTCTCACAAGCTTTTATCTTTGCTGCCTTACTGTAAGCAAAGAGTGTAGAGATATTAGTAAAAGATTTTGGCATATGCTACATTGTTTAAAAGGGTACTGCTGGTTATGGAACAACCGAGAGACACGAACCCATAGAATTCTTGTGTTAGATTGCCGAACACTCAAGAGACATTTGGCCAAAGATTCTCTGCTGCATTGTCAAACAATCAAGAGAACACTTGGCCAACTGTTATACAGTAGTTCACTGATAATCAGGCACAGTTTGGGTTTTTTATCACAAACAGTTTTGTGATTTTGGTAGTTGAATATTTTCTCATACCCAATAATGATTAGTGTCACTACTTTGATCACGCTTATTGATTGAAAGAGATGAGTGGAGAAAAGCAAAGATGGCCGAATTTCCCTTCAGCAAAAGGATTTATTTCAAACTATGTGACTTTCCAAAACCATGGTGTTTCCCTGCTTGAAATATTTCCTATGCAACATTCTTTGATAAATGGAAAAAAACAAAATTACACACTTTGATCCTATGCAAAGATCTTTCCCTGTGACCTTTATTCTTGGAAAAATTGAGTCCTAAAAAGGATGCCTTCAAGATATAAACTACTGCTGGGCTATCTGGTTTGTGTTCAAGATATAAACTAGTACTAGGGCTATCTGGTTTATGTTCAAGATATAAACTACTGCTGGGCTATCTGGTTTGTGTTCAAGATATAAACTAGTACTAGGGCTGTCTGGTTTGTATTTAAGATATAAACTTGTGCTAGGGCTATCTGGTTTGGGTTCAAGATACATACTAGTACTAGGGCTATCTGGTTTGTATTTAAGATATAAACTTGTGCTAGGGCTATCTAGTTTATGCTCAATATATAAACTACTGCTGGGCTATCTGGTTTGTGTTCAAGATATAAATTAGTACTAGGGCTATTTGGTTTATGTCCAAGATATAAACTGCTGCTGGGCTATCTGGTTTATGTTCAAGATATAAACTAGTACTAGGGCTATCTGGTTTGTATTTAAGATATAAACTTGTGCTAGGGCCATCTGGTTTGTGTTCAAGATATAAACTAGTGCTAGGGCTATTTGGTTTGTGTTCAAGATATAAACTAGTGTTAGGGCTATCTGGTTTGTGTTCAAGATATAAACTACTGCTAGAGCTATTTGGTTTGTGTTCAAGATATAAACTAGTGCTAGGGCTATTTGGTTTGTGTTCAAGATATAAACTAGTGTTAGGGCTATCTGGTTTGTGTTCAAGATATAAACTACTGCTAGAGCTATTTGGTTTGTGTTCAAGATATAAACTAGTGTTAGGGCTATCTGGTTTATGTTCAAGATTTTAAACTAGTGTTAGGGCTATCTGGTTTGTGTTCAAGATATAAACTAGTGCTAGAGCTATTTGGTTTGTGTTCAAGATATAAACTAGTGTTAGGGCTATCTGGTTTGTGTTCAAGATATAAACTAGTGTTAGGGCTATCTGGTTTGTATTTAAGATATAAACTAGTGCTAGGGCTATCTGGTTTGTGTTCAAGATATAAACTAGTGCTAGAGCTATTTGGTTTGTGTTCAAGATATAAACTAGTGTTAGGGCTATCTGGTTTATGTTCAAGATTTTAAACTAGTGTTAGGGCTATCTGGTTGGTGTTCAAGAATTTGCCTTATAGTTTCTGCTTTGGCGTCTGTGGTTCATAATAGGTTGATATTATGACACTGCAGATAAATATAATTATTTTGAAAAATCCAACTATTATAGAAACCTGCACTCAATTATTTCTCGAAAGGAATAAGGACTTTTTCGTAGCATAGAGCACATGTATGTTATCATATGATAGGCGTCACTGCAGCTCCAAAGCAAAGTTGTAAAGGTAACATATTATTCAGCTTTCTACGGTTTACTAACATTACCAAATAATAATACAAGCAGTGAGCCTGGCAGACTTTGACACTAAATGGACTGTCTGGTTACATATTTAGTTAGAGTGACTTGGATAGGAGCTGGTAGAGTTAAGAGTATTTAGTTAGAGTAACTTGGGTAGGAGCTGGTAAAGTTAAGAGTATTTAGTTAGAGTGACTTGGGTAGGAGCTGGTAGAGTTACGAGTGTTTAGTTAGAGTGACCTGGGTAGGAGCTGGTAGAGTTAAGAGTATTTAGTTAGGGTGAATTGGGTAGGAGCTGGTAGAGTTAAGAGTATTTAGTTAGAGTAACTTGGGTAGGAGCTGGTAGAGTTAAGAGTATTTAGTTAGGGTGACTTGGGTAGGAGCTGGTAGAGTTAAGAGTATTTAGTTAGAGTGACTTGGGTAGGAGCTGGTAGAGTTAAGAGTATTTAGTTAGAGTGACTTGGGTAGGAGCTGGTAGAGTTAAGAGTATTTCAGATTTCCGACATGATCCCTAAATATAATCAGCATGACAGAATATAGAAATATATTACTGTGTAGTGAGACACATGATAGGTATTAATTGGTCTTACAAGCTTCCGTGCGCTACTTTTAGCGACATGCGGCCGACACCGTGATTACTTTGTTGGTAACCAGAAAATGAATTCCATGAAAGTTTTTTAGCCTACACAAAATTACAGCCTACAAAGAGTGAATTATTTACAACGATCTAAGGTCATGGTTCTAATGATGCATCTCAACATATGCACTTACCGACTGTTAACATACCCTAACTTATCCAATCATGACTAATCAGTGTACACTAATCAATACAAAATCTATGATTATTCTCCTAAAATTGTTAGGGTAAAATCATTAGAATTCAAATTGACTCTTATAGGAAATCCAAACACATCTAATGTGTTATATAGTCCTCAACTATGAAGACATAACTTGCAAGGCTTGGAGCAGGCTTGGCCAGAGGCAGGCCACTGGCCAAGGCTGGCCACTGGCCAGTGGCCAGTGGCCAGTGAATAGCGGCCTGTGGTTTTTGACAAGCAAGCTTTGATACAGCCTCTAATCAATCATGAGTCAAACCAATATCTATGTTTGTGCATTACCAACAATCTCTAGGGACTGGTGATGAGCTGATCTATTGTCTTACCCTTGACCCTTGACCCTTGACACTCTCAGTCTAGTTGTTGTTAAGTAGTTTCTCTCATGTATATATTCATAACTACTGGTTAGTAAATGGTTAGTAAATGGTTAGTAAATGGTTAGTAAATGACATCTACATAATCATTAGCAATAAATCTACACATCATTAGCAAATGACCTTCAATCAAGGCACAGTAGTGACGACTAAAGTAAGCAAAGCCTCAGTTCCTAAAATTTTAGCTCAGTCTTATTCACATCATAATATGGAGTATTTTGATGTCACATGTTAGCTATTAACATAGTATCATTCAGGCATGGGGATTGGATATTTATTATGTTTTACTAGCTTTTCTCTACAAATAAATAGGACTCGATATCACCTTTACTAGTATAAAATCATCTGACATGCTGGATAATGAACGTCTTATATGAACTCTTGCAATGCCTAAAAGTACTAGCAACTGTTCAAATTAATCATTGTGAATACTTTATGCTAATTCTCTAAAACTTATACTGTCTGGTCAAACAGAGTAAATAGCTGCCAGGTAACAGTTTTAGGGCCCCTGCTAGAGTGCATCATTCTTCTTGTCAGCAAACTCAGCAGACATTCTTACAGCGATGACTCTCTATGGTTAAGATATTGAGTTTTCTTATGTCTAAAGGCTAGTTCACATTATATCGCCGTAGACACGGTGTTGATCCCACAATACTTTGGTGATTGTTGATGATAACAATGTTATGTTCACACTATCACAAACCCATCCGCGTTTGCATCAGAAAATACTCCGTGACATTTATCTTTTTAAACTTTCGCGAAAAAAACCTCTTTTTTTTCGCATGTGGGAATCAAACACTAGTTCCTCAGCGACTATCATAAGTGGATATGAATACATCACGCTATCCATGACCGTGACTTATCATCGCCGAAATGGTTCAAATTTGAAAGGCGGTTGTCGATGCTCAGCGAAGCATAGGAAAGTCTGACAGCTGCAAACTTTCTTGACGTGTCCCCGATGCTTCGTCGATGACATCAATTCACGATTCACATAATCGCCGACCAATGCAGAAATGACAATGCCGAGATACGGCGATATAGTGTGAACCAGCCTTTAGATCTTGGTCTAATCATCTAGTCGTAACCTGATCAGGCGACCCATTCTTCCTGCCAAAAGGCGCAAACAATTTCTGCAGCATTTTTTGACTATCACAGTGGACCAACGTGGCTCGTCATGTTCATCGTATGATGATATGCACTTTTTCGAGTTAAGGTTAAAAAATTAAACTAATTTTTACGGTAGGTTTTGAGATATCAGTGCTCAAAGTGACAGCGTTACAATGATGATGAAATAAATGCGTAAGAACAATATACATGGTTTTATTGAATGCGTGGAGTATATTTGTGAAAATATTTCAACGAAGGAGTTTGCATGAAAGTGTAAACAGAAACAATCTTGTTCAGCTACGTCCCATTTGAGCCGTTTCGGAAAGGGTTTCCAATCTATGGCGTTTTCGAGATAGCTGCGCGTAATTGTTCTTTTTTGAGCTTTTAAGAGCTTGTAATCACCTTTTCACATATTTTGCACCTACAACACAGCAGAGTAAGACATGGTAAATCTTTTGATATTAAATAACTATAATGGGAATTTTGTTGCAAGTCAACCTTTCATCAATAATTGTTAATCACCGTTTGTTAATCATTATAAATTTGTTAATCAATAATTATCAATCAATATTTGGTAATTAGTTTAATCAAGTTCATGACGACTCACTCTATGTGTTGATGATCATCAAAGTAATAGTTGTAGCGGTCACGTCAATATTGAATACTTTAAAAATTATTTATTTTATCTTGCGACTTAATTTGTCTTATATTTTTCTAGCATTTAATTACTAGAAATAAGATCTTAAAATTACAAAAGTTGTCAACCGCATTTGTTTCTTTGTAAAACTACCGATATCTTTTAGCACGAGCAAGTTGGCATTTCAAAAGCAACCTTTTTCTTGAACAAAGGTTTTTGACGAAGTCGGACTTTGGTGTTGTATTATGACTGTAGTATTCTTACAATATGTAACAATCTTGGAGATATGTGTTCATCCACAGGTTTAAAATTTGCTGATCATTTATGTATTGACCTTCAGTTAATAAAATTTGTGTTATTGACAGTGAGTCGCTCATTATTGAAGATTTAGGTAACAAAATAGAGGCGTGTTTGTTTGATCTGTACAGTTATGTTTACTGGATTAACATATCAACTATGTGTACTTTCCATAATCATTTGTTTTGCTGCCTATCAAGCCTGGTATTTGCTGCCTATCAAGCCTGGTATTTGCCCTCTATTTTGCCTCAGCTCAGCTCCTGTCATACATTATCACTTTCATCGCTCACTCGTCATGTTCTTCAAGAGAAGACTATTTTATTGATTCAACATGATGACTACTTGAAATACTATCATGTTATTAATGACAATCGGCAGTGTTGCCAAGGAAAGCTTGAATCAAATTCTCAAGCTAAGAATATTTTAGTTGTGCACGATACCATGTATATTCAACTTCATATAATAGAATTGGAACTAATGCTAAACTAGTTCAGCTTGTTTCATTTTAAACTGAAGCTAGGGCTGAGCAGATTTGTTTAGATTTTGTTTCAAGCGATTATGCTAGCCTCGCTGGATGCTATTAGAGATTATGAAAACCTGTCCATTATGATTGAGAGGGTAGATGTTAATATATAGGAGGTCTAACCTTGCCTCACAAGCAACCAGAATACAATTAAGACTCCTTGCTGCTATAATAAAACGACCTTTGACACTGATAATACCTTGTCGAAGGTCAGCGCTGCCAATTGGTGATGTTTATTGAACACTTGTCACTCACTCCTCTTATCAACCCGATAACCAAACTACTGCAGCAGCTTCCATAATCAATTTTTCACAATAGCTTCTAAAATTGTTTGAGGCCAAAGAGATTTTTTGACCATGTACCAAACTATTGATAAGATATTCGTTAACTGTGTATGTTATCAAATGAAGAAGATAGACAGTTTGCCATTCACCAGAATAAAGTCAGACTTCAGCTGCTGAAGATAAGGCAGTTTCATCCAACATGACTGCAATATGCTTGGAATGTTGAAATTGAAAGTTTTCGAAGAAACAAGCAAAAATATTTTCATAAATGTTTCTAATTCAATATTCATAGTGTGATTAGTGTCATAATATTTATAGATTAACAATAAAAGACAACCAAACAATTGAAAAAGCTGATCGACTAACTCGCTTCTTATGTAAAAAAGCAGGCCAACTAACACGCCTCTCATGTAACACTCAAACACAGACAATAATTGGCTGCGTGTAATTAAATTAATACTGGCAATTGACTGGCAAGCGGTAAACTCCATAAGCCTACTTCGTCATTTCTTATTCTATTACACTCTTTCATGTGATGGCAAGCGATTGCTGTCTTTTATCCGACAGCTTTCTCTTTAGATCACACCAGTCTGTTTATACACATTAACAAGCAAATCAATGTCATTTATCACAGAAGACGGGTCAAAGCTCGACAGAGTTATTAGTGTCTGTAACTTTATTGGCGTTACTTGTTACACTCTCACTATCTCTCACTATCGCTAAGCAGATGGTAACACTGCTCCTTGGCTTTAAACACATCGCCGGTGTGAGGCGAGCTCAGGGCTCGCCTCACACCAACATATCCTTGGTCAAGCTAATTATATGACATGAACTACTAGTAACTTAAACCTCAGTGATATGAATGGTCTAACGCTATTTTTCTCAAATTGACCCAGCATTGTTCTTTCTGCTATTCTTATGCTTATCAAAAGTTCAGTCAGTTGATTGTAATTGCCAACAAGAATGAAATGTGGTCATCAATAAAACTGTTAAATAAACTGTTGCCCTTTTTCTTATCAGGAGATCACGTAATATATACTCAGTAGCTCATGCTGGCCATGTAGCAATGTTAACTATTATTTGTGTTGCATCACCACAACAGAAGTGTTCTTATGCTGATTTGTCCTAGTATTGTTCTAGTGACCATTCATGTATTGCTATAGTTGAAGTACTCTCAAAGAGTTAAGTGGTCATGTTTTCTTTGTATTGTTACATGACATCAGTAGATTAGTTCATAGTGCTAGAGCATAATACAAGTCTGGGAAATTTCTATTATTTCATTCTATCGTTGGATTAAACAAAGTAAATTATACTAAAGACATTTGCTAATGCTAAAGCTTATTTTGCATAATACTACATTTTTTTTATTTATAGCAGCCACTATTTAGAAACTGCAAGATATTTAAAAATATTTTAATAAATTTATCAATCGTAATTCTTTTTGTAAAGTTATCCACTCTTTACTCAACCAAAGAAAACTCTACAATTTTTTGGTGCACTCTCTTTTCGGGGTAATTCTCTCTCTTGTATATATAATGTTGTTTTAGTATTTGAGCAACTTGCTTTAAATAGACTAAAGGCTCGAGGTATATTTAGAAAATGTTTTAAAATGTTTGTATAACAACAGCTGACAGATGATGACCTCTATGTTTGTTTATAGTCACTAATTTAATCATCTGACTACCTAGTAGGCAAAAGTGACAAACCTATTTCAGTTCTTAACTTACTGTCAAACAGCTGCTCACCTATGATATATAAATACAACTGTCTTGTTTACTGCAGATCATTGCATATTGCACATTCAAACCTAACTGTTAACTAAAAATAGTCAACTTGAAGCAGTTTTTATTGCAACACACTAAAATAGCAAATACATCTGTGTATTTGTTTCAACATAAAATGACTGAAATGCAATGCTTCAAGTTTGTAAATTATTGGTTTGGTATGTTACTGCTCTTAAATATTTAACTACAAACATATAGTCTGACTTTCTGAACAAAAAATACTTATTATTGTTTTGTAGTGTGTAAAACATAACTAGACGTAAAGAGATCAAATCATGCTGCGAAGTATAGAGTCACAAATTTGTTAGAGCATGGTACCCGACATCTTTGGTAATAAACTTAACTATCTTTTTTGCTGCAGTAGAAAGATGACTTCGTAACCAGCATAGACTTAGAATGAATTTCCATAAAAAACGTTAAATTTAAAAAATACTATTTTCCATAAAAGACAATCTAGTAAATGAGGAGTCTATAGCCACTAGCCCTTACTCTCTATTGTCTATTGAGTTCTTGAAAACTGCTAAACTGATAGCTGTAGGCCTTTGCTTGGCATATTAATTCTGTGCTGACTCCAAATGCTGACAATGAGATGCATTGTGGTTAGCTTTGCTACAGGCTTGCCAAGGTAGATAACTCGAATACCGGCCATCTTTAAGCTTTTACAAGTTCCATATTTTTTATTCTTAATAATGACTAGTGACTCTGATCACAACTATTTTGGTAACTGGTTAAGATAATTGGTAACTTTTACAAAGAAATAAATACTCATAGTGTTAATCTTGGTTGACATCTTGGTAGATATCCTGGTAGATATCCTGGTAGATATCCTGCTAGATATCCTGATAGATTTCCTGGTAGATATCCTTTGTCATATCTTTACAGGCTCTGCATAAGAGGGATGAAGACTATCCCCAGGATATTGCTCGTCTTCCATGTAACTTCCTTAAGAACAACGCCAGGAATGTCTTACCATGTGAGTAGTCGGTGTACTGTGTGAACACTCTGACTTCAACATGTGGAGTTTACTCATTTTATATCTGCTACTTATGTAGAAACTGCTGTATGTTGGAGCAAGTATTCTTATACAAATTAATTGTATTTGGTTTAATTTGTTCTATATCTCAGGAACAACAATAATTTCTTTAGGTAATTACACATTGCATTAAAACAAGTGCATTATATAAAATTATATAGAAAATAAAAGTAAAGATTCAACTTATATGTAAGATTTATTAAAGTAGTAATTATTTATTGTAAGTTTACCTTAGATACACATGAAAGAAAGTGGAAGCTCAGCAACGCATAAGTTCAGTGATAAAGTGAGTGAGAAAAGTATGTGGTGTAATTTACTGTAACTTACTTTATTTTACGCTAAATGTAGTTTTAATTAATTTAGTTTACATATTTTGTGCTATTATTATTTGCTACCAATATTTTACTTACCCCAACATAATTGTAATGTTTTAAAAAATTTTGGATTTTGTTTGCTGAAAATCATGTATTACGTCAAGACAAATAGTAGCTCTAATTTGACGTCGTCAGCAAAAATGCCAAAAGATTTTGGCATTTGAACAACCCGTAAACAAGGAAAAGCAAGGTACAGTGCACACTCTCATAATGTAAACCTTTTATTATGCAAGGTACAGTAAACACTCCTATAAAGGTACAGTGGAAACTTCTATAACGTAAACCTTTTATTATGCAAGGTACAGTAAACACTCCTATAAAGGTACAGTGCACACTCTCATAATGTAAACCTTTTATTATGCGAGGTACAGTAAACACTCCTATAAAGGTACAGTGGAAACTTCTATAACGTAAACCTTTTATTATGCAAGGTACAGTAAACACTCCTATAAAGGTACAGTGGAAACTTCTATAACGTAAACCTTTTATTATGCAAGGTACAGTAAACACTCCTATAAAGGTACAGTGGACACTTCTATAACGTAAACCTTTTATTATGTAAAATCCAATTAATGTAAACAACTTATGTAAAGTTTTCGCTTCAGATTAAATAAAAAGTTCCAGTTCTAAAAATTTTCAAATTTGATTTGATCAATGAGAGTACCATAGCTAGCCTTGAAAATGGGGGGGCATCTCTATCTTATATACTATTACTCTGGCATATAGTGTTATCTGTATCTTATATACTAGTACCCTGACATATAGGATATCTCTATTATATATATTAGTACCCTGACATACATGTATAGTGTTATTTCTATCATCTATATTAGTACCCTGACATATATTGTTATCTCTATCATCTATACTAGTACCCTGACATATATTGTTATCTCTATCATATATACTAGTACCCTGACATATAGGATATCTCTATTACATCTATTAGTATCTTGACATACATGTATAGTGCTATCTCTATCATCTATACTAGTACCCTGACATATATTGTTATCTCTATCATATATACTAGTACCCTGACATATAGGATATCTCTATTACATATATTAGTATCTTGACATACATGTATAGTGTTATCTCTATCATCTATATTAGTACCCTGACATATATTGTTATCTCTATCATCTATACTAGTACACTGACATATATTGTTATCTCTATCATATGTACTAGTACCCTGACATATAGGATATTTCTATTACATATATTAGTATCTTGACATACATGTATAGTGCTATCTCTATCATCTATACTAGTACCCTGACATATATTGTTATCTCTATCTTATATACTAGTACCCTGACATATATTGTTATCTCTATCATATATATTAGTACCTTGACATATAGTGTTATCTCTATCTTATATACTAGTACCCTGATAGTCTAGTTCATCGTGATAGATTGTAAGGTGTGTCGATGAAGCACAGAGAATAATTAGATGTTCAGTGATTCAGAAATACCTAAAGGTGGTTGATTGGTGCCGGTATTAGAGTGTCGGTCTAGCAATCTGAATCTCATGAGTTGGAATCTTGTTAAAAGCGATGTTTTATCTTGACCTTTAACCCTGGCTTTGGAAAGGCGGACAGACACCGCTCTTATTATATTGAAGATATAATAAGAGTGGCGTACTTATATATAGTTGATTTACTTTATTTTATACATATACATCGGTCTCTTTGTAGCATATATATTGCTGTGTAGAACAAAGAGAAAAAAACTGATTTAAATTGACATTGACGGTGTGTACTCTCCTTAACTTAATATAAAATTATCGTAGACATGAACCATAAACCAATCGAAAGTGATAAAAAAACAGAAAAAGTTGTCGATAAAAATCAAAAATAACACAGTTACTGTACAGTCATTAAATAAAAAGTTAAGTTATTTTTTCGAAGGGCCAAAGGGAGATGAGTTTGAGATGATCTTGTGGTAATTTAGGCTATTTACATGTATTCCACTATTCGTATAACGTAAAATTTCTATTAAAAAAAAACATTCTTGAAATGAATTATTTATGTTGTAGGGCAGTCTACTGTAATTAGTTAACTATGAAATGTTATCACTTAATGCTCTACATTATGCCCTTGCTGAACATAAATAAAATCATATGTAACCATTAGCTTGGGGAATCTTCTATATATAAACCAGGTACTGCTACCTCACACCATCAAGGATTTTAGGAAAACTGTATTGTTACAATACATATTGTGAGTTTTCCACATTTTTACGCGATATCATCTTCAGCTTTGAACTAACTGCAATCATTGACCTGAATGAGTTGCTTGTTTATACAGACTCATATTGATTGCGAATCTGTAAGCCACACCTTGCATTCGCAACTGAGAACATTCCTACTTGACAAACGTTCATCTAAAATAATCCAGAGTATATGAAGAGCATTTATAGATACAGACTGTTACTACAATTGTGTAATCAAGATAATAGCTGTAATTAATAAAATACATTCCTTCAACAATCCATGATCTGATTGGAGAGTGCCACAAATAATTAGGGAAATTGATGGAGGATGTCAGCCATGATAGGCTTGACCTCGCTGTAGCCTGCATGTGTGCAGTTCTAGCTTCAAGAGAACTAACACCACTGCATCTTGCGCAAGTCTCGTGTCAAGAAAGATAACTCCACTGCAGTTTCCTTGAGAGTTATATCAGGAGAGGAAACTTTACTATACTCTGTAAAAGTGTAAAATCAAAAAAGAAAACTTACCTTTACCCTTGATTTAAAGCAGCAGCAGAAGTAATAACTTCACTGTATGCTGCATGAGTATAATATCAAGAGAGATAACTCCTGTGATCTCTCGGTTGTCATAAGATTGTTTTCCATGAATAGAAAATTCTTCCTAACCGCCCCATTTGAATTTTTTTTATCTATTTCAGATGATCACAGCCGTGTGTGCCTGGAGGCTCCTCCAGCATTGGTCGAGACGGATTATATAAATGCTAGTTTTATTTATAAAAAACAGAAAGATAAAAAAGTAAAAGCTTACATTGCTGCTCAAGGTAAGTACTATTTATTTCATTCCATGACTTTCGCCGGTCAGATTTTACCTACTTGTTTTATTTCGGCTGCATCTTGAATGCATTTCAAAGCATTTTTTCAAAGTTTTTAGAAAGTGCTATTTTTATCTATTGTGCTAGGACCCCTATCCAACACTGTCACAGACTTCTGGAGAATGGTGTGGCAGGAGGGCATAACTACGATAGTTATGCTGACCAATGTCTTCAGCTATTCTAAGGTATCGCTTTTGAACTGATCAACTGAGATTTTCTTTAGACTAGAAATTTATTTAGAAAAAAGAGCAATAGTTAGCCAATAAAATTGAAGAAATGGTGTGACATAAAGCATTTAAATTGATGTACAATAAACATTTAGAATAGACAGAGTAAGAAAATGCAAAGATTTGGAAAGGTTGTTTGTTGAATTAAAATATGCTGAAATATGATATAAGATTTGCAATTAGTCAGAATGCTCTTTTTTGTAATGACAATAAAACGTTAGTGACTTAAGTTCATAAGTTTCATAAGTGTGTTCATTTGTAGTGACACGTATGTTCGTTTGTAGTGACACGTATGTTCTTTTGTAGTGACTCGTATGTTCATTTGTAGTGACGCATATGTTCATTTGTAGTGACTCGTATGTTCATTTGTAGTGACACGTATGTTCATTTGTAGTGACACGTATGCTCATTTGTAGTGACACGTATGTTCATTTGTAGTGACTCGTATGTTCATTTGTAGTGACACGTATGTTCATTTGTAGTGACACGTATGTTCATTTGTAGTGACACATACTGCAAATACTCATTTAATTTTGTAGTTTTACTAACTTCATATCCTTGTGTTAGCGACACTCTTCTGCTATTATAAGTAGGGTTTTACGATTTGATAAGCCGACCCACTCAACTCTAACTGCCTGCCTTTGTACACTGTATATTCCAGTATGTTTGATTAGATGATTTGCACCTTATTCATTCAACAGCGTAGCATGTGGTGCATCTGCTGTTGCTGCAAGTGGCAAATAGACTAAGTTGTCGGCTCTTGTGTTTGTTAACAGCAAGAATGTGAGAAGTACTGGCATAACACATACAGCATGTACGGCGATATCCATGTAAGACACGAAAGTGTTGCTACGACGTGTCACTATACCATCAGACAGTTCAGCATATCCAAGGTGAATTCTTCTTCCTGTTCAGTCTTAACAGTCTACTTCCTGTTCAACAGCTGCTCGTTCCTCATTCATTTGTGCTAGTACACTTTTTTGACTTTCCATTCGTTGCAGGCTTATAAATTTTGTCAACTCGACGCTAACAATTAATGATCTTTAGATTTTTGTTGTTTAGTGGTTATTTACCAAACTTTGTACTAAACTTAGCCTTCATCTTGATTCCTCATGATATAAAAAGTTGAGTAGACAGCTGCTGCGGCAGCCTTCTCATTCATCAACTGACTGACATGCATGCGGAACAAAGCTGACTTTTCAAGGTTTCAACAAGTTCATCCATCAGCTCGGGTGATGTGGTTCGTTCTTATTATGCACACAGTGCGTTAAGTACAAATAGCCTGAGATTCTACTCTGGGTCATTGTTTAGGTTGGACAACAGAAGTCTCGATATGTATCACATTTTCAATTTCACACGTGGACTGAGCAGGAAATACCTGACTGCCCTGCAGTGCTAGAGTTTAGACGAAAGGTTAAAGCGTGGTACAACTCCTGCTCAACACCATCTCCTATTTTAGTGCATTGTGGGTAAGTAAACCGGAGCCTTGCAAGTGAGACTTGAAAAAGTAGGTCAACACTTTTCACCCATCTTGAACCTTTTTGGTCATTACATTAGGCATATTTGTTTAAAAATTTGAATGAAAAACGTTTTAACAAATTTTGGGTGTTTATTGATTTTAACTGCAAATTTACGCCTACTAGTTATATGATAGACAAACTCTTTGCTGTCCAATCTGCATAGCTTTTTTATTAGGGCATTGTGTAATAACCATACTTACTATAAACTATAGAATACTATAAAAATATTAGCGGATGACAATTATCATTAAAATGCCAAAGCCATAGACTGTTAGGGTGTGCATTAACCATGAGCAACTTTATGTGGAAATAAATACCGAAGACTGCGTACTTGATGAGTTTCAATTGGCAAGTAAAAGTACCTGCCTGGGCAGACTGTATCCTGTGCATTCAGGCTGTACAATGACCTTCAAAATATTTCACAGGCATTCCAAATTTTTTAACTAGAAAGTGCCATACATATTAGTGGCAGCTGATTATGCATGCAGTTGCTAAGAGCGATGATGCTTTCAGCTAAGGATTAGAAAGCCCTGGAGAGGTGAGCTGACAGAACGCATTAGCTCCTACATGAAGAAGAACAAAATTATCCAGCAATTATTCATTCTATCTAGAATTCTCTAAGGCTTTTTAATCAGGCGATAAAAAGAGGTGAACTCAAATGCCATGCGTATAGGCTATAGCTGTCATGTGACCTATATAGATGTCATGTGACCTATATAGATGTCATGTGACCAAGTTTATTATGACTCGGTATGAACTCGAGTCATTTGATTGACAAGGATTAGATTCTGTGTGAACTAGCAGAAGTCCTGCGAACAGTAACTTAGTTTGTATGTTGTGAGGATAACCTGACAATATACACTGTTATAACAAGTCTTTTACATGTAACATGGAAGGCAATCGTAAAAAGGTATTAAAAGCTATGAACTTTATAAAATCTAGTAAATAGTGGGAGTTGCCTCCCTTAAACCATGCAGGTTATATATTTGAGTAACAGCTGTGCAGATTTGCAAATATCTTGCAAGTATTTAATTCAATCACTTACATGATTATCAAAGACATGTTCATCTCTAATAATACTAGATTATGTTTATGCAAGCATTCGCCATTTTAAATTTCAGTACATCAAAACTATTTACATGTAAGATTGTATAAACCTTTGCTTTTGACACACAGGAGTGACTCTTAGCTATCTGTAAATTATTTGCAAATGAATTTTTATGCATATTCATTTAGGTAGCAAATATATCCAGTGGCCTCACTGTTATTGTGGTTACTATACTTATTAATGTTTCAGTTCATGCATAATGTCATCCCCGTTCGTTCTATGTGATTTAGAGATGGGGCCGGTCGGACTGGGGCATACATTACTCTTGATATTGTGCTAGACAACATGAGAAATAAAAAGACTATTAGCATTCTCTCCACAATTTGTGACATTCGCAAATTCAGACCTTCTTTGGTCGACCATCTGGTAAGTGGAGTTAACTTCTCTTTTTCCATGTGTTGATAACTCTTGTGTAATACATGTCAGATTAAACATTTGCCAAAACTTGGATGTAGTTATACAAAGTTGTATTGTGATTGATGCATATCATTTTAAGTTGCAACGTGTTTAGCTTGCTACTTACACTGGTCTGGCTAAGCTGTCTGTCTGACCCAGTTAGGTTCTATATGACCTAGTTATATTGTACATTACCTAATCAAGTGCTACCTGACATGCATTTTGTACGCCTATATAGAATCAGCTCAAGTTGATCTACCAGTGTGTAGCAAATATATTAACCTGTGGGAGTACAGTTATAAAAGCGGGAGAGCTCACGTCTCTTGTGCAGCAGATGGCAAAGAGCTCAGCAAAGATCTCAGGCTTTGAAAGGGAATATAAGGTCAGTGTTTTGAGGATCTGCTAAGTTAGATGCATCAAGAGACATCAATATTTACTACAATAAGAGACGCGTTTATCTTTTCACACATCTCTCCACAGCCACGCTTGGTGTGGGTAAGAAAAAAGATTGCTTTCTCCAGGAATAGAACTCCCAAGTCCTCGGTGTGATTTAGTACGAACTGTAGCATTTCTTGGAATTGAACGCTTGGTAAACTAGCAATGTACCACTTGAGCCCATCGACCAAATCAAAGGGAACAATTGTGCAGCTTATTATTACACCTGATGACCTCTAACGGTGCACTGGACCGCACTGAGTACCAGGAGTCATAAATACGCATCGATAGACATCGATAGACATCGATAGACATCGATAGACCATGTGCTAGCAGCTTCTACATAGCAGCATTCATAAGTAGGTCTAATCCTTGAATGTCAACTTGGCTGTTAGTAATACCTTCTATGCACTTTTGACAAGTTATATATAAAAAGAAATATGTTCATCTATCTGATTCACATAGGTATTGAAAGAAATAACTCCACGGTTGACAATCGGAGACTGTGCCGGCGGGCATCGAGTAGAGAATAGAAGAAAAAGTCGGGATATAATGATACAGCCTCGTAAGTAGTATTATAAACTGTAGCTATAACCTCTGCATCAACTATTTCTTATTTTCCAACATGAATTTGTTTGCCTTTTTTGTTGTTGCAGCCGAGAGAGCCAGGCCCTACCTAATGACCTTTGACAGCAGCGATAGCTCAGATTTTATTAATGCCGTCTATGTGAATGTAAGTTATTATCAAAGAAGTATTTGATGAACATCTAACAGTATGCTGTTCTACTTGTAGCCACATTCTATATATATCGGTGCTTCCTACATGTGGTGGTAGGTAAATGAGGTAGATGTGAGATATCAGAGCATCTATTGCATACCTTCTTCACACTTGATGAGAATAGCGGTAATTTTGCCTTGATTCTGTTTTCAATAGTACACAATAACCTAGTATGGGGAGAGTCTATTAGCAATAGATCACAATAACTATTGGCAGTAGATAAGCCTGTATACAGTGATGCATCGATAAAGACCCGAGCTTGAGCTCTTTGAAATATTATATTCTGTTTTTAAGCTATGATAACTGCACTGCCTTATAACAAATGTATTTAGTAAATGCTAAAACTGTTTTATTAGGCAACTGATAAAGCAATTGTAGTGTCCATCATATATCACTAAAATCAGCATGTAGAGGATAAACTCAAATAGCTTGTTGCACCATAGATATTTCTTCTACATTTTGTTCATGGTATGCACAGAGACTGTGGAAGTAGCCCAAAAGTGTTTTTACTTTATTTAGTAAATGCAAATAAAAAAATGTAGCATAAAATATTTGTTGTAGCTTATTAACTGTGCCTTTTTGTGTCTGTGAAATTTTCCTGTGTTCACTTACACAATTTGATTGGAGCCGACAGAGTTACTGACCCACTTTTGTGCCAGTCTATACTCTGAAACAAAGTATTAAAATCAGAAGTGGCTGTGATAATTACTATATTGTTTTTGTTTTCCTAACTCTTGTTTATAACTGCTATCTACAGTACAGTTCAGCATAGCTGATGTATCGCATGGATGCTTAGTAGCTCCTAAAATACTAGCTCATATGACATGCGCCATTGACTACATGCAGGCAGGTGCTCTGAAGCACCGCCTTCTGTTTGCTGTGTAGCAAGTAGCTGGTCAGTTTAATCCTTTGAGAACCAGAAACCCTACTAATTCTCCGGTTATTTGCACCCACATGTCTCTGTAGAGGTTTGTTAGTATATAGATAATGTATGAGAAAGATTGCATGTTTCTACATGTGTTAAAAACCTTTCAATGTCAGCAGATCTCAATAAAAGCAGCAGTACATGTTAACCCCTATCAATATTTATATATCATTAATTGTTAATGTATTCCTCGTGTCTGCATATCTGTAGATGTCATAAAGTGAGTATCTCTATTTGCTAGGGTTACAGGATAGCCAATGAGTTTGTGGTCACACAGTGGCCTCTGAAGAACACATGCAAAGATTTTTGGAGGCTGATATTTGATGCGCACATAACTTCAGTCATTGTCCTTCACGATTCATGTACTTCCAGGGTACGTGCTGATTGCATTCTTACGATCTTGCCTACTGGCATATATCTTATGCACTTGACTGTTTGAGATTATACATGTAGCTACCAACAGCAAGTAACATTTAGTTTCTGCTGGCCTATCCGTTGTGCTCACTCTCCGTAACCTGGATGAATTACTGCGTAGGGGGGGGCCTATACTTTGGGTGTTGACTTTTTAAAAAAATATACATGGGTGACAATTCAAATGAGAATAATATCTTCCTTAACATTAATTGAGCTTAAACCAGAGGCTATCAGATGTCACAAAGATGTCAGATGTCAGATGTCACAAAGCTTGTCAAATTTATTATCTGATAGTCCTTTAGAGTTTAGCCTATATCTCTTTATTTGTAATTCTCTCTGAGCAACTCTTCTGGGTCTGTAATAATGAACTCGCTATAGACTTTATGTAGTTGCTGAATACATAAAAATGAAAGAACCAATTTATTTCCATTGTATTATTTCAGCAGACTGTCAGTTAAGAAAAATGGCTTGCACCTTGGTAAATTTAGGTAAACTATGGCAACGCTATTTTAAAAATTCTAAATTTAGAATTGTCAATTGAATTGCTGAATTCGAATTTTTATTTTTGGCTTCAAGCATACTAAATTATGACTCGGGCAGCACTTAACTTCCACATTTATTTGCTGCTCTTGTTGTTAGATATTCCAAGGGATTCTTCTAGCGACAGATTTTTTGTATATGTTTCCCTCATGCTTCCATTAAATTCTTAATTACAGAACTGACATGGTTTGAACCTTAAAACAAAGTCTACAACATGGAAATATAATAACTTACGACAAAAATAGGAGTTGTTTGCTCATATTTGCCAGAGAAAAAAATCTATAAAAAGATAAATAAAAAAAATTTTGAATATTATAAACATTGACCGCAAAAGTATTACTTAAATAATAAGCTCAAAGGAGTTGCGATGTTAAGTGATGTAAGATTTGAAATATCTATTTAATCTCTATTTGTCTGAGAGCACCTACTTGAGCTTAACTTTTGCTCAAATTTAATAATGTCTGTAGAAACACCAAGTTTCGCCCTTTTGCTAAAGTTTTATTGTTTTTATAATTTCATTTATTTGTGTTAATATTTAGAACTTTCCCGAGTTTTGGCCAAAGAAGGAAGGTGTGAAAGAGAGGTTTGGTCCCGTCTGCTCAACTCTCACCAAGAGTGAGAGCACTCCTAGCCTCATCATCAAAACTTTCGACATCAAAAAGGTGAGACAGGCAGCGCTTGCTGTGCATTTGCTTTCTGTTTTGATAATCTGTTGGCAGTTCAAATATTAGTTATCTTTCACCAAAAAACGTTGAGTAATTTTAGAAGCTTTTGTAACTCTCTCATTTTTTTAAAGTGTGTTCAGCTCTATTGGTTGACTTTAACGATATGCCCTTATGTTGAAGTATGTAAAACTGTGCTAAATTAACTACAGCTTGATGTCTTCAGTTACTGCCCCCAACCATCACTGAATAGCTCTATTACCAACAACTCTATTACCGCATAGCTAGCGCAGTTTATTGTAAAAGTTGAAAATGGTTTTGCTTATTCATTTGTTTAGTGATTGCTGGTGTGGACTGGTGTGCACAAAGCTAGATATGGAAGCATCTCATCCATTTCACTCACTTTTTAAATATACTTGGCTAAAGAGATACACGGAGAGTAGCAAGCTGGTAGCTAAATTTATTTATTTATTAGTAATTTGTAAGCAAAGTACACGGAGAATGGTGAATGTTTACACAGTCGAGTGAGACGAGTTTTTTATAATATCATTATTATAGTATATAACAAAAAATAAATTTTTGTAGTCAAATGGAAAGATGCTTCGATATCATGCTTTTGTTTTGTTGCATATATTGCTTTCTCTCCATGCCTTCAACTACCTTGCCATGTGTTCAGGTTTATTATAACGACATAGTGCAGTCGGAGGGATGCTCAAGATACGAGCGAGAGGTAGTAGACAACTCCTATTCTTGTTTGCTTTATTTCTCTACAATTGTATTAATGAAGCTCTCTCAGAGCCTTCCCTGTCCTCACAACCGGTAGTTTTCTCTGCACTCCGTTCTAACTATTAACTATAACCAGCATCAACCATATCATCGTTCCAACTGTGTCTGATATTCTTACGACAACCAAGAATCACTTCTATTCTCATACTTCTATGCTAACTGTCTGATTACGGTTCTACATACGCAAGGTTTTACTTGTACCATTTACCTCTTCTCTACCTGAATATAATGTTGATCCAAGATTGTGGGCGTGATCTTTGGCAAATCATAAATGAATAATATTTTATGACTTTGCTATTCTCCAAGACACAATAAACCCAGTGAATAATTTTGAACTCTAGCCTGGCTCTGATTAAGCTTCAAATTAAATGTTATTCATTATTAGTTGCTGTATTAAGTTGTCATTTCTGAGCTGTCTCGCTTTGACGGCTGCTGATTCTGCTCCTGTGATCTTTATTCTTTCCGCTTTTTGCGTCCAACCGCTCATGATTACTATTTTACAACTATAGGTTTGTTGACTTTGTTCAGCTTAATATTTCTTGATGGAGGCGGATGAACGTTACATCTCAGCTGCTTGTGTCATTCTACAAACAGCCAACTTCAGATTTATTTTCTAACAGAAGTTAGAAAATAACTGAAGTTAATAAAAGAAAATAACTGATTTTGGTTTACCTTGCCATCATGAGCATACAACTCTTTAAAATTTATTCTAACTAAATTAGGGAGTGTAAATAAAATGAGCCCTTTGTCTTCCAATTAATTAAACTTGTTTGCTAGCTTTAGTAGATTAAGTATTTTATGTTCGGCAGAAAAAGAACTCGGGTCCATGAAAATGCCCACAATAACATCACTTTGGAAAACTGGTAGCTCTGATTTAGTATGAGACTTTCCAAACACCAGCTGCATTTTGCATATTATAATTGGTTTGTCAATTTCTATAAAGATTATTGTTCTTCAATTCTCAACCTATGGGTTTGCTATACTTTATATTTGCATGCTTCCCAAAGTGTGACGGTAACTTACTGTGAAGTCTAATAATTCCATTAACAAGTAATCAATATGAACCAAATTATGATTCTTTTCAAGAAATAGCAGCCTATTAACAATCTTTCTGAAAGTGCCAAATTCACAAATGGTTTAGGCTGAAGAGGAGACAATTCCACTAGGCTGAAGAGAAGACAATTCCACTACTCAAAATTGTTTAGCTTTTACAGCTTCTACTCTAATTTTAAAACTGGAAATTCTTTCAACAAATTTATTTAACAACATTAAATGTTAATATTTAACAATTTAAATTTAACAGCATAATTCTTTTTATAAAAATTAGCAATAAATATAACAACTACTTTTAAAGAAATTTCATGATTTGTTCAAAATTCTCTTTAAGCAACGCTTATAAGTTTTTACTAATGAACATGCTATGAAATTGATGTGGTTGTTGAATACATAAAAATGGAAAAACTAATTTTTATTTATTGTATTATTTCAACAAGATGTCAGTTAAAAAAATGGCTTGTACCTTAGTAAATTTAAGAAAACTATGGCAACACAATTTTAAAAATTGTCTGTTTATTTATTTTTATCTAAGTGCTTTAAAAATTTTAAACAAAATTTAAAACTTGCATCATATCTTTGTAGACCTGTGTCACTCGAAGGAAAGATTAAATGAAGGTCTACTGTTTCCTTTTTGCACTAGTTTATTTGTGAGTTTGGCATCTACAAATATCATGCATTTGAAATTCAAGTGACAGCTGATCACAGCTCAACACATTTCTGTGCAGGCTGAATATTGATTACTCCTAATAATTTTTTCACCAACTTTGTGTGTCACTCATAACTGTGCACATTCATAGTAGATGTATAATTAATTTAAACAGGAATCGTCTGTTCATAAGTACTTGATAAGAGCAAACGACTTTTGTTTACTCTCTCTTTTCCATGCCCGTAATATAGGTTATATACCAGCAAGTGTTGTGTATTGTGTTATTTGTTTTCTAGAAAATTCTGTACGAGAACATAAATCGACATATCCATGAAATGGGACAGGTGAATGCTTAGCCCTAACGAGCAGTTAGCTACCACTTCTACTCTCTAACACTAACCAGATATAACATCCATCTTAAGGCTGTACTGAGTGGAATTGTTTTCTGTTACACTTGCATTAAAAATCTCGAGCACGACATCATTTTTTATAAATTATAAAAACATATTTTGATAGTTTTTTATCTACAGTTGCAATATCCACTCAGTTTACAGTATTTGAATTTTTCTGAGAGCAGCCACAAACTAAATGAGTTTTCAAGTTAATGCTGGTGACCTTAATCATAGCATATAAGCACTTTCATGATTTGCCCCATGAATATGTCAGCAGTAACATCTTGGTTGAGGCATTGAAATCATAACTTTCCTATATCTGGATTCATTTTGTCATGGCGGAGTATGATTGGACTTTGCCAACCAATGATTGGCCTCCTTACCCGCTTACTCCTTACTCTTCACCAGAGCAGCGCGGCTTCTTTGAAAGCAAGTGACTAGCCTTTCCAATGCATGAACTTAGAGGTTACTATTGCAGACAGATCGAGTCACACAGCTTTGAATGTTCTTGCTGGCTCATAGGCAATCTTACCAAAGGTCATTGCTGCATGGTGCTACATCCAGCTGCTGAATGTCATCAGTGAATTATGTAACTAGGTCTTTTCCCTTTCGAATATTACCTTATAATAAAACTTAGGTACTGTCTAGAGTTCTTGACAATAATCTTGCCACTTGAATTTCTATCTATAACAAATTTCCGCTATCGATTTTATAGGCTTTGGTGAATCCAGCAGACATCTCATCATTTGGAGCTGAGACGAGACCAGTTCAGATTATTTTCCTTAAAAATTGGCCAGACTCGCAGAAGATTCCTTTGCAAAATTACGCAATACTAGATTTACTCGAGGTTTCCACGCAATGGAAGGATTTACAGAGCGCAAACAACACTCCAACACTCGTTGTAAGCAAGTGAGTCGAGCGTTTCCTATCTGAATTATAATTCATTTTTGAGATAAACTAGTGGAAGTTATCTTCTCGAGATGAAGGCCTTTTCTTTGCACACAAGTTCTTAAAGAATGAGACACAGCTGTCCCGTCAGAAAAAACATAGCGTGACTTTGATGAAAGTCTACAATTACTAATGAAAATTGCACATTGAGCTGGAATTTTTGTAGCTACATAGAACGATACTATAGTTATTCTTTGGCTTGTACAGTTAAATTATAAATGCAACCAATTTCTTAGCTTCAACAAAATTTTACTTCGACCATTCGCCAATAGCATTTATATTATTTACACATTTGACAGCCTATCAAATAATAAATGACAACTTGACTTGTCACGAGTTTTCCATTTTTAATTAAATCCAGTTGACACATTTTGTGTTGCGGATGAGATTTGTTTGTTTTGTCTAAAGTGAAACAAACCTCGTTAGCATCACATAAAATATTCAAAGATTTTGGTAAAAAGTTCATATAGGATTTGTACACTAGATCATTATCGCGAAGTACACATATAGGGTGCTTATAACTAATTTTCTTGAAAAATTCATAATTTGACCAACAAACTGCCAATTAACTAGCCCAGTTGCCTTGAGGCAGCTGTATTAGGTCCATAGCTATTACAACAGTTACCATCTTGAAGACATACAGTAAAATTATCCTCATTGAAGGAATGGAGTCAGCAGAGTTGGAGTTTTCTGTGCTGCCTCTATCTGTCTTAACAAACTACATAATGAAGGGGAGGTGGATGTGTTCAACGCTGCCAGAACTGTCATGCAAAACAGACCACAGCTTATTGAGAACTTGGTAGGTAACCAGAATGTTGTTGCGAAGCTAATAAGTGGGTACCACAGGCTATCGCCACACGCATCAATCTTTATAGCTATTAAAGATAAATTTGCACAAAACCTAAGTAGATTTTACAAGGAAGTATCAATATTTTCCTATCATTTGTGATTGTTTTTGATGTTTGAAGTGATCTGATTGCCAGGATGTTTCAAGATTAAAATCGACAAAATTTGATCGCGGTTAAAACACTCACTTTAAGCGAAAGTACGATTATGACATCTATAGTTGCAAAGACACCGACAGAATAGATAAGCGTAACACTACGACTTGAACGCAACAGTCGATATCAACGATAGCAACTAGTGATGTCATTTCGCACATTTTCTTTTCTGAGGGGTCTTACCACGCATTTTTGTCGATTTTAATCTTGAAACATTCTAGTGGTCCGATCATCTCAAACATTAAAAACACTGACAGATAATAAGTTGATACCGATAATTTCTGATAAAAGCTACTAAAATTTTGCACAAGTTTATCTTTAAATATTACGGTGTCTCATAATCGTAGTTCTTTTATTATTGTAATGGTGCCATTTTAGTTTTTCCATAAATGTTTTTAATCATAAAATATGAATTCTGCATATATTCTTTAAAACATGACGTTCTTTCAGGTTGAGTTTCTTTTGGTTTACCACTGCGTTGACATCGACTACAAAAGGATATCGTCTCTATCCAACATACATATTCGATGATAGAAGCACTCAGGTGGCTGATGAAGATGTTAGTGTCAGAGTGCAGTGCCAACATTTTTTTGCTTGTTGCATGCTTGCTTGCTGCCTGTAGTTTTGGGCCCCATTCAAGGACTGTGCAAGGCCATGCACCGAGTAGCAAAGTTAACTACGGTAGCTCACATCATCAAACTTAAATTTGAATATTTTAATTAACCGATGAATGACAGGAAATGGTGTAATAATTTTTATCATTTAGAAGAGTTTTACACAACCTTGAGAACAGTATTACACCCTTTGTCTAATGATTTTACAAAATTTAAAATTTGGTTGAACCAAAAGAATAGATAAGATTTTTGGAACGCTCAAGTTCTCACACCAAATACAATATATTGTAGGCTGAGTACACACGCTTGTACACATACATGAGAGATGTGATATGCAGATTTTCTCCAAATGTCCATGACCAAGCAATGATCCCTCCTCTTGAGATTGACACCTACAATTACACACCGGTTTCCAGAGCACAATCAACCGACAGATCATGCCACACCGAAAGCACCAGAATGCTGAGTAACCGCAGTAGTAGCCTAGTTAACGATTCTGTCAGCAGCCAACCATCGGTGAGTAGGACAAGCAGAGATACGAGCCAAATCAGTGCATTACCAAGTGCACGTACAAGTACACTGCAGAGTGAGATCAGCATATCAAGTAGGACCCCATCAGGCATCCTCAACGGGCAAGTATGCAGTCAAGTAACTAGTGAGCCAATCAATAAAAAGTTTACTGACGGGAAAGGATTCCTCCACTATGCCCAACCAGTTGAGCTTGACATGGAGGACGCAGACTCCCAGAGGTATCAGGAAGATAACTTGTCAACCGCGAGTTCATTCAAGATGGATTCCGATGTATTAAGTTTGGATAACGCAGAGTTTGGAGCGCAGCTGTTCAACAGCCAATACATGACACATATACCAACTAACTAGGCCCAACTATGATTAGTTTGTCTTGCATCTGATATGTATGTAGTCTCTAAAACCAGATCTTGAAAACCGTCTCATCTACTATACACTTACAACAAAGTTTATTTTTACTTATTCGGAGGGCTATTAGAGTGCAAGTATTTGCTATTACCCTAAAACAAAATTAGACAAACGTCTACACCAAAAACTGAATGCTAGACTTTTGTTCTAGTCTGCATATTTTTGTCAAGAGCTACACTATTATATGGTTGGTGTGAGCGAAATCTTATCCCGATCGTTGAACAGAGCCTTCATATATACCCTTTATCATGTACATAGATTACACCTTGACTATGCAAGTTCTATATTTTTATTTCTGAAAAGTTATGCACCTGATGTAATTTGGTTAACTCTTAACGCTGCTACAGATGAAGCTGTAATATATGAGCTACTACGTACTTCATAACTTGTAAACCTGGTTAGCAATGATGCTGGCTATTAGGCCTACCTAAGTATTGATCCGCATACAAATGGAACATTAACAAAGAGATAATGGTGGGGAGTATAACCATAAAGATACGTTTGAGAGCCTCTGCTGTTTAGTAACTGACTGATGGCGGCTAGCTACTAGTCGGCAAAATGAAGTATTTAGTGGAAAAGCAATAGAAAAAGTGATGGACAAGTCATGACTGCGCAAGCATGGGCAGCACAGATGAAAAAGATATCATAACATACATAAAGTGGAATTCATTCGGGGTGTCATAGAATAAAGAGAGGTATAAAAGAGGCTTAGGAGTATAACATTGAATTCTATACAGGAATTGTGCCTTGAAATTTCATGACGGCATCCCAAAAGCCCCAGGACATACGAGAGAAAACGAGCATAGAAATTTATATTAGCCAAGTTTCTACTGTGCATCAGGTGGAGCGGTAGGCAAACCGGTTGCTTCAAGACCATTTTGCTCAAGAGTTCTTCGCAAAAGACTAATTTCATCCTTAGACTGTTCTAGCTGTTGCCGTAGCAACTCATTGTTCATGGCAATAGTCTCTGATTCCTTCAGACTCTCCGCTAGTCTCAGATTTGCTTCTTTCAAATCAGCGATGTACTCACAAGCCTTGGCCAGGATACCGCTCTTGCTCTACAACGACAGTAGCTATGAGACACTGACAGGATAGCACTCTTGCTATACAGAGACAGTAGCTATGAGACACTGACAGGATAGCACTTTTGCTATACAGAGACAGTAATTCTGAGACACTGAGAAATGGAGGCATTATAACCGTTAATTTTCAATCACTCTCCTCACAATAGTCAGCTATGGTGCAGCGCAGCAATATCGATAAAACATTGAAAACATATTGTTAGCATTAGACGAAAGGCCTTGAAATAATTTAAAAACAAATTGCAAATGACACTATTCACATTCTGTGTCATAGACATAATGAAAAAAGAACATTATTTTATGAATATTTGAAGCCTCGAAAAAAGTTTACGAGCAACTGACGTGGCGAGTGGTTGTTTGAAAACAGCTGACAACAGAAAACTAGTTACTTATTTAGGTTAGTGTGCATAGAAATATAATAGAAATAGTATGTGACTCACTACAGTAGATGACGCTGCATTCGTCTCCGCACAATCAGGAATCAACTTGCTCAATGTAACTATCCAGTTGTTTATTTTGTCCCTCCGCCGTCTCTCTACCTGTGAATATATATTTGGGCTAAATATACATCAATGCAACGGCAGATCTCATTTCAAACTTTGCATAAATAAAGAGGCAAAGTTAACCTAGAATTATACCTACATGAACAAGAAGCACAGGGCATGCATAACTTGTCTTTGGTCAAAATTTAGTCTATTTGAGAGGGAGGATGCCGTTTGATAGTGAAAGAAGGACATGTCATGTGAGTCATTTCTAACTAATTCACACGTTGCAAAGTTGAACCTCAATAATCAACATTTGTCTTAAGGTGTATATTCAGAAGTCTGCATTTGTCTCAAGGTGTATATTCAGAGGTCTGCATTTGTCTCAAGGTGTATATTCAGAGGTCTGTATTTGTCTCAAGGTGTATATTCAGAGGTCTGCATTTGTCTCAAGGTGTATATTCAGAGGTCTGCATTTGTCTTAAGGTGTGTATTCAGAGGTCTGCAAGTAAAATTAGAATAGTAAAGACGATTATATGAAAAGAGCTTTACAATTTCATAATTATGATTGCTTACAAAATACAGTGTTCTAGTTTCTGACAAACAAGCAAGTTATCCATTCATAAGGTTGAAGCAGAAGAAAACAGATGAATGTGGTGAGTGTTAGAAGAACTTGATAAATGAGCAATAGATCACCAATAACCTATCTAAGCGGAGACAGACCAAATTCTATAGCAAATTGATCGATGACAAGCATTATTGCTTTCCGTGATGACGTATTTCTAACATATTCATCTTACCAGCTCACTAGCGTTGCAGATTGTGTATATTTTTTGGGAAGAAAATAGTATGTCAAGCAAATATATAAGAAAGAAGACAACTGAATTGTCAGGTTTACATATATTGATGCTACCAAGGGAGCAATTAATGTCTTCTTGTCTGCTACAGAACCTAATATCAATGTAAAAGGAGTTCTATATAGTTCAAACATGTTTGTATACCTTTTACTGTATACGTGGAAAACCTTTTATAGTTCAGACAAAAAATTGTGTAATCCCTAAATTCTGTCATATACACAAGGAAAATGGCGTTTTCTTGTAAGCAAGTTAAAACAATCTTGACTGTGTTCATCTGTGAACCTATGGAGCATCGAATAGGCCCATCCTTAACAAATCCTGAGCAAATTGATAAAACTTCATTTAGAATTAGTAGTGTTAGCGGTTTGAACTCTTTACAGTTGAAACGTGACGAAGTTTATATTTTAAAATCGTGTTATAGCAAAGATTCTGATCAAAACACATTCCATTTGATTTATATCAAACCATACTGTAAAAGACTTGATGATATAAACACTTACGACGAGTTCATGTAGCATTAAAACAGATGCACTGCATGAAGATAAATCATATGTAAGAGTATAAACTAATGAATTAATAATCGACAGAAAAAGGTATGATCGTCACTGTGCCCTTCCATTAAAGACAGATGACTCGAGGTGCAGCGATATATTTGACAGACAATACATAGGTAGAGATAGAGAGGTAGTCAAACTTAGACTATGCTGTATATCTTACTTTTCACAGTTCGCAAGGTTTATTTTTAGCTTTTATTTTCAAACGCTCACTCTTAAAAAATAAGTATTTGCGAGAGTGTATAACCTTTAACCACCAAAAGGAAAGAGACAGGAATTTGTTATTCCATTGTCATGGCAAGTTCGATGCTCAAATGACCTGCTGAGCCATCTCTATGTGAAACGATTCGTTAATGCCGTGTTGTTAAGTGGAACTTTTTGCGTAAAATGACCAAATTTCGGCAACCCGACAGACGATAACAACGCAAACCTACCTCATTGTGTGTGTTTCTCCTCCTATCATCACGATTGTACTTGCCACCAGATGTTACACTGCCACCACCACTTAACCCTCTTGCCGATGGTCTCTGACCTTGTATAACATCCTGCGGTGACATCATCACGTAGAATTGACCTATAATAGAAATGAAGCCAGTCGAAATAGCAAACAAAAACATAGGCATGCTACATACTGCTCTCCTGAACTAGATGTCTCTGTAGTTTTTTAAGTAAGTCTCAGTGTCACTCCTCGGTTACATGGCAGTCTAAATGTTCGACAGCGCAATCAACTAAAGTCAAACCTCAACACATTTCAAGTAACACATCTGTCAACGCTGTCATACGCAGAAGATAACATTTTAATTTCATTCACTGCCAGAAACACTTCACAATGCACGCTATATCTAATCTTTACTACAATAAGAGCCGTGACAGCCCATCACCATGCTTAGAGGTTGGGAAAAGATTGCTTTCAACAGGATTTGAACTCATAACTTTCAGCTTTGTAGACCAACACTGCCACCTGCACCAATCAACCATCTTGTCATATTTGGGAATAATTGCGCAGTTATTTATTACACCTGATGAGCTCTCACGGCATGCCAGACTGCCAGGGAACTCAATCACATAGAAACAAAACTAACCAAGAGATAACTAATAGAAAGGTGTCTTTATACCACATCACCTTTATACTAAAGACAGGTGAGCTGAAGTGCAGCCTTTGTGATGCCTTAGACAGAATGGGTGTAGGTAAGGGTGGTGGTAGAGATACGGCGCAAGTCAACTCGGACCACATGAGCTTCAAATTGATATTGACCATCTATACATAATTTTGTTTTGATTTTCTATTTTTAGTTGTTTTTTATTCTCTCAACAATCATCTCTACTTTCACTCATCTAAGGTTTTTTCCTTCGCATCACTTTTTTTCTTACCACAACTGCTAGCTGGTTTCGAAGAGTTCATAAATAATCACTCTGAATGCATTTACTCAAGGGCTTTCTATTCCAGTGTACCTCGAGTTGCGATGACCATGTTTTACGGTTTTGTCTTTTGATGCGGAACACAATGTTTTTTCATCCCCTCTTTACGGCATTTTTTTAACATATGGCATAGACAAAATTTCTCTCGAAAACTAAATGGGTCGATCGGTGTACTGAAGACGTCGGAATAACGAAAATGCTGATATGCCATTTGCCGAAATCCATCCCACACGACCTGAAAGAGATACGATGCACGCTCTCTTTTTCAGTTCAGCATTATGCGTTATAAGTAAACAGTGAAAATAAAACTGAAAGCAGGTAATGTAGATTAATATGATGACAAAATTAAAGTTTAGTTTAATGAAATACATAGTAAAACGGCTTCCAGCGTGTGTTTAGTAGGCAAAATTCATTTAAGTTCAATACAAATTTCATGTTATACATCTGTCTGTCGCGAAGGTACGAGTTTCAGACGATATGTACTGTACATAGTCATGTTGAATTTATTGCATATCATAACTAGCTACTAAATAAACCACAGTTATTGTAAGTAACTATAGTTACTAAGGTTAAAATATTATTTTGTTAACTTTTAATATGTACAGTGCGTATATAAAATGTTGATTATTTTTACGAGGAGTGTTTGCATTAGCTAATTACTATGGCTTTCTAGTTTCTACACCTTTCCATACAACATTTTCGTCTTATGATGCCAACACTGGAAAGAACTAATGTCGTATGGGGGGAGGGGGTCTACTGTATTTGATTTTCCAATTTTAAGAAAAGCTGTCTTTAAATTCAAACATTACCCTTGTACCGCTACTACGTCTCGTGCTTGTCTTGTTGGGGTACATGATTTTGTAGCTGACTAGCCCAAGGCCCGGCGTCTCACAGGTATCAAAAAGCAGCTTATAAACAGTGGCAGGTAATATAGTTGTCTGCCACTTGCCATTAGCTTAGCACATTGCTAATGACTAACTTGAGTAAGCTAGTATCCGCATTGCTAAACTTACTAATAAGAACCGAAAGAGCAAGCTTCAGTGATGTTGCGTAACGCAGAGTGCTATGCGTATTTTAACTGACATAATGACTCATATCGCCTAACAAATTCATTGCATCTCACATAACTCAATTGGTTAGGTTATCACCTGGTGAATGGGAGGTTCCGAGATCCAATCCAGAATGAAGCGAATCTTTCATCCCTAGATTTTAATAGCTATAGCTGGACACACTGAACAACAGATTTTGAGATATATTGATAAAGGGAGACATAAAGCAGCTGAATGTTATTTGTGCGCTGTAGAGCCAAACTATAGAACAACTGCTTTTGTCTGTACCGATTTACAAAACTGCAATACTTTAAGATACTTTCAAACTGTATGTTAAAAATTATTTTGTAAGGTGAAACAAACATTTGCTTGAGATTTTTGTTGTCAAAAAATTGTGTGCCAAATTGGTAAGTGAAGTTTGACTGAACACTACAGGACATAAAGACTAAGCGATCAGCCACATCACTGTATGACATATTCTACCCTTCAGTAATTTACATTTGCTACATTAAAAAGCATGACTCCAAAGAGCCAGTTCCAACTCTCATCTTGTTAAAACAAGAAGAAAGCTCACCTCCGGTAGAAGCTATATTAGTCACAACCGCTTCATTGTCCCCTCCTGCATTCACCGATCCAGCAGGTATATAGGCAAAGGTTGTGTCAGAGTTGGCATCTGTCGCCGTGAATGGACTTGATATGACTGCCTGCGAATGCATCTCATAGATCAGCAAACTAACAACAAGGAAAAGTGAAAGGGAAGGGGAGATAGACGAGGAAAAAGTGAGGGACAGTGAAATAAATGCAGAAACTGTTGGCTTTTTTAAAAACAACCTTATAGAAATGTGATGATTATAAATGTAGAAAAGAGTTCTTAATAAGCAGTTTTTAAGTTTAGTTCATTCAAAAATACATTTAATTTTTACTTCCTACTCTAAGCCTTAAACCAAGAACAAAGCATCTTTTGTCTGAGGTAAATAAAGCCTGGTCAAGTGACCATAACAAGAGGATAACTCCAACATATAATTATATATATATATAAGAGGGCAACTTTATGTTAGAGTTACAGTGGAACCTCTACTTAAGAAATTAATTTATTCCGCAAGTAAAAAAATTGTCTATGTAGAAAACAATTTTACTGTATAAACGATAATTCGTTGCAAACTCCACAAAATGCGGCCATATTAATATAAATTATAAATACATGTAATAATTTAAAACGTATAACAAATACATGGTAGAATCATTTCAATAAATAATGCACAGAAAAAGTATACATGGAAAGAAGAGTGAGAAATCACGAATAAAAACTATGAACTGTATGCTTGTTTACCCTTGGCCGTCTGGATGAGGGCTAAGCAAGGTGGGTGTTGTATTGCTTTTTGGTTTTGTTTTGCTCAAAATAAATGTATTTAAGAACATATGTTAAAAGATTTATTTACATCGACACGAACTGAAAAACCGCCATTATAAAGAAAAAAACAGAGTTCAAGTGCGAGAAACAAATGTTGTCCTACTCTGTAGGCCTATGTGATATATAATAACACTAAATTATAATCCACCGAACAAAAACGAAACACCTTCTTACAGACTTTTGCTAGCAAATGAAACTGAATGAGACGGGTTGTACATCATGTTGTACCCATGAGAAGCAAATGGGCCCAAATACAAAAGGCTTTTCGTGCTTTGGAAAAATTTAGGCCTTTCATAGCTAGACCACTTTTCGTAAATCGAAGCAAAATTTCTACCAAAAGACGTTTTGTAATTTGAAAATTTTTCATGCAGAGTCTTTGGTTAATTGAGGTTCCACTGTACTTTACTGAACGCTACGAATACCAAGATGACAGCCATGCTTGCTATATACATGTACAGTGCGCCCTCGATTATATGACTTTTTTGGCCTTACAAAATGGAACAGGATGGTTTTTTGTCCTCGCCATACAAATTCTATCTCGCTATACGAATTCAACAAAAATTTCGCTCAACATTCAAATTTTGCAGTTGGTATACGTATTACGTCAAAATAACAAAGATGCCGGCATGCTGTTCGTCGAAAACCTCACAACGCCTGAATGAGATACGATGACCGATTTCTTTCAGTTCGGCATTCCTCGTGTGAAAAGCCTCACATAAAATTTTCATTTCAAAACTAGTAACAAAAGTTGAAATTGCGACCCCTTCGAACAAAGGGCCAGGGAACAGACAACTTCTCTTAATCTGCTAACAAAAATCTGCTTCATTACAAGAACAGTGTTGCTCGGGCTTTTTTGTCAAATTAGGTTGTAGAACGTTTTAATGAGGTCGGCTAAAACTTACAACGAAAAGGCGCCAGAAACCGATATGTGATAAAATTTTACTGATGAAAAAGTTGAAGTTCAGTAAAATAGTTAAAAATATGCACATACATGATGTACTAAAACTTAGCATGAAGTGTGTGCTTAGTAAGCTAAATGGATTTGAAAGTTGACATGCAACATAATTCACATTACAGTTATTTGGTATCAAAAGATTCACAATGTCTAACTCTGCTGTGTTGTAGGTGCAAAATATATGGAAATGTGTTTACAAGCTCGTAAAAGCTCAAAAACGAACAATTAACCGCCGCCATCACGAACCTGCCGTAGATTAGAATCTCTTTCCAAACGGCTCAAATGGGACGTAGCTGAACAAGGTGGTTTCTGTTTACAGTTTCATGCAACCTCATTCGTCGAAATACTTTCGCAAATATACTTCACGCATTCAATAAAACCATGTCTATTGTCTTTTTTGTCTATTTCATAATTTTAATGGATATCTCAAAACCTACTGTAAAAATTCATTTAATTTTTTTAACCTTAGCTCGAAGGAGTGCATATCATCCTCTGATAAACATGACGAGCCTGTTGGTCACCTGTGATAGTAGAAAAATGTTGCAGAAATTATTCGCGCTGTTTGGCAGGAAGTATGGGTCACATGATCAGATTACGACTAGACGATTAGACCGAGCCAAAGCAAAACTGTAAAGTAGCGAGCATCTATATTTGGTAAGAGGACTCTTCGGTAAAACCAGAAGTGTTTGTCATCGACTAGTGCTATGAGAAGTTTTATATTGAGCCTTTTATTGGCCTTTCAATTCATCTGAGAACATCCCGTGTCAAAACAATAACCAAATTGCTTGAGTACGTTGTCAAAATAAATCGATTCAAAACTACGGCAGTCTTGTGATGGCTGCGATTGACTGTTCGTTTTTGAGCTTTTAAGAGCTTGTAATCACATTTCCACATATTTTGCACCTACAACACAACAGAGTAAGACATGGTGAATCTTTTGATACCAAATAACTGTAATGTGAATTTTGTTGCAAGTCAACCTTCAAGTTAAACTTAAAGTTTATGTCATGCGTCTGTCTCAAAGGTAAGAACTTCCTACGGTACATACTGCACATTTTACATTGTAATGTTACATTCTATTGCAGATCATAACCACTAAATACATTACGGTTACTGTAGGTAATTAGTTACTTAGGTTAATATACTAGTTTGTTACAAATTTTTAATATACATGTACAGTACTTATATAAAGTTTTTATTACTTTTATTTACCAGAGGATGTTTGCATTATACAATTACTGTGAGTTTCTATACTCCTTTATACAAAATTTCCGCTATACGATACCAACCCTAGAATGGAGTAAAATCATATGGCGAGGGCGCACTGTACTTACAAGGATGAGTGTGAACACTACGAATAACAAGATGACAGCCACCCTTGCTATATACATGTACATACAAGGAGTACTGCTATAACAGATAATAGTTACCTGTGTAACAGTAGAGCCTGTAGGCAGACTCAGTGTGTGGTCATCGCCATCTGCTACCTGCAAAACGCTGTAAGAAACTGGCTGGCCGCCATCTGTTTGAAATGCTGCATCCTCTGTTTCAACAAGACTCGCTTCTTTTATGTCCCCTTCAGCAATCGTCCTGCACAGACAGACAAATAAATTGCAAGCATGCAGTTGAAAACCTCCTTCAATCGACGAAAACTGCCTAGTATGGCAAAAAGATGGCTATAGACATATTTACAGAGGAGGATCTCACCTTGCTCTAAACATATACATAGTTCATATTCAACATAACCCAAGAATGCAAAAGCAATGCACAAGTCTGTGTCATCTTATTATGTGCAGAACTGCTAAATTGTGCAGCAGCAGATTTTATATTAGACGCGTTCGTTAGAATCGGGTATGATGCTTATTGGAAGTTGTTTTATTAGGCCTGTTCTCTTGATTTCACAAAGAATGCAACGATGAGATCAAAAGATAAAAGTTAAGCAAAAACCTTAATCATAGTAATAAACGGTAGTTAGTCTTTATTCACAAGTTTGTTAGATGAGTGCTAAAAGGGAGAATAGTTCCTCTCTGTGAGAACACGACTCCTACGGGTATTAAAACTGCATACCAGCGCACTTTGAGATCAAGCCATACGACACAAAGAATTTGTCATCCCTGCCAATATCAAGGCATGGCTATATAGAACATTGCATTAAAACAATCAATATCTTAATGATTGACAGTGAAATGTTGAGATCTGTCAATTGTATTGAGAATATCAGCACAAGCAAAGACAATCTTCCAGCTTCAAAATTTGCTTACAAATTCTGGCACATCTCAAACGGAGGCATTCCAATTCCAAGATTATCTAATCTTATTAGACTATTTTATTGTTAAAACAGTTGATATGTATTATAAAATTGAATGGAGGCTTGACACAACTTTTCCGAAGATATATTAACTCATCCAAATTTTAAATAATTGCTAGATAGTAGTAATAATAACGTAACGTATGTGTTTACCCTCAACTTGCATGACTGCTCATTCAAACATGAATATGACTTCACAAGGGCACTGCACTAAAATTTGGTTGTTGGTCCAGTATTTGTCCTTGTAAAATGCTGAAACTTTGGCATTCCAGTTCAAGTTAGTGAAATTGCCAAAAGTAGGAGAGATTTAAGCTTGCATGAACAGAGGTGATAAAACACAGAGATAAAAACAGTGATACCTCAGCATACAAGTAACCCGGAATGGGAGAGATTTGAGATATGAGTAAAACTCGGAGCAAGCTTTTTCCTTGAGATATGAGAATAATTTGAGATGCGAGCATACGAGACATTTCTCGATGCAGCCGTTAGATAACTGAGTACGAACACTGCAACGCTCGGTCTTTTTCATCAGATCAGTTTAAAAAAGTTGTCGAAAGGTGGACTAAAAGTGAAGGTGAGGGTAAGAGGGTAGCACTTCACAAGATGGGTGATGGCAGCGGGTACTGGGTTGGTAATAATTCGTCTAGTTTAAATTAACCCATGTTTGACCTCAGTTCAGGCTGAAATCATCAATAGCCTATTTGTAGGATTACAAGAAACTATTCTTTTACGTAAAATTACTAAAAAGCAACAGCTTTATTTCATATGGCAATTTAGAAAATTGAAGCAGCTCTTGGAGCTAAAAAAAGAGCAGATATTAACTATTTAGATCGATATAACTGATATACAGTAGACGTTCCTACAATGTAAATAAACCATTCCCAGAACGTCTATGTTATAAAGATAGTACATTATAAGAACAGCAAAATACATGTAAATTGCCTAATCCGTTCCTAGATCTTTCCAAGCTCACCCCTCTGGTCATACATAAAAGAAAAGCTAGAATAAACTTTTTAAATTGTTGGGTGTACCGTGACTACAGTATTATTGGTTCGCATCGACAACTTTTCTCCTTTTTCTCATCACTTTCACTCGTTTTATGGTTCATGATTACGGTAATTTTACAATAAGTTGATGTACATTTCGAGGTCCATTTACAAGGATTTGTTTATTTTTTTAGACAGCAAAGTCTATTTTAAAAAGTAGAACTAATAACAAATATTTTATATATCTACAATAAAGCATAACAAAAAATATTTTACTGTAAAAAGGGAGGTGTCTACCTGTTCATCGTTCACTTGTATACAGAGATCAAGGATAAGATAAAAGATAACATTCGACAATACTCAAACTCGTCCCGTTTAGATTGGTCGACCGACACTGTAATACCTGCACTAATCGATCACCTTTTAGTATTTATGAACAATTGCGTCACTATCTATTCTCTGTTTTGGCGACACATCTGGCGATCTGTCATATCTATCTATATTGTATAGGCCCTATATAATAGATATACCGCTATACGGACATTATTTTTTTTCTCTCACTAATGTGGGGAAATATGTTACCATTCAAATCGAACTTGAGAGCTCTCCCCGACTTGGCACTTTACATTAGATAAAATTTTTTACGTAGTACGAAGCAAAAATGTTACATCATTTTTTACGTCATCTAGAATTTATGCTATAAGTGGTATACATCATAGGAGTGGCTACTGTATATGTAATTGTGTAAGGACATTGGCTTTCAAATTGCACCAATTACCGAAATGAGCAAATGTAATTGAAGTAAGAAGCATTTACAAGTTTAATACATCTTTTCAAAGACTCAGCAGTGAAGTTGACTCACTTTGCAAAGAGTTTTGCAGCAACTCGAGGGTTGTAATCAGCACCAAACAGTTTAGGTATTATCACTTGAATGTGAGAACATGCTAAACGCTGTTGTTTAATAAGTTCAATCTATTGATATTTGCAAATAGCACAAAATCGGTCGTGTCTTTAGATTCATTTATCATGGTCATGTAGGAAAAAGCCACTTCTCGCAGCTTATCGTGCAGTGATGTCGTGCTACCCTAACTCTTCTTAACTACGTTATAGATAGAAAATTCGTGTGTTTTTCAAGTATAACTATAGATAAGCTTAAAAAATTTTCGACTGCCAATTCTCAATGTAAATAATAGCTCTATTTCATTGATTCAAGTAAACTAATGTCATTATAGTCGACATTCAATGACCATTCAATATAAAAGCAGCATACAGTACAATTCAGTGATGGAATGGCCATGTAACATGACAAGATTGTGATCCTAATTGGTTGTCTACAACAAAGGCTAAGACCAGATTACAGCAAACAAATGGGAGTCGGCATTTGTGCTGAAGGACAAAGGCATTGATTTTTATTATTTTCTCAACTTATTTATTACTACAGATGTGCTCATTTCTCATATCATATACATGATTTTAAAGCCCTGTAGGTTTTGGTGGCCGGTGCTTCACCCCGGACCGCACTGGGGGGGGGGGGGGCTTACAGCTCACCAGCTGTTCCAACCGCCAATACGTGGCGGTGGAGACGTGTTGCAAGTCTTGGTCGCCTACATCCACTTATCTCAACTTTACAGTTATGGTTAAAAAGGTTAGCACTACATCACTGGTATCGAGGCTAAGATACTGCATAGCAAAGTTCAGATAAAGTATGCAGCAAACTTGCAAGTAAATTAGTACTACTGTAAATGTGTTGTACTAGATGCTTAATAAATGCAGAAGCTTCATTGCCAAACACATTGTTCCGCATCGAGAGGTGTCTATAAGGCTACATGAGGTTCCTTGAACAAAATCTAACACAGTGGAAATAGATTGGCGCTGGTCAACATGGTTTCACCTCTTCTTAGTTGCTTCCGATTCATCTGTTTTTGCAGGACATGAACAATGATTGGGCATCACTGCCGCGAAATTATCTCGGCTCCCTTAGAGGAACGTTAGCTCAATCATGCTAACACTCCAAATCTTTCCTTTTCTAGCTATCGTAAGTCCACAATTAAGCATTATAAATACATGATACTAGACAAATGTTCATCGTACTTTCTACTATATGTTTTTTCGACCAACAAACAACTGTATACAATATTTTTGTGTTATAATGGTTTTGCGGTCGACTTACGGGTTGTCTAACTCTGGCTGCAGCTCATCCATATGTGATTGTTCAAAATTCGCAGGAAAATGTGCTTCTGATCACGGGACCAAACAAATGGATCACATGAGAAAAAATGGCGTCGACAAAGTGAAACTCGCGCGAAGTAGTACACCAAAATATTTGTAATGCTGAGCAAAATTTAATTTTGTTTAAACAATTATTTGGCTTTCATAAAATAAATGATTGCATTGTTGTTTAATTTTTTTGTTGTTGCATTAAATGCACTTTAATGTTATTACACCTACAAAATGCTGTTGCTTTGAGGCATTTATATGTGCGTGCGTCGGTATTTCTTCAATATAGAGTTGTTCTTCCCTACACTTTAGATGAAAAGAGGGAAGACAACAATGGCGATGGTAGCTAAGCAGCAAACTCACTCAAATACGGTAACTTATCTATCAACGTTCATGTCTGATGGCCTCTGATCAAACGGTCACAAATAACTGTGAAAGATTAATAGCCTACATCGATAGAATCTGACTATTCATAAATATTGATCTTACCTCAATTAGGGCGATGTGAACTCAAAAGCAGCAACATAATATCAGCCACACTCTAAACTAGAATTGGCTTTTAAGTAGAGTACTTGAACAGTAATCACATCATGCATTGCTTTAAAAACTTTTTTAGCTAAATTCAGGTGCACAATTTACAAAAAATCTATCATGGAAATCAAATGATGACTAGTCTGGGGTTTAGTTTGACATCATGCAATACCATTCATTGAAAGCATCTGGGCATGATGATAAATAGGGATTTCTAATTAAGGATCTGCATACACAAAGCTGATTTCAGTTTCGTAGTTTGATAAGGTTTTATTTTTAAACCAAAGCTTCAGTTTAGTTTAAGGCTTTTGTTTTAATATGCGGTATTGTCTTGTAAAAACTTCAAACTCGAAACAAAGTCCTTTGCCTGCAGTTTACACATGGTGTCATCTCTTGTCATAATAACAACATTTCTAGCATTTTCTATGTGTCATTATTTGAAGTTATGCCCCAGATGCTTGCACAGTTTTATTGTATGTTGATAGGGTCTTCCGCAATGCGAATATAATTATAATCTTGGAGAGAAACCGGTCGTATAATGTGCTTGCTGTGAGATGGTTCTTAGCGCTGTCAGGTGCTGCCAGGCACTAACTTTTGCAATAAATAGTGTAAATGATTTGAAGGCTACTTAGAACTTGTTTGTAGGTCATAGGTCATAGCAGGGTCAGTAAATTGTTAAGTAGGCAAGGTATTAGTTGTCACTGTTTCATATGTAGACTGATACATTTTTGCTCATAGATTGGTGTAGGAGAGTTTGCTTCAAAAAATAACTTCATGGTTGTATCTATGAAATAGCCATAAACCTAACATAAACTAATGAACAAGAGATCTAGTTGATCTTGCAATCATAGCTAAGGGCTTCAGTATCTTCTGCGTTTAATTTATTACAATGTAGTATGTTTGTACCTTGTTGCCTACCAAGGAAAACCAAATGTAGCAAAATAACACAGTCGGTCATAGAGCTGTTAAGATGAGCTTGTAAAATGTCACCATTGCAATGAACCTGTTTTATTTGCTCAAATATTTGACGTACAAAAATTTTGTAAATCAAAATTAACTAAAAAAAGTGTAGCTGAAGATTTTTGATATCTGATTGTTTTCAATTGCAACTCTGAGTATCTCTTTGAATTTCTCCATAAAGTAAACATTGTACTTCATTCAAAACTCTTTATTAAGCCCTAATGGAAGAGTGGGCTATACTTATACATACATGTAGATCAATCTTCAATCTATTATAAACTCCCATCTCAAGGTAGGATGATACACATAACAAACCAAAACTCAAACCTAAGCTAAACGACACACGCGGACAAGATGAGTTGTCTTCTCTAGCTCAATGTCACCTACACAACGACTTTATCAAACCGAGAATGTTACAAAAAATAAAATACATTCCAAACAATACTAAGCTTTAATAAAAACATTCTAAATTTGTTAACTTATTATTATTATTATAATTATTATTTCAGACATCTTAGAAGCTTTTTAAAGCCAGCTCTGTACTCGGCGTTGAAGATAGCATAAATTAGAGGGTTTAACATGCTGTTGATGTAGCCGATCCAGATAAAGAAGCTCATCAATTTATCAGGGACGGTACAGCTTGGCCCATCTTTCTCTAAATACTTGCATATCACCTGCTGATTGTTTGTTATAAAGAATGGCAACCAGCAGCAGAGAAAAACACCTGTAACATTCAGTATTGGCAGCAGAAACAGTTAAGGTAGTCTACACTTATTTTAGTTTATGCTGTCATCTTTCTCAACAATCGGATTAACAACAGTGTACATATTGTAGCTGTAAAAGCCTCTAAACAAGCTATAATAAAAATGGTAAAAGACAACCACCCTTACTAAATAAATACTTTTGCTTAAATTCACAAAGAACTTTAGGGTTAGGCAAAGCTGCATAGTGCAAAAACATGGTCGTAAGTCATTTAATAAATTATCTAATGTGTTTCTACTGCCATGCGAACCTTTCGAAAAAAGGTTTTACATAAACTTTCTTAAATAAAGCGCCCAAGGTGCATATATACTTCAGTATGAATAGATATAATTACTAGCTTCTGGACTAAAAATATTGTTTGTGACCTGATGTGTCGTAGAAATTATCAGTTCCTGTATGCATGCATACAGATGAAGTTATCAACTCATGTAAACTTTTTTACATAATTTGTTATCAACGTATGGAGACTTTTCGACTGAAGTTATGAACTTGTGTAAACATTCATACAGAATAAGTTATCAGCTCATGTATGCATTACTAGAACATAGGTGTGTAATAGCTGCCGTGAACAAAGTAGTATTTTCTACGTGTATTTTAGTTTCAAATAGAGTCGAGTGTTGGTCTACCAGACTGAACATCGCAAGTTGGAGTCCTGCTGAAAGTGGTTATTTTATAAATTACTACAATTACTGTCATTTCTTCAGTGAGGCAGTTTCAGGCTAGATTACAAAATCTGAGTTTTATAGTATCGATACTAAAAAGTATGTAGAAACAGAAAAGGGGTCTAAAGAGACTGTTGTCAGCTTGCTGGATAGAACTCTAGACAAAAACATAGCGATACTGATTCTTGGGTGTCCAGAAGGTAGACTGACAGACGGGTAAACAACCAGACAGGTAGACAAATTTGGTGGTAAACAACCAGACAGATAGACAGACATACAGATAAACAACCAGACAGGTAAACAGACCTACAGGCAAAAACCAGACAGATAGACCGGCATACAGATAAACAACCAGACAGGTAAACAGACATACAGGTAAACAACCAGACAGATAGACCGGCACACAGAAAAACAACCAGACGGGTAAACAGACATACAGGTAAACAACCAGACAGATAGACCGGCACACAGATAAACAATCAGACAGGTAAACAGACATACAGGTAAACAACCAGACAGATAGCTCGGCATACAGATAAACAACCAGACAGGTAAACAGACATACAGGTAAACAACCAGACAGATAGACCGGCACACAGATAAACAATCAGACAGGTAAACAGACATACAGGTAAACAACCAGACAGATAGCTCGGCATACAGATAAACAACCAGACAGGTAAACAGACATACAGGTAAACAACTAGACAGATAGACCGGCACACAGAAAAACAACCAGACGGGTAAACAGACATACAGGTAAACAACCAGACAGATAGCTCGGCATACAGATAAACAATCAGACAGGTAAACAGACATACAGGTAAACAACCAGACAGGTAGACAGACATACAGATAAACAACCAGACAGATAGACCGGCATACAGATAAACAACCAGACAGGTAAACAGACCATTAGACAAGTAAAAAAGAATAACGTAGACAATCAGACAGACAGACAGACAGCTAACAGACAAGTAGGAAGACAGACAGGCAGGAAGACAGACAGGCAGACAAACAGACAACTAGTCATACAAGTAGACAGTAGACAGCTGATGGATACAAGCAAATGTGAACAAACAGGTAGATAATCAGACAAACAGACAGACAAGTGGTTATCTGGATTTAGTAGGTGAAGCAGTCTGAAAGGAAGACGAGTATCAGTAATCAGACAACATGACAAATAGATAGATACAAAAATAGATCAATAAAATGATAATAAATGTGATGACACAATTACTTAACCATAAAATAGTTTTATAATAAAGTAGAATAGATATTTAAAATGAACTATCAACTAGATAGGCTAATAAAAGAAATCTCTTTAGAAGGCTGACTCTCTCTCTACAGAGTGTGTCCATGCTGCTGCAATTAAATAAATGCCATTTAAATAATGTTACTATTGTTATGTATATGTCTACATTTACAACTACTTCTACATTCACACATATGTCTACATCTTCTTCTATATATATAAATCTCAGTGTTTGTGTGTCTGTGGATCAGTGTGCCCAGCTCTAACTATTGAAACCTTGAAATGAAAAGCTCGTTTTGCGCTTGTTTTGAACTCACAGAGATTGAGTCCACAAGTTTCTATCCACGCATTTAACCACTGAGCTACACAGTCCTTAAGTACTATTGCTCTTATCACCTACTGTATACCCTTTTTCAATCGCACACATTAAATGACATATTAATTGATACATTTCGCCCATGAGTGATGATACCTCTGCTAATAAATATTTTTTGCCTGACTATATGAGACACGACGCTTTTTTGTCCTTGCCATACCATAGCGAATTTGTTTTCTGTCATACGATATCAACAATAATTTTTCTCAAAATTAAAATTTGACGATTGCTGTACTAATTACGACAAAATAAAAATAAAATTTGATATGTTATTTTGCTTCTATCTCACTCAGTTCTGCATTACCCGCTATTGTAAAAATGAATTCGCAAACAGATAAGGGATAAAATTTTAGGTAAATGTTTGGAGTTTACTAAAATACGAACTAAAACCTCCTTCAAGTATGTTTTTAGTAAGCTAAATTTTTTTAAGTTAGATTCAGCATTTATGTTACACGTCTGTCTAGTACATTGTAATGTTTCTTCTTTTTACAGATCATAACCACAAAATGCACTAAAGTTGTCGTAGATAACTTTAGTTAATAAGGTTAACATATTGTTTGTTACTATTTTAATGATGATGATTTTGATGATTTTTACCAGGCAGTGATTGCATTAGATAATTACTATGGGTTTCTATACCACTCTATATGTCTATACAATATTTTCGCATTATGATGCAAACATTGAAATAAACTAAAATCACATAATTGTATACCAAATAAGTTTTTATTGTAATTGTAGCAAAACAGACTATATTTAGCCATTACTTGCTAATTATTTCACATTTACATTTAAACACCTTAAAACACACAGTTTTATTTTTCCTCCTAATTTATTTCAACCAAACACTTCTTTCATGATGTGAAGTTTAAAAGTTAGAATGGTAAATTTTGTATCATTATGTTAAATAAAATTAAATTTTTTGTTTAAAGATTTTTTTATTACCCAGAGAACGCCGAGCATTCACTTAGTATACATATAAATTAATGCCTATTTGAAAAATGAATTTAAAACGCTCAAAAAAAAAGAACTTGACAAAATGATGTCATTAGTTAGGCGACTGTCTGTTTCTTTTGTTATTGATATCAACTATTGCATTCAAGTTGCAGCATCCTGTGTCTCTATTCTGTCACTCTCTTTGCTTAAGTGTAATTATAGATGCCAAAATCACACTTTTGCTTGAATTTGAGCGCTGTAACCTCCATCAAATTTTGTCGATTTTAATCTGAAACATCCTGGCAGTCAGATCATTTCAAACATCAAAAACAATCACAAATTATAGAAAAATACTGATACTTTCTGATAAAATCTACAAAAACTTTGTGTAGGTTTATTTTTAAAGAGAAGTTTTGGGTATAAGTTTAAGGAACTCACATAAAACCACCATCAACATGATGATAGCCCTCCTTTCTTTTGTTGTATTTCTGTCAGTTTTGAGTCTGTTTTGAGCTACTTGAACGACAGAATTGAGGCGACTGATTTTTCTGTTTGTGCCATTTTCTAGTTCAACTTTAGCTGTGGTCAGAAAAGTCTCTTCCGCGTTCTTTCCTGACGAAAGTTCGTTGTTGTTCTCATTGGTGATAGTCGGAGATGTACTATAGGGGCTGGAAGTGGTACAATTAGAAATTAAACAACCTTTCTCATCCGCTGTACAAGTGCTTTTGTTGTACACCTCATTATTAGACCTTATCAATTTCGAGTTAAAAGCGTCCACTACTGGTTGGCGTGTGGCGACAGAACTAGATTCTCTAAATGATGGAGGGTCACTGCTAGAGTTGCAGAATTCGTCACTTTTAACGCTGTTGTCTGAGTTTTGTTCTTTAGGAAAATTATTTGGTTTAAGTCTGCTCTTGCTCGCTTTAGCCCTGGTATTTGCACGCTTGTGGAGCATGCGCAGTATCTTATAGTAGAGAATCAGCATGACAATGGTCGGTATGACGAAGGACACGCATGATGATATTACACTGTAATACGGATTGAAGAAAGTACAGATTCCTTCAGTCTGAGAGTCGGTTTTATTAGCCCCGAGTGCAATAGGAAGACAGGTTCCTATGGAAACTATCCAACAAAGGCTGATCATAGCCACCCTGTACCGCGTGGATGTCTTATTCTGATTATAGAAGTGGGGGAAGAACACAGCGAGGTACCTGCAACATCAAAAGGGGTTATTAGAGTTGTGGGCTCTAGAAACTTTGGTTTTATCGGCTTTCGGTGTAGGAAAACTCCAGGTTGTCATATATAAACTTGTATTAGTGACAAGAAAATTGCAAAATTTGGCATTATTCCAATAAGTATTACACAACTGAGTAGTAAGAAAAATGTAAAGTGTAGCTTTTTCTTCTTAATAAAGAAACTTGCATACCTGTCAATGCTGATTGCTGTCATATTTACAATGCTAGAAGTGCAGGCCATAACATCCAAGGCTACCCACAAGTCACAGACTGTTCTATGTAAAAGAAATTGCCCGCCCATCATCTAAAAACATAATATACTAGTACAACTCCTTACCTCAAGTACTCCTAGATGCTTGTGGTAATGATTTCCCCTTTATTTAATTATTTGCCAACACAGTTAAAAGTGTCTGTTGCAAAATGGAAAAAGGTAGGCTGAGAGACTGCTCAGTGACAAAACCTGCTGAGCACTTTTTAAAAAGTGACAATATAATGTAACAACTGTCTCTTGCATCACTCTGGTAATCATTGGATGCTAAGAGAATCCTTTTCACAAATTTTTTTTGTAAGTATCAAAAAGCTTCAAGTAGGATAAAATTTAGCCTGTTTTGACAAACTGCTGTTTTTGTGGAGTTATCCCCCGCCGAGTGGCGCGAGCAAAACAACAGCTTGTCACAAGACGCACTGCACCTGATGCATCAGCTGCATTGAAAGGGAGTTGTTATCTTCCGTCTATGCGACTTGGCTGCGATGTTATGGCGGTCTCTTCATTGGTAATCATAACGGATTTAGCCCAAAAATTTATGCAGAAAAAAATGAGATAAAAACGTTAACATTAACATATCTTAAAACTGCAACTGAGGTTGCAAAAAGTCATACTGTAATGACCTGATCTGGCTAATGTTGAACTTCTGTAGCAGAGGCCATGGTAACTAAATTTCGGCATCCATATAACTTATCTATTTATAATCTAATCAATTGAAAACAATGAATGAGCCAGCAATGAAACTGAATTTATTTTGGAACAAATAAAACTGACTGAGCGCACAAATAACAATATGTCTAGTTGCTGTTGTTGCCTAAGTTCTTAAGTTCTATTAAAGTTTACTGCAGACACTGATCTCTAGTTAAACGTTTTTATCGTACTTTTTTTTACATATATTTTTAGGCTAAATCCGTTATGATTATCAATGGAGCGACCAGCATAACATTGCGGCCAAGCCATTGCGGCCAAGAAGAGAACAATTCCCTTTTAGTGCAGCTGATGCATCAGGTGCAGTGCGTATTGTGACAAGCTGTTGTTTTGCTTGCGCCGCTCGATGGGGGACAACTCCGCAAAAACAACAGTTTGTCAAGACAGACTAGATAAAACGCTATTCTGCATAATGACAAATTTTTATATACTTATATAAAAAACTCGTTTTTGGTTTGGCAAATCTTTATATCTACTGTCTAGGATTTTTATTAATCAAATGTTTTAGTGTTTTAATTGGGTTTCATATTTGATAGTTAATGTTCAGTAAGGGTTGCGACTCATATTTTATAACAGTAATAAATGAACTTGTGCAAGAGTACATGTACAGCTGAGTAGAAAAGTCATAAGGTCATGTGTTTAATATACATGGCCATACATTTAGGTATAAATAAGTGTCAGTATATTTTAGCTATAACTACTTGGTGAGCTTTTAATAACCATTTTACAGCATTCTTGAAGTATTTACTGGTAAATAGCAATTGACCCTCAGTTTTTATGACAGCGATATAGCTGCTTCATGAACCGAGGCAATTATTTAACATCAAAGTTTACAATAACTTAAACCTTAACCTGCGAAAGAAAAGATGTCTCTAAAATGTGTTTGCGTTCATGTACCTGATGAGTGACTAGTACGCCATAACTTAAATAACTAGTAACTAACACTCTCTTTTCACACCATTCCACAATTCCCTACTTTGAAAAAGAATCAATTTAAACCTTATGATTATCTGTACATTAACCTCACTTTAGCGAGCTTTCAACTAAATTTTATATATTATTTTGCGTGTTAGGACCTGGTTCAGTCCCTGCCTGGGAATAGTGCATTGCGTACAATGATCTTGTTCAGTCCTTGACTTGGAATAGTACATTGCGTACTAGGGTCTTGCTCAGTCCTTGACTTGGAAAAACACATTTTGTACAAAGGTTTTGTTCAGCACCTAACTTGGAACTGTACAGCGTTTTCAAAAACAATTTTCATTTGCTTCAATAAATATACATATTACAATGGCCGGTTCTAAAATGTCAGCCAGCATATTCTCACTTCTATCATATTCAGTGAAGAGATAGGTTTATCTAGTTAAGGGTCAACAACTAGGTTTTACAGTTGCTTTTAGCATCGACCTGAAAACAGCTCAAATGGATTATAATAGTTCTGGGCTTTCCCTTTATCTGTTCCTGTGACATCCGGTAGCCTTGAAGGAATAAGGTTTAAAATAGAAAGTCAGCAAGCAGTCAAATACTGCGTAATGGGGCTGAGAGTGCACCGACTGCTACTGCCTTTAGCTAGCAATTAACTGTATACATTAGAGCGAGTCGCCTGTAGAGCTGAATCTATAATGATAACAGTTTATGGCTAAGAGATTCACTAATCGTCGCAAATTTATGTAAAGGAGTCCCATTCCCATCAACCACAGAGAGAAAGAGTAGATATGTACTCTGAGTCTTAAAACCGGTAGAGCCTGTATGATGGCTCTTCCTATAGCCTAGATTAGTATGCCTGCAGCACAAAAGACGCTGCACGCTGAATCACAAGCTAAAATTACAAATTTTATTAAGCGTTGAATTTATATTTGAGAGACTTACTGTTGCGAATACCGATTTTACTAATATCTTGATATTATTACTATCATGAATAGATTTCTGTAATCACCCAGACCCGTGCCATCTCGGAATGTTTAAGGACGATACAGACTATCAAATTGTCGACATCACATTACTCTCACTTGTTAAATAATACACCGATAGAATTGTTAACGCCTCTGACTGTAGTACACTCCTTTCACACTCGGCCACCAAGAAAAGGCGTAGATAAACAAATGTGATGTTTCCGAGAACTCAAGACACTGGCTAGCTATTGGAACTTGTGATGAACACCAGACACAAACTGATTAGCTGATAGAAAGATTGAGTTATTTTAACTGCTCACTATACAAAAGATGACATCTAGTTTACTTGAAGTGGATAAACCTGTTGGAGAGAGTGCTTGTAGCCACAGAAGGCCACTTCATCCTTTTATATAAGTGTGATGATACGTAGCACTGTTACGCGCTCTTCAGATTACCTATTTCAATAGCCACTTTAACAGTACCTTTAGGCTTCTACTCTAAAAGGATACAGTAAGGAAATCTAAAGGTATTTTATAATTTTTTCTAATAAAATATAGAAACGAAATTGTTTTTTACATTTAATACATAAAACTATCAAAAAATCTTTTGAGTCTTTATTGTGAAATGAATTTATTTATTATTTGAATTATTTATTTAATCCTGCTCCCACATGAAAGCTTGGAGTTGTCCTCACCATGTACTTTTATAGATGCGTGACCAGCATAGTGAGTGCTCTATTGACAATCGGATTTCTAGCTCTAACTAAATACATATTATATTAGGCAAGTACAGTACAAGTATTCAATTGTCAGTCTACCAGCATTAAGCTTTTATAAAGATATCGTGCTACAGCATTTACCGATGCGTAATAACACGCTCGCTTACTCGCTATCAACAGACCCTATCCAAGCGAGTTATCGTCTCCCTTTCACTCTAATCACGGTAAAGACCATAATTTTCTTACAGTTAAGAGGAGTACTGGGTTAGCATTTAAACACCTCATGTGCATCTCCCTAGCGTACTCTCTACACAATGAGATTTCAGATGCTTTCTAAAGTTTACCTGGTGAATCCTTTGGAGCTACTCCTTTTATTGTTGGTTGAAAATTGTCAAGTTGATTTAGTGAGTAAATATGTGTGTAAGAAGCATTCAATATACGATCCTAGATACGCCACACTAAGCAAAAAACTGCAACAAAGAAATACGCACTTTTGCTGGCAGAAGGGTTGTCTTAACTTGCATTAAAAGAGCTTAATAATGGTAATAGATGAAACATAAACATATTGTATATTCAAATAATTAATATAAACTATCGTCAGGTATGCAAGTCATCATGAGGCCACAGAGAGTAGTCTCGCTGGTACTTAATATCAAAGATGAAATAAAAAGCTGCCTTTAGAGCTAGAGGCAAGCACACAGGCTGTCTGTTCTTTGCACAAAAAAGCAAAGATTATAATATTAACGTGTGAACCAACATTGTCAAGGTTTAAATAATGTGCCTGTGGGTGAGGGCAAAAATCAATAGAATCATAACAAACACAAAACAGCTAATTGTTATGAATCCATCAAAACTTGGTATACAAAATATTTTCAGCTGTAGTTCAATGCTGTTAAAGCTTGCAAACATTACAGGAAGCCAACACAATATGTAAATAATGGTCATAATCTCACCCAATGATAAAAACTGCAAAGCTGAAAAACTTTTGATAAATGATTGCGATGCTAAACGGATATTAAACTAGCATAGATATCGGGTACCAGTTTCAGCAATGGTTATTCTCTAGAACAATGGCAACTACTTGCAACTAATGACTCCATTTGCCACACATTTTCAAGCTACTTTAGGTAAAAGGTAAACATAAGGTCAACTAAAATTTATGATAATAATCAGGGTTGTAAGATGCACTTTTATAGCAACAACATTTGGCAAAGTAATGTTAAAGAATTTTAGGTGTCTTCCTTACTAAATGGTTACCATTTTTGAAAACTCTAACTAATATGAGTTTTTAAGCTCGTAATAGATCAAAGGAATAAGTATTAAAATTCAACAATAAGAGAAGACAATCGCCAAAACTATTTTTGTTTTGCAACCAACAAACAAGCTTATTCCATAGCTCTGTTAAAACAGATAGCCGCTGTCCTATACAGTGGAACCTCGGTTTTCGAACGACTCGCAGTTTGAACAAATCGGAGTCCGAACAAAAAATTCGAGAAATTCTTGCTTCGTAGTTCGAACAAAAATAGGAGTTCGAACGCCGGTACAAACGCGTGAGTGCGTACGTGAGGGTGGGATGCTGAGCGGCGTACGGGTGTAGATCGCTCTCTCCGTGACCAACTGTTGTCGCATTGTCCGAGATTAAACAAATGTGTAGCAAATGGGCCGAGTTACAAAATTTCATCGAACTCCACCACCCCGATACAGCTGCAGCCACCAGAGTCATCAATGACTTTAACGACACTATCATGAACCACTCCCGAAAAGTGCTAAAAAGAAGGCAGACGCAAGTGTCATTGGATAGGTATTTTAAGAGAAAAGAACATCCTGTAGCCGAGTAAAAAATCCTATTCATAATTCTTTTCTTTATCCTTTTTTTTAGTTCTACACGTTCATGTTAGCGTAATCTTTCGTATGGAAGATTACGACAACGCGAACGTACGATTAGCCTGGGTTACATTTATGTTTATGTTATTTTTGTCTGCCATTTTGCTTAACATTTTCTGAGATATACATTGCTTTTTATGTGTTGGTCAGCGTTTTAATGTGCAATTTCATGCATAAAATAATGTATAAAATACTAAAAAGGTAAACATTCAGGGTGTTGGAACGGATTAAAACTTATATATATTAATTCTAATGGGAAAACCTGTTTCGGATCTCAAACAACTCAGTTCTCGACCAACCTTCTGGAACGGATTGTGTTCGAGAACCGAGGTTCCACTGTATAACAATATTTTGAGTTATTTATATTCTATTCTGATTTCACTTCTTGTCACGCAGTTAGAATTCAAGGTTTGAACATACTAAAGAGAGGTAAATATAGGCATGCTCCTATCTTACACCTGCAGGTTATCTTGCCGTCTGCTGCCAGCAAAAGTGAAAAATAGGTAAATAAATTAAGTAGTTTTTTTATTTTTCTGTGGAGCTCAAATGATTATTGATTGATAGTGTAAACTGAAAGCTGTTTATTTATGTCTAATTTTTATTTGCTAAATGAAAATACTGACAAGCTTCAAGCGTAATGCGCTAAGCAGGCTTGTTACAACTTTCTTATTGGCCGTGATGCTGTATGCCGATGTATGTGGCCGCTGTATGCGAGGCTGCTGTTGATACTTGCGAGTCAGAATGCAGCTTATTAGTCTTATAACAGACATGAAAGATTCGTGTTCAAAGCGACTAACATCGCACGCTCAGGTTAGAACAACAGGATATCAGCATTCATATATAGATTCTGCCACTCGTGTGCCTTTCATCACTCACCTAGCTTTTATTATTCATGAACAGCTATCAGCTATTCAAACATGAGCAGTGAGTCTTCCATAGTCTAACCACACGCCTTTATCTCCATTCTTTTCAATCAAGTCGCAATTGTTTAATAGTAAATCAATTCTACCAGAGCATTCTAAGTTCGTCTCAGCAATTGTGTTATAGTAACGCACTTTTATTTGGCATTATATGTATACCGTAAGTTTTCTCTGTTAGCAGCCGGGCAGCGCTTCCTGCTGACTGCTAAACGTAAACTGACTACGGCGACTGTTTAATAATAAAGAGAACAACAGGGATGATAACCTTGCAAGGGATCAAAATCAATATACGCCATATGAGTTTCTTTTCAAATCTGAGCTTGTGATGTTTTTCATCAAAATAATTACATTGAGACAGTTGTGTAGCTAAAACTAGTATTTTTGACACGTGATATCAGTCCCAAGAAGCAGTACGTGTAAAGGTATCCTTCAATATTGACAGAAGTGCCGATGCGTGAGACAAGAAAGATCAGTTGGAGCCACAGTCAACTCTTATACTGGACAGCCGATGTTTATCATCTTATTCATTATGACCATATATGGTCATCGAGCAAAAGCTGTGTTCTCACATGATTATATAAAACGTTGTTTGAAGTTTGAGGCTAGTCTGAGTGTAAAAGGATGAAATATTTTCTGGAATGAAAGATTTTAAAGCAACAGACTTGAAAATTCCAAAAGTTGTATATTTTACTATTGGTTAATTTCACAACTCTATGAAGGAAAGAGGAATCAGGGCAGATCTAGACTCAGATACAAAGATATAGCGAAGCATAACATAGAATTGAGAAAGCTAGACACAAACAGATAGCAAGAGAAGAGAGCAGTATGGAAGTAAGTGATAAAGTCTATACTATAAGACAGTCGTTGTTGAAACGACATTATTAAAGATATGTCACCAAACTACCAACATAGTAAAAACGTGAGAGCCCATATTCAAACCAAAGTAATCAAAGTTTGCAATGATCGCCCACACAAATTAAACTCTAAAAATTAATTTTGTAGCAGCTTTTTAGGTCATATTGTCAGGCGAATCCATTTGTTACATTGTGAGTCAACTTTGGAGCAGCAGTGAATATTGGACTCGCTAATAATAAAGTGTCCAATCATATGTGAGTTTCAGTTGTATCTGGCAGAACCACAGCCATTCAGCTGGAAGTCTTAGATTTAGACTAAGACTACAAGAGAGAGAATCTTTGGAACATTAAATAACATTTTAAACTTTCTGGTAAAATGTTTAATTAAAGAAGTTTACACTACAAAAACTATCTAAATATAGAACTATTGTAGTTTAGAAAAAATAAAGTTTTATTGTTGAAAAATGTTTTGCATTTACTTATTTTCCACTATGAAAGCTGTCGATGGAGAACTACCTGGTTAAAAGCCTAAATGAGATCTCAACCACATTAACCAAACAAAACTATGCATTATTCATTGGTGTCTCCACAAACTGAGAGGTCTCACAAATATAATAAAGAACTGCTGTCTCTAGAGAATCCTTACTTTTCACACGAGGTTACGAGTTGAAGTGGTCAAGAAATGGAATAAAAGATATTTAGCAAGCCAACAAATGTTACGGCAAAAGGAGTTGGTATGAGTTGATATGAGTTGAGTTTGAGTTGAGGTAGAGTTTGAGTTGGTCAAGCAAAAGACTTTTTTGACAGTTAAACCGGCTGTGTGTGTTAAACCTGGTTCACATATCAGATATCACAGCCTAGCGTAAAGCCTGTTTATCATGGTTTTGTTGTTCAACCAGCCATATAGACTGAAGAGACTCGAGATTTCGGATTGGTGCTGGTCACAGATCGATAAGTAGTTTGCAAATGCAACTATTCACACCCTAGAAAAACTCTTCAAATAGAAAACAAGAAGCTCCAGCACACACAAGGTAGGAAAATCCCTCCGCAATGTAACCCATTCTTAGTATTGTTCAGACATGTACAAGATAGCCAGAAAGTTTAGTCTTGAAATATTTTTTCATTCACATGAGCTGCCCAGACCTTGTTCATAGTCTCTATGCCTCATAATGTTAATGTGAATTATGCATAAGCCAAAGACTATCAGGCAAGCTCTCTGTTGCACTTAATTGAAAACCATGAATGTAGCACACAGCATGTTGATGTTACGCTGTATTCATACTCAGCAATTTCCTTTAGCCTTCCGTCTTCTTTTTACGCTCAAGTGGTAAAAAACAAAACTAATATTGATGCGTCTTTGAGGATACAGTTTCTCATGTGCACTCTGTTGATTCCTTAGCCTTACAACCTAATTGGATTATGCTGCCACATTTGGTCCGATGCAGACTTGTTAATTAATTTTGGAGGCATGAAAGACTATCAGCACTACTTGTGCCTATTCTTTGCTTTGCCCCTACAAGAAATACTTTTGTTCAAGCAAAAATAATTTTATTCCGGCAGAAGTAATTTTGCTCCTAAATAAATACTTTTGTACCTGTAGAAATACTTTTGCTCCTACAGAAGTGCTTTTATTCCTACAGACGTTCTACGCTTCTCGCAGAAGTAACTTTGTTTTGCAGACATACTTTTGTTCCTGCAGATGTGTACAAGCTGCTATACTCAAAAAGTTTTTGAAATTATTAGTTTCAAAGTTATTTTTAATTTTCTCATCCTTGGGAGGTGCTGACAAAAACACATGATAGCCCAATGTTTTTTGTTGTGTGCCAAACTCTCCTACATTTTCGAAGGCCCTGCAAGGCCCACAGGTGTACTACGAGAGCTCCTTATGCTGTTTGTGCACTGTCATTGTCAATAAATGCTTACAAATATTTTCTCAGATGGCAACAAGTTTTACAAGTTTTTGAATGCTACCTGCTCACTACTACAAGTATTGTGGCATTATTGCTGCCAATGAGCTTGTCAAGGAGAACCGTACTCTAACTTACACATTGCAAAACAGTTAATGGGCATGGTCACACAATCACATGGTCACACAATCACATGGTCACACAATCACATGGTCACGCAATCACATGGTCACACAATCACATGGTCACGCAATCACATGGTCACGCAATCACATGGTCACGCAATCACATGGTCACGCAATCACTTGGTCACACAATCACATGGTCACACAATCACATGGTCACACAATCACATGGTCACACAATCACATGGTCACACAATCACATTGTCATACAATCACATGGTCACGCAATCACATGGTCACACAATCACATGGTCACACAATCACTTGGTCACACAATCACATGGTCACACAATCACATGGTCACACAATCACATGGTCACACAGTCACATGGTCACACAATCACATGGTCACACAATCACATGGTCATACAATCACATGGTCACGCAATCACATGCTCACACAATCACATGCTCACACAATCACATGGTCACACAATCACATGGTCACACAATCACATGGTCACACAATCACATGGTCACACAATCACATGGTCACACAATCACATGGTCACACAATCACATGGTCACACAATCACATGGTCACGCAATCACATGGTCACGCAATCACATGGTCACGCAATCACATGGTCACGCAATCACATGGTCACGCAATCACATGGTCACGCAATCACATGGTCACGCAATCACTTGGTCACGCAATCACATGGTCACACAATCACATGGTCACACAATCACATGGTCACGCAATCACATGCTCACACAATCACATGCTCACACAATCACATGGTCACACAATCACATGGTCACACAATCACATGGTCATACAATCGGACGGTCACACAATCACATGGTCATACAATCGGACGGCCACACAATCACACGGTCAGACAATCACACAATCACACAGTCACATGGTCATACAATCACACGATCATACAATCACACAATCACAGTCACACAATCACACGGTCACACAATCACACGATCACACAATCACACAGTCACACAATCACACGTGCATACTTAAGTTTATAGGACTAACTAAGTGAGCGCACATCATGCTGAAAACTGTCCTTAGGATGATGCAAACTCTCAGTCATTTCTATGATCTTGTCTCTTGCTGCATCGAACGCTACAACCGACTGCCTATATTTAGGGCCATCCATTGTCAACAAGATGAGCATGAGCTGTTTTTCTGCGACAATTAGTATAGTTCGCCAATAATTAAAATCTTTGATTGCATTTGCAGCCATTTGTTGCTGTTAGCATATTTTCTGCACCTTTTAGCATCACTTCTGCTCCTTGAGACCGTATAATAATTGGCAAACAATGTCATAATAGAACAAAAGTTGTCATTAATTGCTCTTATTAAAATGTCCGGAAAACTTTCCTCCTGGGAATCCCAATTATAAGACTGCAGACTAGCAGATCATTTCAAGACCCTAGTTACAAGCCAGCCGCCTGATTACAACCACTGGTCGTATTTTGTCTGCTGGATGCTGTTGAGATCTCAAGGTAAAATACTAGAAAGAAATAGAAGGAAGCTTAATTATAATTTTAATTCAGTAATTCCCAGTTGTTGCCTACAGAAACCACAGCACGTTTACATTTCTCAAATGTCCGGAGAGAGAGCACACATATTACATATGCAATAACACTAAAAAAAATTGCATGGTAGCTTCAATAACACTGTTGCTTTGTATTCAATATGAAATACAAAGCAACAGTGTTATTACGAAGACAGAGAGCTGTCTTTGTGATGCAGTCATGCGGCTACTCTTTATGACAAGCACAGCAAGTACTTTAGCCCTGTCTAATTACAAGCTTCAATTTACTTTGTCTGGTCCTCTGGTCTCTGGTGGTCTCATGAGCTTACTTGCACTGATCTCATATTAACCGTAATGTTTGCACGTAATTATGTTGTTTACACGCAAAAAATGCTTCATCACTCCCACAATTACGAGCAGGTGAAACTTTCATTCGTTTTACTGTAGATCTCTCTTTCCCTAATTACATTTGGTCAAACACGTGCTTTTCACAAGGTTATTAAAGGCGTTTGTTGAACGAAATAGAACATTGAACTTTTTGTGTTGACTAGAAGAATTGGGTGACAGCCAGTCAGCAGTAACTATGAACAACGAGGAGAGAGAAAGCAAAAAGAGAGCGATAGGGTTCTAATCAAACAAGAAAGCTTGCTAACTTGATAGCCTATATGGCAATAAGATGCAACATCAAAGGATGTATCAGTCATGCATACTGATAGAAGAAAACTTCAAATAGCGTAGCCTAAGATCCAAACTAAACAACTTCTACCATTAGATAGACCGGTTACAAAAATACAGATGTTTAGACAAATGCGCTTGTTGCAGGAGAGATCGGTATTGGTATTTTTAGCATTTCGTTTTGTGCCTGACTTTTAGCCATTTCAGACATTGTTTCACCTTGTGACACTGCGTTTTGGTGAAGTTTACATTTTAGGAATAACTTTTAAACATTATCTATATTATGTAAAACCATAGTTAGTGGTAGTATAAATGAACCCACCTCTACATAGACCGCGAAGGGCATCACCAAAGATCCGACAGTGAGGTCTGCCACGGCTAACGAGACGATAAGATAGTTTGTTACGGTGTGCAGGTTACGATCCCTTTTTACAGCAAGGACTACGAGAATATTTCCAAAGAGAGTGAGAGCAATAAAGATAGCAAAGAGTGCTGCTGGGTATTGTAATGACTCATTGGCTCTAGTGTCAGCAGTCTTGTTAGTTACATCGTGCACCGACTGGTTGCTATTGAGCCATATGTAGTCACTCATCACGAGAGCCATATCTCTGTCATCCACTCGAAAACTGTTACGCTACCAAGAATGGGATCCGCAGACAGACAACCATTGCTTTTCTCCTCTTCTGTAGTCTAAGCAAAAAATGTTACTAGCTATTATGATAATCAATATGCAAACAAGTGAAAAGTTGTATTGAGTTGTGTTGAGAGCCACGCTCTTTAAGAATGAACAGAATTTCATCAACTCCGTCACTTTTATGCATCTGTCATCTCCCTCGGGCAAGCTGTAAGCTCTACATAATTCATGCTCTTTCCCTTTAATCGTCTGGCAAATCTCTATGGTAGCTTCAAAGGTTACAACCAAGTGTCGCAACGACATAGAGAAATTTATCTGCTTAGGGAGCACTCGAATGAACAGTCTTTATGACTGGATAATACAGTTTACTCTTAGCCAATGGCAATGCCCGTTGAAGCCTTGCTACAAAATACCAAGCCATGAACAAAAACCATTACTATTGTTGATGGCTAAGTATGTAATTAACTTTTAAATGTAAATTTCCATTCAAATTTAGAACTGAATGAAAATTAAATCAGCATTTATAAAAATCAGGAATTCGTTGTGTGAGACAGAACCAATTTTTATTCTGAACGCTGAGTCTTGAAAAACAACTTTAAGGTAATTAAATGTTTTCATTATATTTTATGACTAGAAAATCGGATGACAGCTGTGGGTAACGTCAATGCTATCAATTCAATTCTTAAACAGTAAGGTTTTCTCTGCCTGTTATGAGTGAATGTATGGATCCTCAGCAGTTTAGTCATTCTATAGTTAATAATATATACAGAAGTCTACTCATTCTATAGTTAATAATATATACAGTAGTCTACTCATTCTATAGTTAATAATATATACAGAAGTCTACTCATTCTATAGTTAATAATATATACAGTAGTCTACTCATTCTATAGTTAATAATATATACAGTAGTCTACTTACTCTATAGTTAATAATATATACAGTAGTCTTCTCACTCTATAGTTAATAATATATACAGGAGTCTACTCACTTTATAGTTAATAATATATACAGTAGTCTACAGTACTTACTCTATAGTTAATAATATATACAGGAGTCTACTCATTCTATAGGTAATAATATATACAGGAGTCTACTCACTCTATAGTTAATAATATATACAGTAGTCTACTCGCTCTATAGTTAATAATATATACAGGAGTCTACTCACTTTATAGTTAATAATATATACAGTAGTCTACAGTACTTACTCTATAGTTAATAATATATACAGGAGTCTACTCATTCTATAGGTAATAATATATACAGGAGTCTACTCACTTTATAGGTAATAATATATACAGGAGTCTACTCTCTCTATAGTTAGTAATATATACAGAAGTCCACTTACTCTATAGTTAATAATATATACAGGAGTCTACTCACTTTATAGTTAATAATATATACAGTAGTCTACTAATTCTATAGTTAATAATATATACAGAAGTCTACTCTCTATATGGTTAATATAATGTAGTTAATAGTCATAGTTAATATTTAATATATCTATAATAACAGTTTTTAAAATGTTGTCTGTCACTAATAAATTGTATAATTTTGTATTTGCACCACAAAAGCATGCATATAGTTGTTGACATGACAGCTGTTCTGGTGGTTAGTTGACAAAAGATTTTACTTGTATGTTAAACAAATGTTAACACAATGTTTCTAGTTATCCGACATAAATAATATACTGGCCATGATAAGCACTCATGTTGTAAAGTGTGGAAAGTGTGGCCAGCAATAAAATTTTAGCAGCAGAAAAAAAATTGGCTGAAATGTATGGCACCTGTTTGAGGTCTTCTAAGTTGACAAACATGATATAGCTCTTCAATTATTAATAGCTGCAAAAAATGCGAGAAACATGGCTATTATTTTAGCAATGCCGGACAGTTAAATAAATATGATAAAACTTAACTTACAAATTACTTATTTTCTCAAAGTTAAGTACGTTATTTTGCTTGAGGTGCAGTAGATTGTCAATTTTGTTACAAATTACTATAAAAATAATAATAATTAGACCAGATTTACCAAGAAACCAGATTTATTACTAAGCAACAAAAGAAACCACAGAGTGTCAAATTATTAATATAACAGTCCCAGGAGACGCTAGGGTAGAGAGGAAAGAAGATAAAAGAAGGTGTGCAAAAACTGGGATTTGAACTTCAAAGGCTGTGGAATGTCTACATAAAAGTGATACCTATAATAATTAGAGCGCTTAGAACAATATGCAGTTAGCTTATATTATATCTCGCTGAGTTTGGCGCTGAACTGTCTTATGAAACATTTCAGAAAACAGCGTTATTAGGGCCTGCCCAGATTCTCAGGAAAGCTCTTCAGTAAAAATAATCATTAAGGTGATAACCATTTGGCTTCAAGTTAAAGCATGGGCTCACTTGCTACCACCCTTTTGGTTGTGAAAACAGTTTTTTAATAGCAATGATAATAATATAAATAACAACAATAATAAGCATAAAAATAATAATAATATTAATAATAATAATAATAAATCACACCAGCCCACAGACTAGACGTTGTGCAAGACAAAGAGATCACCACACATGAACCCGTGACATAGCTGTGCCAGGAGACGCAAGAATAACAGAAAAAGAGAAAATGGAGAAGTATCAAGACCTGGCAAGAGAGACATCAAGAATATGGAAAACCTCAGCGATGGTAGTACCAATCATTGTGGGAGCACTGGAAGCAGGGGCAAACTTACGCGAGCAAATGCAGCCGCTGAACATAGAGAAGAAGGAAGTAGATAGAGTACAATTCTGTCTGTATTCCAGCTATAGATGTAGCTATAGCGCACGATGATTATGTTACCGATGCAGCCACACTTTACGACCCCCTGTTAAGAAATATTTTTCGTAAAGTTCAATTACTATATTCTAGGTCAAGGCCAATCTTCCCGCGCGGACAATTACATTGTCTCTGTGGTAAGTTGTGATAAAATGATATATACTGGCAGTGAACTGTTGATGATCACAGAGAGAAACACTTCATTTTATTAGGATTGTTAAAAATAACACTACTTATAACTTGTTGAAGTCTTTTAACTTTAGCTCTTGGCAGCAGTTTATTTGACAGTCAGCACAGGTCAAAGTGTCCAATAATATCACACGAGATTTGAAAGCTGAAACCTTATTAGGATCAGTGCTGGTAGTTGACTAGAATCGCTATCAAGAATTATCAACTTAGATGTCTTGTTCCAAAGCCATACAACAAATTTATAATCAATGCTTACAGATTAGCAAAGTGAACTTTGTTTGCAAACTACACCGGTTGAAGTGGAAGAGCGCAGGCTAGGTGTTCCTCATAGTTTCATAGTTGCACTTGCTTCTACCAATTATAAAAATCTTTGTTTTTCTCATGAAATCAGAAAATTGAGATTTTATTTACGATAGTAGTAACTAAAATCCTAATTCATATGAACTTTTAAAAATTGTACCTATATTACTTTATTGACAATAATTTTATATTATGCCATACAAAAACCGTGAAAAAAATAAAAAAGGCAACAGTTAGCTAGTAAAATTAAATAAATTGCTTGACATATAGCGATGAAATTACTTTTCTCTGTTAAGAGAATTAACATTAAGTGGAAGATACAGTGGAAGTGGTAATACAGCGCAATTTTAACGTTTTACTGCCTTTACTGTATGCACGAGTTGATGCATGTTCATCAATCAGTGTAATATCTATAATAGATAGTGTTCAGATTAACCTACTAGCCTAGTACTCAGGCAACACTCTTAGTCTAATCATATAGTGATGGTCACCTCTAAATGGAATAAAGCGAATTTCAACAAATGTTCTTCCAGGTTGATGCAAACATGCAGTTGATGCGCTTAATACTTTATTAAAGGTGTTAATTGTTGCCACTTATGTTTGTTCTACAAATGCAAAAGTCTAACTTGTAAATTGCAAACCACATGCGTACTACTAGACTGAAGACAAATAAATTCTTAGGAAAAGCGCTTATCCAAAACGCAACAATCTGAAGGATTCTGAATTTGTAAGTGTTCTTCAAACATTAACTATGTTATTTTTTTCTGACATTTTAACCTTCTGAACCAAATTCACACATTCAAACAGCCTGTTATTGTTTAAGTGATAAACTAGTTTTGAGCCCTAGCAAATCATAAGGATATTTAAAAAAGGCAAAGGAAGTATAAGGTTACTGCCCAGAGTACGCAACAGAAATATCAGTAGTAATACGAGTGTGAAACTAAGCTACTGTATCTAAATAGGCAGGCAAAAAGACTTCAGTTGAATGGAGAAACAAGAAGCATACGCAGCTTACAGGACGGACCAAAGTGTAACATCTGCTACTTGATCACATGAATATAAGAAATACAACAAATAACAAATACCTGCTTGTTATAAGGATGTCTAGTCTGTTTAGTGTCGAACATTATTGGGATTTGCAGCCTTCGAAATATCACGTACAGATTCTCAGCAACTTCGTGAAAATATCTAACGCTAACAGCACCAGAATGCTAACAAATTGACCAAAATTTTTTTTTTAAAACTCACAAGTCTTCAATAACTCCTGATATTTTACTTAGAAAAAAACATAAAAAACTTATATCGACATAATAAAATAAAAACAACACTGTGAAAAATTGTACAAGACTAGATGAATTCTCGGCGCTGCCCGGGTAATCAAAAGGTTTTTGCACAGAAAACTTATTTCTGTTTAACATATAGCAACATTTACTATTCTAACTTTCAAACCACATATCATGAGAGAAGTGTTTTCGCGCAGTTCAAATAAATTAAGAGAAAAAAACAAGCAATGGGTACATAGAATTGTATGTATTGAAAAGGTTGCTGTTGCAGCAGAAGCTCGTTGTATTCAAGTTTTTGATGCTCGATACTGGTACCGCTCGATACTGGCACCGCTCGATACTGGTACCGCTCGATACTGGCACCGCTCGATACTGGTACCGCTCGATACTGGTACCGCTCGATACTGGTACCGCTCGATACTGGTACCGCTCGATACTGGTACCGCTCGATACTGGTACCGCTCGATACTGGTACCGCTCGATACTGGTACCGCTCGATACTGGTACCGCTCGATACTGGTACCGCTCGATACTGGTACCGCTCGATACTGGTACCGCTCGATACTGGTACCGCTCGATACTGGTACCGCTCGATACTGGTACCGCTCGATACTGGTACCGCTCGATACAGGTACCGCTCGATACTGGTACCGCTCGATACTAGTACCCCTCGATACTGGTACCGCTCGATACTGGTACCGTTCGATACTGGTACCGCTCGATACTGGTACCGCTCGATACTGGTACCGCTCGATACTGGTACCGCTCGATACTGGTACCGCTCGATACTAATACCGCTCGATACTGGTACCGCTCGATATTGGTACCTCTCGATACTGATACCGCTCGATACTGGTACCGCTCGATACTGGTACCGCTCGATACTGGTACCCCTCGATACTGGTACCGCTCGATACTGGTACCGCTCGATACTGGCACCGCTCGATACTGGTACCGCTCGATACTGGTACTGCTCGATAGTGGTACCTCTCGATACTAGTACCGCTCGATACTGGTACCGCTCGATACTGGTACCGCTCGATGCTGGTACCGCTCGATACTGGTACCGCTCGATACTGGCACCGCTCGATACTGGTACCACTCGATACTGGTACCGCTCGATACTGGTACCGCTCGATACTGGTGCCGCTCGATACTGGTACCTCTCGATACTGGTACCGCTCTATACTGGTACCGCTCGATACTGGTACCGCTCTATACTGGTACCGCTCGATACTGGTACCGCTCGATACTGGTACCGCTCGATACTGGTACCTCTCGATACTGGTACCTCTCGATACTGGTACCTCTCGATACTAGTACCGCTCGATACCGGTACCGCTTGATACTGGTACCCCTCGATACTGGTGCCGCTCGATACTGGTACCGCTCGATACTGGTACAAACGTAAAAATGAGATATCAGACTATCTTTGTCGGATACTTCGTCTGACCAAATGGAGAGAGAATGTAGAGGCAATTCCTACTGCAGATAATACATTTGTCCACCTGAAAGGTATCTAGCTTTAACAGATTTATCGAAACAGGAAGTAAGAGTGCAGCTACACATTTGAAACTTAAACGCCACACTTCAAAATTACAAACTAAAATAATTATAAATATAATTATAAAATAATTATATTTTATATAGGTTACTCCATTACCTATAATTATAAAATAATTATAGGTAATGGGGTAATTACGAAAAAAATAGGCTTTTAAAAAATCTTTCTAAAAACAGTAATAGTAAAAGGTAATAATAATAATAAGTGCATATTTAGCATGTACAATAAGGATAAGGATATACCTATATGTAGGAGCACTAGTAATGATAAGAAGGCTTAGTCTATTGGTTATGCACGCTTGTTTGTAGACTTGCACTCTGAATGTTGTGTATTAAAATTCTCGGTAAAGTTTACCTTTAATTACTAGATTTTAGTTGCTGTAAATGAACACAGAATAAAACAAAAAGACCAACAAAAAGACAAGAACTGAGGTTTATATATATAGATAAGACGTTGACTGAGCGTTGAAAAGAGTTGATAACTACTAGTATAGTAACTGCTACCGTTAGTTGCACACCTCTAGATGCTTTGTCCTTTTACTTTTATGTTTTTTGTTTTGTTCTATTGATGTTGACCATAAACAATCTAAAATTAGCAATAATCAAGATAAGAAAAAATACATCTTCAAATATTTTATCACTTATCAATCATTAAAGTAGTGATGCAGACCTCAATGCGCAATAGCATGGCTAATCAAGACGCTGGACCTGAAAGTCAACAAATAGACCTCACGGTGAGCTATCTCAGATTATCTAACAGTTACTGTTTCAGTGTCACTCTAAATGTAGCGGTACATCTTATCTACCTGAAATTAACAGGAAGCAGGTAAATAGGCCTCAAACATTTAGTATGAGACCTGTCTCTGGTCACAAGTTGACATAGCGGCAGGTTTAAGTAAAGAGAGTTTAAAATGTCCAGTAAGGTAGTATGGTGCGGATTGAGATGCGGCAGCGAGCTGGCTCAGCGTGCCAAAGGACTCTTACAGAGACCGATATAAAGTTTTTACAGGATTACCATCTTTCACATCTTCAAGCATTTTTCACCAAGTTTTCTACCGTCTCAAACTTATGACAATGTGTCATCGGCACTGTTCAAAAACATACATATGTTAATGCCTCTCATTTCTGAAGGTCACGCTAGTGTCACACCGAGATTCTGCTAACCAATACTGACTGTCATTTGAAACTTGTGTACTATAACCATATAGCTTAGTCCAATGCAATTAGTTGTTGGTAAGAAACAGTCGAATAACGTGTTGTTTTAGGTTCAGCATCTATGGGTAGAAAATGGATTTAAAAAAGCCGAATGCGTTGACAGAATGCCTGAATTGACAGATCTGTAATGTTCAACAGAACAGTCTTATGGCAACTCAATCTGCAGTCAATCTAATGCAGAAGTGAGCTTTGTTTTACAGCCAATTGCTAAAGGTAAAGGAGGCGGTAAAGGAGGCGAACAGAACAAACTAAAGAGGCTACCAGCAAGTGGTGAAAACTGCATAGGATACCGTTTGGGACCTGCTTAAGGCAGAACACCAACCGATGACGAGGTTATTTGTTCATTTTTTCATTTTTGTTTTGTTATAATGCTTGCTGTTTGATCTGTTTAACTATGACCAAAAAATGTTTGTGAACTCGAACTTGGAAGCGCAATCTATGCTGAGAAAGTCAAACGGAAAATAACTCGGGGATTTTAAAAAATTCATTTCTAGCAGATGTAGCTATGGCTCTCAATTCTAACTTACAAAAGTATTTACAGTTTCAAATTTTAAACCTATACGTGAAGAAATAAGCTCTAAATTTTAGGCAGGTATACAACGGTTCTTCGTAAATGCTTACCTTCCCTAGTTAAATCTACTAGTTAAATCTAGTTAAATCTACTAGTTAAATCTACTAGTTAAATCCACTAGTTGAATCCATTAGTTGAATCTACTAGTCGAATCTACTAGTCGAATCTACTAGTCGAATCTACTAGTCGAATCTACTAGTCGAATCTACTAGTCGAATCCACTAGTCGAATCCACTAGTCGAATCCACTAGTCGAATCCACTAGTCGAATCTACTAGTCGAATCTACTAGTCGAATCTACTAGTCGAATCTACTAGTCGAATCTACTAGTCGAATCTACTAGTCGAATCTACTAGTCGAATCTACTAGTCGAATCTACTAGTCGAATCTACTAGTCGAATCTACTAGTCGAATCTACTAGTCGAATCTACTAGTCGAATCTACTAGTCGAATCTACTAGTCGAATCTACTAGTCGAATCTACTAGTCGAATCTACTAGTCGAATCTACTAGTCGAATCTACTAGTCGAATCTACTAGTCGAATCTACTAGTCGAATCTACTAGTCGAATCTACTAGTCGAATCTACTAGTCGAATCTACTAGTCGAATCTACTAGTCGAATCTACTAGTCGAATCTACTAGTCGAATCTACTAGTCGAATCTACTAGTCGAATCTACTAGTCGAATCTACTAGTCGAATCTACTAGTCGAATCTACTAGTCGAATCTACTAGTCGAATCTACTAGTCGAATCTACTAGTCGAATCTACTAGTCGAATCTACTAGTCGAATCTACTAGTTAAATCTACTAGTTAAATATACTAGTTAATTTTACTACCCTAGGACACTTATGTATTCGCCTCGTCTAACTTTCGCGTTTTCGCGGAGTCATCCTTTCGCGAAAATTTCATGTGCGAAATTAAACTATCATAACGAACGAGCGAAAACGCGAAATTAAATAGGTTTGTTCATTGATAGTCAGGCCTGTATTCACTGGTTGCAAGTTGGGGCGGCTAATGTTAGGCGACTAGTTATGAACACCTAGGGTGTGTAGGGGGGGGGAGTGTAAGCCCCCAACAGGTTTCTTTCATGTAGGGCCTCAGCCGGGCCTCTCGTGTGAAGTTTTTATCGGAAAGTATCAACATTTTTCTATTTTTTGAGGTTTGTTTTGTTTTAGGTGATGTGAATGACTAAATGGTTTTAAATTAAAATAGGCAAAACTTGACCGCAGTTAAAACGCTAAAAAAAAGACATATTTTTCTTTTGAACGTTTTAACGAAGATCAATTTTGCGGATTTTTTTAAAGTTCATTCGGAGGTTTTACGCTTTTGATGGGACATGGCCAAGCGGGTGTTTGGTAAAATTTGATCTTTTGTAAACCTTTATAAAAGTCGTTAACAAGAATATTTTGCCGCTGATGATGATAATAATGATGCCTAAGAACTACTAAAAGTCGATGTTTGTCTCTATAGCTTGGAATGAAGTGATATTCTACAGCGATAAAACCCGTGTCCATGGCCGTTGGGCAAATAACTTTTCGAATAAATGATGTCGGGGTCGAGTTATCTGAAGCAATTTATCATTGCGTTGGAACTGACCAAACAAATCCGTTCGAGTTAATTTTGTGTTTGAGATGAAATGTTACATTTTATCCAAGGGTGAGTTATCTGAGTTTGACTGTACTTAGCTGTGAAAAATTTCCAAAAAGTTGGGGCCCGCCAGCCGCCCCAGGGAATACGGGCCTGTTGATAGTCCAAGAAACAAATGGCAGCAAGCGATCAAATTGCATTATCGACCTTGCCCACACCATTCTACCTGCAGTTCACAATTACAAACTAGTCGCAAATTGAAATTCTTTTTTTATCGATGAACTGAACCTGAGGAATCTAATTACGTTTGTTCCACTGCATTTATTTTCACATCACTATATTTTCGCACTCATCAGAGCTGCGAAATTAAGTTGCTGCGAAATTTTACTCTGTATGCTACTCACGAAACTAAATACTAGCGAAATATAAGTTTCCTAGGGTAGTTGAATCTACTAGTCAAATCTACTAGTTAAATCTAATAGTTAAATCTACTAGTTAAATCTACTAGTGGTTCTTTTGACAGCTTTCTAAGAGCCATCAGTTTTTTTGGCAAAGACATTGTTGAAGAATTCATTGTTTTGCTGGCTAGCTGCCAGCTTATGTCAGGAAGTAAGCAATTATTGCAAATATTGACTGTTTCTTGGTTAGCGCTATTGAGGTGCAGCAAGGCGGAGAGTCAGCGCTTTCAGAGAAGAGTAATTACAGATGAGGCAGCGGTTGTTCCCATGCTGAATTGCAAGGAAGAAAAGACAGTGACGCTGCAATCAATATCGTGCATGATATTAATGTTATATGATGGAAATCTTCCAAGAATATGGTAAAATATTATTTATAAAAGGAAAGAAAAACAAATAAAATAAGGATGATAAGGTAATAATTTTATAATCATTATAATATCTTGTAATCAAGTTATAGTTTTACTCGACTAGCGTGACATATTGACAGCGGTTTTGTCTAATGATTTCTGGCTTGGTTGACTATTCTGATATTCTTGATATTTTTTACACAGATTTGAATCCAAGGCCACTTTATATTGGCAGATTGCATGGTATACAAGGTATATTTATTGTAACAAATAAAATATTATCATTTTGAAGCTTTGAATTCTTCTACAAAATGTTTATGACAAAAGTAGAAGTGTGCGAATAGAGGCACGAATCTGTAGATCCTGCAGTGAGTTCATGCAACTTATATGCTCATCAGTCTTCTTCTAGGCTTATAAACACAGCAATTTTTATAAAGTCATGCTAAGAATTATATTTAACTCGTTTATTTGTGACTAGTTAGCGATTTGAAGAACTTGAGATACTTGTGAGAAAAATTTTAATATATTTAACTTAGAGCGAATGTGTTTTGGCATAGCAACTATTAATAGTAGGAGGGAGGGAAGTCCTTTCGTTTATAAATTGTCTCTTACGCTTATGGAGCAATAAGATAGCAAATCATTTCTATAATAAGATCTGTGTTCATCTGTTCGTCTGCCTGTCTGTCTGTCTCAAGCCACGCTAAGAGCATTAGGAAAAAAGATTGCCTTGCACGGGAATCAAACCCAGATAAACAAATTTTCATCCAAGTACTCTACCAACTGTGTCACTGAATCACTTTACTACACTAGGGTATAGTTATGCTTATAGTTATTACACATGATGCTCTCTAAAGGCACGCAAGACTACCAGAGTACTAGTTGCAGTGTGTTCAAAAAGTATTTATATCATTTTTCGACAAATTAATATGAGGTTTTGGTTTTCTATCGTGCTCATGTTGACTTGATTTTGGTGAAACTTTTTATAGCCGCTGTGATTGGCTAGATGTTCTTTTATTTGCTGTGATTGGCTAAATGTTGTTATATTTTCTGCGATTGGCTAAATGTTCCTATATTTGCCGTGATTGGCTAGATGTTCTTATATCTGGCTAAATGAGAGCACCTATTAATAGAGCCTTCGACAGAACAATAAAAACTTACTACAACTGTCACATTACTAGCTATTGACTAACACATTTTATTGGCTGGTAGCCAACAGCATACTCCCAAAGACAGCATTACATTATAAAAGCTGCGAGACTATAAGTGCTATAAGTTTACATTAACTAGAAGTGCACTCAAAATAGGCCAGGCATGCTATGGTAGTATTTGGATGAATATCTCATCTATCACTGATATCTGTGAACATACGGCATAAATACCTGTTCTGTTCTACATAGACCAACTTAAAGACTAACGCTGCTTAATCATTTTAATTCTTACTTTGAGCGTGAGAATTTCAGCCACAAAATTAGCGCCTATTCGTGTCCAAGACAATGATGCCATAACAAGGTTGTCAAGTTGGCCAATCAAAGGGGATAACTCTTAGACAGCATTATTGACAAAATCTACTGCTTCGCCGCTGATGCACCAAGTCCTACCGTTTATTGTAAAAATGTCCAACTAAAATGACATTATGTAAAAATAAGGTGAAAAACTGAAAACAAAAAAGGATGCTGTGAAAATGAAGAGAGTGTTGTACTCTTGTATTCTTGCAGTTTAACATCATACATGTAGAATATTCGTAATTATAATTTGGAAAACTTTAAAGGTTGGCTTGCAACAGAATTCTCATTACAGCTATTTGGTATCAAAAGATTCACCATGTCTTACTCTGCTGTGTTATAGGTGCAAATTATGTGGAAATGTGATTACTGTACAAGCGGGCACAGGATTTAGTTGTATCCTTTAGCATTTTCATAGCTATCACAGTTCACATCAACTGCACACCTGCATAAGCTTAAAGGTTGACTTGTAGCAAAATTCACATTACAGCTATTTGGTGTCAAAAGATTCACCATGTCTTACTCTGTTGTGTTACAGGTGCAAAATATGTGGGAGTGTGATTACAAGCTCTTAAAAGCTCAAAAATGAACAGTTAATCGCAGCCATTACGAAAACGCCGTAGATTGGAATCTCTTTCCAAAACGGCTCAAGTGGGATGCAATTGAACACGATGGCTTCTGTTAACACTTTCAGGCAACCTCATTCGTCAAAATATTTTCACAAATATACTTCACGCATTCAATAAACATGTCTGTTGTCCTTACGTATCAATTTCATTGTCATTGTAATGCTGTCGCTATGAGCCCTTATATCTCAAAATCTACCGTAAAAGTTTGTTTAATTTTTTAACCTTAGCTTGAAGGAGAGCATATCATTATCCGATAAACATGACGAGCCAAGTTGGTCACTAGTGATAGTCAAAAAATGCTGCCGAAATTGTTCGCGCTATTTGGCAGGAAGTATGGATCACATGTTCAGAATACAACTAAATGATTAGACCAGGCTGAAATGAAACTGTAAAGTTGCGAGCATCTATATTTGATATGGGCTTTTCGGCTTTTTTGTCATAATATAGTGCTACGAGATGTTTAATATTGAGCCTTTTATTTGCCTTTAATTTCACGTGATAACATCACCTGTCAAAACAATAACCGCAAAGTTTGAGTACGTCCTCAACATAAAAAGATTCCAAACTATGGCGTTTTAGTGATGGCTGCGATTAATTGTTCGTTTTTGAGCTTTTAAAAGCTTGTAATCACACTGCCACATATTTTGCACCTACAACACAGCAGATTAAGACATGGTGAATTTTTTAATACCAAACAACAGTAATATGAATTTTGTTGCAAATCAATTTTCAAGGGTTATTTAGACTATCCTACGTGTAAAATATTCAGCAATCTTTAGTACATAGGCATGCGGTTATTTACATATATATTCACCATAAAGCTGTTGTTGTTCAGTCGACAATTAAACATAAGGTAAACATAAGGTAAACATAAGGTAAACAAGGTAAACATAAGGTACACATAAGGTAAACATAAGAGACACATAAGGTATAGATAAGGTACACGTAAGGTATACATAAGGTACACATAAGGTACACATAAGGTACACATAAGGTACACATAATGTACACATAAGGTACACATAAGGTATACATAAAGTACACATAAGGTAAACATAAGGTACACGTATGTATAATGCTAAATTAACAGAAACATAGGCATAGGTAAGCTGCATCGCTTGATTAGTCGGTTACAATCATCAAAACCTTGCCATCAGGCATCTGGCTTTAGTGACAATCACATATCTGACTTTAGCGACAACCTGATAACTGACTTTAGTGACAACCAGATATCTGACTTTAATGACAACTAGATATCTGACTTTAGTGACAACCAGATATCTGACTTTAGTGACAACCAGATATCTAACTTTAGTGACAACCAGATATCTGACTTTAGTGACAACCAGATATCTGACTTTAGTGACAACCAGATATCTGACTTTAGTGACAACCAGATATCTGACTTTAGGGACAACCAGATATCTGACTTTAGTGACAACCAGATATCTGATTTTAGTGACAACCAGATATCCGACTTTAATTAACTTAAAAAGCCTCTTTATTTACAAATCTTTGTTTCTACAAACATGGTAGAAGCATTTCAATAGCAAACTTCAAAATTCTTGAAAAATATTTAAGTCACATTCTGGCCAATTAATATGAGATTTTTGCCTTTTGCTTTGCTCAGCGCTCCATAAAATTGACAAAAATAACTGTATTTGTAAATTTTTGTAGTTGTTACTTTCTCATTTACTCAGTAATAGTACTTTGAATATGCTCTCTCTTTAAAAGCTACAATAAATACTTTGTGTATTTTTAGAAAAAAATAAAATGAACCAATTCATAACAGACTCAATAAAACTTTTTACCAAATGGAAATAGCATAAACTTGCCTGAAAAGCCACAGGTTTGCTGCAAAATCTCCGATGGACTGTCAGTTGCTAAAACCGCCTTCAAAGCTTGCCAACTAATACTTAGCCTCTACAATCATTATATTCTTACCTTAGGTAACTTGGTGAAACAGCTGAGTTATAGAGCTAACAGCCTTTATATAGACAAAGCCATAGAGTGATGCGCTGCAGGGAGCTCTATATTGACCTGGCTAATGGTTAATGAGGGAGGAGATCAGATGCTAGATAGACCATCAGCTCGGCCATTCCAAAGTCAGTCGGTCTTTGTTGACCCGCCTATAACTCGCTTGATATGGCCTGCTGTTCAATCAATATAATTATCATACTCAGTGCTGCCGCTGTTTAACACTTTCGTATCAAATAAATGAAATTATAATTCATATAATAGTTGGAGTAGTCTGATCACAGATAATTCCATCAACTGCACTTTAGTGTATAGCCTAGTTCAGTTCTGTTGGTGAATATCTTTGAGGAAAGGTTTGTAAGGTTTGACAGCCTTGCAAAAATCTTGTCAGCAAGCATTTTTAATTAGCTGCAAACAGATTTCTTTGTCCAAAATTATTGAGACGCTCGAGACTTCTTTAAAACAATTTTTTTGTGCTAAAACACATTTTCAAATATATAAGAATATGAATTATATTTCACATATTTTGTGTCGAATCTGTATTTTATTAGCTTTAATAATATAGCTAAACGCAGCCGGCGAGCCGCTAGCTAGCTGGCTTCTCCTTTGCCTCGCACCTCGATTAGCCATTACTATTTTTGAAGCTGTCAAGCATCTCCTTTCATTACTCTATGTAACACGCTCTCCCTGTGTCTTGTTTACTATGTTATATCTTGCATAAAAGTGAAGCAAACAAACAGTAGCGTACGATGTCGTACTTTGCAATGACAAGGCATCAATAATCCTGCAGTCTTTAGCCAAAGTCATTAGCCTAGGATCGACTTGTGATCCCAAGACTGTTTCTCCATCATCAATGACAGCGACTTCTTCTGATCGAAGTCTCGTTCTTTGATACTTCAGCTAATGCTTCAGCAGAGAAAATCAATTTAATTATTGTCCGAAGAGTTTCCCACAGTGCACTGCTTTTTACAATTTGTAGCAGGCAAGTTATTGACCAGTCCATGTTATCCAACTGTCGTCACCTGTCCATATTTTCAAATTATCACATGTCTATATTGCCCACCTGTCCGTATTGTCAAACTGTCGCCTGTCCAAATTGTCATTTGGCTGTATTGTCAAACTGTTTCTTTTCTATGCTGTCATAAATGTCACATTTCAATATTCTCAATCTATAACCTGTCCATATTGTCAAACTGCTACATGTTCGTATCGTCAAATTGTCACCTGTCTATATCGTCAAACTGTCACCTGTCCATTATAAAACTGTCACTTGTTAATATTGACACACTACACTTATGGTATTTGTTGTTTGGCCAAACTATTAATGATGTAGTTTTCTAATAAGTTACTGTATGTTTAGTTAGTAGAAAAATAAAAACTCATTAAAAACAGATTTTTGGTACACTGATATTATAAATCAATGCAACACAAAAATGTATCAATGAGCTATCCAGATAGTTTAGGGGCAAAACAGTAAACTATGTCAGCAGCCCTTCATCAGCAAAAGAGCAGCATCTATTTACGGTAATATAAGCTCAAAGATTGAACAACAACTTTAAGTTGTGCTACTGATAAAAACCCATAAGGGTTAAGTAAAAGTTGACTAGGACTAACTTTGATTAAGACTCAGTTCAACTGTTAGCCAAAGTCTCCTCGTATTTAATAATCGCAGGAGACGCGGTAGGCCTTGTCAGCTTCATTATTTTTAGGGCCAGAGTCTATAAGTAGCAATATAAAACAGGTTTGTATCCAAGTCTATTGAAAAACGTTGCAACTCAAGTAAACAAGCAGTTGGATTATTTACACCAGTTGTTTGTAATCTCAGACTTGTTTTTATCGACCTATATAATTCATTAGAGAACAGCCAATGGCAACAAACAAACGCCTAGCATATCTGTTTCATTTTAAATATTAATTATTAATGAATCAAACAGCGTGTGATAAAATTACTAAACGAGAAATGTGTAGTTGCTCAAATGAACTATGGCTCTCTATTGGCCAATTCATTGTGCTCATAATTGGCTATTTAGGGGATTCATAACTTTCTATTGGCCAATCTAGAGTACTCATTACCCGTTATTGGTCAGTTTCGAGTACTTTTAATCTGCTATGGTCAATTGACTGCACAAAAATGTTTTATTTCAACACCAATGGATTTCTAGCAATCATCACATATGTTGTTACTAAGAGTTATGTTCTACTGTTTATACAGTGTATTTTAGAAATTATAGACTTAAGATTGGAAAAAAGCTGACGCGAGTTTTGCACGGAGCAAGAGCTTAAGTTTTGATGAACGTTCTGAGAAACCTGAGTAATGGATTGAGATAAGTTGAGGCAATTCTTATGATGGCTCGGTCTGTAATAAGTGAACCAAGATTAGCAACTAGTTTAATTTGAGTTTATATGAGATTAATTTAATGTGACTTTATAGCAAATTAGAAATGATATACTTTGCTCTTAACAAAGTCGAATCATTAACAGTATTCCGGTTTTGAAGCCTGTGTTTCTTGATTAGCTGTATTGTAGTTGCCATAATAATCCTTTCATATGCCTAAAATTAGGTAAGCTAGAAAGCATAACTATCACAGACAAGGTATTAATACGCACGGCAAAGCTTTCAGAACACTATGTGAACATTTGCATGACTTCTAATCTTGATTATTCAATGAAAGCTATTGCAAAACTGCTAATCTTCAGATCATAGTCAAACGTGCTAACTTCAGACAAACAGTCAAACATCAATTCAGAGCCTGCTAGCTGTCCCATACCTCCCCTTTCATTATTTAAGTGTTTTCAATGTTGTAACAGCAATCTAAACATGTGATATAATTCATATTTGAGTGTTAAAATTTAGAAGTCTAAAATTATTGCATCCAACCTATAGTTATGATATCAGTCTATAGTTATGATATCAGTCTATAGTTATGATACCAGTCTATAGTTAGGATATCAGTCTATAGTTATGATATCAGTCAATAGTTATGATATCAGTCTATAGTTATGATATCAGTCTGTAGTTATGATATCAATCTATAGTTATGATATCAGTCTATAGTTATGATATCAGTCAATAGTTATGATATCAGTCTATAGTTATGATATCAGTCTGTAGTTATGATATCAATCTATAGTTATGATATCAGTCTATAGTTATGATATCAGTCTGTAGTTATGATATCAGTCTATAGTTATAACAGCGCTGTTTGATTAAAAACAGCGCTGTTTAATTCAAAATTAAGCTTTTGAATGAAACAAAAAGGCTCAAAACATAATGAATAACAGAAATATTTGGAACACATGCATATGAAAAAAATTTGTTTTTGGAAGGTCAGTTTAAGAAGTGTTTAAAGTTTTCACAAAACAGCAACAAATAACAAATAACTCTCTTTATGATCTTTGCCGGTTTTTTCCAGCACTTTTTTGTTATTATCTGCTTGAAACGTAGTTTCTCGTGGCTGAGTAAACTGCCCAGATCATTTTCAGGATTGTTGAGGTTAAGATATTTATTTTTTATGTATGGAAGAGATAAAAATTGAGTCTTGCACTCCTGCGGAAAACAGCTCGTACCCCTTAGTAGCGCAAACACCCCTTATCAGCAAGACCCAGTCTACAATTATGACATCATTCTAAATTAAAATGTCTTGTATTACATCATTTACTTAGGATCATTATATGAGGCTTGCTTGTCTCTGAGAAGATATTTCAGCCTGCTTGTTTTAAATTCTAAGGTAATTTCACGTTCTCCTAAGTAACACCTATTGAAAATCTAAATTTATTAGTAAGACAACTCTTTATCAGAACACTTTAATTTAGCCTACACCTTTGCCGAAAAAAGTTTTAAATACGGATGAAATTTTAATAATTGAAATGACAGTAGTTGACATCTGCCAACAATTGCGTTCATAAGATGCATTGTTAAAGTCTAGAACATTATGAGAAAGTTCTTCGATGGGTGATTTTAAACAAAAGGCTAAGTAGCTGAAGGAGTTACCTTACCTTACTTAGTGTTATTACTATTATATGCTTCATAATGGGCAGACACCACCTAGCCCAAGAGTGCTATCGGTAATTGGTACATTATTTTGATGCATATCTCATGGTGACTTCAGGGTTGTCAATATTACTGGTGGGCAGTACTAACCAGTAAGGTCCTCACCGGTTCAGCTCCACTAGTTCAGCTTTCTGTGCAATACCCATAGAATAGGCTGAATATTCCAGCCTGTTCTATGGGTATTGCATATAATTTCTATTACTTGAAATTTAAGTCGGCCAGCTACCATGTTGTGTAGCTGTTAAGTAGTTTTGTAATTAGGAAATTTGTTGTATGCCTAGTAACTGCACCACAAGCAAGACTGCCGCATGTTTTAACCCCTTTGTTCCTCATTGTGATACGCTCTTCAAATGGCTCCATTATTTCTTTCAAGTGGTACTGCTGCTCTTTCTTATCAGTTTTGCTATAGTCTTGAAGAAATTCTAAAACACGTTCAGATGAAGTGGCAAAGATTGTAACAAACAAAATAAAACAAGGCCTAGATGTAGTTAATGCAACCAGGTGAGGTGTTTCTCTTCCTATCACTTCTCTGATAAGCACAAAATAATCTTTCGTATAAATGGGCTCTTTTTATTTCAGCACGTAAAAAAGAAGGAAAATGCTAACTGTCCGTAATAAAATAAACTAGCTGATGGTTTTATTAAACTATTTTATTTCATTTTTTGGTAAAGAGCAAAAATGGAGATGAAAAATGATAAAAATTATCGTGACTACGGTGTCAAAGATGATAAAAAAGTAGAAAGATGTTGATAAACGCCAGTTTTATTCCTCTTTGTCTGATGACCAAATAAAAACTAAAATGAAATACATCATCACCTTTGTAAACACCAACTAAGTAGTCATACCAGTTAAGAATAGTTCAGATGATAGCTAGTAATAATTGTTGTTATAATACATTATAAAAGATTTAATAAATTTTGTTATAGTTTTGCAGATTGACAGCACGAAGGTTGGAGCACATGTATACATACATGTAGCTCATAAGAAAAGATGTTCAATAATTTCTATTAAAAGCGGCTTGCTGATGTAGATGATGAGCAGAGTTATGAATCTTGCTAAGGTGGTGGGTACAGAGGTCAAATGAAAGGTCAAATTGAAACTCATTGCGTGTTGGCAAACTAAAAGCGCTCAATTTTCCATCATAGCTAAACTCAGGCAAACTCACACTAATTAGTTATCTTTTTGAAGGTTTACCTATTTTTAGATTAGCCAATTAAAAAGTTATGATTGTTCAGATTTTGGAGCACTGGAATCTGGTTGGCTGTTGAGAAACACCTAAATACTATACTACTGCTGCTGCATGATTGGTTGACCAAGCAACTGAATCATTGTTTCAAAGAGCTCTCCTAGCCTAAGCACCATTGTCACAGCTGATATAGACTTGGGAGCTCATTGCATTTATATACAGCAAGTGATCTCTTGACTAATTTGTTCCCTTTATATTAGTTGCTTGCCATAAAACAAAAAGCACAACTGTTAAACCTAGAACTCACTAGATAGTATGACATAAAAACTGTTAAATATATGCATACATTTATCGCAATTATTTATATATTAAATAAAGACAAATAAACCTCAAAGGCACTCGTCTTGATAAATCTTAAATTTCTATTTATTTTTTATTTGAGTCTGCAGTGAAATGGTAAAGGTGAAATTTTTTTATATTTTCATCCACACATATACTAAAATATTTATATGCTTGATAGTATTTTACAATGATTGTGCCCACTCACTTAATTATATGTAGATGTCACCATTGTTAAAAAGTTTCATAAAAAACTGGGAAAAATCCTTTGATTTTCTATGAGTGTCTGTTATTTCAGGGCAGTAAACCGAGTATGTGCCTGTTACTGCCGGAAGACCTCCTTAAATTATTAAAACAATTCTCTGATTCAGCGGATGGTCAGGGTCACTACTAATATGTTCAAAATGATTTGCGCAAACACCAAAAATAACATTGGCCAACAGTGGTAGTGAAAGCAAAGCTAGTCTATCCCATGGCACATGTCAGACAACTCTAATCTCTATTTATCTCATGCCAAATTACTAGATTTCTGCATCACTTAGCAAACAGGAACATTAGCCCCGTCAGCCCTAGCAAACAAAGAGCTGCATATCTTACACGCCTCATCACATGGCAATCTTATCAGAATCTTTTATGTTGACCTTGTCTATATCACCAAGGTGATATGTCACCAAGGTGATATGTAGAAGAAGTTATAGAGATTATAGATATAACAAATGGGGTGTAATAATATCCTGGTACGGACCAATAAATATATATTGCAGTTACCAACTGTTGACACTTGCCATAAAAACACTCAGCATGAAGGTTTTGGTAGTGATAGCCTTGTTGGCTATTTCAACATGTATCGTTGAGAGTTCAACTACAGATGACAGCTATCTCAGCTCTTGTAACAAGTTTTTTTACAAGTAAGTTACCAAACTACAGGCTCTGGAGAGTGTCATTATTATACATTATATAATTGCTGTAATTATAGTTTAAATATCATTAATGTTAAAAAGTAATATTTTTGTTGCAAAAACTCGATGAATTAAGATTTGTTAGGATTTTAGAACTGATTTATAGATTCATTGCTTCGACGTGTTACACATCTATATCCAATGTATATAAAACTCAATGTTTGTCTGTAGTCGTTCGGTGTCTGTCCAGCTGTAGCAATTAAAATCTACCAATGAAAAATCGGTGTCGCAGAAGATTTGATCTCGCAACCTCCCGTTCACAAGGCGACAATCTAACCCATTAGGCTACATGGAATGCAATGGATTTTTTGAACAATATAAGTCATTATCTGGGTTAAAATACGCATAGCGACTCTGCACATACGCTCAACGTCACTAAAGGTTGCTCTGACGGCTCTTATTAGCAAGTTTAACAATATGTATACTAGCCTACTCTGAGTCGCCAATAGCAACCGCATTACCTGCCACTGTTTACAAGCTGTTTTTTATACCTGTGCAATGCCGGCATTCAGCCTAGTGCACTCTATATAACAGATAATACTGTGTTAGTAAGGAAATAGGGGGGTGTATAAGGTCTGTAGGCTTTGTTCCTGGTATTTAAGTGGCTATACAGGCAGTCCTCACACAACGATGAGTTTACTCTCTGAAGACCTCAATCGACAATCATTATGCAATTGATTTTGTCATTAAATGAATCCCTACCCCTTCTGAGCGCCATTGCATACATACATGTATATTCTATTTATACTCTACTGTATTTCTTCACTCAATCTCGTTCTCTACTTTTTATGCGTTTTTTTATAGTAAGTGTAATAAGTACATTTAGTTTTAACCATTAAGTTTTCTTCATTTAGCTTTTGTGTGTCGGCAAACATGTACACAAATGTCAGCCTACCGTAGAGTACATTGTTGTAGATATTGCATGTTTTTATCAATTCTTTATGTTTCCCTTCTTCATTTAGCATTTGTGTGTAGCATAGGTACATGCTCTTATATCTCTATGTACATAGGTTTTAGCTCCCAAACATCCGATTCCGTATGTGCATGAAAACGATGACATGGGTAATATTCATGAATTCATGGTTACTTTACTGATTTCAAGAAATATATTTTCTTTTTATTTTCATTTAACATCTTTTAATATTTTTAACGTTTCGTATATATTTTTATTTATAAAATATTTATTTATATTTAATATTTTTGACCACTTCTATGATTTCCAACATGCTGTAGTAACTCCGAATCGCCTGCAAGCAAGCCCGTCGTTAAGTGAAGACTACTCATAGACTATTTGACAACTGCTTTTACACAATAGCAGTTTCATTTTCCTTATTTTTGATAAATATGCTGATTCATGTTTTCAAGTTCTTACTTCATGGATTATGAGACCAAAAATTATCATAGAATATTAACAGCGTTAACAACGTAATTATGGCTATTATATTATTATATATATTAACTTTTAATAACATATATATATGTTATTAAAAGTTTTATGATTACTCTCAACGAGCAACTAAACATTAGGATTAAATTTTGTATAAGCCAACCGTATCAGATTCTTTTTGTTATTTCCTATCTAACTTCAGCTATAAGAGATTTGACAGCGGAATGACTACCACACGTGTTTACTAACGTGACCAAAAGTTTAACTTGTCATTTTGAGCGCAATACATAATCTACATCTAATTTTTGCTACGTTATTGTGCTTCGCTAGTCACTGCATCAAAGTTTTCTGTTACACTCAGATCAACTGCCCCAAAAGGATTCAGCTCTGGCTCTCTCAAATACATTTGCCAGCGATACGAAGGAACGTTCCATTTTGCTACTCTTTATGACACATCCAAGAGAATCCCTCTCTACTCCGCTTACACCATAGATGAATTTCCCTGTAGTGGGAAACAGCCATCTAGAAGGAGCTCTTGGTTCATTGAGCCTGAGGTAGTTTGGTTTCCACTATCAGCATAATATATTTGCTGTGAAGCTTATCTATGACATGTTTGAGTTTTGACTTTTGATAGTTATGACATGACCTAGCAAATTTGTGACATGACCTAGTAGATTTGTGCACAACTGTAGCTATCTTTTTGACAAATCCAAGAGTTTGAAACCATATTCTTCAATTAAAATAATGCATTGTCAATATTTTAGTTACTTCTTAAATGCTCCTTAACGCGAATTCCTCGTTTTTGTCTAGTTTATAAAGTTCATGTTTACTAATGCATTATGTTAGATTGCTGTACGCGTCCTTATAACACTCGCCGTCTGCTGTTGACAGTTGGCAGGAAGAGATAAATCTGCTGACATGGATGCAGACAAGGAGTCAGACCATGATTGGGTCATGCCTACGCAGGCTATCAATGATGACTACCACGATTCAGGCTTTGATAGAGGCCATCTTAACCCTAACTTTCATCACTGTGGCAAGTGAGAACTAAGTCAAAGACAATACTTTATAACATATTTTAGCTTTTTCCAACTAGTAGATATTCTTACTAGTAGTTTTCCAAAAAAAGTTGACCTGCAAAAATAACAACTGTCAGAGTGAAAAGCACAAAAACCTCAGTTATTGTCGCAGAACGTTAGGTTGATATTAGATACATAGTGATGACCAAAATAGTTGGGACGCCTAAAATTGAAATAACTAGAAATTCATGTTCATATATAAATAACCCGGCTGTTAGAGCAGCTAGATGACTAAAACTATATACTTTCTAATTCCTCATACTGTCAGGAGTATGATGAAACCAATTATATTAATATTATAGTTAGCTGGTTTCAATTATGAACTTTTTTACTGTGCAACATCTTCAACTGCAATATCTAGCAAGATTTCAAATATGGTCAATCTATAACACATGGTCTGCTAGATGCGACCAAATTATACAAAGAGTTGTTCAAAATTAATTTAATATGATATTTAGCAGATACTGTGTCATAGATTGACCACAATCGAAATCTTGTTAGATGTTGTAGTTGAAGATATAGCTGGCATTGTTGACAGGAATGAGAACTAGTAAAACCTCAACCAAAGCATGGGTTTGGTTTTGTGAAGGAAACAGTAATAACCTTAGCTGACATCTCTGTTGTGGTGCTTTGTCAGAGTCAGCACCTCATCAGTTCTGCCTAATCGAGTATGACTTTCTGATAGCATTATGATGTTAGATTAATGCTTCTATTTTGTTATGGCTGAAATCAGTATTTAAACTGATTTCAATCAAATGAAAATATGATTGATAGAAAATTGTTTGTAGATTTCATCCCTTGGATAAGAGTTAGCGAATGGTGCAAAATCACCTAGCAGAACATGTCGTGTGTTCAAATCACCTAGCCAAATATGCCAAGTGTGCTCAAATCACCTAATCGAACATGTCAAGTGTGCTCAAATCACTTAAGAGAGCATGTCAAGTGTGCTCAGCTCACCCAAAAAACATGACAAGTGTGTTCAAATTACCTGACAGAACATGCGAAGTGTGCTCAAATTACCTGACAGAACATGCCAAGTGTGTTCAAATTACCTGACAGAGCATGCCAAGTGTGCTCAAATTACCTGACAGAGCATGCCAAGTGTGCTCAAATTACCTAACAGAACATGCGAAGTAGGCACAAATCACGTAATATAACAAGACAAGTGTGCTGCCTACATGCAGCAGCTCATATAGTTACATGTACCTAGAGCTCGTTGTAAAACTTGTATATGAAAAATTTATTTGGTAGATATGCTTGTACTATAAAACTTACCCTAACATGTAACATGAGATGTGTTCTCCTTAGAACATAATCGCTCTAAACACCAATTACCGGAATTTCACACGTCATGGGTGGCTTTTAAATTTTAAATTTAATAAATTATTTTTCAATGCAGATATCTGAAGAAAGACAGTCAATAATGATACCAAAAACCTAAACTTGAAAGTAAAAAGTTGAAAGTGCTGCCTAAAATGAATAATAGACTAAAATTCAGGCCCACAAGAAGTCTGTAAAAGCATTGCAATCAATATCTACACTTCAGCTTATTGCGTTAATAATTGAGATATAAGAAAAGTAACAGCACTAAACCGATATCCAAACTGATTCCACGTTTCCTATCTTTTACCTCAATATTTGATCAAAGCGTAAAATCTCATCCTGTTCTCACCATAGAAAAAGCATTATTTTCACTTCGCTTCCTTTGAGAAAGCGAGACAACTTTTTTGCTAAAGCTATTAGTTTAAGGCATCACATCTATCACACTACCAAAAACAAAAAACATGTTGTGTAAGGCACGACAATTCTTGTCTATTTAATTAAAAACTTTATACTTATAATCAGACACCAATGTTACTCACTCTATTTGCACCTCAGCAGTTTAGTTAACTATCTGTGTTGGTTTAGACTCATATCGTGCCTTTTATTACAGGGTTGATAGATAATTTACTCTTTTTGAAAACTAAAAGTTCATGCTTGCAATTGTGGCTCTAAATATTAAATATCATGAAGGTGCCAATAAACTTTCTGGTATAGTTCTTTTCTTTTTCACATGAGTTGAGCCCCTCGCGGTTTGCCTATTTGGGCATTTGCCTGATAACTGCAGCGCACAGAAATCATGTACATGTAATATAAGCCACATTCATAGACATAGCGACGGCAAGGGTATATACTTTAGCATGAGTAAGGTTCATGACCTTAAACAGTTTGCAGCAGAAAACTACCAGCACAAGTCAGTATATGATGATACAAAACACTGGCCGTCTTTCTGTTCTACTAGTTTTATTGAAACTAACCCTACAATATTGTAGCTTGTAACTTGTTACTTGAAATTGCCTCACAAACAAGTTGTAAACCTTAATTTTCATATGTTGAAGCTTTTGCATGGCTCGATCCTGAATTGCGAAAATATTGTGCAAAATTATTGAATGACAATTTCCATGGTTTGCGTATATGGAATATTTTTATAAAAAAGTCGTGAGTTTTACTCTTCAGCAAGGATAATTGTTTGTGTTGATAAAGATAACTCACATTGAACGCCTAGCAGAGCTGAAGCTTTTTTCGTTATAAAGCATGCAAGGATATGAAAAGCCAACACGGTATATATATTATTTTACTGGCTTAATATATTTTATACTATATTTTATATATATTCTTTATATACATTAATAACTGCATGTTTTATAAACTTTTATATAGGTTATGTATTTTATATATACTTTATATATTACAGTAGGCTGAGTTGAGCTCATACCCATTACAGAAGAATGAATTCAGTTGAACCTGGCGCATGCCGTTCTGTGTTCAGTAATACTTATGATTTAAAGTACAATATGCATGGTTGCTGTGTTTAGTGTATGAGGGTTAAGGAGATATACAAAAAAGACCAGGCTGACACAATGCATGACATGTAGTAGCGTAGTGGCTTCTTTCATGCTTTACCAAAACTTGTATATGATTTGGCAAGTTTTGAAACAGCATAGTTACAGAAAGCTGACCAACTACTACTAATATTTTAAGCAACACAAATATTGAATCTTGCCTAAAAACCTAATAATCTACAAACCTTAAAAGCTCAAAAGGTACAAAGCTAACAAATTAAAAAGCTAAGATGAGCCAAGGCTACTAAATACCTCAGGCACAAATATATATTAAGCTTGCACCAGTCTAAAAGTAAACCAACTTGTCTACAGCACTTTTACGGTGTAAAGCAGGAAATTTGCTTTGCCCTGCTGCATTGCGGCAAACAATTATTGTATTTCATTTGTGGTCATTAGAACTCTTCTTGCACACTATTTAATAAAACAAACACACGAGCTGCCTTGGCAGCAGATTGACTAGGCATTATATGGGAAGCACTTTACAGCTCTACATCCATGCGGTGTTCTACATTTATGAATTTAACTAAGAGACGAAGCTAAACAAATGCTTGTGAAAAACTGAAGTTTTGCAAAGTCCTTTTTGTGACAGCCTAGTTAAGAATGCTTCACAAGGTAGACAAGCTGTTATTTTTAGAAACCTTCTATTTGAGCCGTATTTTTGTACTTTACAGGTTTGCCGCGCATAAATCAATACAGCTAATGAAAGAGTTGGTCTCGCTGTCTGAGTTTATGTCCTCGGAGAGTGTTAGTCTTTCTGCTGCTATAAACCATAAACATAAAATCAAACAAGTTAATGCAGGCACCATCATGCTTCATTAGCTTATGCGGGTAAACAATGTGTCCATTTTGCCATTTTACATTGGCAATGGCGGTTATAGCTACCCTCACTTTTTCTAACGCACAATGCATCGAGTTTCTGATATATTGAAAATAAGTTTTCTTTTGCAGCGATAGAACAGCCACTTTTTCACTCACAAACAGCATACCACAAGATCCATGTTTCAACAGAATTGTCTGGTACCATATTGAGGTAGAAACACTGGAGCGTATGGAAAACTCGTGCGCATTTGACAAGGCTAAGAGATACATTATAGTAGGGGCAGTCCCTTCTGCAGATCAAAGGATTCCATTTAATGACACGGTTATCCGTAAGTATCAAAAACTTACCTTTAACCAGTCAGAGACTGGTTAGTTATTAGTTTACTAAAAAACTTGCATTTTCAATAATAGAGATGGATAAATAATTAATGAGTTATAAAAAACCTGTATTTGCTTAAATTTAGCTTGGAATAAAACTCCATAGACAAAAGCTTCAAGCACAAGTACCTTGGGTACAAAACATTTTATCTGTTTACAAATATTACCACTCCAATATAATAATAACACTAATTGACATGCAGTTTATAAAAAAATTTCTGTTTTGATCCACCACTTCAATCTCCTGCTGGTATAACAAGTGCTCACAAGAAGTTCACTTTCGTATTCAATTTAAACTGACTAATACATATTTGTAAATATTTGCATTTATTTAAAAACTCAATATTTAAAAACTATTTTGGGTTATGACATACTTTGATCATCAGAATCCAAATTTTTAAAAAGAGGAAATTAAAGTATGACTGAAATCTCTTAGAACTGAGATGTTTAGAGTTGCGGACACGGGTGTATCAGCAGTCAATTGGGTAAGTGCAATAAGACACTCTGACAGACTGCTGCCTGATAATCTTGCTGATTCACCTTGCTAGGCGGATATCTACAAGCGCCTCATTCTAAGAAAGTGATATTACAATCAATGAGAGTACTGTGTAGTATTAAAACTAAAGCTTTTCCAATTGGTAGTTGATCTAGTAGTTTAATAGAGTCTCCGGCTGTAGCAGGGTGATACGCTAAAATATGCTGCGTCAGCATAGTCCTAGTCAGCATAGTCCTACTGAAAATAACCTGTGCTTAGTTTTAGTTTTTGGGCATACAAAAGTTGTGGATTCAAATGAATAGTTGAGAGCCAATATTTAAAAGCTTCTGTTAAAACGTGTTTCTAATATGGCTGAACTCACTTTGTAAAATTCTCTTTTGGCAGATGACAAGCCTGACAAAGCGACAGGAAGGGTCAATGTGCCCGAGTACTCATGGAGCATGTCATGCTGCGATGCCAGTGACTCTAACGGCGCCCACCAGTCCTCGTGGAGCGGAGTAATAGCACAGAACAAGGCTGGTGGAACTGTTGAAAATTTTGCTAGCTTGGTTAAGATGGAGAGAAGACTACAGGCGCTGTATGGATACAAAGGGGCAATCAAGCTTTTGGCTGATGGTTGCGGAGATGGTTCGGCAGACACCGATCAATCATTTGGTTAAGCTGACGCATTGCATTCTGATTGCCAGCACATGTGAAACTGTCTAAACGCTGTCTAAACGCTGTCTAAACGCTGTCTAAACGCTGTCTAGACGCTGTCTAAACACTGACTAAACGATGTCTAAAGCATTGCCAAGAATTTCTAACTACATGTAGACTTTCAAATAAACTGTAACTTTCAGCAACTCCACTTATTACTATTTGTTAGTACCCTGGCAGTCCAGTGCGCCACGAGAGATATAATCATGATGTAGTAATCACGGATGTAATAAATATCTACATACATGTCATCATTCTAAAATACAGCCAAATGGTCACATGGTGCAGATGGTAGCGTGCCTGGCTGCAAAGCTGGTCTGAGTTCAAATACTGTGGGATGCAATCTTTTTTTCAACATCCAACTGTGGCTTTGGACAAACAGACAGACACAGTTATTATTATAGTAAAGGCTCATCAATTGCTCTGTCACGAGATAAAAACGGGTCTCAAAACGTAACTGTGCATATTTTCTGGAAGCAAAGTTGTGTGGCTGATAAGGTTTAGGAGTAAAAGGTAAAAGTAATCTTGCCACCTGACTGACTAGTTCGTGTTAGACAATCAGCCAATCTTCATAGTTTGTTCTATAGAAACACTTGCTCTATAGAAACACTTGCTCCATCGCTTACCAACTATAGTTGTGGTAAGAAGAGACAGTCAAAAAACTTTAGATGACAAGCAAGTCTTGCTAAACGATTAGAGGCTCTACATAAACCAAATCCAGTTGCAGTTATGTCAACTAAATTTGGTGACAGGTAATTTGGTGCATTTATGACTAGTAAAGACCCAGTTAGTCCTCACAAACTGTTCAAAGTAGAATTCCGTAGCAGTTAGTGGGTAGAAGAAGCTACGTATAATCTAAATTGACTGCAGCTGTTACATAATTGAATGTTATTAATTACTACTTTGATGAAATAGTTTAATCTATTCTGTTTAGTTAGAAGACTTGTCAAGATTTGAGTAATTGCTCCATAGGTTTACATAAGATCTTATCGGTAGGCAATAGAACCCACGTCATCTATCAAAGATGCAACAGATATGAGGGTCAGCTCCCTCAGCATCTGTCTGCTTGGGCTCACATATCCGTCTGCGGATCAGATATTTTCCTTGGAGTTATTTTCCCAATTTCTCCTTTGACCACTGATTCTTCATTTGCGAGAAATTGCATTATGGTTGGTCTGGTTGTTTTACCAACATAATAAAGTTCTACTTTAATCTCTGTGAAATGAAAGACGAGTGACAAGAGTACAGTTTTTCAAATTGAACTTTTTTACTCATTAAATAGACAACTTTCACTTGATAGTTCTGAACAAAACTAGCTTCTGCGAATCTTTGTTCTATCATTATGACTAATGATAATCAGTAGAATATAATAACACAAATCATAGCATTTTGTAAACCACTGATTTCAAACCGCATAATAAATACAACAGCAGCGCAGAAACATGTTAATTCTTGTTATTTCTCCATGCTAGAAAAACATTTTACAAGTATCAAGGTTGCAAAGTTCAACGGAATGGATTCTAGATGTGTCTCGAGATGAGATATGGGCATGTGTCTTAGTACCTAGTCTAATATACCCACAATGCACGGTTCCGGTCAAGTTGATTATCTAGTATTTGGTAGTTAATTCCATTGTTCACTGTGTACTAGGATCAGAGTTGATTTTTCTCTTTGATTCATCAAGTCTTTCATCAATTTGCCTGGTAGAGAAGAGCCTTAATAGATTGCAGAGAGGACAACTCTAAATACTGTGAGTGAACAGGTAGCTAGCGATACGTATAGCAGAGAGATTGTGTCTGTTATTATTAAAACTCGACACAAGCCAAGAGCTTTTGACAAAGATGTGAAGACTTATGTTAAGTTCTTACGGGTGAGATTAGCCTCACTACAGAGATAAGGTAGTTGACAGCGTGTTCTGTGTAACCAAGTCTAACGTAATTCTATATACAGATTTAATGAGAGAATGTTCAACATCTCTTATAAGCAGTAAAGTTATGCAGGCAATCTGTTAAATGGACCAAAGTCTGTCCATTGTACCACCTACATAGCCCTATTACTTAAATCAACTGTAATTATACCAGTGAAATGTAACATGAAATAAACGTTGTCTTATCTTGTTAGACGATTTAGGATAGTAAAATTAATACCGCTACGGTGCAATGAAATGACCATAATAATTATGTGATTTAGTGCTAATGTATCCTGCAATCTACTAGAGTGTTGTTGAAAACATCACGCTATAGAAAACCTAAATGTCTTGCTTGTCACTAATATATTACTGATTCCTTACCTGATCTCTTCTAAAAGACTATCTCTTTTCTCTCTCAGCGTGTTTATAGTCTCTACCTTTTTTCCTTCTTTTTTTGTTTGACTGTGTCGAACTAGAAAATGAATTTTTTCACAGTCAGTACTCAGACAATTCATGTGATCAAAGTTAGTAGATAAAAACTTATTTTTATTTTAGATATTTAAATCGCGACATAAATTGTTGCTTCAGTTGTTGAGATAAAATCGTATACATGTACATCAAAATTTTTTAAAGCATTTTTGCTTATAAATTTTTAGTTGAAAGTCCACTCATGACATAAAAAATTTATTTTATGCTTCCGTAAAGCTAAAGCAGGTACCCAAACTTCTTCATTGTAAGTTATATCACAGTCAAATATATAATATATAATATATACAAATATATTATATGTCACGCTAACTACTGCTACAACTATTTTTTATAGAGGTTGTTGAATTTTTATGAGTCTGTCTGTGAGATCACATATGAATACATAATATATAAAATAGTTCGTGTTTAATATATTTTAAAATCATGAAGACTGCTGTATTCAGAAAGTAATATCTATTCTTTTGTCTGTTTTTTCTCACAACCAGCTATGTAATAAAATAATTATCTCACAGCCAATCAGGATTCATTTTATATAGAGCAAAGTATATATTAGCCTCGGTACCACCAAAGTGTTAGTCAATGCTCAATCCACAACTGTGGTCCCATTTTATAAAGAAGTCTATTATAGGAGTTGCTATCTCGCAGCAAAAGCTACATAATTACTAACCTGTACCTTGTTTTGCTCTTGGATTGTTTGTTGTTTGGACATATAAAGGTTGACTTGAGACACTTTTGCTAGTTCTCTTTCTGCTTGTAGGCTGCAAGTAAAACGTAAAAGCTGAGAGTTGAAAAAGGCAAGAGAAGGGAGGTGCAAGACCTTTTCCTTCCAAGACAATATAATTAACCTAACTTCTTATCATGTCATGTTAAACTACACATAAACACCGTGAGCAACTCAGAGATGCCTGTGTCTATAAGGTCAGTGGATATGGTACTCAGATGGTACACTCATCTGCCGTAAAAACATGATAGCACATGGGTGAACATATGTCTCCTGTACTTATTTGTTCAAGCTGATCTATGTGTTATGGGTTTATCCTCTTCCTGTAGAGTGTTTAGTGAATTGTTCTCTCATTAATTAAACAATAGACTATGTAAATGCATGTAGTTAAACCAGTTCTATGAATAACGATATAGTTTCATTACTATGGCTAATAAAAGGCATAATGTGCTGCACCACATTTTCCTGAAAGCTTGATTTCTGCCACAAATGTTTTTATGATAATTCAATAATATTTGCTTGCATTGTTGGATGGAATATTTTTTCATCTGCAAAAAATGAAATACTAAAATTAGGGTTTTAACAAGTTTAGAAACCAGATTTTTAATACATATTTCTTTTTTAGCTTTGATCATTAAAGGTGGATGATAGACTGAGTTCAGATGTGGGCCTGGGAAAACTCTCAGGCTAATAATAAACTAAGGATAGTTAGGATACACATCGGCTGCCGAGGTGTGACTAGACCTGCACAGGTTTACCCGTGTACTTACAAATCATCTCCTGTTATTTACATTCTTCTGACTACCTGCTGTTCACTGCACCAGTTTATCACTACTCTCGGCATCTCTACCTTTACACGTAATTGTCATGACAGTTTCCTGTCACACTGGTGCACAGGGCTTCGCTATGTTCAGAATTGGCTAGGAACACACGCTCGCTCAGCAGAGGCCTCATTACTATAGGTGCGATTAGATGATCTCATAATTCATCAGTAAGAGAATTTTAAATACACTTTGATCAATATGCTGTTGACCAATCATGTGCTCCAATACATTGCAAAAGCAGCATCATCATCAGTGTAATTGGTTATAAGAAATAAATGAGAGACAGTAGAATATGTATATCAAGAGACAGAGTTAGGAAGAAGAACAAGTAGCCCAAGGGCGTGATAGGCATTTACTTTCATAGAGCCATTCATAGAGTCATTCATTTATCTTCTGCTTACATTTTATGCTCATTCCACAGAAGCTGTTTGCAGTAACTTTCAATATTTATTTCTCATGAGATTATTGAATATCCATCTATTTCTGGTCGTTAAGAAAGCATGACCTTCAATGGTTTATTCTTAAGCTTTTTGTAGGGCATACTTCTAAATCAAAGCTGTGCCAATTAAACTGTGTTAAAGGACAGTGTGCTCTAAAAATCAGCCAACTTTATTTACATCAATGGATGCGTGGCACTCTAATATTGAGGAGACAACTCTGTACCCTACCGCTAATATTTTATCATTTAGTTGTTGAAGAGACAACTACAAGAGACAACTTGTCCTATATATTCACACCTAAACTAGCATAGTAGCAAGCCAAGCTTGTATTAAACAGACACTCAGACATGTATAGCAAAGGTTGCTACTCAGTTTTTCTTGAAAGCTGTATTATGTTTATATTATTACTATTATTGTTATTATTATTGTCCTTGTTGATTTCCTCAGCTCTTCAGCTGGTGACAGGTTGGTATAGGGCTAGGCCCCTAATCTGGAATATCCAACACCTTTTTCAGTATTCTCGTTGATCCTAGTAGGGTAGAGAATAGTACTCTAACTACTTTCTTCTTCTCTGTGTCTAGCAGCTTAAGATTATTATTATTATTATTATTGTAAAAGTTTTTCCTTACAGTCGTGTGGTGGTAGATGACTGGTTTTAGTCCGTGTTGAGTCCGGGTTTTAACGAAAGGCCAAATGATCCAACATCTTCCTCAATTCCACTAAGAGAGGTTCTTCCTCAATATGTGAGCTGTTCCTAAGATGTCTGTCTTCTGTATAGTCTCAAAAGACATGTTTACTCCTACCTCACCCAAGTATGCTATATGCCTCTTTGATATTGTTCCGAGTGCACCAATTACTATTGGTACCACTTCGGTCTTCACCTTCCACAGTCTGTTTATCTCGAACCCAAGCTCTTTGTATTCACCAATCTTCTCATCTTCTTTCTGTACTACCCTTGTGTCTCCAGGTATTGCTATGTCTATGACCTGACGTTGTTTGGTTTCTTTGTTTATTAGTATCAGCTCTGGTCTTCTAACTTTAATAACCTTGTCTGTCTGCACGTTGAGGTCCCATAGCAGCTTCACTTTCTTATTCTCCAATACAGCTTCTGCATGGTGGTCGTACCATTTTTTGTGTGGGGCAACTCATGTTTCTTGCATATGCTTCAGTGCACTGCATTTGCCACTTTGTCATGCCACCCTTTATATTCTGTCGGTGCGATCTTACTGCATTCGCTGACTATGTGGGACACTATTTCATCTTTCTGCTTGCACAATCTGCATTTCGAATCGTTTGTTGACTTTTCTATCTTGGCCTTCCTATAGTTGGTTCTTAATGCTTGCTCCTGGGCAGCAATGATCAGGCTTTCAGTTTCTCGTTTGAGGCATCCCCTCTTCACCCATTGCCATGGCTCCTTTGCTGCTTGATCCTCTGTCTGTCTTAGATGTTGTCAGTTCACTGGCTTATCATGCCAGTTTTGCTTTCGTTCAGTTTCTGATGGTTTCTATACTCTTGTCTTCCATGTTCACTGTTGGTATTTATGATCTTATCCGCTGTTCTTATAAATAAAACTGGGCTGCCTTCTGTGTACTTTTTCAGACTGTGACTTTTGTATTTTACAGTTTCCTCTACACTCATTAATCCTCTTCCTCCTTGGTTCCTTTCAACATATACTCTATCTACATCAGATCTTGGATAAAGACCTTTATGCATTGTCATCAGTTTTCGCGTCCTTCTGTCCAGTTGCTGTAACTCACCCTTCATCCACTGAATAATCCCTGCTCCGTATCTGTACAAAGATACAGCTCATGTATTGATAACGGTAATGAGATTTCCAGCAGTCAGCTTTGATTTCAGCACTTTCATGAGCCTGTGAATGTATTCCTTCTTGATCTTGGCTTTCATTTCAGATTGTTTTATGTCGCCTGCCTCCATAACTCCTAAATATTTGTAGCTTTCATTATTTTCTAGTTCATGGATTTCTGTTTCATTTGGTAGCATGATATTTCCTCTGCCAGTTAGTTTCCCTCTTATCATGGTGATGGTAACGCACTTATCTAATCCAAACTCCATATCGATGTCATTGCTGAAGATTCTCACTGCGTGTATCAGTGTCGCAATCTCATTCTTGTTCTTCCCATACAGTTTCAGGTGATCCATATACAGTAGATGGTTAACTGCACATTTGTTTTTTAGATGGTACGCTTGTTTAACTTTGCGCAGTACAGTTGTGAGGGGTATCATTGACATCACAAACATCAAAGGAGAAAGACTGTTTCCTGGAAGATACCTCGGCTGATCGATACTTGTCCTAGTTCTTTCCCTCCATTTTCTAGCTCTGTTGTCCATTGTTTCATACCTGCTGTCATGAAACTCTTGATGTTTTCTGAGAACCCTAACATATCCATTTCTTTCATTAACCAATCAGTGGGGTCCATATCATACGCTTTTCTGTAGTCAATCCATCCCATCACCAAGTTGGTTTTTCTTGCCTTACTGTCTTTCATAACACACTTATCTATTATCAATTGATCTTTAGTTCCTCGACTTTTCCTATCACAGCCCTTCTGTTCTCATGGTAGTAGTTCATTTCTCTCCAGGTGTGCATAAATGCTGTCCGAGATCATTGCAGTCAGTACTTTGTACATTATTGGAAGGCAGGTAATCGGTCTATAGTTTGATGGTATAATAATAATTATAATTGTTATTATACCATCAAACTACCAATATTAAATTTGATGATAGTAATAATAATAAGTATTATTATTATGGTTATGGGAAAGAAAAAACTTTTGGTAGTTTTGAGTGTTGTTTTGATGACTGAAATATTTGCACTACATGTATTTGCCTTTCGGTCTTGAATATGCCAGCATACTGCAACATGCCTTCAGTAGTTTCACTTGTAGTAATATATAAAAGTAGTTCACTTTGACATAATAATACAGTCTTAGAATAGTTTCTCACAAAGAATCCAGCTTCGCACTGATATCTCTTACAGCAACTGGATAATTAAACTAATATAAATTATTTTATAATATAATAATAATACCTTATTAGAACAATAACAAATATCTACTTGATTTTACAATTACACTACCTTACCATGCGGCTGATTGGGTTCTCACCTCTTCTTTCCATGCTGCCTTTGATGCTGCCTTCAGACCTCTTGTTTCTTTTTTACCCATTACATAATCGAAGTGTATCTGTGAAGTTGTGTCCCCATTCTCTTTGGCCAGATCGAAAGAGCTCTGAGGTGACTTATGAGACGTTATCTCTGGCACAGAATGTGACACACCTGAGAGTGATCGATGTGTTATAGCTGTCGGTGCTGACTTAATTGTTGGAGATATCCTCAGTCTGTCCATCACCTGGAGAATAGAAAATGATATTTTAGTTTTTGTGGAGAAAAAGGAGGGAAAAAATACAAAGGGATGCGGAGGGGTAAACTCTGAGGTGAAAATGTAAAACCCCTTGGCAGCCTAGAGGAGGTAACATACACATATATGAGTCACTAAATGAACATGTTGAGATAAAGTTCAACGTCACAAAGTGTTTAATATTAAACTTATTAATAAGATTTAAGATTTAAAATTTAGGCTAAAAGTCAGCATAAAGTGCTCAGTATTAAAATAGAGTTTACTATAAATTTGGTAAAAAAAATTATTAAAATTTTACCAAGCATAAACATTACTAAAAGTTTTATATTACGCAAAAGGTGTTTAACACTCATCAAATAAAGTACTTAGTCAAATCACCTAAGCATTTTATCTGATGAGTGTTACACACCTTTTGTGTAATATGAAACTTTTAGTAATGTTTATGCTTGGTAAAATTTTAATAAACTTTTTACCAAATTCATAAACAAATTTTATAATATTTTAGTATTTTCATTAATTTTATTAAAATTGATTATGGTATAGCTGGAGGCTATAATAGAATATTTCTCATTGGCTTTTTAACTATGTTAATGCAGTGCACAATTGCAAAGTTTTCAAAAATACTTTGCTGGTTTGCTTATATTCTAAACTTAGAAGTTATTGAGCAAAGTTTAAAATTACTATTTAACTTTTGTCCCAAGTAGTGTAATTACATCTAGAAAATTTCAATCCTTTCAATTACAAGTGCGACCTGTCATTGTGTATCTGTGTATATAGGCCCTTCTTTTTGATGTAATGCTTGAAACTGAAGTATTGATCGCTATAAATAGTCAAAAATTACCTGCTGTCTCTCACACTCAAGGCAAGCATTTATGGCACAGCCTTAGCAGGTGTTCTACAGTAAGTCCTTGAGCAACTACAAATATACCATGCTAATCACTCCAGGATAACTAAAACACCTGCTGCCCCTGTCATACTCCACACAATAGGCTGAATATCTAACTACTAGTAAGTAGCCTGTGAAATATATACTTACTTGGGAAACCACATCAGAGACAATGCTGTCATAGTGTGCTGTCGGAAGGTTGTCAGATGTTGGTAAAGATGTTGAACTGCTGCTGTTGACAAATGACAATGAAGAAGAGATATGTTCGACATCATCAACCTCATGGTTGTATATAACAGTGTCAGCTTGGCTGAAAGTTCTACTGGAAATGGACACTGGGCTATGGTGGTACTGCGCTGATTCTGAGGCCTCATAAGGAGCCCTGGAAGTGGACACTGGGCTATGCTGGTACTGCGCTGATTCGGAGGCCTCATAGGGAGCCCTGGAAGTGGACACTGGACTATGGTGGTACTGCGCTGATTCTGAGGCCTCATAAGGGGCCTGCAACAAACAATAAGGGAAGTGATTAATTGGTTGAGCTGCAGCAAAACAATAGGAACAGCTACCTTCCACTCAAAGCTTTTTTTATTCTTCATAAACAATTATCATGGAAGTTGCGGTTTAAAAAAACAATGTTACAAGAGTTCTTTGCACTCATAGAATAACAAAAATAACCTAAGCCTAAATACTGTAGATGGAATAGTGATAGAGTGATATTTAAACAACAGGTTACATTATTTTGAACATAGTTAAAAAAAGTTATATACATTAAAATAGATTAAAAAGTTTATATTTATTTTATGATCGTTTTTAAAATAATGTTTAAACTCACGTATGCTTAAAAGTCTAACTACACAACAATTAAAATATTTCCAAAGTAGAACTAATATTGATTTGAGACAGTACCTATTTCATTATATATTTGTGTGTTACTTATTATAATGACTGTTAATGATAAACAGACATGTTATTGCAATAACGGTACAAAAATATTGTAGATATTTCAATACACAAAAGCAGTTTTTGTTTTACTATTTTTTAAATTAAAAAGGTTTTTATAAAATTTATAAATTCCTTCAAATGTTTGCATTAATTAAACACAAATTTTATTAAAATAAAATTGTCCGTATTTAACAATTGTGATACAGTAGTATCCTAGCTGTGATACAGTAGCATCCTAGCTGCGTTACAGTAATTGTGATACAGTAGCATCCTAGCTGCAACAACAATATTTTCAAGTACAATAACTAGAGGCCTACGAGAATTAATGCTTATTACCTTACTACATAGTATGGTTTTAATACTCGATTGTAAGCATACCAGTTGTTAGAGGGAAATTACTTTTTTTTGCCTTTTTGGTTGCGTTCCTTATAATAGTTTTTTATGACTGTATTGTTGTTTATCTGCTACAATATCACTGGTAAACAGGGCTCTTTGTGGCAAAGAGCCCTGCAATTTAAAGAACTTTTTGGAGGAACAAATATTTGATAAGTTTTCTTCAAAACTTTGGATGTTGATATTTTTTAACGTTTTCACATTTGAGAGAACCCTGCAGAGTTAGTCTTTGAAGCGCATTGAAAGGGTTGATAGTGTATGGTGACAGTGGTTTCCTTTTTTATTTTAAAATTTGATACTACATACTTCTCTTTCCAGGCTTGAGTGTGAAAGATCCTTTTCATGCTCAGGATCCAGAGTGCAGTCTTCATTATTTTGAGGAAGCCTCTGATACGGAGGGGGATGGATGTGTGGTGGATGGTGCATTTGGTACAAGCCTGAAGACTGAACAAAAGATGCATTGAGCTGTGAAGCGGCAGACAGATTTGGTTGGCAGCACGGCACAGGAGGCGAGTGTGAGTGGAGTAAGTGCGTTGGAGGTGAGGTCTGCAAGGGTGGTGGCAGTACCGATGGTGGCAAGAAAGATGGTGACAATGATGCCAATGATGGTGAAGGAAATAGTGTTGAAGGTGGAGGCAGCGGAGGTGGAGGCAGAGGAGGTGGTAACAAGAATGGGGCTGGACTGAGTAAAGTTGGCGATGTTGTGATCGGTTTGTCTTGCTCTAGAATAGTTGAGTTTTGAAAAGTTCTAAACTTGTCTACAGTTTGCTTTGTTTTAGCTGAAGACAATGCTCCATCAGCTGGAGAAAAATGTGATGACTGAGTGGTCTTGGACTGTTCAGACCGAGCTCTTGCTGCCGGTGGTTTGGTGTGAAGTTTAGATGCAGTATTATTAGCGTCATCAACATCTAATATGTTATTTGTCAACTGACTGCAAAGTGATACAATAAAAGTTTAAAATTTGGTGACTTGAAGGGTGATTTTATAACTTACTCTAAACAATAAATTACGAATTGCACACGTCACATTGGTGGGAGTTATTAGCAATCTATCTGTACTGGCATGAAATGATTTGTTATAGTCAAGTGTAATGTATATTGATAGATATTAATAGTTTTTTTTTTTTTTGGTACAATTGCGTCTGAGGAGTGCTTCGCACGAAACAAATTTGTAATGCAAATACTAAAAGTTTACTTTTTCTGCAATAATTTTTCAAATATATATATATATATCTTAGTGTCTGTTTGTTGATTTGTTGGACTATCATATGTCTAGTTATAGTGATGAAATAAGCACACTTGCCGCGCTAGCTAGCATAGGCATGGAAAAACTATTTTGTACTGAAATTGAACTCAGAAACACCAGTTTTGTATACAAGTCCACTAACTATTATTCCATTAGGTTGCCTTGCCATACTATGAAGTAATTGTGGACATACTTATTACACCTGCCAATCTTTAATGGCATGTGGGGCTATCAGTGTACCAGAAGAAAAATATATGCCCAGACTTCCTCAAAATGCTATAAATATATGTATACATACATATACCGATTTAAACTTATAGCGCACCAGAAATAAACAAACACCTTCATTTAAAAGTTTAAATGGTAAATGTTATAGCCTATGTTAAAAAAAATTTCTGTGTAAAAGCCTTTTTATTAATCGTGCAATGTCGGACATTCACCTAGTAACATGTAAAACAGGCTAATTCTGCTGTCAAAATGATGATCAGTAAGCCAGTAAAATAGAATTGGCTAATAAACCAGGGAAAAATATTCAAGCCATCAATGTTAAAGTCATAAGGTTTACTTATCCAATCACTAAGATCCTAAACTGAATACCAACTACACACACCTGCTAGTTGTTGCCACAGCCTTAATCCCATCAAGAACCTGTTTTGTTCCTGTTTGCTTCGAAGAGGTAGAGCCCTATAAAAGCAAAATTTACTTAAACTGCTGACAGATACAAAAACAAACTAGTAAACATTGCAAGCTGAATAGAGCACTAAAATGCATAATTATTATGGTTTTGACAGAGTGATCACCGGAACAGTTAATGGCAGTTAGTGATTAGCTACGATATATTAGGAATGATTACTGGATTGATGGCCTATTGAACTAGAGCTAAACCACTACTATATAGTAATTAGGAAGGAGATCTAGTATGCCTAGAGGAAACCTGATTACACTGTAGTGTAACTCATGATCACAATACACTCTAAAACGCTGATGTTGCTCTTCTGCAGAAATAATTATTAGTCCACAAAACTATTTTCTGTATATTATCAGTTTTCACTAAAATTATTATAATATACCAGAGTTTGAGTTGATTTCTGAGCACAAGCTACCATAGTCTGTGTATGTTGGTGAGTCAGCTCTAGTGGGGGGTAGTATTCATCGTCCCATGTTGGAGTTTGATTGGCTGCAGCGACAGCTTGTATGGCATCACTGTACTCCGGCCATGGCTGGTTTTCTTGGCTATTCGCTAAAGTTATCTTCTCTTGGCAGTTTGCTTTCGTAACCATGCAAGTTCTCAAGCTCTAAAAGGTTGTATTTAGACTTGACTTTTTTTTGCCAGCCAACCCCAACAAATTAAATCATGCCGTGTAGAAAACATGAATAAAAATTAATTAAAATAAAATAATAACATAGAAATTCAAAAATATTAAAAAACATTTTTATGACATGAGAATGTTCTAGATATAAAACGGGCAAGATGTTCATATCTCATGTATTAAAAATGAATAAAACATAAAAAGCTGTTTTATTTTAGCCAAAATCTGACATCAAGTGCTGCCATTAATACAAAGCTTGCTTGATTCTATGTACACTCACATTAGCCATAGTATAATAACATGTACTTGTCAACTTAAATGGTGTACTTTCATGCATAACAGAATGACTCTTTCAACATTGTATTAGTTTCTTATTGAAATGTATAGCTTAAAACAAACAGCATCCATTTTATGAAGTTGTCTTTGTTATGTACTTGTATTTTCGAGTAATGCAGTGCACCAGTTATGTTTGGGGGCTTCTGAATAGCTCCCAAACATAACTGCTGGTTTGGGAGCTTCTGATTAGCTCCCAAACCATCAGTTAAATAAGCTTCAAAACCCCTTCTATGAGAGGCACATCTCTCTTGCACTCAACTCATAAAGCCTTTCTTAGATTGTTTATACACTACATTGAACATATAGTACATCAAATACACAACACGATGAGCTAACTCCTGCTAGTTGTATTTGACACTAATAATACTCAGACGACAAAATACTCTAAAATGAACTTGGTTTACTTTTATGAAAAAGAAGAGGAAGACGGCACCAAAGTTTTATTTATGATTACTGACTTACTTGAAAGGCTTGTCTCCTCCTGCATTGCATCTGACCAGCTCTTTCCTTCGCACACTGCTTACGTCGATTGCACGATGATGTACAGTCAGCATACCCTGTGCAGATCAGGATTCCATTCAAGGCGTGATCTCCACTTTTGTGGCGCGGCTTTATATATACCTGAGGCATTCAGTTTCCTTAACAAGTGTGACTCTGTCTTACCAAACAGTTATCTCCTTTAGGTTCTCTAACGGATATGTCACAGTTACTAAAAAGCTGAGAGAAGAGCAGATTGAAACTTAATTGGTTAGTCGCTGCTACTATGTGTTCAACAAACACTTGCACAAAGAAGAGCGCAATTACAGATAACAATGGAAATTATTGTCACAGCTATAAAATAATTTAAAACAACATGTTGTTTTAAAATCTAATAGATAGACAGACAAACAAATAAATAGATAAACAAATAGATAGAAAAATATATAGATAGACAGATGTATAGATAGGCAATTAGATAGATAAATAAATAGATAGATATACAGATAAATAGATAGATAGACAGACAGATATATAGATAGACAGATAAATAAATAGATAAATAGATATATAGATAGACAGATATATAGATAGATAAATATATAGATAGACAGATATATAGCTAGACAGATATATAGCTAGACAGATATATAGATAGATAAATAAATAGATGTATAGATAAATAAGGACTTTATTATTACTGATAAAATTTTCATTTTATCAGATCATTTCACTGATAAAATATGATTATTAATAAAATGTTGATTTCAACAAGCAACATTTTTCCATTCAATACTAAACTTGCTGTTTACTAAAATGTTGATGGCTTGTTTAATAAGTTGGTAGTACTTAGCTATAGATACTATAGTACTTAGTTATAGATACTATAGTACTTAGCTATAGATACTATAGTACTTAGCTATAGATACTATAGTACTTAGTTATAGATACTATAGTACTTAGCTATAGATACCATAGTACTTAGCTATGCACCCCACTGTGCCAGCGTATGAAACTTTAGAACCCTTAACCGAGAGACATGCATTTCAAACACAATAACACTTTCCTTAGATTTTTTGTATGCTGATATTTATTACCAGTATATATCTATATTAGGCCTGCATCGAATATAATATACTTGATATTTCGATATGAATATGTTTTTTTCCTAATTTTGCACTAATAACGTTTAGCCAACCTAAAAATGTTCAATCAGCCCAACTCTAATTGCTCTCTTTATGCAGGCCGTTTTTGGTTGAGCCATCAAAATCAAAACTGGAGCCTGAGCGAACAATAAAAAAAATGGTGAGATAAGTAAAAAAATCTAAATCTAGTAAGAATGGTAATGAAAATAAAATGAAGCTATTTATTTTTTAAACAGCCGACTAGCTCAGACAACAATATTATTTTTATGAGTTTTTTATAGACAAAAAATAGTGCAGCATATAATTTCTATATACACTGCATAAAAGACATGAACCCGTATTAATATTATATATCAGTGCTTGTGTTTCAATGGTAGCTGTAAAATGAGTCTTTTTTAGATGTGATGGATTTTCTATATTTTGAGATATTATTGAACCAAAAACAAATTACTTACAGATACTATAAAGGATTGAAAGAAATCTATTTATAGCGATGACATGCACAGTTGATTTGTTGGAGTATGACAATAGGGTATCACAATAAAACTGGGATAGGCATAACAGGTTTTAAAACAGATATTCTAGATTAGAGACAATACTAGACGCATAAAAGTAACTAAAATAGTAAACTCGAGATGAGTAAAACACCAGATTTTACTACGTATGAGTGTTATGCAATCAGTCACAACTGTTCAGTTTTCTCAATATGTGTTCCTTCCCCCAAACAAGCTCGTTCATAGATAATGCTACGATAGAAATGTTAAGCTGCACATAAACATCTAATACACAGCGTATAATTGCCATCTAGAAATGGAAAGAACTGAGATTGGCACCACCTTCAGCACATTACACACATTGACTCGTCTATCTCATGGATACTGTTTACATTTGTGACTCTGTCGAGATGGGCTCACGCTGCTGCCATCCAGGTTTGAAGGTAAGCGTGAGTGCGTTACTTACTTGATCAACGTGTGCTACTTAATAACAGTTTGCAAACAGTACACTTGTTTATTTGTATGTTATACATACTCACATTTAGTTGATGAGTTTCTGAACTTTTAATATATGTACATAAATTATACGATTTAAAATACATACTTAGCTGTGTTATGTGGACACCCTGATCACTGTTTTAGCAGACCCTAAAAGTACTCAAGTTCTTGTATGTTCAGAAGCCATCTCGTTGCAATCAGTACATTCATCTTGATAGTAAAAAGATTTCTCAAGTAAAACCAAGCATTCCTCGTAAAGCCACATTCACTCCTTGATAATGTTGCAACCAAGTGAAAACTTGGCTAAGACTAAAATATACTTACATAAATTTCTATACATTCACAAAATGATACTATTCTTGTGTGAATGTTCGCTGATTCTCATGTTTTAGGAACAACATTTATGTGAAGAAAAAAACTAAGCCCCTCTCCAGTAATGGTATATTTTCGAGGGCACCTGCTAGACTTGCTACTGATCTGGCAAATGTCAGATATGTGTAAGCGACTATCGTCTTGTATAAAACCTACAGCAGATCCAGACAAGAGGAAATACTCGTCTTTAGAGAAAGATGGATACATTGAAAAACAGCTAGAGCCAGCCCCTCCAATAGATGGTGTCCTATCAGGTTAGTGATTCTGATAATATTATCATCGATGACATTGCATTCACCATATGATACATGGATGAGGGGATACCTGTGAGCAAAGTACAGTTCAAAATTTTACTTCTCGTAAGCTGGAGTTGCCTTCACCTTCCCTTTTAGGTTTAACCAGGTAAAAGAGACATCTTGACTGATTAAAATTGATAGCCACTACTCTCGTGATCCCTTCTACATCAGCCATTGTTGTTACACTTTTCTGAGCCCAAAGCTCCTGCATGATAGTGAATTTTTAAATCTAAACTATGGAAAGTCCCATGAACTTGAAGCTTTCTGTCATGTACTAGTACTTTAACTAGTAGCACTGGTTACCATCATCCAGATCATTAATTCTCCAAAGCTCAAAATAACCTTTGTTTCAGCAATGTATAGAGCTAGATGTAGATCTCGGCATCTTTTTAATAGCAGTAGTTTTTCCACGGGTCTGTATTCATACATAAACATGAAGCCGGTATAACTCTGTGTGATAAACACGCTAGTTATGTACAACTCTCATTCCTGCTACAATAACTAACTTAGTGTCAAAAGCCGCTGCAAAAGGGTAAAATATGTTTTGTTTTTAACACTACAAATAAAAGATTAATTGATATTATTTTAAATAAAGATTAAACGATCAAAGTAAAACTAGAATAAAATTCAATCTTACATTCACTAAGAGTGCAGGTGTATCTATCCCAACACTGAGCTACAGGTTAGGTGTTTGGCATAAATTGGTTTCAGTGTTGTCAGAATGTGCTAATGGAAAAGAAATCATTCTTATACAAGGTTTTTGTGAACACTAAAAATTAATTATATTTTAGTGGATACAGCAGCTTGCTCATAGACAACTGAACTGTGTTACACAGTTAGTGACAGTTGAAGTTTAAAGAGCATAATGTTTGAAGCCTGTGAGCTACATTTAGGTGTATGACCAGGCCTAAAAGAAAGTCAACTATAATATTAACCTGCTATGCTTAATATAAAAAGATTAATTTGAATAAAATAGATTTTTTCTCCAATCACTGCAATGATTAGCACGAGACATAGTTGACACAAATTCTTGCTGTCAAAGGCATAGACTTGACATAGCTCTATTCCACACATATAGTGGTGGAAATGCTCAAGTATTTGCATGGCTACCAAATGCTGTACAACATCTGTATGTATAAATCTCAAAGTATGTGTGTGTGTAGTTCGGTTTGTCCAGCTATAGCTATTAAAATATTGGAATCAAGACTCCGTATCGAAGATGATTTGATCTCGGAACCTCCCATTCGCCAGGCAAGTACCTTACAATTTAACTAGGCAAGATTGGTGAATTCATTGGGCGATATATGTCGCCATATGGGTGAAAAGTTACCGTCTCCATCACGGCGCAACGTAATTTTATGTTTGTTTTCACGGCTCTTATTTGTAAGCTTACTCAAATTAGCCATTGGCAATGTGCCAGGCTAATGGCAGGCAACTACATTACATCTTATTGTTTATAAGCTGATTTTCAATACCCGTGCAAGGCCTGGCATTCCGCTAGTATATCTATAACTTCAAAATACTAAAAATGACTTATCTTGGACATTCTGGGAGATGTCTACGCTTAACAATTGCTCATAGGTTCATATTGTTCCCAGGTAATTATACACTTTAACAAATAGCCTTTGACAATTAGTGAGGAAGTAATCTTGTAAAAAGATGTATTTGACTGAGCGAAGCTTGCCATAGTGCTAATTACATTAGTGGTAGTTAAAATCTTACTTGTGGCAGAACACTGAACGTGGGTCTGTCTGTAGAGCCACTTGTGGGCAAATAGATTAATCACATGCGGTGAAAGTAATTTCCATGTCAATATTGCTTGCATTAATTTTCACATGGACAATATCAGTATAAGTTGCACATGCAGTCCTGTCGTCAAGACAGGGAGACACACAGCAGGACGGTTTGGTAAAGTACGTAGGACGGTCTGTAGCCGATAAGAGGTACAAACCAGTTTTAAAACATTCTAACTGTAAACACAAAGTCTCAACAAAATATAGTCTGGCAGAGGTAAGAAAGGGCACACAAGTCTGTACAGATCAAAAAAGAGCTTCAAGTAAAATAGATGGGATAAGTGGATGAGCAAATGTTGAGAAACGAGAGACGACTTCTGTTATATAGATGCAAGCTCCTCATCGAGCGAACCTGTGGAAAAGCTCGTTGGTGATTTGATCCCAAAATCTGCCATTTGTTTCCTCTGGCTTTCATCAAGCCTGTCCATGCGTTTGATAAGAGGTGAAAGGTTGGGCAACTCCTACAAGAGACAATTAGCACTCTATTGCATCTGTAATCAGCAAGGCATGTTAGTAAAACCAACATAGAAAGAGGGCTATAAGGTCGGGGAAAAAACAAGCAGATTACACAAGCAAAAAGGTTTTTTTGTGAAAAATACTGTCCTGTACCACCATAAGCCTACCATACAAAGATAAATAGAAATGAAGAGCTCACACATTCAATATACTATGCAAAACCAACACATAAAAATAGCAATTTTTTAATGCTAAAAAGCCAATTTTTCTCAAATTACTGAATCATTTTCACTAGGAATTCAAACATCTCAAAATTATTGAGATTCTATGCGAGAGAAAGACAATATGAAATGCAAGACCACTGTGCAACTCACTACGCCGCCACTAATTATGCACAGTACTTGTCTGTGGCATGTAGTTATCTGTAAGCAAATCATACTGATTGTCTTACAGACAAACAGACAGACTAATATAGCCTAAGTAAAGCTAGCATAGCCTAAGTAAAGTAAATTGCAAGGCAATTTATATATAGTGCAGGTTGCATTTGCTAGCAGATACAACTAGAGGTGTAGGAGCTATAGGGCCCTTGCACCTGCCACAATCGATAACCCAAATAACAGATGAATTGCAGACCCAATAGCTCATACGCAGAAAGGAGTGCTCGAGTACAGTACAACAGAAACATATAGAAAGCACCTGTTAGAGGTCCTCAACTGTTTCCTACAATGTAATACACAAATGCTTAACAAATACCTTGACACATAAAACACATACATGTATTTATTTTTATTTCCACATCAGCCACAACTGTAGAAGTCATCAGCAATGGCTTGTGTGACAAGTGGTTGTTACAAAGGCAAGTCATAGCATTTGTGACACGCCGTGGCAGGTGTAACAAGCTTCTGTTAGCATGGCAAGTCATGACAGATTTAACAATTTAAATCTAGTGTGGTAAGGCTGAGTGTGGCAAACTAGTGACACAAGCCTGGCTGAGGTGACAAGCCAATGCAGGTGTGGCAAGCCATTGCACACATGACAAGCTATGGCAAGTGGCAGTGACATGTGTTATCTACAGAACTTACTTGTATTTTTTTTAACAGAAATATGAACATAACAGATCACAAACTTTGCAGATAGTTTCTATGGTTATGTTTAATTAATTGCTATATACACGCTTTTTCTAATAATCTAAAAACAACTTCAAAGATCATAAGATAAGACTTAGAAAAGCTGTAAACGGAAGGCACCTGCGTATGGTCGGGGCTAATGTCGAAGTTGGCATTGTGTACACTAGCGGAAGCAAAAGATCGGTCTCCGATAGGGACATGTGTGATGTCACTGGAAAGCATTATATGTTTGTACTCTTTGTGACGACCTTTTAAATCCTTTAGTTCCTTCCTCAGCCTGTTGTAAATCTCTGGAGGTATGTAGCCTCTGAAACACACAATCATCACATGATCACCTGATTGCATGATTGCACCTGATCCTTCAACCCAATCATTATGACTAAATCTTTCTTCACTGAATTGGACAAAGGTAGGTATGTCCAAAGTCACTGGATACTGCAATGAAGTTGCCCCTCGGCTTACGTATTTATCTAGATAAATCTCAGTGTTTGTCTTTTTGTTAAACCCTGTGTCCAGTTATAGCAACTGAAATGAGCAATAGCAATGAAAGATTCGAACGGCACTGGATTTGATCTCAGGACCTCCAGATTTAGAGGCGGCACACGTAACCATTAAGCTACACAGTATACAATGGATTTATTGGGCAAATAGTCATTACATTGGTTAATATACTCACGCTTAAAGCGCTTGCTTGAGGTTAATAACTAGCACTGTTGACCGGTATGAGTAATGATTGTTAGGCTGGCCCAAAACACGGGTATTGTTTTAGTAAAGATTTTAGTATAGCCTTCCAAGTTACTTGAATTCATGAGGTAATTGTTCTATTACTTGTGCAACGCCAAGCATTTGACTAGTACTCATCTAAATTCATTTTGTCTCCTACACACTTGACCATTCTACTAAATAAATAACATAAGCCTTGTCTATAAGCACTGTTGCTAGTATACGCTAATCGCTCTAACAAGTACATGCACAATAAGAAGATGCGCTCAATACAAGCATAAGTACAATGTGAAATTGTACTGATTCTAACGTATAGTAGAATGGTCAAGTGTGTCTCCTACACACTTGACCATTCTACTAAATAAATAACATAAGCCTTGTCTATAAGCACTGTTGCTAGTATACGCTAATCGCTCTAACAAGTACATGCACAATAAGAAGATGCGCTCAATACAAGCATAAGTACAATGTGAAATTGTGCACAATCTGTACAAGGCAAACATGTGCACAATCTATTCATCTCTACGCCTCAACGATTTATCATTATTAAAACCATTATACGGACATTTACCCTCTTCTCATTCTTTACCTCAAATTTTGTGGAATGCCATTTTAAACACAAAATCAGTATTTGAAAATTGCCACTGCTATGAGTAATATCAGTTTGTACTATATACATATTGCATGTTGTAGTTTCTACCATAGTCAATCATGTAAATCAAAAACTGTATCAAAATTAAGTTAAGAACTGACTGCCAAAAATGGGTGAGTGAGGACTTTTTGAAAGAACTACAACTCTCAAAAGTATTACCTTCAAAGGAATCACAACTCATATGAATAATATCTTCAAAGGAATCACAACTTCCATAAATGATACCCTTGGAGCATGACAATGCAGCCAATATGTATACTGCAAAAAGTGATGAAGCAAGCTCATACCATCTGGCCTGATCCAAAGCATTAACTACATAAGCAGCTGGATCTTGCTAGAGGGGTGAACAACTCCTTCCCTGACAAGTGAACTCTAATCAAGATTTAATTGTGACCAAGTAGTTGTGACACACTGTTGAGGAGTTTAGTTAAAGGTTGACTTGCAACAAAATTCACATTACAGTTATTTCAACTTATTTGGTATCGAAAGGTTCACCATGTCTTACTTTGCTGTGTTGTAGTTGCAAAATATGTGGAAATGTGATTACAAGCTTTTAAAAGCTCAAAAACGAAATGCCGCCGAAGATTGGAATCAGTTTATTTCTCTGACGTTGTCATTACATTTGGTTATTGTCTTGTCACGAGATGTTCTCACGTGAATTAAAAGGCCAATAAAAGGCTAAATATAAAACTTCTCGAAGCACTAGTCTAGGACAAGCACTTCGGGTTCTACCGAAGACCCCGTATTAAATATGGATGCTCGCTACTTTACAGTTTTGTTTCGGCTTGGTCTAACCGTCTAGTCGTAATCTGATCATGTGACCCATACTTCGCGAATAATTTCTGCAACATTTTTCAATTATCACAGGTGACCAACAGGATCCTCATGTTTATCAGACAATGATATGTACTCACTCGAGCTAAGGTTAAAATATTAAACTCATTTTCACGGTGGGTTATAAGATATCAGTGCTGAAAGTGACAGCATTACAATGATGATAAAATAGACGCGTAAGAACAACAGGCATGGTTTTAGTGAATACGTGAAGTATATTTATGAAAATATTTCAACGAATGAGGTGGCGTGAAAGTGTAAAAAGAAGCCATCTTGTACAACTACATCACATTTGAGCCGTTTTGGAAGGAAAATCTAAACTACGGCAGTCTCGTGTGGCAGCAATTAACTGTTCGTTTTTGAGCTTTTAAGAGCTTGTAATCACATTTTCACATATTTTGCACCTACAACACAGCAGAGTAAGACATGGTGAATTTTCTGATACCAAATAACTGTAATGTGAATTTTGTTGCAAGTCAACCTTTAAGATATCACCAGGTCATAATATACCAACCACTGAGCGACAAAGGAAACGGATGACTCACTTTACGCTCTCCACCTGTATATGCAGTTCCTTCTTTTCTGCCTCACTAATCTCCAGCTTCCGTCGCAGCTTTTCTACCAGTTTCGAGTAGATCTGTTTCTTCTGCATCAAAAACACCAAACAAATAAAACCACCAGCATCTAACACTAGCCATAGTTCTATGACAATCCTCCTGTAGATTTAAGTTGAACACTCCTAAGCAGGTCTGACACCCATCAGAAGATCTGACATTCTTCAGAAGGTTAGATGTCCATAGGGAAGTCTGACAGCCATAGACAGGTCTGACACCCATCAGAAGGTCTGACACCCATCAGCATGTCTGCTACCGATGAGTAGGCATTACTCACTACCTCATTGAGCATTTAGAGCTTTAAACAGACATGAAAACCTATGCAGGCGTCGAGCCTTTCCTCGTTTTATATTGCTGACGAAGCAGATAATTACAAAAAATGTGTTCAGCAAGTCATCATAAAAGAGGCATAGCAAAGGCTACGCTCAAAGCTAAGAAATTAAATGTGAGATGATTAACACGCTCCTGTAAAATGTTATTAAATACAGGATGTAGAAACCATATTTAAATGAGATCTGATTACTTCAAAACTAAAATCTTCTCAAACAAGACAAAGACTAGAGCAGTGAATAAACTTGCTTTGTTGAACTCTGCAGTGTCCTTGCTGAGGGCATTTCTCGAAACAATGACCTTGGCATCCAGCTCATCCACCCTCTTTTTCAACTCCTTCTTTTCATCTGCCCAGACGGCCTTATGCTGCGCTAGCACCTGTAACACAGCTCACATAAGCCTGCCAACTAGTTTGATTCTGACCTAAGGCTAAGAAGGAGTCAGGTTTCTCAACTCTTTTGTTACAGAAAGCCTTTATAACGGTTCAGGTATAGTGCTCTTTCAGCCGGAAAGCATTTATAACAACTTGCCTTGTACCTATACAAAAACATCAATTATGGATCACAAAGTTAACAGACCCACCTAAAATTCTACCAAAATAAATTTAGGATATTGGGTTATCATTTTGCCAAAAGAACAATGAACTAGTTAGTTTTCTTTTTACTCAGAATTCACGGAATAATATCACAGTTTCTAAATATTTTTATTTCCGGTTTAAGATAGATGGAAAAAATGGTAAACAGCGTCCTAAGCATCCTAGCGAAACTCTTCAACATCAGGTTTCAGATATTTCTGATAAATATATTTATATCAGAGAATGATGGTCTGTATTTTAGTCAAACTGCAAAAATGATAGCGTTGTTCTTTTGCAGCCGGTTTCACTGAAGTAAAAAAATATTGAACACGACTTTTGTTTGTCAAATGCATCGACTTGTGCAGAAATTTTTGCCGATTCAAAAAGACTTAAGATAAAAAGTTTTAGACAGAAACTCTAGCGTTTACAGCAGAAATACCGAGTGCGTGTCAGCTAAAGTTTTTCGGAATGAATCAATTTCATCTGAACGAGCAAAAATTCCGTAGTGAAAGAGTTAATATAATACACACGAGATAGACGACTGGCAGAAAATGATGGGGTAAAACGTTAAACGAAGGCTCTAGGTCCTGCGAATGTACCCAGTTGTCTTGGTCAGCTAGATATCATCAGATAAATATAGTAAACCAAATAAAACAAATCAAATCACAAAACTCACTTTGTCCGCTGTTGCATGTTGGGTAGTTTCTATGTGCTTTGAGCGCCTCATCTCCTCATTATTGGCTGCCAGCTTTAGCCTTAGGTGACCAATTAGTTCGGTGAGTTCACTCTCTGTGGTCCTCAGGGCCGAATTCTCTGCCTCAATTTTCATAAGCTGGTTCCTCTGATCATTCGCTCTTGACCTTTCATATTCAAGGTCGGTCTGTAACTGGGTCTGGTTGTGAATTTTGCTTCTGTAAAATGTATATTGACCTGACATAAAGAAAATATTAGCAACATTGTAGTCATTACACCTACTGAAGGTCACTGTTGATGCTACAACACAACGACATGTAACTGACAACAGTGTTTCATACTAAAGACTCGCAGTTGATTGCAAGGAGCAGATAAAACCATCTAGTTCAAACGTTCATTGCCATTATCCCTTAAACTGACCTGGAAACAATGCACACTAGGCAGCGTCATTTTAAGAAAAATGCTTGTGACTTCAATTACAGAATATTTATTATCTTTGAAACATTTACAGAAGTTGATTTACATGTATACTAGTCGGCAGCTTCAGGAGAGAGCTGATTGGTCGACTAGTTATATTCACTCAGACGGTAAAAGTACTCACTGCTGTACTGATTACTTTATGTAATAAGATATTGATTCAGAGAGAAATCTAGAGATACAAATTAAGAGTGAAGGTCACGCTGCCGTACCTGTGAGCGTTGAGGTCCTTCTCGAGCTCAGATCTTGTGTTTGCTATTTCCCTGACCTGCTGCTCATATCTCAGCTGGTCTCGATGCAACCGATCCTCCAACTCCACCTTCTGCCTCTCCAGTTGCTGGAGTCGTGACTCCAGACCTTGTCTGCAACATCACCGCATTTCATAATAGCGATGCTATTATAGTGAATCCGTGAATCATATACTTCCATTCTAATGTGAACTTTGCAGAGCTTGCCATGCCTAGCTTAAAAACTCCCTTATCATGATTAGACTAAGGACCTACTTATCATGGTTCAACTGTGAGTGCTTTTGAAACTCTTCCTCTCGAATACAATTGACTTTTTCAGCGCAGTCCCTTTCCTTGTCTCTCAGTGAGACCTCCATCTGCTGCATGACTAGCTGCTGAGCCTCTATCCTGCACTTCAGGTCTATAAATAGGTCAAACATGACAAAACAAAAACAATTTATTAGACTACACAAATGCAAGGAAAACTTTTAAAACAAAAACGCTCACCATAAATAAAAATTGTTGCCATTTTAAATACATGAGATAATCCAATAAATTCTTACTAATCGCATCTTAAAAAATAAATCATTTACCAACGGAAACATATCGGGTCAGGTAAATAATGCTAGCAAAAGATTGCAACAAATATGTCTGCAACTTGAAATGAGTAGCGGCAAACAGCGTGGTCAGCTACCCACCATCCACCTGGCTATGAAGGCTATCCCTCTCACGCTCTATAAGCCCCTGAGCTTTGACAGCTGCCAGTTTGCTCTCTGTTAGCTGAAGGGTTGATTCGTGCTTCAGCGATTCCAACTCATTCCGCACGCTGCAAAAATCGTAGAATCGATTTTTTGTTGCTACATGGAATGCTCACACGCACAACAAAATAAGCAAACCAAACCAGAACCCATTGCAGGATGCACTATACAAGGAAATGAAAAAGGTGCGTGTACTTTTGCTCTTTGAATCGAAAGGCATATTTGTTAACATTTTGTTTCATTCGCAGCCATGGCTAAAAGCACAGGCTGGCAATCATTTGAAGAAATAGTAGGGAAGTATCACTTCTAATGCCGAGAGTAGCTCTATGTTGAGAGCAGCTCTATGTTGTGAGTAGCTCTATGTTGAGAGTCGTCCACTATGTTGAGAGTAGCTCTATGTCACCGTTATGTCATCCACACGACTGACTTACGATTTTAATGATGTTAACTCTTATACTTATTGTTGCAAGAAAAACAAGATGGCTACGAACTATAATAATTATTGCAAGTGTGGCTGATACAAAATTGGAGTTGCCTTCTCAAAGCATATTTACTTTGCATAGTGACTTAAGTAAATCTTGAAGGGTCTACATCAAGGAATGATGACATTTCTGCTTAAAAATGTTAGGGAACTCTAAATTTTACACAGCTGCATTGCATGAGAAAATGATATAAAATTTCACACTACTGCATGCACCATACTTAAACTTCTACCAATGAACACTTACCTAACACCTGTCTCTATAAATAAACCTGACATGACGCTGAAGGCAAACAATAAGCTTGACAGACCACAGCAGATGCTCAGCTATCACTATGCTCTCTATGATGTGGTTAATCCGTAAGCTTGCGTCAGTTTGCAGGATGGAAATGGTGAAACTCCGCAAGTCAAATGAGTTTTGTTACTCACAAATTTCTATTGAATGTTACAGGCTTGCAAAAAATGGAAACGGCATTTGCGAATGATGTGCAAGAAAATGCCCAATAGGCTATTCCATTTTAAACATTTCTACACTTCAGTCATGCCAATTCAACATTAGCACTTTCGAGCACGCTGCGACGACCTCTGGTGTAGAATTCCTTATCTTTTTTAACATACCGCCCGAGTTAATCCACCACATGCAAAATTACTTTGAAACACCTATAACACGGTAACTCAACGAGTGCACAACTCCAAATTTGCATCGTCTGCACAGAGAAAACATAGTGGATGTCACACCGCACAGTCTCCTACCTGGCAGCTCTTTGTTCTTCATCATGTAGTCTGCGGGTCAGCTCAGTCTGGGTGTCCACAAGGACAGACAACTCTCGAGACTGACTGTCACATTGCTGCCGCAGGGTGTTCTTTTCAATCTATAAATAATACAAGCAATTACAGTTATCTGCAAAGTGATAACTTATCCGTGTATCACTACGCAACACAAGGTTGTCTGGTGAGGTCGGATTCATGGACCAACCTCAAGTGCCCTAACATTTGCCTGGAACTCCGTCATCTGTTTAGTCTGCAATCTGTTGACATGGTCAGACTCGAGCCCACACTTTTCCCTCTGTCCTCTCAACTCCTCCAGTTCTGTGAGGAGAGACTTCACCTAAGAAATAAGCCATTATTATCATCAATTACTTTCTCCTATATTAGGTCCTCAGTAAACAAATTCACAAGATACTTTTATGGACGGGAAAGGGAATAGACGACTCTCGTCATGTGAATACATAAGCCTGTCATATAATCGAATGTCTTCACAAACATGTTTAAAACCAAAGGCCATTAAGCCTAAAGCACACAGGAAAAGCATTAATTGGCACCTATAATGGTAGGCTTACCCTAATACAATAAAACAAAACATTGATGACAATTCTCATTTTTTTCCACTTTGTAAACTGATCTTGTTTTTAAAAATTGCTGAAATCTGAAGTAATATCATCAAAAAAATTAATTAATGTGGTTGCAGACATGCCAATGTAAACATAACATGCTGCTTTTATTATTAAAAACATACCATACTATTAAAGACATATCATACTATTACAGAAATATTATACTAATACAGACATACCATACTATTACAGACATACCATACTACTACAGACATACCATACTACTACAGACATACCATACTACTACAAACATACCATACTACTACAGACATACCATACTATTACAGACATACCATACTACTACAGACATACCATACTACTACAGACATACCATACTACTACAAACATACCATACTACTACAGACATACCATACTATTACAGACATACCATACTACTACAGACATACCATACTACTACAGACATACCATACTACTACAGACATACCATACTACTACAGACATACCATACTACTACAGACATACCATACTACTACAGACATACCATACTACTACAGACATACCATACTATTACAGACATACCATACTACTACAGACATACCATACTACTACAGACATACCATACTACTACAGACATACCATACTACTACAAACATACCATACTACTACAGACATACCATACTATTACAGACATACCATACTACTACAGACATACCATACTACTACAGACATACCATACTACTACAAACATACCATACTACTACAGACATACCATACTATTACAGACATACCATACTATTACAGACATACCATACTACTACAGACATACCATACTAACACAGACATACCATACTACTACAGACATACCATACTATTACAGACATACCATACTACTACAGACATACCATACTACTACAGACATACCATACTACTACAGACATACCATACTACTACAGACATACCATACTACTACAGACATACCATACTACTACAGACATACCATACTACTACAGACATACCATACTACTACAGACATACCATACTATTACAGACATACCATACTATTACAGACATACCATACTACTACAGACATACCATACTAACACAGACATACCATACTACTACAGACATACCATACTATTACAGACATACCATACTACTACAGACATATCATACTACTACAGACATACCATACTACTACAGACATACCATACTACTACAGACATACCATACTACTACAGACATACCATACTAATACAGACATACCATACTACTACAGACATACCATACTACTACAGACATACCATACTAATACAGACATACCATACTACTACAGACATACCATACTACTACAGACATACCATACTACTACAGACATACCATACTAACACAGACATACCATACTACTACAGACATACCATACTACTACAGACATACCATACTAACACAGACATACCATACTACTACAGACATACCATACTATTACAGACATACCATACTACTAGAAATTCCAATGTCATACAGCCCACGACCAAAGTGATATTGGAAAAAAGAAAGGACTGATGGTTGAGAAATGCAATATTAGCAGTCAAATAGGATAACTGCAATGGTAGCTGTAATGTACTGGGTGTGGGTGTTATTATATACAACAAATAGCAATAATGAATGGAAAAGATTATATGTTTATATCTCTCCTCCTGCAAAAAGAGAAATGCAATATTGGCCAATATTAGAAGTAAGATGCACTGATATTATTAGAATAACCAATATTATTAATATAGTAATAATATAAAACCAATGCACAATTTTGTTTACATTTCACTATTACAGACATGTGATATTCTTACAAACATGCCATACTCTTACAAACATGCTATACTATTACAGACATAACATTCTACTACAGACATAACATTCTATTACAGATATGCTATAGTATCACAGGCATACCATACTACGACTGATGTGCCATATTATTACAGAAACGCCATACTAACCAGACATGCCATATTAAACAAACATGCCATATTATTACAGACATGCCATATTAACCAGACATGTCATATTAAACAGACATGCCATAGTAAACAGACATGCCATATTAAACAGGCATGCCATATTAAACAGACAGGCCATATTAAACAGACATGCCATATTAAACAGACATGCCATATTAAACAGACAGGCCAGATTAAACAAACATACCATATTAAACAGACAGGCCATATTAAACAGACATGCCATATTAATCAGACATGCGATATTAATCAGACATGCCATATTAAACAAACATGCCATATTAAACAGGCATGCCATATTAAACAGACAGGCCATATTAAACAGATATACCATGTTAAACAGACATGCCATATTAAACAGACATGCCATATTAAACAGACATGCCATATTAAACAGACAGGCCAGATTAAACAAACATACCATATTAAACAGACAGGCCATATTAAACAGACATGCCATATTAATCAGACATGCGATATTAATCAGACATGCCATATTAAACAAACATGCCATATTAAACAGGCATGCCATATTAAACAGACAGGCCATATTAAACAGATATACCATGTTAAACAGACATGCCATATTAAACAGACATGCCATATTAAACAGACATGCCATATTAAACAGACATGCCATATTAAACAGACATGCCATATTAAACAGACAGGCCAGATTAAACAAACATACCATATTAAACAGACAGGCCATATTAAACAGACATGCCATATTAAACAGACATGCCATTTAATCAGACATGCCATATTAAACAGACATGCCATATTAAACAGACATACCATATTAAACAGACATGCCATATTAAACAAACATGCCATATTAAACAGACAGGTCATATTATGCATACACATTAACCTACACACACATGGCAGCTTATATGTACGTATCAACCCAGGCAGCATGCTAATTAAAGCGGATGTGTAAGGTTAAGGAGACATATCAGCTCAATGTAGAAATATCAATGTGTCAATGATGGAAAGTGTTCAATGTTTAGTGCGGGATCCAACACTTTCCAGATTGTGAAAAATGATTTAACTTTTGAATATTTTCATAGAGGTTTTTATGTTTGTTTTATAAAGGGAGAATCGGTGCAGAAGTAGAGTAAACAACCCGTTATAAAACAGTTTGAAAAATCTAAAAGGAACAGGAAATAAATTCTAGCAGCACCGCTAACACTTCAGTCAAATAATCAATAGTACTAACCCTGTGATTGAGGGTTGAGTTGTCCTTTTGCAGGTTGTGTAATTTATCTATGTCACCCGAATTGTCCTGGTGCAACCTTGACACCAGTTCGTCCTTGTCCCTGTTCAAGTTTTTTACCTAAAACCATGCATGACTTATTATGCCTGCCTCACTATCCTAGGCAGAATATGAATATAAGTACACTAAAGCCTATTTAACATTGGTCACAGTCAGACATGAATGACATACAGGGGTGACCATAATTACGAATCTGCTTGAAATAAGCACAATATTATGTATTAATTCATAGTTTGTTAATTATTTATTACATGAATTACAGCAATATGCATATTAATGGATAACTAAGGATGTTCCGCAGATAAGCATTGTTACATATAACATGATATTTGATTTTTAGCCTGGTTTTGGTATATCATAGTGATATATGCGCATTACGACAAAAAACAACCTTAAAAATTAGCTAAATTTAATATGGTTTTTGAACATACGTATGTATACATCTAATTACATGAAAAGAAACTGGTGGCTTTTGGAATACATATTAGCAGTGTCTCGATATTCAGTTGGTCAGCCCTTAGAGTGAACCTCGGAATAGGATAAAATGGGTGCCCAGTAAACAGATTATATTCCTTGAGAATACTTTTGTTGGCTGACAGAGTGTACAAAACTTCCTTCCCAACAATGTATAGTATAGACAGTCTGTATAAATACGTACAGTATTACAGTCTGAGATAATAAATAAAGTGAGCTTATGTCATAAATGATAAAAAACATGAAAAAAATTACTAGCTGGCATAATTATGATCACATCTGTATAACTACAGATGGAAATTTTCATCTTGGTCAAACATTTCCCTTTTTATCATACACATGAATAGTGACCCACATCCAAATTCAGATACCCAACTACAAACATCTGTACTACACCTGAAAAAGGAAAGAAAAAACTCATGAAGTGACTATTTAAATCCTAGCCAGAAGCATCAATAGTGAAAAAATTTTCATAATACAAAAAGCCAGCACTGGCTATAAGGGTACAGGAGTCAGGAATACCTTGAGATACGAAAGTCCGGACATATGAGGAATTTGAGATACACCGAAACTTCTTGCCTTGAAATCAAGACAAATTTGAGATACAAGCCATGAGATGGTTCTTGACCCGGTCGCTAGGTAGCCAAGAATACGAGAGGCTGCTTACGAGAATAACAAAAACTTGGTTTTTCTAACCGGAAGAGCTTGCAAAAGCTTTAAAGAGGTCTGCTAACAGTGAACGTGAAAGCGAGTCAAAGAATGGTGTAGAATAGGTGAGTAGTGAGTGTAGAATAGGTGAGTAGTGAGTGTAGAATAGACGAGTTGTGAGTGTAGAATAGACGAGTAGTGAGTGTAGAATAGATGAGTAGTGAGTGTAGAATAGACGAGTAGTGAGTGTAGAATAGATGAGTAGTGAGTGTAGAATAGATGAGTAGTGAGTGTAGAATAGACAAGTAGTGAGTGTAGAATAGGTGAGTAGTGAGTGTAGAATAGATGAGTAGTGAGTGTAGAATAGATGAGTAGTCAGTGTAGAATAGACGAGTTGTGAGTGTAGAATAGACAAGTAGTGAGTGTAGAATAAATGAGTAGTGAGTGTAGAATAGACGAGTAATGAGTGTAGAATAGATGAGTAGTGAGTGTAGAATAGGTGAGTAGTGAGTGTAGAATAGATGAGTAGTGAGTGTAGAATAGATGAGTAGTGAGTGTAGAATAGATGAGTAGTCAGTGTAGAATAGACGAGTTGTGAGTGTAGAATAGACAAGTAGTGAGTGTAGAATAAATGAGTAGTGAGTGTAGAATAGACGAGTAATGAGTGTAGAATAGATGAGTAGTGAGTGTCGAATAGACGAGTTGTGAGTGTAGAATAGACGAGTAGTGAGTGTAGAATAGACGAGTTGTGAGTGTAGAATAGACGAGTAGTGAGTGTAGAATAGACGAGTAGTGAGTGTAGAATAGATGAGCGAGTGTAAAATGCACGTGTAAAAAGGTATTTCCGTCAATAAATTGGAGAGAAGGGTGGCAATGATGATGTCATGAGCAGAGGAACCCATGATAAAGAGCCAATTAGTGCAGCGCCAATAGTTTGATTAAGCCCAGGCACTCTGATACCTGCGGTCATTCAAGTATGTTCCATACAGAAAAGTCACCCAACTTGAAAACTTACAACAAACCCGAAGAGCTCTATTGGAATTCCATTTAGATGTTTAAAAGGCTCACAAATGTGAACTGAAGCATAAGTTGTTGCAAGCCCACGACTGCTGACAACAAACACAAGTGAAGTACTCTATGACATAGCCTAAGAACACACAACAGAAAGGTGTAGCCTTTGATGTCTACTTAAGTGTGAAATAAAGAAAAAGCAACACAAGCTATATCTACCAGGAGTTGGGTTCCTAACCTCAGCCTCATGCTGTAGCCTCAGGTCATCAAGAGTAGATTTGTGACGTTGCAGCGTATGCTCGTATTCAGTTCTGAGGAAGGCAAAATCATGTTTCAATTTGGTTGCATCTGATCGCAGAGACTCATTCTCTAGTTCAAGGTCATTAAGACGATTTCTAAATGGTCCTTCGACATCCGAAATCATCTGTGATTTTAGTGCATCGATTCGCTCTCTTGCCGGGACCTGCAAAAAGGAAACCGGAGTGTTTGATATGGAAGACGCCAGACGCTGTCAGGGAATAAAATAAAATAGTTTTAAATAATAAATAGTGTCCACAGTTGATATTATAACAACCGACTATCGTATCTTAAATCGATGTGATGTAAGCATGGACCATAGACCTATTAACTATACAGTATAGTTAATAGGTCTATGGCATGGACTAACTCAGATACATATCTCCACAGAGCACAACATCATAACTAAATGTCACGTCTGTTAACACGTAAGATTTGTCTGCTTCCTGCATGTTTGGATGTATTTTTACTGCATAATTTACATCTATTGTTGTGGTAGTCACAAGCCATAATAGGTACTGAATTGTTGTAAAACATCTAAAAATTCAGTGAAGTTTTCATGATTGCACTTCATAAACTATAAACAAAACACACTAATGCATTTTACCAATCAATAACATAGTACACGTACTTGATATTTTTAGATTTCCAGAAACATGACTACAGGCTAGGTTTAGTGACACAGACTATACAAACTATTGCTGAAAAAATATGTAATTTCCAACCCTGAAATTCTCGCTACTCAAAAGACAAGGGAAATCAAAATTTAACATAAAAAAGTTTTTCCTTTGTAATAATTGCAAAAATTTGTTGCAGCTTCTTTAACCTGTTGCAACAATATTTTGCGTCTTTATAAATTTCCTCATAAAACAAAATAGTGAGTAGTAATTACTAAGTACATAATCAGCTGCTCCTGATTGCTTGCATTGGCTAAAATCAGTGCTGGCTGTTTGAGATAGCCCTTGTCCGCTAATGCAATCTGAATAGGACGCTACCTTAACAGGTCCAAACTAGAGAGCTTTTGAACAAGCTATTTATGAATTTGTAGTGTATATGACAACTGATATGATGAACAAGAAGATAAGTCATATCTTTAGCGGACCATAAATCTCTCGCATGCTCACAACGGCAACGCATTAGGGAGAAGGTTAAATAAGTCATCCACACTTTGAACATTGAAAAGGTCAGCCAACATTTACACTTTGTTTGCAGTTTTTAAAATCCTTAGGGTGTTTTGTGACTTTCCAGTATCGAAAAGGTCTCAAAAGCGTGAAAAATACGCAGAGCCCATACTTAGCAAGTTCAATATTTCCATGTGACTATAAGACACTGACATTCTGTCTATATTGTGGCAGGTTCTTAAAATTAGTAACAGTATCACAACATATTATTACATAATATTTTTATTCCTTTTTAGTAACTATTTGTTTTGAATGTTAAAATATATGCATGTTTATTTGATGGTATTGAGAATTGTGACCAGCTCATACGTTATTGGAAGGTGGAGATGGTCTGAAAGCTTCATAATGAAAGTTTTTGATTGGTTACCATAAAACTATAGAACTTAGTGGAGATTACTAAAAACGTAATTATGATTTGAAAAATTTATCAAAATGACTACAAAGTGACTAAGTTTAATTTACGTAAACAGTGCAATATAAATTGTTGATTCCAGCTGTTCAATTCAATACGTAAAGGGTGGGGAAAAGCGAAGAGGCGGAGCTAACCCTACCATCCCTTGCAGGTCTAAATTCTTCTGTCGCAGCGCTGTCAATTGTGACTCGTAGTCTCCTATTTCTACTGCGTGTTTTTCCGTCAGCGAGTTTTTCTCCTGCGCCAACTTTCTCACTTCTTCTTGCACATCAAGCATCTCAGTCTGCAACCTGCAAAGTCAGCACGCTCAATGGCCTTGACCTTCTGACATGCTATCCACTAGCCTATATGCCTTATTTAGCAGCAATTACCCGAAGGTTTTTAGAGAAGTAATGAGAACTGAAGACAGTCGTGTGACCACTGATTATAAACCTTTATTAAGTTCCATGCTAAATAACAGCATTTAATAACTTGTAATCATTTCCTAGAAACACACGCACACGGCAATTATATATTGTTTAGGAATAGAACCTGACAAGTAGCAATGATAATTTCTTTTGTATTTTAAAAACATTTTACAAAACTTTTAATCACTCGTTTTTTGTTCGAAGTGTGAGATACAATTCCTATGGCTGTATCCCTCCACAGTAATACAAGTGACATCATACTAAAGCTGCTTTGAAAAACAAGTACAAACAAACAAGATGAAAATGGATTGGAAATGCGTTTTGTGGTCTACTTGGACTTAACACAATTCCTGACAGATGGTGTTTTGCTGTTTAGCAAAAACTGTCTTGTAAAAGATTGATTTTCTCATTCATTCAATTTATAGTAATGCAGAGCATAGGAAGGAAGCTCTCAAAGAGCCTCACCATTTCCTTCGTATCAACATCTGATACGACTACCAGGAAACATGTTGAGCCGATTCTGATAAAGCGCTATGCATTCATTCGTGAGGAAATAATGCGATTAGCCAAAAACTCCATTTGATAAGAATTGCCTCTCTTAACAATTAACATACTCTTTGCAGCCTTTACAACCATAATAAACTAATTATACTATAGAGATCTGAGCAACATGGATGTAAAAACAATTATGAGCCGAGAAAGCAAGAATTTCAAACATTAAAAGTTGGAACATGGCTTGCAAAGGCTTCTGAAGACAAGCTACAGAAATAAGAAAAACTGACACGCGATGACAAGTGACGGTTGAACAAAATAAAACGTGAAAAAACGCTCATGCCAAACACTGCTAGCTCAGCTTCTAAGAGAACTGCAGTTGTAAAGCACTTCTATATTTTCACTCGCTATATTATAGTGTCGGCTTGGCAAACTTTTGATTTTCGGTGTGCGGAGCTCCTTGTAACTCGGGTATAACAACTAGCCGAATGCTCGGCGTTGCACGGGTATTAAAAACAACTTATAAACAGTGACAGGTAATGTAGTTGTGATAATGGTCATTGGTAATGTGGCATTAGCCTGGCATGTTGCCAATGACTAATTTGAGTAGGCTAGTACATGTATGGTATTACTAAACTTACAAATAAGAGCAGTGAGAGCAAGCTTTAGTGATGTTGAGCACGTGTAATGCAGAGTAACTATGGGTACTTTAACCCAGCTAACGACTCATACCTTGCATTTTGCCTAGTTTAATGGGTTACCTTATCGCCAGGTGAATGGGAGGTTCCGCGATCAAATCTTCCGCGATACGGATTTGTCATTGCTTGATATTAATCGCTATAGCTGGACAGACCCAATGACAGACGACAAACTTTCAGACTTATAGATGTAGAAGTATAATAAACGTATTTGACGCTCAATCTTATTCATACAGTTCTCCAACTATAAAACTGCCATATCCACATAGACATCCATAACTGACTGCCATTTCCACATGGACATCCATAACTGACTGCCATGTCCACATAGACATCCATAACTGACTGCCCACATAGACATTCATAATTGCCTGCCATGTCCACATAAACATCCATAACTGACTGCCATGTCCACATAGACATCCATAACTGACTGCCATGTCCACATAGACATCCATAACTGACTGTCATGTCCACATAGACATCCATAACTGACTGCCATGTCCACATAGACATCCATAACTGACTGTCATGTCCACATAGACATCCATAACTGACTGCCACGCTTTTGAGAGAAGAGGGGGGGGACTAATTACATGTAGTAGAAGCAGTTCAGGACACGAATATGGTTTTATCTGATAAGATTTAAGACAAGACTTATCTGCTCTTACATGTGCGAAGGGAAGGGGTGCGGAGGGAAGGTGCGGAGGGAGGGGAAGAGGTGCAGAGGGAGGGGAAGAGGTGCGGAGGGAGGGGAAGAGGTGCGGAGGGAGGGGGTGCGAAGGGAGGGGGTGCGAAGGGAAGGAGGTGTGGAGGGGGGCGGCTATAGCTCAGCTAGGCACAATGCAAGCGTGACTCAAACAAACGCAAGACCGATGGCCTGAGTTTC